>NC_137127.1:23729315-24329315 GCF_949319135.1 Squalius cephalus
GCATGCTAATTCAATGAAACAGGACTTTGTTGTTACTCAAGAAGGCAATGTACAATCTACCCCAAACGTCACACGTTTGATAAGAGTTATCTCTTGAACACATGTCCATGCTCATATTTAGTTATAGTCATAGCGCCACCTGCTGGCAACAGGAAGTGACGTTTAACACTGTTCTTGACTCCTAATAACATATAAAAAAATGCCAGTAGGTGCTAAACATCCTACCAACATACTAGAGACATGCTAAAACATAATAGCAAACACTTAGCTAAGTGCTAAAGAATGATATTACTGCAATTAAATATGAATTTGCTGTAACTCAGGCATGGAATGTCCAATCTGCCCCAAACTTCACACTTTTGATAAGCGTTCTGTCCTGAACACATGACCATGCTTATATTCAGTTACAGTCATAGCGCCACCTGCTGGCAACAGGAAGTGACATGTTTAACACTGTTGTGGACTCCTAATAACATATAAAAAAGTGCCAGCAAGTGTTAAACATGCTAACAACATACTAGAAACATGCTAAAACATGCTAGCAAACTCTTAGCCAAGTGCTAAAGCATGCTATTATTGCAATTAAATAGGAATTTGCTGTAACTCAGGCATGGAATGTCCAATCTGCCCCAAACTTCACACTTTTGATAAGAGTCATGGCCTGAACACATCTACATGAGAATGTTCAGTTATAGTAATAGCGCCACCAACTGGCAACAGGAAGTGACATGTTTAACACGTTGATGCCGTTCTAGCAACATGTTAAAACATGCTAACAATGCTTAGCTAAGTTCTAAAGAATGCTAATTCAATGAAACATGACTTTGTTGTTACTCAAGAAGGCAATGTCCAATTTGCACCAAACTTCACATGTTTGATAAGAGTTCTGTCCTGAACACACATCCATGCTCATATTCAGTTATAGTCATAACGCCACCTACTGGCAACAGAAACTGACATGGTTAACACAGTAATGCAGTACTAACCACATAATTATTGTGTACTAAGCATGCTAGAAACAGACTGAACATGCTAGCAACACTTAGCTGAGTCATGAAGCATGCTATTATCACCATTATACAAAACATTTTGTAACTGACTTTGACATACTCTTACTATATATACCTCCTTAAATGTACATTTCCCAACCATGCTCTGCCTTCCTAAAGCCACCGAGTGTTGATGGCACGGGTGCGAGGGCCCTTTCATCGCTGCTTGCAGCTTTAATTAGGGCCCGAGCACCGATGGTGTGAGGACCCTCTTGGAATTGCTCTGTTTATTAGGGCCCAAGCCCTGAAAGGGCGAAGGCCCTATTGTTTTCGGTAGGATTATTTATTATTATTATTATTATTCTTATTTTTCTGTCAACCTTTCGGGCACTTATGAGACCCTTAACGTGCTCGAAAACTCTTGAAACTTTGCACACGGGTCAGAACCCGTGGCCATCAGGGCTGGGCTGAAGCTGGTACCCGGGCGTGGCCGGGTGGCTCGACAGCGCCCCCTTGAACGGGGTCCGAAAACTTGGTCCATAAATCAGACACGCTTGCATGTAATAATATGAAACTCGGTACACATATAGATCTCATCGGGCCGAACAACTTTCGTACTTTTACTTTTTACGCCAGCCCAACAGGAAGTCGGCTATTATGGGTTGTTTTGAAACGCATGCTGTGGAATTTAATGTACTCCTCCTAGAGAATTCATCCAATCGCCTCCAAACTCGGTCAGCATGAAGTCAAGACATTGAGGATGCTAAATTGCGGACGGATTTTTGATATCTTGAACGGTTTGGCCGTGGCGAGGAAACGAATTTATGGCGAAAAAATGAAACAGGAAGTGTGTTATAACTTCTGCATACATTAACTGATCTTGATGAAACTTCAGCAGTGTGTTCGTTGTAAGAGGCCGATCGCACAGATGTGACTATTGTGAGTCAAAGTTATAGCGCCACCAACAGGCAGCAGGAAGTACATCACTATTAAAATGCTTTGAAATCAGTGTCTTATTTTTACCCGATTTGCTTCAAACTTTATGTGTACAATGTAGACACACGGCAGATGTAAACCTGTGAAAGGATTATTGATATCTTAGATACTGTTGCCGTGGCAACGCATCAAACTTTAATATTATTTTTTGATGCTTTTGAGACTCTTAACATACTTGAAATTGCATGAAACTCAACAGACACATCACATTTATTAGCCCGTAGACATGTGCAAAGTTTCAGAAACGGGCGTGGTGGAATGGCTCAGTAGCGCCACCTTTAGTCAAAAATGGGGGCTTAGTTTTTCCTAGAATCACAAAACTTGGTATGTGTATTGTTCTCATCAAGACGGACAACTTTCTAATTTACATGAACCATCTCCGACCAACAGGAAGAGAGATATTTTGGTTTGAATGTGGATTTTCTGAAGAATTTTCTCTCCCTCTCTCTGTGTCTGTGTGTGTGTGAGGGGAGGGGGGGATTGGACTATTGCTTTTATATTGTTAATCAAGGTTTCAGGGGCTTTTGGGGTCCTTAACGTGCTCAAAAACTCTTGAAACTTTGCACACAGGTCAGAACCCACGGCCATCAGGGCCGGGCTGAAGCTGGGACCCGGGCGTGGCTGGGGGGCTCAACAGCGCCCCCTTGAACGGGGTTCTAAAACTTGATCCATATATCAAACACGCTCGCATGAATTAATATGAAACTCGGTACACATATAGATCTCATCGGGCCGAACAACTTTACCCCGGTCAAGTTTTACGCCAGCCCAACAGGAAGTCGGCTATTATGGGTTGTTTGGAAAACGCTTGCTGTGGAATGTGAAATACTCCTCCTAGAAAATTCACCGTGTCCCCTTCAAACTCGGTGTGCATGTAGTCAAGACTTTGAGGATGCTAAATTGCGGACGGATTTTTGATATCTCGAACGGTTTGGCTGTGGCGAGGAATCGAATTTATGGCGAGAAAAGAGAAACACGGAAGTGGAATAACTTCTGCATACATTAACTGATCTTGATGAAACTTCAGCAGTGTGTTCGTGGTAAGAGGCCGATCAGATGGATGTAGCTATTGTGAGTCAAAGTTATAGCGCCACCAACTGGCAGCAGGAAGTGTGTCACTTTCAACATGCTTTTGACAAAAGTGGGGGGGTTAGTTTTAACTACAGTAAAGAAAAAACAGTTTGTATATTGTTCTCATCAAGCCGGACAACTTTCTAATTTACATTCAATAGCTCTGGCCATCAGGAAGTCAGATATTTTGGTCTGAATGTGAATTTTTTTGCAAAATCAGCCTCTGAATTTTTAGCCACTCCTCTTAAACTATTTATTTTATTCGTACCAAACTTTTTCAACATGATGAAACTACATTAAATATGCTAAATTGTGAATGGATAATAAATATCTCAAACGGTTTTGCTATGGCGAGGGATTAAAGTAATGTCCAAAAAGGAAACACTAAAAATCTTCTAAAAATGTAATTATATACCATTTATTTCTATATAAAAGAATACAAATATCACAACTAAACCCATTTTATTCTGTTTTTGCAATTCAAGAAGAATGAAAAAGTTAAAACAGGCTATTTAGTGCTATTTGGTTCAACAAAAAAGCAAACATAGGGCTATACTGCCCTCTTGTGTCCAAAAGGACATCAAAATAGTATATAAAACTTTTTACCAGGTAGGCCAATATTGTATTTAAATGTACATTTATTAGGTATGTGTCTGAGGATATTTTCCCACCGGTTAATCGACGTGTGACACGAGTGGGTGCTTTTAAATCGCTAATATAATAGTGAAAGAAAAATAATGATAATGTTGCACACACAAATCACACACATGTGGGAAAGAATAAACAACACTAAACCGCCATTAGGTGTCGCCAGGCATCCATCTTAATAAGCGAGTCATTGATTCATTCGTTCAAACGATTCGTTCGAATGAGTCGATCATGATTAAGACAGATGTTTATGGATTGATCATTCAATCTTTGAGTCAACCGATTCGTTAAAAATGCTGAATCGTTCGGTTATGAGAAAACACGTGATAAGTGATGGTTCTGCCGTGATCTTTGTTTAACTATTTTCGCTGCTGAAACAGAACAAAAACAGTCAACATTGCATCTAAAATGTAAGTGACTTAATTGTAACTGTTTATTAACCTGCTGTATGAAATCTAGGGGTGGGAGAAAAAAATTATTCTTAGATGCATCGCGATGCGGACGTGGACGATTCTGAATCGATTCACAAATGTCAAAAAATCGATTCTCTAAAAAAAAATTTTCTAATAACGTAATATTGACGGAAGGCAAAAGGCGGAACTCTAAGCGGACGTGCGTGCAGTCTGTGGCGCGCACATAACAGAGAAGTTTCTTCTGCTCACCAAGGCTGCATTTATTTGATTAAAAATACAAACAAAAACAGTAATATTGTAAAATATTATTCCAATTTAAAACAGCTGCTTTCTATTTTAATATATTTTAAACTGTTATTTATTCCTGTGATCAAAGCTGAGTTTTCAGCATCATTACTCCAGTCGTCACTGTCACATGATCCTTCAGAAATTATTCTAATATGATGATTGATACTCAAGAAACATTCATTATTATTTTAAATGTCGAAAACAGTTGTGTACAGTCTTTGATGAATAGAAAGTTCAAAAGAACAGCATTTATCTGAAATCTAAAGCTTTTGTAACATTAAACACTACCGCTCAAAAGTTTTGGGTTAGTAATAATTAAAATTTTATTTTTTGGGGAAATAAATAAAATAAATCAGTACTTTTATTTATGAAGGATGAGTTAAACTGATCAACAGTTACAGTAAAGACATTTATAATGTTAAAAATATATATATTTGAAATATATGCTGTTCTTTTGAACTTTACATTCATCAAAGCATTTTGAAAAAAAAAAATCTGTACACAACTGTTTTCAACATTGAAAATAATAATGAATATTTATTGAGCATCAATCATCATATTAGTATGATTTCTGAAGGATCATGTGACACTGAAGACGGGAGTAATGATGCTGAAAACTCAACTTTGATCACAGAAATGAATTACTATGTAAAATATTTAAAAATTGAAAACAGCTGTTTTAAATTGGAATAATATTTCACAATATTACTGTTTTTGTTTGTATTTTTAATCAATAAATGCAGCCTTGGTGAGCAGAAGAGACTTCTCCTAAAAACATAAAAAATCTTACTGACCCCAAA
Source organism: Squalius cephalus (assembly GCF_949319135.1). NCBI lineage: Eukaryota > Metazoa > Chordata > Actinopteri > Cypriniformes > Leuciscidae > Squalius > Squalius cephalus. The sequence continues at coordinate 23,734,521 of NC_137127.1, forward strand.
CTTTTGAACAATAATATATATATATATATATATATATATATATATATATATATATATATATATATATATATACATATATATGTATGTGTGTGTATGTATGTATGTATATATATATATATATAAATATAGCTGCGAGCAGCGATGGAGGGCCAAAGCCGGCGGTACCGCCACCCCGGTGCCTTTAGGTAACTAAAGGCACCGGGGTTGCGGTGCCACCGGCTTGGGCCCGTAATCGCTGCTCGCAGCTATATTTATTATTATTATTATTCTTCTCCGCATTGAATTGCATTTTTGAGGGCCTAAACATGCTCGAAAACTCACGAAACTTTGCACACGCGTCAGAACTGGCGAAAATTTACATCTGATATAGGTTTCAGAATTGGACGGGGCAAAATGGCTCGATAGCGCCACCTATAAAAGTTCAACGGAGTGCGCCTCCCGCAACGTTCCACGTACGTGCACGAAATTCGGTACATACATGTAATCACCTAATACCTACAAAAAAGTCTCTTGGAGCATAGCCCTAAACACAACAGGAAGTCAGCCATTTTGAACTTCCTCTCAGATTTTTGTGCAGTTTTTGCCATTTTCAGGCCTCGCACTTTAACGAACTCCTCCTACAGTTTTAATCTGATCATCTTCAAATTTGGTGAGTGTAATCTTAAGGCCTTTGCGACGTTAAATTGCGAAGATCTTGAGTTTTCGTCGAAGGGCGGGTCCTCGGCGGCCTTACAAATTTCGATGTTTCGCCATGAAACAGGAAGTTGCTGTAACTCAGGCATGGAATGTCCAATCTGCCCCAAACTTCACACGTTTGATAAGAGTTCTGCCCTGAACACATGGCCATGCTCATATTCAGTTATAGTCATAGCGCCACCTGCTGGCAACAGGAAGTGACATGTTTAACACTGTTATGGACTCCTAATAACATATAAAAAAGTGCCAGCAAGTGCTAAACATGCTAACAACATACTAGAAGCATGCTAAAACATGCTAGCAAACTCTTAGCTAAGTGCTAAAGCATGCATATTATTGCAATTAAATAGGAATTTGCTGTAACTCAGGCATGGAATATCCAATCTGCCCCAAACTTCACACTTTTGATAAGCGTTCTGTCCTGAACACATCTACATGAGAATATTCAGTTATAGTCATAGCGCCACCTACTGGCAACAGGAAGTGTCATGTTTAACACGTTGATGCCATTCTAGCAACATGTTAAAAATGCCATTGAGGTCTAAACATGCTAGAAACATGTTAAAACATGCTAGCTAATGTTAAAACATGCTAGCAATACTTAGCTAAGTGGTAAAGCATGCTAATTCAATGAAACAGGATGTTGTTGTTACTCAAGAAGGCAATGTCCAATCTGCGCCAAACTTCACACTTTTAATAAACGTTCTGTCCTGAACACATGACCATGCTCATATTCAGTTACAGTCATAGTGCCACCTGCTGGCAACAGGAAGTGACATGTTAAACACTGTTGTGGACATATAAAAACATATAAAAAAGTGCCAGCAAGTGCTAAACATGCTAACAACATACTAGAAACATGTTAAAACATGCTAACAAACTCATAGCTAAGTGCTAAAGCAGGCTATTGCTGCAATTAAATAGGAATTTGCTGTAACACAGGCATGGAATGTCCAATCTGCCCCAAACTTCACACGTTTGATAAGAGTCATGGCCTGAACACATCTACATGAGAATATTCAGTTATAGTAATAGCGCCACCTGCTGTCAACAGGAAATGACATGTTTAACACTGTTGTGGTCTCCTAATAACATATAAAAAAGAGCCAGCAAGTGCTAAACAGGTTAGCAACATACTAGAAACATGCTAGCAAACACTTAGCTAAGTGCTAAAGCATGCTATTACTGCAATTAAATAGGAATTTGCTGTAACTCAGGCATGGAATGTCCAATCTGCCCCAAACTTCACACGTTTGATAAGAATCATGGCCTGAACACATGTCTATGCTCAAATTCAGTTATAGTTATAGCGCCACCTACTGGCAACAGGAAGTGACATGTTTAACACGTTGATGCCGTTCTAGCAACATGTTAAAAATGCCATTGAGTTCTAAACATGCTAGAAACATGTTAAAACATGCTAGCAATACTTAGCTAAGTGCTAAAGCATGCTAATTCAATGAAACAGGACTTTGTTGTTACTCAAGAAGGCAATGTACAATCTACCCCAAACTTCACACGTTTGATAAGAGTTATCTCTTGAACACATGTCCATGCTCATATTTAGTTATAGTCATAGCGCCACCTGCTGGCAACAGGAAGTGACGTTTAACATTGTTCTTGACTCCTAATAACATATAAAAAAATGCCAGTAGGTGCTAAACATCCTACCAACATACTAGAGACATGCTAAAACATACTAGCAAACACTTAGCTAAGTGCTAAAGAATGATATTACTGTAATTAAATATGAATTTGCTGTAACTCAGGCATGGAATGTCCAATCTGCCCCAAACTTCACACTTTTGATAAGAGTTCTGTCCTGAACACATGACCATGCTTATATTCAGTTACAGTCATAGCGCCACCTGCTGGCAACAGGAAGTGACATGTTTAACACTGTTATGGACTCCTAATAACATATAAAAAAGTGCCAGCAAGTGTTAAACATGCTAACAACATACTAGAAACATGCTAAAACATGCTAGCAAACTCTTAGCTAAGTGCTAAAGCATGCTATTATTGCAATTAAATAGGAATTTGCTGTAACTCAGGCATGGAATGTCCAATCTGCCCCAAACTTCACACTTTTGATAAGAGTCATGGCCTGAACACATCTACATGAGAATGTTCAGTTATAGTAATAGCGCCACCTACTGGCAACAGGAAGTGACATGTTTAACACGTTGATGCCGTTCTAGCAACATGTTAAAAATGCCATTGAGTTCTAAACATGCTAGAAACATGTTAAAACATACTAACAATGCTTAGCTAAGTGCTAAAGAATGCTAATTCAATGAAACATGACTTTGTTGTTACTCAAGAAGGCAATGTCCAATTTGCACCAAACTTCACACGTTTGATAAGAGTTCTGTCCTGAACACACATCCATGCTCATATTCAGTTATAGTGATAACGCCACCTACTGGCAACAGAAACTGACATGGTTAACACAGTAATGCAGTACTAACCACATAATTATTGTGTACTAAGCATGCTAGAAACAGACTAAACATGCTAGCAACACTTAGCTGAGTCATGAAGCATGCTATTATCACCATTATACAAAACATTTTGTAACTGACTTTGACATACTCTTACTATATATACCTCCTTAAATGTACATTTCCCAACCATGCTCTGTATTCCTAAAGCCACCGAGTGTTGATGGCACGGGTGCGAGGGCCCTTTCATCGCTGCTTGCAGCTTTAATTATTATTATTATTATTCTTCTCCGCATTGAATTGCATTTTTGAGGGCCTAAACATGCGCGAAAACTCACGAAACTTTGCACACGCGTCAGAACTGGCGAAAATTTACATCTGATATAGGTTTCAGAATTGGACGGGGCAAAATGGCTCGATAGCGCCACCTATAAAAGTTCAACGGAGTGCGCCTCCTGCAACGTTCCACGTACGTGCACGAAATTCGGTACATACGTGTAATGACCTAATACCTACAAAAAAGTCTCTTGGAGCATAGCCCTAAACACAACAGGAAGTCAGCCATTTTGAACTTCCTCTCAGATTTTTGTGCAGTTTTTGCCATTTTCAGGCCTCGTACTTTAACGAACTCCTCCTACAGTTTTAATCTGATCATCTTCAAATTTGGTGAGTGTAATCTTAAGGCCTTTGCGACGTTAAATTGCGAAGATCTTGAGTTTTCGTCGAAGGGCGGGTCCTCGGCGGCCTTACAAATTTCGATGTTTCGCCATGAAACAGGAAGTTGCTGTAACTCAGGCATGGAATGTCCAATCTCCCCCAAACTTCACACGTTTGATAAGAGTTCTGTCCTGAACACATGGCCATGCTCATATTCAGTTATAGTCATAGCGCCACCTGCTGGCAACAGGAAGTGACATGTTTAACACTGTTATGGACTCCTAATAACATATAAAAAAGTGCCAGCAAGTGCGAAACATGCTAACAACATACTAGAAGCATGCTAAAACATGCTAGCAAACTCTTAGCTAAGTGCTAAAGCATGCTATTATTGCAATTAAATAGGAATTTGCTGTAACTCAGGCATGGAATGTCCAATCTGCCCCAAACTTCACACTTTTGATAAGCGTTCTGTCCTGAACACATCTACATGATAATATTCAGTTATAGTAATAGCGCCACCTACTGGCAACAGGAAGTGTCATGTTTAACACGTTGATGCCATTCTAGCAACATGTTAAAAATGCCATTGAGGTCTAAACATGCTAGAAACATGTTAAAACATGCTAGCAATACTTAGCTAAGTGCTAAAGCATGCTAATTCAATGAAACAGGATGTTGTTGTTACTCAAGAAGGCAATGTCCAATATGCGCCAAACTTCACACTTTTAATAAACGTTCTGTCCTGAACACATGACCATGCTCATATTCAGTTACAGTCATAGTGCCACCTGCTGGCAACAGGAAGTGACATGTTAAACACTGTTGTGGACATATAAAAACATATAAAAAAAGTGCCAGCAAGTGCTAAACATGCTAACAACATACTAGAAACATGCTAAAACATGCTAGCAAACACTTAGCTAAGTGCTAAAGCATGCTATTGCTGCAATTAAATAGGAATTTGCTGTAACACAGGCATGGAATGTCCAATCTGCCCCAAACTTCACACGTTTGATAAGAGTCATGGCCTGAACACATCTACATGAGAATATTCAGTTATAGTAATAGCGCCACCTGCTGTCAACAGGAAGTGACATGTTTAACACTGTTGTGGTCTCCTAATAACATATATAAAAGAGCCAGCAAGTGCTAAACAGGTTAGCAACATACTAGAAACATGCTAGCAAACACTTAGCTAAGTGATAAAGCATGCTATTACTGCAATTAAATAGGAATTTGCTGTAACTCAGGCATGGAACGTCCAATCTGCCCCAAACTTCACATGTTTGATAAGAATCATGGCCTGAACGCATGCCTATGCTCAAATTCAGTTATAGTAATAGCGCCACCTACTGGCAACAGGAAGTGACATGTTTAACACGTTGATGCCGTTCTAGCAACATGTTAAAAATGCCATTGAGTTCTAAACATGCTAGAAACATATTAAAACATGCTAGCAATACTTAGCTAAGTGCTAAAGCATGCTAATTCAATGAAACAGGACTTTGTTGTTACTCAAGAAGGCAATGTACAATCTACCCCAAACGTCACACGTTTGATAAGAGTTATCTCTTGAACACATGTCCATGCTCATATTTAGTTATAGTCATAGCGCCACCTGCTGGCAACAGGAAGTGACGTTTAACACTGTTCTTGACTCCTAATAACATATAAAAAAATGCCAGTAGGTGCTAAACATCCTACCAACATACTAGAGACATGCTAAAACATAATAGCAAACACTTAGCTAAGTGCTAAAGAATGATATTACTGCAATTAAATATGAATTTGCTGTAACTCAGGCATGGAATGTCCAATCTGCCCCAAACTTCACACTTTTGATAAGCGTTCTGTCCTGAACACATGACCATGCTTATATTCAGTTACAGTCATAGCGCCACCTGCTGGCAACAGGAAGTGACATGTTTAACACTGTTGTGGACTCCTAATAACATATAAAAAAGTGCCAGCAAGTGTTAAACATGCTAACAACATACTAGAAACATGCTAAAACATGCTAGCAAACTCTTAGCCAAGTGCTAAAGCATGCTATTATTGCAATTAAATAGGAATTTGCTGTAACTCAGGCATGGAATGTCCAATCTGCCCCAAACTTCACACTTTTGATAAGAGTCATGGCCTGAACACATCTACATGAGAATGTTCAGTTATAGTAATAGCGCCACCAACTGGCAACAGGAAGTGACATGTTTAACACGTTGATGCCGTTCTAGCAACATGTTAAAACATGCTAACAATGCTTAGCTAAGTTCTAAAGAATGCTAATTCAATGAAACATGACTTTGTTGTTACTCAAGAAGGCAATGTCCAATTTGCACCAAACTTCACATGTTTGATAAGAGTTCTGTCCTGAACACACATCCATGCTCATATTCAGTTATAGTCATAACGCCACCTACTGGCAACAGAAACTGACATGGTTAACACAGTAATGCAGTACTAACCACATAATTATTGTGTACTAAGCATGCTAGAAACAGACTGAACATGCTAGCAACACTTAGCTGAGTCATGAAGCATGCTATTATCACCATTATACAAAACATTTTGTAACTGACTTTGACATACTCTTACTATATATACCTCCTTAAATGTACATTTCCCAACCATGCTCTGCCTTCCTAAAGCCACCGAGTGTTGATGGCACGGGTGCGAGGGCCCTTTCATCGCTGCTTGCAGCTTTAATTAGGGCCCGAGCACCGATGGTGAGAGGACCCTATTGTTTTTGCTCCGTTTATTATTATTATTATTATTCTTCTCCAAAGTGAATCGCTTTTTAGAGGGCCTAAACATGCTCGAAAACTCATGAAACTTTGCACACGCTTCAGAAGTGGTGAAAATTTACGTGTGATATGGTTTTCAAAATTGGGTGGGGCAAATTCGGTAAATTATTGCCCCCACATTTTGCCCCGGCTCCTGGTTTCACGCACAGGTATGAAATTTGGTACATACATGTAATGACCCAATACCTACAAAAAAGTCTCTTGGAGCATAGCCCTAAACACAACAGGAAGTGAGCTATTTTGAACTTCCTCCTAGATTTTGGGCATTTTTCGTAATTTCCTGATGTTGTACTTTAACGAACTCCTCCTACAGTTTTGATCTGATCCTCTTCAAATTTGGTGAGTGTAATCTGAAGGCCTTTGCGACGTTAAATTGCGAAGATCTTGAGTTTTCGTCGAAGGGTGTGCCCTCGGCGGCCTGACAAACGTTCACCCAATTTCAGCCTTTTGGTGATATATGCATGATCAGATAAGTTCAATAATAATGTTGCTTGCAGTTCCGATGTTGCTAGGCAACCACAGACAGCCTGCAGTAACTCAGCCATACATTTTTCAATCTGCCCCAAACTTCACATGTTTGATAAGAGTCCTGTCCTGAACACATGACCATGCTCATTATGGTTATAGCAATAGCGCCACCTGCTGGTAGCAGGAAGTGTGGCAAATACAAAACGTGCTCGAAAAATCATGAAACTTTGCACACGCTTCAGATGTGGTGAAAATTTACGTGTGATGTGGTTTTCAAAATTGGGTGGGGCAAAATGGCTTACTTATTGCCCCTATATTTTGCCCCGGCTCCTGGTTTCACGTACAGGTATGAAATTTGGTACATACATGTAAAGACCCAATACCTACAAAAAAGTCTCTTGGCGCGTAGCCCTAAACACAACAGGAAGTCAGCTATTTTGAACTTCCTCTCAGATTTTGGGCAGTTTTTGCCATTTCCTGATGTTGTACTTTAACAAACTCCTCCTACAGTTTTGATCTGATCCTCTTCAAATTTGGTGAGTGTAATCTTAAGGCATTTCCTAAAGGCGCCGGGTGGCGGTGGCAGGGGTGCGAGGGCCCTTTCATCGCTGCTTGCAGCTTTAATTATTATTCTTCTTCTTCTTCTCCAAAGTGAATCGCTTTTTAGAGGGCCTAAACATGCTCGAAAACTCATGAAACTTTGCACACGCTTCAGAAGTGGTGAAAATTTACGTGTGATATGGTTTTCAGAATTGGGGGGGGCAAATTCGGTAAATTATTGCCCCCACATTTTGCCCCGGCTCCTGGTTTCACGTACAGGTATGAAATTTGGTACATACATGTAATGACCCAATACCTACAGAAAAGTCTCTTGGAGCATAGCCCTAAACACAACAGGAAGTGAGCTATTTTGAACTTCCTCCTGGATTTTGGGCATTTTTCGTAATTTCCTGATGTTGTACTTTAACGAACTCCTCCTACAGATTTGATCTGATACTCTTCAAATTTGGTGAGTGTAATCTTAAGGCCTTTGTGACGTTAAATTGCGAAGATCTAGAGTTTTCGTCGAAGGGTGTGCCCTCGGCGGCCTGACAAACATCTATCTATAAATTACAGGAACGTCTGTCTGTCTGTCTGTCTGTGTGTGTGTGTGTCTGTTCCTCGCATATCTCTCGAACCGTTAGTCCGATTGATTTCAAACTCGACAGGTGTCTCGCCACGGGCACGAGTAAGTGCAGTGCCAAGTTTGACATTGTTTGGATGAGAAATGCAAAAGATATCGTTAAATATATCATTTTTAGAAGGTTGTGGTTTAAAAATAAACATTCTGACATTAGAGAGTTGTATCGGTCAAAGAAGCCCCAAGAAGGCTGTGGTTTAAAAATAAACATTCTGACATAAACACTCAGTCAGCTACACTGTTTACTTCTGAATATTTAGGGCCCGAGCACCGATGGTGAGAGGACCCTATTGTTTTTGCTCCGTTTATTATTAGGGCCCGAGCACCGATGGTGAGAGGACCCTATTGTTTTTGCTCCGTTTATTAGGGCCCGAGCACCGATGGTGAGAGGACCCTATTGTTTTTGCTCCGTTTATTAGGGCCCGAGCACCGATGGTGAGAGGACCCTATTGTTTTTGCTCCGTTTATTAGGGCCCGAGCACCGATGGTGAGAGGACCCTATTGTTTTTGCTCCGTTTATTAGGGCCCGAGCACCGATGGTGAGAGGACCCTATTGTTTTTGCTCCGTTTATTAGGGCCCGAGCACCGATGGTGAGAGGACCCTATTGTTTTTGCTCCGTTTATTAGGGCCCGAGCACCGATGGTGAGAGGACCCTATTGTTTTTGCTCCGTTTATTATTAGGGCCCGAGCACCGATGGTGAGAGGACCCTATTGTTTTTGCTCCGTTTATTAGGGCCCGAGCACCGATGGTGAGAGGACCCTATTGTTTTTGCTCCGTTTATTAGGGCCCGAGCACCGATGGTGAGAGGACCCTATTGTTTTTGCTCCGTTTATTATTAGGGCCCGAGCACCGATGGTGAGAGGACCCTATTGTTTTTGCTCCGTTTATTATTATTCTTCTTCTTCTTCTCCAAAGTGAATCGCTTTTTAGAGGGCCTAAACATGCTCGAAAACTCATGAAACTTTGCACACGCTTCAGAAGTGGTGAAAATTTACGTGTGATATGGTTTTCAGAATTGGGGGGGGCAAATTCGGTAAATTATTGCCCCCACATTTTGCCCCGGCTCCTGGTTTCACGTACAGGTATGAAATTTGGTACATACATGTAATGACCCAATACCTACAGAAAAGTCTCTTGGAGCATAGCCCTAAACACAACAGGAAGTGAGCTATTTTGAACTTCCTCCTAGATTTTGGGCATTTTTCGGAATTTCCTGATGTTGTACTTTAACGAACTCCTCCTACAGATTTGATCTGATCCTCTTCAAATTTGGTGAGTGTAATCTTAAGGCCTTTGTGACGTTAAATTGCGAAGATCTAGAGTTTTCGTCGAAGGGTGTGCCCTCGGCGGCCTGACAAACGTTCACCCAATTTCGGCCTTCTGGTGATATATGCATGATCAGATAAGTTCAATATTAATGTTGAATGCAGTTCCGATGTTGCTAGGCAACCACAGACAGCCTGCAGTAGCTCAGCCATACAATTTCCAATCTGTCCCAAACTTCACATGTTTGATAAGAGTCCTGTCCTGAACACATGACCATGCTCATATTTGGTTATAGCAATAGCGCCACCTGCTGGTAGCAGGAAGTGTGGCAAATACAAAACATGCTCGAAAAATCATGAAACTTTGCACACGCCTCAGAAGTGGTGAAAATTTACGTGTGATAAGGTTTTCAGAATTGGGGGGGGGCAAATTCGGTAAATTATTGCCCCCACATTTTGCCCCGGCTCCTGGTTTCACGTACAGGTATGAAATTTGGTACATGCATGTATTGACCCAATACCTACAGAAAAGTCTCTTGGAGCATAGCCCTAAACACAACAGGAAGTGATCTATTTTGAACTTCCTCCTAGATTTTGGACATTTTTCGTAATTTCCTGATGTTGTACTTTAACGTACTCCTCCTACAGTTTTGATCTGATCCTCTTCAAATTTGGTGAGTGTAATCTTAAGGCATTTCCTAAAGGCGCCGGGTGGCGGTGGCAGGGGTGCGAGGGCCCTTTTCATCGCTGCTTGCAGCTTTAATTATTATTATTATTCTTCTCCAAAGTGAATCGCTTTTTAGAGGGCCTAAACATGCTCGAAAACTCATGAAACTTTGCACACGCTTCAGAAGTGGTGAAAATTTACGTGTGATATGGTTTTCAAAATTGGGTGGGGCAAATTCGGTAAATTATTGCCCCCACATTTTGCCCCGGCTCCTGGTTTCACGCACAGGTATGAAATTTGGTACATACATGTAATGACCCAATACCTACAAAAAAGTCTCTTGGAGCATAGCCCTAAACACAACAGGAAGTGAGCTATTTTGAACTTCCTCCTAGATTTTGGGCATTTTTCGTAATTTCCTGATGTTGTACTTTAACGAACTCCTCCTACAGTTTTGATCTGATCCTCTTCAAATTTGGTGAGTGTAATCTGAAGGCCTTTGCGACGTTAAATTGCGAAGATCTTGAGTTTTCGTCGAAGGGTGTGCCCTCGGCGGCCTGACAAACGTTCACCCAATTTCGGCCTTTTGGTGATATATGCATGATCAGATAAGTTCAATAATAATGTTGCTTGCAGTTCCGATGTTGCTAGGCAACCACAGACAGCCTGCAGTAACTCAGCCATACATTTTTCAATCTGCCCCAAACTTCACATGTTTGATAAGAGTCCTGTCCTGAATACATGACCATGCTCATTATGGTTATAGCAATAGCGCCACCTGCTGGTAGCAGGAAGTGTGGCAAATACAAAACGTGCTCGAAAAATCATGAAACTTTGCACACGCTTCAGATGTGGTGAAAATTTACGTGTGATGTGGTTTTCAAAATTGGGTGGGGCAAAATGGCTTACTTATTGCCCCTATATTTTGCCCCGGCTCCTGGTTTCACGTACAGGTATGAAATTTGGTACATACATGTAAAGACCCAATACCTACAAAAAAGTCTCTTGGCGCGTAGCCCTAAACACAACAGGAAGTCAGCTATTTTGAACTTCCTCTCAGATTTTGGGCAGTTTTTGCCATTTCCTGATGTTGTACTTTAACAAACTCCTCCTACAGTTTTGATCTGATCCTCTTCAAATTTGGTGAGTGTAATCTTAAGGCATTTCCTAAAGGCGCCGGGTGGCGGTGGCAGGGGTGCGAGGGCCCTTTCATCGCTGCTTGCAGCTTTAATTATTATTCTTCTTCTTCTTCTCCAAAGTGAATCGCTTTTTAGAGGGCCTAAACATGCTCGAAAACTCATGAAACTTTGCACACGCTTCAGAAGTGGTGAAAATTTACGTGTGATATGGTTTTCAGAATTGGGGGGGGCAAATTCGGTAAATTATTGCCCCCACATTTTGCCCCGGCTCCTGGTTTCATGTACAGGTATGAAATTTGGTACATACATGTAATGACCCAATACCTACAGAAAAGTCTCTTGGAGCATAGCCCTAAACACAACAGGAAGTGAGCTATTTTGAACTTCCTCCTAGATTTTGGGCATTTTTCGGAATTTCCTGATGTTGTACTTTAACGAACTCCTCCTACAGATTTGATTTGATCCTCTTCAAATTTGGTGAGTGTAATCTTAAGGCCTTTGTGACGTTAAATTGCGAAGATCTAGAGTTTTCGTCGAAGGGTGTGCCCTCGGCGGCCTGACAAACGTTCACCCAATTTCGGCCTTCTGGTGATATACATGATCAGATAAGTTCAATATTAATGTTGAATGCAGTTCCGATGTTGCTAGGCAACCACAGACAGCCTGCAGTAGCTCAGCCATACAATTTCCAATCTGTCCCAAACTTCACATGTTTGATAAGAGTCCTGTCCTGAACACATGACCATGCTCATATTTGGTTATAGCAATAGCGCCATCTGCTGGTAGCAGGAAGTGTGGCAAATACAAAACATGCTCGAAAAATCATGAAACTTTGCACACGCCTCAGAAGTGGTGAAAATTTACGTGTGATATGGTTTTCAGAATTGGGGGGGGCAAATTCGGTAAATTATTGCCCCCACATTTTGCCCCGGCTCCTGGTTTCACGTACAGGTATGAAATTTGGTACATGCATGTATTGACCCAATACCTACAGAAAAGTCTCTTGGAGCATAGCCCTAAACACAACAGGAAGTGATCTATTTTGAACTTCCTCCAAGATTTTGGACATTTTTCGTAATTTCCTGATGTTGTACTTTAACGTACTCCTCCTACAGTTTTGATCTGATCCTCTTCAAATTTGGTGAGTGTAATCTTAAGGCATTTCCTAAAGGCGCCGGGTGGCGGTGGCAGGGGTGCGAGGGCCCTTTTCATCGCTGCTTGCAGCTTTAATTCCATTTAAGATTTTATCTGACTCCATTTTATAAAGACCTCGAATTTACGTTAGATTGCCAACTGGTTATTGGTCAATTATATAATAGTTTAGCAATACATTTGATTGCTCAATTTAACTCTTTACTTTATATTTTACCCGTTCATTAGGAATCTGCAGAGCTGCCAACTCTCACGCATTCACCGTGAAACTCACACGATTGACACTTTTCACACGCTCTCACGCCACACATCCATTTTCTCACGCACAGAAAAATCGCGAAGCAAAGAGGACACGGAGACCGACAGACTAGACAGAGCAGGTTACTTATGATAGAAAAAAAAATCTCAGCTCTCAGATTCTGTCAATTTTATTACGAAATTCAAACAATAAATACCGTTTTGCCATTTGTAAATGTGACGTGACAGATCCCTAACGGCACGTGAACCGATCATCTCTACTAGCTAATAGTAAATAAACACGAAAACTGTTGAAAGATACAGTACAACTTACCGAAATGTATATTCCTCATACATGATATCGATCAATTAGTGTTTTTCATCCGTGGAAAGGGGTCAATAAAACAGCTGGAGAACAATTGTCACTTAACATTTACCTCAGGAAAGCCATTTAATGACCATAATATGGGCTATAGCACCTAAGTTGGCTAGAAAAAAAGAGCTATAGAGAGTATTTTGCTAAATATGTGTACTATATTACGTATTTATTATATTTTTACTTGACATATTTTATTTTACTTTTACTAAAGTTATTATAATAAAAAAACGCATTCTATTTAATTTGAGTTATTTTTAACCTTAAATAATACTACCAGCTGATAGGGCTCTCTGTAGCTATGTTTACATCATTAGGTGAGATTTTTTTTTTCTTGAGAAAAATTAATGCCTATCTTGTGTACCTAATATTTATCCAAATAAGTCAATTAAATCAAATCACAAGAATTTAATTTAATTGAAATCGTGAAATTTGTGTCAAGCAATAATAACAAAACGTAGCTTACCAGAAATTGTACCATGTAAACGTAACATGTTGCCACTAAACCTAATAAAATTCAGTTTAGTTTCTAAAATGTTTTGACAATCACAATACACTTATGACAATAACCAACGCTTAACTAACGCTTGCTATTACCTTAATAGTATTTTTTTCTAGCCCCCTATTTGTGACTGCATAACAACTTAGTTAAAGTCAAGCAGTTAATCAGGAATCCAGAATCCCACCAGATGTGCCTCACGCTCCATCTAAACTGGGATCTAGTATGTACTTAACCCTGGACGCAGATTTGCGGAAACATAAGACTTCACTTAATCTACATGAGAAAATAATATAACAATTTATTATGTCAGGTAAATGTATCATGCCAATTTCATAATCAGTTCAAAGATATTTAATACAATAACATTAAATGTACAAGTGGAGCTCTCACCCCCAGCCACTCCCATTCCAAGATGGCCGCACATGTGTAGCAGTGTTTGTTTGTCTAATGTTTGCTGAGCCCGACGTTTTTTTTAGATGAAATATATTATAACTTGAATTAACCAAGAAGTGGAATTTTTATATTTTTATATTTTAATGCCTCAACTTCCTGGCTAATTGCTGCCCGTTGCCTACACCATCTCAGCTGCTAAGTTTTGCTGGATTTGTTTGCTGCTGCTGCCTGCCTGCGCTGACCTGGCTAATCATAGTGATGGGCAGATCGAGGCTTCGTGAAGCAATGAAACAGTTGAACCAAATGGGCCATATTGTTTCGAGGCTTCGAATCAATCCGACACCCGTCTCAACGGTGACACCTATTGGTCACTTGCAGGTGTTGATCTGAAACAACCTTGACAAGCCATTAAAAAAATGTGTTGTTTTTTTATTATTGTATTTTTCTAATATGTGAAGCTTGTAACCTATAGGCTCCTCACTGTGCATAATGTTATTTTGGTCCTGCAAAATGAATATTAATAAAAGAAGAGATCTATTTTGATTTTTAGAGATTTTTATTCAAAAATATTAATTTCTATGCTGTGGAAGGACTTAGCCTACTTCTTTTTTTACAGATAATTTCTCCAGCCTTTGAAAAAATCCTCTCACAAGGGACACTTGTTGCTGGCATGCAAAGATATTTTTTAGCTAGGACATACAAATGAGGAAAGATTACTGCTCTCTCTTTCCAGTAAGTTAGTGGATCATGAGTTCTGGGCAAAAACGCATCATTGATGTATTTTTTCACTTCCACTGTGGCATCAGCTGTAGCATTGTGTGTCTCATATGTAGACCTATAAAATGTATATTCACACAATATTATATTATATTATATTGACAATGAAGCTATTTTTAACATGATTGGCAGTTGTGATTGGGACATTAGGTTGTAGGGCATAGGGCTATGGACTTTCTAAACAGTGTCCCAAAAGTTTGTAATTATATTTCAATTATAATTATATTTCAAACAATGCATACCTTGCTTAGATGGCCCAGCAGTGTCAGTAGTAGGCCTAGGTACTGGGGGAATGCCATCCTCTGCACCTGCAAAATGGCAGGATGAGTGCTCCTCAAATGGCGCATCATGGATGATGTATTGTTGCAGTAGGCTAGCTGCCGATCACAATACACACATCTCACTTTAATTAGGGTTTCTAAACGGAAACGCTCCCACACCACAGATGTACGGCATCTCTTCTGGGGAGCCTCCATTTTATCTATCTATCCAAATCTATCTATCTATGTATCTATATATGTATCTATAATCTATCTATGTATCTAGATATGTATCTGTCTATAATATATCTATGTATTTATATATGTATCTATAATCTATCTATGTATTTATATATGTGTCTATAATCTATCTGTATCTATCTATTAATCTAGCTGTCTGTATATATTTATATCTATGTATCTATTAATGTGTCACTATATGTATAGGCTACTCTGTCTGTCTTTAGCCTATCAGTCAATGTGTTGTGTAAATGTAACGTTAAGCCTAAATAGCCTATAACTAATCAAATCGCACTATATGTCACTATATCATAAAAAATCCGCTATCTCCAAATCAAACTCCTCTCACAAAAACCCACGAGGTCAATATGCGTTGATTTCACTTTTATACAGATGTGCGATTGTGTGGTCTGTCTGTTCCCGACCGTGTCAATCAAACGCTGATTCGGTGGACCACACCTGATGAAACACTAGTGAAACACTTCGAGGCTTCGTTTGGCCGTAGTCACGTGACATGGGTGTTTTGAATCACGCTTCGGATCAGTGTTTCAAAACATCTGCGCTTCGGGATCTCGCAAAGCTTCGGAACGACTGTTTCGCGTCAGCCATCGCTAGCTAATCAATTAACCCTCACTGCATGCTGCTCTTGCTGTTTGGCTTGCACCTCCTTGCTGTTGCTGCTGCCCATGTCTCCCCGCCGCATGGTCTTCCACAGGCTTCCTGCTTGGCCTTACTGGTAAACTATGGTACGCTTATTGCTGCTTCACCTGGCTTCGACTGGTAAGACTTCTCCTTTGCCTGCACCTGTGCTTGTTTGTTGAGCCACCAAACTCTCCAGCCTTCTCTTTGCCTGCACACGCAGTCATCTGCCAAGCAAATTGCACTCCAATTTAAGCTGCAACTCTACAGTGCCGAAAATGACACTTCTTCTGCTGAGTTTTGTCTTGCTCTGGGGACACGGGCATATGAATGTCTTTGATGAAACCTCTCTAGTGAAGGCTTGGCGTCCCTCATTTGTTCCCAGTATGACTTGCTCCAGGCCAGAGCTACCTGTGCAAAAACTACAAAAACTACAGCCCCTCTATAGTGTTTCTTCTGAATCCCTTCTCCGCTCTTTGTGCCTTGCTGTTCTGAAAAGCTGTTAAGCACTGTTTTATCTGACAATGATCTTATGTTGTTTTTTAACTCACTACATACTAAAAATGCTGTGAGCCTTGGTGCAAACTATGAAACAGAGATGCTTGATTATTATGTTGTTAATTATCTGTGGTGATGTGCAGCCAAATCCTGGCCCAGTTGATATTGACTCTAAGATCTGCAATACTCCGGCTGATTTTAAAAACAGGTCTGGGTTGGGTATTATTCATTTGAATATGCGAAGTATGCTCCCTAAGATTGATTCTTTACGTATTTGGGCAAAATCCACCGATGCAGATATTATAATTCTTTCAGAAACATGGCTCTCTAAATTAGTCACAGACAAAGACATTACTGTCAGTGGATACAATGTCTTTAGAACTGACCGGCCTCGTAAGGCTGGGGGCGTGGCTATATATGTAAAGAGCAAGTTCATTGCCAATGTAGTTTTGTCCATATCTGTGAGTAAACAACTTGAATTTCTGGCCCTAAATGTTGAGGTGTACAAAGGCATGACTGTCACTGTTGTTGGAAGCTACAGACCACCTTCTGCAGTAGCTGACACCCTTCAGACGCTGTCACAGCTTTTATCACAGCTGCAGTACAGTGAGATTGTCCTGGCAGGCGATATGAACTGGGACTGGTTCAAACCTGCTTCAGACGGATTGAAGGGTCTTTGCAGTGAATTAAATCTTACACAATTAATTGAGTCTCCTACTCGCCCAAATCCAAAACACCCAGAGAAATCTACTCTAATTGATTTGCTATTGACAAATGCTCCCCATAAATTTTCTGAAATTGGTGTGTTTGCTAATGACATCATTGATCATTGCACGATTGCTGCAGTTAGAAATGCCAAAATTCCAAAATCCAGGCCTCGATGCATTGAAAAACGTGAAATGAAACATTTCTCCTTACAAGGCTTTACACATGATTTATTTTATTTTAATTGGGACAGCATTAGGCTTATTGATGATGTTGAAATAGCCTGGAAATACTTTCACGATGGATTTTTGCAACTTATTAATAAACATGCTCCATTGCGTAAGTTTAGAGTCAAGGGACGAGACAACCCTTGGTTTTCGACGGAGCTTAGCAAACTTCTTCATGAGAGGGATGTGGCTTGGGCAAAGGCTAGGAAATCAGGGGTGTAGGGCGATAGGATTAATTTCAGACGACTACGAAACCAGTTCACAGCAGCTGTCCGACATGCCAAATCTGAATACTATCTAGTGGCTACTACAGACAATCTAAATAACCCTAGGACTTTTTGGAAGTCTATCAAGTCAATTTCTTTAAAGCTGTAGTCTACGATGTTGAAAATCGGTCGAGAATGCCTGAGACGGTTAGGAAGTTTTAAAAAAATCATCCCGCCCCTCCACACACACACCCCTCCCCTCTGTGCTACCTGATCCCTCCCACCGGGAAACGACCTGAACAACGTCACTCAGTCAAGCTGTGATCACCGGTAGTAAACATCCTCTCTCACAGCTGAAAGCAGTGAACACATAAAGCCTTGAAGGAATGAACACTTACAATTTTGACTGATTGACGTCATTTACTTTCACAACATTGCTTAGTCGCTTCAATCTAATGACCTCGCTAATGACACATCATATGTAAAGTTGACTTTCGACACTTGAACTTAGTTGCTTCATCAACAATTCAATGTCACCATTGTCCTAACAAAATAGCTCAGAGGCACACGTTTGAGTTCACGCCCACGCAAGATTAGCAACACATGCAATGTTCTAACAGAAACCCGCTAGGCCTACTGAAATATATTCAAGCACTTCAAGAAATATAATTACTTTGATCCGTGATAGGCGATGCTAAACGGCTAACAGTCCAATGCCGACCGGCAGCATGAGCATGTTGTCAGACTGATAAAAAGCTATTTATGTAACACCTCACACCATAAAAGTATAAATAAATGCTTACCTGCTCAACAAAAAGTCAGCCGTGAGTGTAGGGGCAAACAGGGCCGCTTGCTGCTGTCGGTTTGTTTTTTCTCCATTGCTGAGCTGATGCTACTTTGCTAGCTACCATAGACTGTCAGCGCGAAATTTCATATCGCAGGAGGGGGGCGGGGCGGGGCGGGGTGGAGACGCGAGCGCCACGTGGAGTTTCAAGTGGAGCAGGGGATTGGATGAGAGCAGTTGACCAATGTAAGCTGTCCGGCCGGACAGCTTACATTGGTCAACTTCTCTGCAGCTGTACACCCAATAGAGTGAATGGATTTTTTTCATTCTTTTTTCTCTTCATATTGTTAGGATTGTACTGTAGAACCATAACCAGCATCTGAACGAGGTTATTAATAATGAACAATCTTTGAAATCGTAGACCATAGCTTTAACTAAATCTCATAATGAACTGCCTCCCCATATCATCAGGGACAATATTACTATCTCGGACAGATCGGCGATGCTAGAATGTTTTAATGAACATTTTGTTGCATCTGGTTCTTTGTTTGACCAATCTCTACCTCCAAAAACCTCCCCTTCTGATGGTAATGCTGCTGGAAGATGTTGAGTTGGCCAGCCTTTTTCTTTTACCTTTGCCCCGTTTTCAATCGATGATGTACATAAAGCCCTAATGTCACTGGACATCAAAAAGCCTGCTGGCCCAGATTGTTTAGAGCCATATTTTTTAAAAACTGCTGCAGATTTTATTGCTAAACCGCTCATGTATTTTTTTATTTGTCTTTGGTTCAGAATGTTATGCCATCAATCTGGAAATCTGCCCATGTCCTCCCCTTGTTAAAGGGAGGAGATCCTACCTTGCTAAACAACTATAGGCCTATCTCCAACTTGTCTGTGCTGTCAAAGGTCTTAGAACGACTAGCAAGTGAACAATTGAAAGAATACCTGAGTGTTAATAATATTCTCTCAGAGTTTCAGTCGGGTTTCCGAAAGGAACATAGTACCATCTCTGCTTCACTGAAGGTTGTGAATGACATCATTGAGGCACTGGACAGCAAAAAGATGTGTGCAGCTCTTTTCATCAATCTTTCCAAAGCTTTTGATACGGTGAACCATTGTATTTTAAAACAGAGACTGCTCAATATTGGTCTTTCTGAGAAGGCAGTTGGTTGGTTTGAAAATTATCTCTCAGATAGGACTCAGTGCGTCACCTTTGATGGTATCTCTTCAGGTTTTTTACAAGTTGTATCGGGTTCCTCAGGGATCGTGCTGGGCCCACTTTTATTTACCATTTATGTAAATGACCTCGGTTCAAATGTCCACAATGCTCTGTTTCATTTTTATGCTGACGGCACAATCATTTATACCTGTGGAGAAACCCTTCACCAGACCTTTCAGTACCTGCAGGATGCTGTACACTGTACAATCTTGGCTATCTGACTTGAAGCTTGTGTTGAATGCAAATAAAACTAAGACGGTCCTGTTCTCAAATAATAGGAACTCCACAGCTATCCCTCCAAACATTGTTACCCTGCAGGGAAATCTAATAGAGCGTGTGGCTGAGTATAAGTACTTAGGGCTTTTACTTGACGACCATTTGACTTTTAAGGCTCATATCCAAAATTTAGCCCGGAAACTTAGGTTAAAGCTAGGGTTCTATTTTAGGAATAGGGCCTGCTTTTCTCTTGCAACAAGGAAGAAATTGGTCGAGGCTACTTTCCTGTCTCTTATGGACTATGGTGATTTTTTATATATGCACGCCCCTAATAAATATTTGCACCAACTGGATTCAGCTTATCATGGTGCACTGAGATTTATTACAGGGTGCAAACCCTTTACACATTGTTGCACTCTGTATAATCTAGTCCAGTGGCCCTCCCTTGCTCAGCGCAGGCTAACCCGGTGGCGATTTTTTATATATAAATCCATCATTGGGACATTGCCCCCTTATTTATGTAGGCTTATGTCCTTCAAGGCCAGCACTCGCTCTCCGCGGTCTAATGATAATCTCCACCTGGTTGTGCCTAGGGCTCGCACAGAGTTAGGGAAGCAAGCATTTAGAACCTGTTACAGAATGACTTAAAACTTGATAACCTGGTCTCCTTTGGTCAATTTAAGAGGCTAGTAAAGTACCGGGAAGCAGGCACAATGGGCACCTGTCCCTGCTTCCCAAATTAGGATAAATCTATGGTGACAATGGGATGTCATGATGATTTTTTTTTCTTTTCTTTTTTTCTAGCGTTGGTCGATTCATTGTACTGTTAACGTATTATGTCTTGTATGTTCATTGTATTTATTATATTTTGTATTCTATGTGGAACTTTTATTGCGGCTTTCTTGGCCAGGGCTCCTTCGCAAAAGAGACTTGTTCTCAAAGGATTTCCCTGGTTAAATAAGGGTTAAATAAAATAAATAAATAAATAAATGCTCAGAGATAGAGTAAAAGATCTAGGCTAAACCCGACATTTAGAAAAATACACAATGCTGAAGTCTTTGAGGTCCTTTAACATCACGGGCTGATCTGAGTTACAGAATCACGCTGAGCCTCTTTATATAGACAAACTTCTTTCACATGGAAACATTTGCTAACAATGGGAATTTGCATTCAGAGTTTACACATTTCGAGAGCCTGGATGTCATTTGCCTGGTGGAAGACACACTCTACTCTGTGTGCAAGTTATCTCTAAACTCTTAAGAACTTTATTACCTTTTGGTTTACTTCTTTGGGAATGAGATATTTGTACCAGTTGCACTGAGACATTTCAAATGATACCAAACATGTATAATACTGTATGATAATTATTCACATTAAACCATATAGATTTTTGGGTGAATATCTGGTGATCTCAGCGTGAGAGAGACACAACATGGGGGAGGGGATGTTGTGATTTCAATCTTTTTCGAAATCAATTCTCAGAGATCTTTAATGCCCGAAATATTAGACTTTATTTTACAACAAAGCCGAGCATTTGCTGCAGGAGATCACTCCAGATCAGTGCCTAGCTTCTCACATATATACCAAAGACCCTTTTCCAAAGATGGTAACACACCCTATAGATTATTTTTGGGGTCTTGTACCATGTGACTTTCTCAGAATAGAATGGCTATTTTTTCAGGCTTCCAAAAAAGTCAACCCAAAGGCAGACACAGAGGATAATAGTGTACAAATATATAGCTAAATTACTTTTCTAAATAATAAAATCTACAGTGATTGACTCAGGGATGCTAGTTTCTCAAGAGAGAGTCAAATGTAGACAAAGAGAAAGATCCTTTGTCTTCTTGTGTGTGTGGAGGTTTTGGGGTAGTCCTACTATGATATTAGACTACATAGCCTATAATAAAAGATAATGAATTTCAAACCTGAACCAAACATATTTTTATTCAAAGTTCAACAGTCTGTCATTAGTCTTTAGTCTGCCACAAAAAAACATTAAAATCATGAACTCAAATGTCATTGTGAAATAAAAAATTAAAAAAAGACTGTTGTAACAGTGCGTAAATCAGACATTTCAGGCTATAGCCTAATGCTAATAAGCCTTATGCCAAAATTATTATTACAACTAAATTGTCGGTCATTAAATAAGAAAACTAAACAATTGTGTAGATGATTTGCTTTGTGTAACCCGACATCAGACATTAGGCCGAAGTATTTTTTTGCACACAGTGCCGCGACCAATCAATCAATCAATTATTCCTTTACGACTGGCTGCCTGCACATTCACTGTCCTCGCGGCTGCAACTTGCGCTCGCTTATCAATGCATTTAAATTCACGCCTACGGTATCTTTGTAGAACTTAAAAAAAAAGAAAAAAAAGATGCTGCAGCCAATGAGCAGCCGGTGGGAGCTGGCTGCAGGACGACTCAACCTCCACGGACAGTTTTTGATGTGTTATCAGACAATAACTACTCAATAATTTGCTTTAGTATAATTTTCGGGACAATTAGGGCCGGATTCGGGATTCGGGACAACAGCTTGGATTTCGGGACTGTCCCGAATTTTTCGGGACATCTGGTCACTCTACTGCCATGACCGGCGACCGGCCGGTCAGTCTGACATATGCCGATTTTATGCCGGTCAAATGCACTCGGGCGCCGCATGATTAACATAGCGCAACATTAGCATCACAAGTGCACACGGAACGCACATGTAGGAAATCCTTGTGAATTACGGCCGTTTCAGACCGCAAGCGCGAGCGGCGCTTGAGCAGTGCGTAATTTTTTCGGCGTGCATATTAATCAATGATTGCATTCACTTATACCGCGAGCAGGACCAGCGCGTGAGCGTCAAGCAGGAGCGTCGCGTGAGCTGCTGTTAAGCCCCGTTCACACTACAAGCGACTTTGTCGCTGCATGTCGCCAGTGGCTGGCGGTAAGGTCGCTAGTGGGCGTTCCCACTACTGGTTGCCTAGTAATGTTTATGAGTGACATTCACAGTTGTAGACAACAAATCTGTTTTCTTGCTGTTACAAGCTAACATTTTGGAAGGAAAAGTTTAAATATAAATGGAATCAGTACATAAAATGCATAATATTACAGATGAATGAGAAACAGCGAGTGCTCTTTGCTATCGCGGCTATTTAACTGCAGCAAATGGGCAAATACTGGTCTTTCTGAGTTCACGAAACCATTCAGGTTTGGAGTCAGCACGGCAAATACCACTGTATGTACAAGGAGACATATCATACATTATTGGACAGTTTCTGACTGCTAAAATAAACTTCTCATTCATCTAGCCTCGGTCGGACTCGGCACTGATCACGCGCGCCCTACTGACTTCACTCCTATTGGTTGTCGCTCGCGAAAGTCGCTCTTCATTTGCATAAAGTTAAACATTTCTCAACTTTGTTGCGTCGCCAGACACGCCCCATCCAGTCGCCAACGGTCGCGACCGCACGTGTCACCGGAAGTCGCCCACTCCCCATTGAAAATGAATGGTATCGCGTCGCTTGGTCGCGTGTAGTGTGAACGCAGCTTGAAGCGGGGGTTTTGGCGCCGAATCTATTTTTGCTGCGCTGCTCACGCTCAATTAAAGTGAAAGCACACTTTTGATGGACAAAATAAATATGATTTCACACAAAAAGTGCCTAAAATGCACATCATTTGCATGTCTAGTGTGTTTTAACAAGAACTGGAGTAGGCTATGTCAGAAAAGAAAATGAAGACTCAAAAATATTTATAGAAAATTTACCCATTTAAACTTGTTTTTATTATTCAGTTTGGGTAAAAGTATATGGTGTTTTATAAACAAAAATATATAGAAAATAATTATTTGTGTGTGATGTAAAGTGGTTAGAAAAATGAAATCAGAATTGGCTAAAATCTGTATCGGCAGTTCAAACTCAATGAAAAATCGGAATCGGCCTAGAAAATTGTAATCGGTGTAAATATCGCTATAATCTTTCTGATTGGCTGGTATCAAACACCATCACATAATCTGATGTTCACAGATGTTTTATTTATTTATTTCTACAATGCTTTGCACATTGTTTTTTGATTATGGATTCCTCAACGGAGCGAGGTTTCTGAGTGGGAGAAAAAACATATTATTTTTCTTCTTGTATTATGGTTTATTGTTACTGTAAATTCACAAGGATAGTGAAATTAAAATTGGTTGGTTTCTGGTTGTTGCTTTTACCACATTATGCCACATTTAGATTGTGATTTCCTATGAATGGAAAGTGGAATATTAAAACTAAGCGCTACAGTAATGTGCTCTGATGTATTAATGATCAAATGTGCATGACAACATATAAAATACTATTAATAACTGAATCATGAGTTTTATCAAACAGTAAACTTGCATATGGCTCACCCATTGCTACAGTTCTGAGAAAGGTTGACATCGGCTGGCCAAGCACAGGACTTTCCTGTTCTGATCACAGCGTTCCAGTTGCACCATCCATTTCATAATATGCTGTACTTTATTTCATACCATTTTAAAAATACATATTTTAGAGACTTTTTTAACAATGTAGATTGTTCCAAAGCAGCTTTACATTGATAATAGCAAATTAAAGTAACAGAGACTGTTTTGGCTTTACAGCATATCTAGAATAAAGTTATTGTCCAGCTAAAGTTAGTTTTGATTGATTCACTTCTGTCGCAACGATCATTAGTTATTAACTTAGGGGCTGCTAACACGACACCGTTTTAACTGAAAACTCTTAAGTTCTCTCTGCGCAAAAACTTTAAAAACGCAAACCTGTGAGATCCGCTGATGCGCGTTTGAATATATGTGCGCAGGTGTGTAGTCCTACCCTACAAACCAACCCTCAACAAACTACTTGTCTGGCCTTAAAGGGGTCATATAATGCCATTTTTGTACAAGCTAATATGATTCTTTAGGGTCTAAATTAAAAGTTTGTAATATAGTTCAATTAAAAATTCTCATTAGTTTTGTAAGAAAACACTCATTTTACCTGGTCAAAAACAGCTCTGTTTTCAGCACGCCGTTTAAGTGCATGCGTCTTTAAATGACCCCTTGCTCATCACCCCCAATTTTGGCAAGTGCTGCATACATGACATACCCAAAATAAAAAGGTTGCTGCTCATAAGTCATTCTGAATAGACACATAACACACATATATTTAGAAAGCCAACCCTTGAGAGTTTATAGTTCAAGACTCAAAATTAACCAGACTGTTATTAATAGTGAGATATATAAGCTCAAACATAAAAACAAAAGCAACAAATATTAAGAATATATTTATTAAATGTATAAAAATATTATTTGAATTTAGGATAGCAACTTATAACCACAACTAAAGTGTAGCCACAACTGTGGTCATGCTTCATTTCAAATCGGAGTATGTTATCTCTAAAATTATGCATTTTATGAAGCCTATTGTGAGACCATGTCAGGGGAGGATTTCAGAGAATTTTTTTTAGAAGGCTACAAGTTTCTCATCAAATAGTTTATTGCCCTATAAAACGCCAATTTACAGTCTCTGACTCATGTCTGGCAGGAGAACTGACCCATTAGTGTTCTTTCCATTTAAATCGACCAAACTCACACCTTTGCTGGCATGAAACTTAATCTTCATGATTCTTTTATCCTTATTCTTTTGTTTGAATTCAGCCATTACAGCCTTTCTTCTGGCATAATGCTTGGCCATCGATAGCTATGTAAATCGTGAATACATGATTAATCCTTAAGTCTTGTTTAGAAAACAAACAATACAAAACAATTATTGGAACTTTTAAATGCGAATTATTTTTATAAAATGATTGTATGGAACTGAAAGCTCCTGCAGCAGGTGCATTAGCACAACAGGTAGCCTCAAGCTACATGACACAATTTAATTTATTAATATTACACTTTTCTTTAAAGCTCACTTTTAAACACCATCGAGTATTTGTATCATATTCCGGTCGCGGTTTAAAATTGTTTCAAGTCATAAAATTATTTTGAAATATGTTATATTTAGCATTTTAGATGAAGCTATGGGCTATCATTACCTAGCATATGCATTCTGTAAACATTCTTTATTCATATGAAAACCCCAAATCGCACGAAAATCACCCACAAAACACAAATACTTCGTATCGTGCATTTATTAGTTACTTGTTTCAGGTGAAGAGATGTCACTTTCGCTTTGTTATCATGGATGTGCAGAATCAGGAAGTGTAAACATTCGCGTCATGCAGAAGAGGTCACGTTGAATCACGTGAAGATGATTGACAGCTGGTACAGCGAATAATAAAGATTTGAGGTCAAGTATGACGCAAATCAGGAAGAGGAGAAACACATCTCGTTCTGTGCGCTGTTTGAGCTCTAAAGATCGCATAATTCAGTGGAAAATGAACAGAATTTTTATTCTGTATGATCAAAATATTGTACAAACATGTGATAATTAATCATTTTTCTCCAAATATGCGCACTATTGGAATAATAACCCTGGCGGATGCTGTTTATTATATGTATTTGACCACAAATAAACCGGAGAAGACGAGAATGAATGTTTTGTGAGTGATAATTTCTATTCAAAATAACGATCGTTACAGATGAATTATTTTGCACTCCTGGCATAAATTAAGAAATTAATGTCACTGCAAACCACTTAAATCATAAACAGTGGTCAAATATCGAAGCTGGAGTCTTAAACCTTCCTTATGATGCTGAGTTTGTCCAGATCAAGTAAGAGTGTGATGTTTTAAAGAGTAATAAATTTTGAACAACGTTAAGTTGGGATCACCAGTGGCCCTATGACGGGCAAGGGGTTTTAAGTTGATGACAATAGCTAAATTAGCCTTACTATGGGAACCCCATAGTTATTTAAACTGCCATCTTTTATGAGCAAGTTTGGCCAACTTTTGAGTGAAATCAAATGAGACCAGAATCCACATATTTAATAAAAGAAATGCTTTGTTTATAGTAATTTAGCCTCCAGTATATTCATTGGATTGAATATTTGTGCCTCAGGTGATCTGGGATCTCCTATCCAAATAAAATTGGAGTAGCATAGTCAATATAGTCACCCCTTTGCCCCATTACAGATTGTCCACTTTTCTAAAGCAGTTGAATTTCAGACAGGCCTACAGAAAAAGAGTAGGGTACCCTGACAGGTAACATCTCTGTAACCCTTTCAGCCACAAGAGCTCTTGGTTATCTCAGTATTATTCTTACCTTATATCCCCTCCAGAATGCCTGGATCAAAACTGCAGCTTGCTCGTCTGTTAAAAGTAGAGAAACCGGAAGGTGCTTCCTGGGGCTGACAAAGAAAAGAGGCATTTCAAATGATGGCATATCGTTCATTAAAGGACAATTCCGGTGAAAAATGAACCTAGGGGTAATTAACACATGGTTACCGAGTCGATCGTTCCCTGGGATGCGTTTTCATGAAAATCGAATGTAAAGAGTTTTATCTCTAAAAACAGATTAGCTCATAACGCTAGTATATGGGGCACAGTGTAAGTAAAAGTAAATCGCTAGTTAATACCACTAACAAGGCTCAAAATAGCCTCACACTAACACGGTAGCATAATGAGGGTCCCTACATGCAAACCGAAGCATCGAGAACTTTGTAAGTGTACAGACAGTTTAACCCCCTGAGGTCGGCTATCGCGCCGGCGCGATAGGCTCGTTTTTTTCCTTATCAGTGAAAAAAATAAAATAAAATAAAATATTACTTTTATCTTATATGCTTGTGTTGTACATCAATCGATCCTGTTAAGTGTGTATTATTTTTGTGTATACTCACACTAAAAACAAAGTGTTGTGCTTTTCGCCAAATAAAGAAAAATAAACATGATGCGAGTTCTGCTTTCTCTCTGTCAGTGTAGTCAATTCTGAAACGCGTCCGAAAATGAACCATAACTCAGCGAATACTCAGTCAAACAGGCATACAGACACACAGGCATGAAGCTTGAATTCTCCTCTTTTAAATGAAGTAATTTATATAAAAAACAAATATTCTCAGCTTGTGAAATCTGTATTAAAAGAGAGCGATTCCAGTCAAGCTAATTAGAGCTCATTCAGATGTAATGTGACCCCGCCCACGGAGAGCGCGCGCTATTCAAACGCAAATGTCTGAGGCAATCCACGCAAACTGTGAACGCCCCCATATCAGCTCGAGAAAACACATCAGATCATTGTACTTGTTTACACGGTCTCGCAGCGCTGTGAGGAATAATACTATAATGGAAAATTTACCTCAGAAGTACGAGGAGCAACAGATCCGAGGCTATGGAAAAATGTAGTAAGTTTTTTTTTCATTCTCAAGTGCGGCACGTTTCTGTGCATGAATGAATGAATGAACGGCAGAGATGCCGCTGTTTACCACAACTGGCAAAAGACGGTTTAAATTTGAATCGTTTTTGTCTGTGAATGTTTCGCTTTTAGCAAACTGTATTGCTATAGGCTACTGAATAAAAATCGAGTGAAATATGTTGAAATAAAATGTATTTGTATAAGCAACGTATTAAACTGCAAATTAACATTTATATTTCTTATAATAAAAACGAAATTTACTATGTTACAGACATATGAAAGACAACATTTCATTGATTAGTTTTGGATAGATTATACATTTTTACTGTAAAATATTTGCCACCTCAAATAAGCTTTTGTTTGCCAATTTTTGCTCATATGTTAAATATAGTATGTTTTGTCAAAAATAATCAAATAATAAGTTATAGTGTTTATTCCAATGTAGCCTAGGCTATATTCAACTAATGAATCCTTAACTTTGAAATATGTATGATAAAATGTATACTTTAGTTTTTACAAAGAAAGATTACACTTGAATTGTTGTTGTAATTGTAACCTTTTTAATAAATAAAAAAATACAAGGTAGATGTAAACAAACTAATAAAAGGCAAATATAAGCCTTTTCTTTAAAATAATTTTTTATTGTGTTTTATTAGTGACAAATTAGGGGAGAGGATAAATATTCCAAAACTGAAAATACAGTATGAGAATTAACTGCACAATTACTAGACATGTTTTCCTTTTGATATTATAGGCCAATTTGCAAGCACAATTTGTGAAAAAAAAAAATATATTGAGATGCTTCCAACTGTTGCTCTTGCATTCTTTCTTGTGACACACCTGAATGAATGGCTCATTAAGTATGCGGGCCCCATTGTCTCCAGGTGCGAACCACTAAATATGCATGATCGTTGACGCCCACTCCGCATATTGCCTTTCCAGACAGAAAGTGTTTTGCAAAATTTAAATCAATGCATTGTGTTATGTGAATGATTAGGCAGGATAATTTTCACATCATTTTGAAGAAAAAACACTAGGCGATGACATCCATTAGTCACAAGTCTTATTGACATATATTTAGAATGTGTTTTATGGCCTTATTTCAGAAACTTTAGTTTTTAGTTTTTTCAATAACCATGCATAAACATTATTCTCTCAAAAAATGAAAACATGTACATGCATGGTGCTCACATATGATGGTAGCCCTGTTTGTGCTATATAGAGTGAATTTACACCTTTGCCATTAATATGTTTATAAGCAACTGAAAAAAGCAAAAATGTCAGGGCATGTCAGAACATCTCAAGGACCCCAAAAACACCTTAGACCCCAGAGGGTTAATAAGAAGATACTTTATAAAGACAGTACATTATGCGTTTACAGGCAGCAGGCATCTTGAAAACAGTCTCGACTAGTCGAGTCACGAACGCCGTGCTACGTTAGATTTCACAAACGCAATTCCTATCGACCAGCTCACTTAGCATGGCGTTCGTGGCTCGATTAATCGAGACTGGTTTCCAAGATGACCTGCCTGTAAACGCGTAATGTACTGTCTTTATAAAGTATCTTCTTATTAAACTGTCTGTACACTTACAAAGTTCTCGATGCTTCAGTTTTCATGTAGGGACCCTCATTATGCTACCGTGTTAGTGTGAGGCTATTTTTAGCCTTGTTAGTGGTATTAACTAGCGATTTACTTTTACGTACTCTCTGCCCCATATACTAGTGTTATGAGCTAATCTGTTTTTAGAGATAAAACTCTTTACATTCGATTTTCATGAAAACGCATCCCAGGGAACGATCGACTCGGTAACCATGTGTTAATTACCCCTAGGTTCATTTTTCACCGGAATTGTCCTTTAACTTCATAATATTTAAAATCAACAACAATTGCTAGACTTGGTATATCAATCATAAAGTTGATATTTTACCCAGTTTTTGACTGTACCCTGCCACCAATTAAAGCATTATGTGTAAACCTTTCTCCAAATTTTTGGGACAAAAAGTCCCATACATTCTAAAAAAAATAAAAAATAAAACACCATTAAAACAAAACACAAAATGCACACTTATCATCATTAACACTTGGATTAATAACAGAAATAAATGCATGACCACCATAACACCATGCAGAATTCTCTATTGTAAGTCTCCAGGTTTCTTTTTCAAAGGTGGTTTGTAAAGCACCCTCCAAACAGTTTTGTTTTTTCACCCATCGCAAGCTTTTCCCTCCAACTGCATCATCTGGGAGAATCGGATGTGTATCAATATATTGGGTCCGTGCATTAGCTCTTAAAGTGACAGCAACCTGAAATACTGCTGCTGTCTGTGTCATCAAACAACAAAGAGAAAATCACTCACTGCTCTTAATTTGTTATTAATTAATGTATTAACTCACTGCTATTAATTCTTTTTTGTCAGTATGTTTTGTTTGTTTGTTTTTTTTTATCTCAAAGTGCCGGCTCCCATTGACTTGCATTATATGAATCACAGAGGACCACCGTTTTCACTAAAAATCTTCTTTGCTGTTCTACTAAAAGGTCATCTGCATCTTGGATGGCCTGAGGGTGAGTAAATTAACAGCAAAATTTCATTTTTGGGTGAACTATCCCTTTAAAATTATACCAAACATGAAAGGGAAAAAACACTAGATAAAAAAATGCATCATATGAGGTATATCACATTCTAAGTGAACTTTCAATGACTTGAGTCTGGGCAAGGCAGAGTCCTAAGCTCTTTCTTTGAGGTCTTTCCTCAAAGAGATCTAAGTTTAATTGTTTCATTGCAGGGTGTTTGATCCCGTGTTCTTCTTAGCATGTGTCTTACACATGTATTTATGCCCATCGCTTGATGAACAACCACAAAAGACGCCTGCTCTCCCCCTACTGACCTAACATGTAAACATTATGGGAAACACGCTATAGCCAGATGAAATTTAAACTTCTTCGGCTGAAGACCCAAGTTTGGTTTGAAGACGATAAACGTACCAAGCACAATGTTTTCTCACTATTCCTGATTTCTAACACACACTCACTGTGTCCGGCGTGATTTACGGCTTTCAGAGCAGAAACGAATGTTAATTGCAATGTGTAAATTGTGTGAGCTTATTTCACCCATTAGATCGAAAGATCTGAAAAAGCCCATACATTTACCCACCCATAGACCCTCCCCTTGAAGAAATCAGGACAGAAGTGTTTGAAAGTGGACAAAAGAGATTAATTAAAACACCAGGTGTAAATGGGTATGTGTCTCCCTCGTCACGTGTGATCCGATCGACCAAAACGTTTCTCAATGCCTGGTGTAAACAGGGCCTCTGATTCTCAGGGTCTATGGCTGAAACATACTAAAAAGCAGAATGAAGATCCTCAGAGCTGTCCAGAGAGATCGAGTTTCCCTGATGAGACCCAGTGTCTTACTGCTAGTAAGTACTATAAGAAATTGTTGTCTGCCTCGACCCAGATTCCACTCCTAAATATATTTTAGAATGAGCTCATCCCCAAAATGACTTAATTATCATAAAGATTAAGGCAGTCAAGTTATATTGTTTCTTGACCATTTGGGTTGATCACATCCTGAGCAAATGGTAGTCAATTGTAGAATGGGACTGGGTGTGGGACAACAGAGAACCTTCTCAGACAATGGGGTGTCACAACTTGATTAACATACAGATCACAGCTGTTGAACAAGAGCAACTTCATTTACATTAAGAGTGGTAAAACTGTAACAGGATAAAAGGTTTGAGATTAGGATGTTCTGGGTTCACTCTGACGCCGGTGAACCCAATGTGCTTTGTGTACATTGCCACTGCTATACTGTAATAAACTTCATTTTTGAGATCTTCGACGTCCACATCATTTTTTCTTAAAGTACCATCATCACACACTCATCACTAAGTGTGTGGTGTGACACACCACATCACTGGTGGTGACCAGTACCACCACACACTATTGACACCTGACCTTGATGAAGAGACGAGGATGCAAACAAATGGAACTAGAGATGGCTCATTCAGTGGTTCTGGACCCAAATCACCCAGTTATACAAGGAAGCTCATTCAGCATGTTGACCGCAACCTAAAGCACTCTGGCTTTTTGGGGAACTAAGGTGCAAGTACTGGATAATTCGGGGTCAGGAAGCCATTCGAAAAGAGCAACTTGCTTTGCATCAAAATGGCCTCACATGCAAGGAAATTGTTGCAAAGAATATTGCACCTGAAATAACCGTTTACCGGATCATCAAGAATTTCAAGGAGAGAGGTTCAGCTGCATTGAAGAAGGCTTCAGGACATCCCAGAGTGTCCAGTAAGTACCACATTTGGGGTGGGCTATTGTAAGGATTGTGGGGAACAGTCCTGAAGAGGGCACAAAGGATTGCTTTAGCATATGACTGCCAAAAACCTTCACATTCGAGGACATTCTAGTTTTTAGTGAAGCGACGGGCAGAAAGACCTGTATTGTTAGTGTTGCTAATGTAGTTATTCTTATTTTGGTGGATTTGTGTGCAAAAATTAACTACATATCTGTCTACCTGTCATAAATAAGAAGCAAGTGTGGAATACAAGAAACTGTAGATGCTGAACAAGAGATGCCCAACTGTGATGACAACATTAACCCTCTGGGGACCAAAAACGCGCCCACGCGTTTTGCTCGTTTTTTTTTTTTTTTAGCAATGAAAAATAAACACTAAATGCTCTGTTAATTTTGATCTTTCATTTTCGTGTAATACATCAATCGATCCTGTTCAGTTTCTATTTTTTTTCTGTATACTCACAATAAAAATAAAGTGTTTTGCTTTTTGACAAATAAAGAAAAATTAACATGATGCGATTTCTGCCTTCTCTCTGTCAGTAAACTCCCATTTGAAACGCGTTCGAAAATGATCTATAACTCCACGAAAATTCAGTCAAACAGGCAAACAGACCCACGGGCATAAAGCTTGAGATCGCATCTTTTAAATGAAGTAATTTATATAAAAAACAAATATTCTCAGCTTCTGTAATCTGTATAAAAAGAGAGCGACTCCAGTCGAGCTCATTACGAGATCATTCAAAAGTAATGTGACCACTCCCCGGAGAGCGCGTGCTATTCAAACGCAAATTCTGAGAACCATTTCAGAGCTGTGAAACGCCCACATCAGCTGTAAACAAAGCGTCGCGAGTGAGACATAATATAGCCTACCTTATGGAGAAAAGTTTTCTCAGAACAGTGCTGATATGAGGAGCAATATCTCCTGATATGAGGAGCAGATCCCGCTGAGGAGTGAGGTAGGCTGTTTTCTTTTCTCAATGTTGATGTGGAATAACGTTATGGAATAACGTTAGTGTAGGCCTATGTAAACCGCAAAAAGATGAATCGCGTTTCTATAATATTTCTGTGAGATGAATGAAGGGTACATATTTGTAAAGACTGTTTAGCCTAAATAGGAATCGCACGTCTGTGTGTGAAAGAATAAACTGCTTTGCTATAGCCTACTGAGATGAGTAAAAATCGACTGGAATATGTTGAAATAAAATGTATTTGTATAAGCAATGTATTAAACTGCAAATTAGCATTTATATGCCCTAATATTTCATAAAAACAACGTTACAGTCAGGCGAAGTATGAAAGACAACATTTTGTTGACTAGATTTGGGTTCAGTTTTTACTGTAGAATATACTGCCACATCAAATAAGCTTTTGTTTAGAAATTTCTGCTCATATCTAACGTTATATATATATATATATAAAATACTATTTTTGTCAAAAATAAAGTCATAGACTAAGATGTTAGATGTTCCAATGTTGGCTATATTCAAACTAATGAATACATATGATAAAATGTAGGCCTATAATCTTCTTTTTTTTTTTTTTTTTTTTTTTTACAAATAAAGAGTACACTTGAAATATTGTTGAAATTGTAATTATTGTTGTAATTGACCCTTCGCAGGGAGCTTGATTGACAGGTGATCTGACCAATCATACTTCGCCATCCGCCATTTTGTCCGACAAAGCAGTCAGGAGAGTTAGTAGATTAACATGGGAGGATTTGAACTTGAAAAACGGAGTGTACTGACGTCTTTCCGTGGTTAAAACAACATTCCTTCTTATGTTTGTTCATGTTTATTTGAGGCTATAAATTAACTAGAAGGAAGAGATGATCGGTTCACAAGCAGCTTTAACTGATGCTCTACAGCGATCTGTCACGGCACATTAAAGAGCAACAAAACGGTATTTATTGTTTAAATTTCTTTTAAAAAATGACCAAATTTGAAAGGTGAGACTTTGTTTAATATGTTTAATATCAAACGTAACCGAAAAGTAACCTGGTCTGTCCTGTCTGTCAGCGTGTTGTCAGTCTCCTCTCTGCTCCGCGATGTATTTTTCACTGCGTGAGAACATGGTGTGGCGTGAGAACAGCGTAGCTTGTCGGACATAGCGACAGTAACTAAGGGGGGCGGGTCTTTGCGAACGGTCAGTTGTAACATTTTTAATAAAATAGCAAAACATATTTACAAGAGAGATGTAAGCGAAATCTTAAATGGTCAATATAAGTCTAAATACATCTTTTGTCCTTGCATTGTGGCTCAGTCAGTGTCACACCTGAATGCATGGCTCATTAGGCAGTCATTATGCAGAGTGGGTGGGACATTGTAATCTAAGGTGTAAACTACTCCTCCTTCACGCCCCCCCTCGCATATTGGCTTTCCAAGCAAAACCTGTTTTACACCATTTAAATCAATGTATTTTTTTTTTTGTGAACGATAAAGCAAGACTATTTTCACATCATTTTGAAGCTAGAACTCAAAGGGACAACATCCATTAGTCAAAAGTCTTGTGGACACATATTTAATATGTGTTTTGTGGTCTTAATTCAGCAACTTTCATTTTTATTTTTTCCAATAACCACGCATAAACATTATTCTCTTAAAAATACAAACATCTACATACACGTTGCTCACATATTATGGTAGCCCTGTTTGTGCTATATAGAGTGAATTTACACCTTAGCCATTAACATGTTTATAAATAACTGAAAAAAGCACAAATGTCAAGGCATGTCAGAACATCTCAAGGACCCCAAAAACAGCTTGGTCCCCAGAGGGTTAAACTGGCAACAAAACTGTATCCTTCATTACAACAGCCATTTCCACTGCTTCTGTTCCTGCTGCCAACACATGAGGTATACCTGGCTGAAATATCTCTCTTCAAACAGAGTCTGCAACTCTCTAATTCCCACACTGTCTTTTGACAAAATTTCAACTAATTCCTGTCTTTCTGGACAGGATGTCCCAGTTTTGACGAAACCAAAACACAACACAAATACTCTGAGTTGCGGCAAAAACTACAGTCGCAATGTCATGATGGAAATTCAGTTTTATTTCCAGATCATCTTTATCTCTGAAGATCATGTAGACATAACACCTAAATGATGCATGTTTGACTCACTAATACCCCTTTTCCACCAAAAAAGAACTGGTTCGGAACTGGTGCTGGTTCAAAGTTGATTCAACTTGCGAACCTTCTCAGAACCTGTTTGTTTTTCCACTGACTAGAGAGCCCAGCGAACGACGTTGTTACGTCACTGTGCACGTTGCCATACGTCTTAGCTTTCCCAGAAACGATTGCGCCAACTTCAAGCATAACAATTACAATGGCGGACTACATCATCTTTCTGCAAATGTTTCTCCTGGCTTTGCGATCCTATATTGGGGTTAGAAGACGTTTAGAACACATTTGTGCTGCTCGTATGGATTACTATAGACGGAGGTTACGTTCGAGAAGAAGTTCGACAATAACCCCGCCCCCAGCCCCCGACGTAAGCATGACGTGGTAAAAGAACGGTTCTAGTCCAGCAAAGAGTTGGTGCCGCTTTGGAACAAATTTTCCTGGCCGAGAACTGGTTCTTTGGCTGTCGAAACACAAAGAACTAGTTCGTGAGTAGGCACCGGCTCCGAACCGGCACCAGCACTGCCTTGGTGCAAAAGGGTATAAGATTTACTGCTGATCCATATCATTTTAATCAGTGACCAATTTACCATAACGCGAAAGCATTTCAGTCAAAGCATTATCCATGATAAATGGAGACAGAATGACGCTTTTAGACGGTGTTGATAATTGGAGCTAAGGAATAAAAACTCATATATAAAAGTCATAATAAATAAAAGCACATTTCCAAACACTTTGGTCGTAACAATCGCGTTAATCATTCTCGACACCGACAGGATATTCTCATAATCAACAATCTTGTGTACAGTCAAACTGAACACAAATCAAGTACTTGAATAGAAGTCTAGATACACTATTAAAATATTACTCCAGTAAAAGTATACTGTAAGTACTCATTTTCAGATTTTTGAGTAAAGTACAAAAGTATTTGTTGCGGCAAACCGCCCGTCACTCCGCATTTCCTCATTAGTACCAGCTGAAGCTAATCTGCAATCTACTGCGCGTCCCAGGCCGGATAAGGAAACGCACCGTTGCTATTGTTTGTGTGCACTGGGAGCTGACGCTACGGCAGAGAGCAGCGCTGGCTCAAGTATTAGAGCTTGATCTCTGATTTAATCACTGTGCAGGATCAGGTACTCACCAAAGAACTCTGAAGGGACAGCCAGTAAGCTCTGAAGCTCTGCTGGCTTAAGAAATTAACTTTGTCATGCTTGCTAGTTGCTGTTATCAGCGTGTGAATATAGCGTTCAATGACGCTCTGTAAATCGCACTATGTTCTTAAGTAGTGTATTTTAACTTATAAGGTGTTTATTGGTGTAGTGTATTAAAATATGCCTACTTGTATATGTATATGCTTATGTTTATGCCTTGTTTAACATTTAGAATTTGTTAACATTTATTTTAATTTAATTTACTTGGTTTACCTTATTTGATTGGTTTAATTTGGTAACTCACGATTTGGGCAGTTGTTTAAATACTTCAAATAATATAAAATACTGCTTAAAACCCATTTGATATGAATAGAAATAAAAACTTAGGTGATTCAACTATAGTTGAATATGGATTGTTTAATTATTAAAATAGCAATTCATTTATAAATATGGTTAAAAGCATAAGTAATTTCATAGCCTTTATGGTTAAAATTCAGTAAATTAAACTACAAATCTGTAAAAGCTATTAAATGCATTTTGTACTTTAAATGTAAAATAAATTATGTATGTTATTTATTGTCATTGGGCTGTAGAATACCTACTGGATTTAATTGAATGTGTAGTATTTACCAACTCAGACCTATGTCCAAGAGTTAAAATTGAGTCATGGTAAACCTGCCAATTTATGCTTTAGGCTATTGGATTTGATGGGGATTATCATTGTATGTATGTTTATTTGTTTAAAGGTTTTTCACCTACGTGAATGCTATAATAAATAAATGGATGAAAATAATTCACAAGGCCTAATCACTGAGTGGAATCCAGTTTACAACTTCAAATAGTGAGAACCTATCTTCTTCAAGTGTGGGAAAGCACACAGTTAGAAAAAACACTTGACAGTGAAAAACCGCCAGGATTGGAGGACCTTGAAACTCACCTGGAGGCCTGGAAGAAGAAAGGTAAACTGCTGTGGTGTCATCCTAAAGTGTGCATTATTATTCCGTTGTTCCAACCAGAGGGTATGGCGGCGACAAAGTCGTTGGAGCAGCTTAAAGCGAGAACCAGCGCAAAAAGAATCTTTTCTCGGCTCGCCGATTCAATTTCTAGGACCCATATGGACATGTGTGAGGAAGAGCTCAAAGAAAGCTTCAAAAATCTTTCACTACAAGCCACAAAAGTCATGGAAACAAATGAGGACGTGGAGGCTGCTTTCATCATAGAGGTTGAGGCTGAGCTGGATGCAGAGGATGTGCCAGTATTAAGTTCGCAACAAAAGGCTGACCTAGAGAAGACGGCAAGAGAATGTGACCAGAAACTGAAGGAAGGTAAGGATCTAATTTTGAAGATTCTCTGGGCCAGTTCTGGAAATCCATGATGGAGGCGCATATTGCAAAACCACTTATCTGTGCAGAAACGTGGAATGCAAAGACCAACAAACCCCCAAGCACCATGTCCATATGCTGAAACCAAAATTACACCCCAGAGAATAACAAAGTCTGGCTCTGTGGGAGGTGGAAGGTGCACAGAGTCTCAGGAGGAGTTCCTCTCCAAGCTCAGCAGTGTCAAGATGCATTCTGCAATTCAGCATCCAGGACCTTCAACTCCGGGGCAAGTGAGCGGGGGCTACTAGCAGAAAGTGGTTTGCAAGAATTTCCAGTCATCATGATGCTACAACAGGTAACGGCCAACGCTGACAAAAAGTTGGAACCTTGATTGACCTGGCCTCAGATATGAATTACATCACTCATCAAAACTGCAAATGAATTAAAATCTACGAAGCAAAGATGTCACTCTGGTGGTCCATGGAGTCAGTGGGATGAAGGTATCAGTTGAAACCAAGCGGTACCTGCTGAAGATCAGAGTTAGCACCTCCAGTGGCACTCTTAAGTCACACCAGTTAGTGTGTTATGGACTCGACAGTATTGCAGAGATCCATCGGCATGTGACAGCAAAGAAGCTGCAAAGAATATTCCCTGACGTTCCACTGCATGAACTGGTAAGACCCAAAGAAATCCAACTCCTTATAAGCCATAAGGAAGGATAGCTGGTGCCCCAGAAGATTTGTGCAGTTGGAGACCTTGTCCTCTGGGAAGGCCCGCTGGGGAAAATTGGAAAGAGTCACCCTGACCTTTTTGAAGAGCTTGCTGTAACTGCACATATGTCAAAAACTCATTTTGCACGCTCAATCAGGATTGCAGCAGTCAAGTACGAAGAATTCACCTGTAAAAGTCCAGCTACTCGTCAGTCTCCTTTGTATCCTGCCGCTCAATCTAGCACTGCAAGCCCTCAAGCGAGATTTCCTGGATTGGTGGAAGTGGGACAGCATTGGAGCCGCCTGTGATCCCAAGTGTGGAGGTTGTCGCTGCGGGAATTGCCCAGACAGGGGGCAAAGAAATGACACTCGCTGAAGAAAGATAAGTGGAAATAGTGAAAAATGGCTTAACATATGTAAATGGAGATAAACACTGTGAGGAACCACACTGGCATGCTAAATACCCAATACCCACAGTTTCCCTGCCAAACAACAGAAGGGCTGTCGAAGCAACATTCCTCAGGACAGAAAAACTGGCAAAGGAAAAGCTGGCAAAGGAACCAGAATGGAAATTTACCTATGCAGCGCAAGTGCATGACATGGTCCCTCGCAAAGCTGCAGTTAAGTTGTCAAATGAGGTGATTGAGAGCTGGACCGGGCCAGTGTGGTACATTAGTCACCTAATCGCTCCAAATCCTCACTCTGTCACAACCCCGGTGAGGCTAGTCTGGAACAGCAGCCAAAAGTTTAGAGGCTTGAGCTTGAATGACCTGCTGCTCAAAGGTCCCGACGTGCTCAACCCCATTCGTGCTGTCCTGTTGAGGTTCCAAGTTGGTGTCTTCGCTACCTTGGGCGACATACAGAAAATGTACAACTCCGTCTGGCTAGAAGATCGAGAAGTCCGTCGGCACAGATTCCTCTGGCGCGATTCTGGAGGAGATGAAATTGAAGAATATGCCATAACAAGGGTCAGTGTTGGGAAGGATACTTTCAAAATGTAATTTCGTTACAGAATACAGAATACATGCCCCAAAATGTAATTTGTAACGTATTCCGTTATGTTACTCAATCTGAGTAACGTATTCTGAATACTTGGATTACTTCCACATTGAATTGCATTTTATAAGTGTAGGAATGTGGTGCAGTGATGCGGTGGTGACGCGTTGATGTAACATGTAGGCCTTAGGAGTGTAAATCGGACAGTTCATCACGATACGATACGATATCGATTCTCTCAGCCAGCGATACAATATTTGCCGATACCTCAAAAAATTATGCGATACAATTACGATTCAATTAGATTCAGGCCTATATCGATCGATTAATCGATATTTAGATATTATGTTCACTCAACCAGTTATGTTTTTATTATTTATTTTTTATTTATTAATTTATTTGACAGGGACAGTGTACATTAATTAGCATTTCTGCAAATGCACCAGAATTAGCCAAAAGGCTATTTTTCATCCGTTGTCCCTGGACAGATCTTAAAATTGTCTACCTATAAAAAACACAATAAAAAGATTACAGTGAACAATACAAATATAAAAAGCAGTAGAATAGATATAACTCCTCACATCCTGTTGATAAATACAAGTTTACCAACATACAGACATTATGTTAATAAATAAAATAAAATAAAAAAGAATTAATATTATACACATTAACACCACAGAGACACAAGTGGCAACAGGTTGGGTTGAGTGAAGATACATATTCTTATTAGTGCTGACATGTTTGATGTATTATGAGCCAGTTTTTTAGATATTTTTTAAAAAGAGTGTATGTGGTGAGTTCCCTGATGTTCTGAGGGAGAGAGTTCCACTCCTGCGCTGCTGTGACTGAAAAGGCACTCTGACTAAAAGCACTTTTCCGTAGAGGAACAACACAGTCTCCTCGGGCCGACCCTCGTGTTACTCTCTGTGTGGTGTTTCTGATGTTTACAAACTGACTGAGTGGAGGAGAAGACAGACCATGGATGATTTTGTAAAACAGACAGAGGTTTGAATACTTAATGACATTTTCCCAACTTAAGAACTTATGCTTTTGTAAAATGGCACAGTGATGATACCTAAATGTTTTTTTATCCACAATTTTGATTGTCTGTTTATAAAGTGACTCTAAGGATTTTAGTGTAGTTTTATTTGCCTGTGACCAGGTTGTAAGACAGTAAGTGATATGAGACAGTACCATACTGTACATGAACATTTTAGCTGCCTGAAGTGACAAGTTTGATCTTATGAACCGGAAATTTGCGATATTAAATTTGACTCTGTTGCAGACCTTTTTTATCTGTGATTTAAAAGTTAGTTTAGAATCTATTATGATGCCTAAGTATTTGAATTCTGACACAACTTTTATTTTTCCCCCTGTCACATAAATATCTGCCTGATTATTTGCAATGTTTGATTTAGAAAAGAACATTGAAACTGTTTTATTTACATTAAGTTTTAAGCAGGATTGATTTAGCCATTCAGAGACATGGGCCATAGACTGTGTGAGTTTTTCAGCAACTTGTTTTGTGTTTTTACCATGGGTATAAATGACTGTGTCGTCAGCGTACATCTGAATATGGACGTCTGGACAAACAGAAGGGAGGTCGTTTATATAAAGTGAAAATAGCAGTGGCCCCAAAATAGAGCCTTGAGGAACCCCCGTGGACATTGCGAGGGGCGGTGAGCGGTAATCACTGATCCTGACTGACTGTGATCGATTCGATAGATATGACTCTATCCATTTTATTGCATCTGCAGAGAAATTAAATTGACTTAGTTTGATTAATAATATTTTATGGTTTACAGTGTCAAAAGCTTTTTTTAAATCGAGAAACAAAGCTCCAACCACGCCACCTTTATCCAGTAAATGTTTGATATTTTCTATGAAAAAACAATTTGCAGTTTCCGTGGAGTGTTGAGTTCTGAAACCAAATTGCATTGAATGAAGAGAAAATGTAGTGGTATTCAAATGTGTTATTATTTGTTGGGAAATTAGTTTCTCTGCGACTTTTGACACTGTAGGTATGATGCTGATTGGTCTGTAATTGTCCACTGACAATGGATCTCCATTTTTGAGAATTGGAACAACAGCAGCTGACTTCCACACACTTGGAAATACTGCCTCAATTAAGGAGAGATTGACAATTTTGGTCACTGGTGTTAACAATGTAGAACTGAGTTCTTTCAGCATGCACATATCTATGCCAAATATGTCTCTAGTTCTGGAAGCTTTTAGTGTTTTTATTGTCTGTAAGACTTCAGATTCTGTGACTGTGCCTAGGTTGAAAATTGGCTCTGAGTTATTTATCGGACAGATATTTAGATTGTTAGATGGTAAGCTTTATTAACTCACAATTGCAACCAAAATATATAAAATGAACGTTTAATTAAACTCTTTGAAAATTGCACACCCTCTCCCAATTGGGACATTTACAACAGAAGAGGTAATTTGCAAGTACTCCATTCTTGTTCATTTTCATAAATCATGTTTTTTATTATTATTGTGCATTCCAAGTAATATCAATCAAACTGCAGCTGGGTTGTTTTGATTAATAATAACAACAACTTAAAAAATACAGGTAAATTACAAAATTAAAGTTAGGCTAATTGAAAGTATGCTTTAATATGTTAAAAGTTTTTTTTTTGTTTGTTTTTTTTTTAGCAGAGATACATTCACATTTCATCTTTCTGAGTCAAACAAAACCAAGTAATTGCTATGATATACAATACAACACTCGGTTAATCTTTGTAACGTTAATCTCCTCAGCTGACAAAGATGCCTGACAAACTTTGTCGCTGTGATTAACGTACACGCAATACAGTGAGCTTTTCCCTAACCACTAAACGAGCTGCTTTAGTAAGGTTCCGTGAAAATGTTTCAGCTTTTATTTTCCTTTTACGCCCCGAAGAAGATATCACGGGTTCATCAAGTTCATTGAAATTATCCATCCTCGATCACTTTTAGTCAGCTTTGACGAAACTCCTCTTAGCCAGCGCGCGTTGAGTCGCTAAAATGGACTTATCGTGTTGTGTTCACCAACAAGGGTGCGACTGCTTGTCTGTTTCTGCTGTAAAACATGAACTCACAATGCCTTGACAGCGGACAATACCGGCTTTTGTGAAAAAACTTGTTTAGGGTTCAGTCAGTCTTGTCAGGCGTCTATTTCAGATGAGGAGATTAACGTTATAAAGACACACCGGCAGACAGTATGGTTGGTGAGTAAACGAAAATGTGCGCTTTGGCGGAAGGATGTTACGTGAGAATGTGGAGAGTGTCAAAATAAAGGTGTATATACCCAGGGGGCAAAGGGGGTTTAGCAGACATGGGCTGCTGTAAAAGGTTGTCATATAAAAATGAAATCTATGATGTCTGAGGATCACAACCTGGGTGGCCAACCCGGTCAACAAGCTGCTGGAAACTTGTAATTAGGGTCAAAACAATGTTACCTCAAATTCGGCTTTAACTCCCAGAATCACCCAAACATGCTAAAACGGTTTAATTATATTCATGAATCGTGAGCCTTATCTCCCTGATACTTTATGCTAGAAACAAACTGAGCACACCTTTAGAAAGAGTGGAAGATAAGCTTTCATCTGATGCCTTGATTGTACATGTAATTAGAATGTAAGAGTTAACAATGCCTCTTAATTCATAGGTAGGCAAAAAAAAAGAAAAAAATATTGAACATTCCATTTGTAATCGGTAGCATTCTTTTTCCTTTGTTGTTGTTAAAATAAACTAATTACCATGTGAAGTTAACTTTTACTGGATGAAATCATATTTTGATTTTTTTTTTACTAACCAGACAGTCCTCATGGCCCATAACACATTTAGAGGGAATTCAATGTCAAGCCTGTCAATTCAAACAAGATCCAAGAAAGAAGTTTACCATTAACTGGTGTTAATTGTATACTGCTCTGTTTCTGTATGTACAGTATATCGTTTGCATATTTATGCAATATCAATTATTTGTATTGCAATGTCTATTTCTAATATTCTTTC
The DNA here is from genome assembly GCF_949319135.1 of Squalius cephalus. NCBI lineage: Eukaryota > Metazoa > Chordata > Actinopteri > Cypriniformes > Leuciscidae > Squalius > Squalius cephalus. The sequence continues at coordinate 23,778,154 of NC_137127.1, forward strand.
ACAAGTGGGATAGCTTTATTTATTCTATTGAAATAAAAAAAAGGGATTTGAGGATTTTGGGTTAGGCTGGTTAGTGTTCAATCTTGGTGTTTGGAGTGTGAGACAAAGGTACTGACAACTAAATGATGAAAGACTAAAACACACAGGAGTCATGTGTGGAGTAGGTTTAAAAGTATTTACTGATTAAAACTGTTACATTAAGTAGCAATTTGTAGCAAAAAAACAAAAACAAAAAAAAAACGAAACAGACAAACAGATTACAATTCAGGGTGATAACTAATTTCTGTAATAATGTTTATACAATTTGTTTAGCTGTTTCGGAATCACCGCTGCTGTCGCTGCTCTAGTGTTTCAGCATGCTGTATCACACTACACCCCTGGCAGCGGCATCCTATGTAGCAGGAGCAGTTCTTCTGACAACCTTTAACCAGAGATGGGCACAAATACATCAAAAAGTATTTAATTAAAATACAAGTAATTTCTAATTTGAAAATACAAAAATATATTTTTTACAGTCTTCTGTAGTGTAAGTGTGGCGTTAGGTACATGTAAGAGTCTAGAATATTGCAATATTATTGTTTATTGCAGAAGATGCGCTTTTAACGTACATGTTGCCACATACTGTCATAATAAAAGATAATTACGCATATAACACTATATTTGTATTATTTAGACAAAAACTAGTTAACGCTGCTGTGAGCGTGTTTCTAATAGCGCGGCTGTGACAAAGTTGACAACTTTCTTTCTTCCGACTGCCATTATCTATTTTTTTACTCTTTTTGAAAGTTGTGAAAACACTGTTGTGGCGTTTTTCTTTTGCTATTTGAGCAAATTGGAACACAAAAATATATATTTAATGTAGTCTTTCATTCACTGCTATAGAAGTTAACCCAACTATGATGCCTTACACTTCTGAGAAACCCAGAAATGTGAACAGGGTCAATAGGATGTGTCACATCACGTGATTTACTTGCCAAAAACTGTGATAGGCAATTTGGTAGTCCTATTTGTATTTTATGTCTATGGTCCTAGGGATAGTTCACCCAAAAAGGAAAATTAGCCCATGATTTACTTACCTGACGTCATCCTAGGTGTATATTACTTTCTTGTTTCAGAAGAATACAATCAGAGTTATATTAAAAAGTGTCCTGGCTCTTCCAAGCTTTATAATGACAGTCAATGGGTATATTTTTCATCAAAGTGCATCTGTCCATCATATGTGCATCTGTCCATCATAAAAGCGTATCTATCCATCATAAAAGTACATCTATCCATCATAAAAGTGCATCTATCCATCATAAAAGTGCATCTGTCCATCATAAAAGCATATCTATCCATCATAAAAGTGCATGTGTCAATCATAAAAGTGCATCTATCCATCATAAAAGTGCATCTATCCATCATAAAAGTGCATCTATCCATCATAAAAGTGCATCTGTCCATCATAAAAGTGCATCTGTCCATCATAAAAGCATATCTATCCATCATAAAAGTGCATCTATCCATCATAAAAGTACATCTATCCATCACAAAAGTGCATCTATCCATCATAAAAGTGCATCTATCCATCACAAAAGTGCATCTATCCATCATAAAAGTGCATCTATCCATCATAAAAGTGCATGTGCCAATCATAAAAGTGCGTCTATCCATCATAAAAGTGCATCTATCCATCATAAAAGTACATCTATCCATCATAAAAGTGCATCTATCCATCATAAAAGTACATCTATCCATCATAAAAGTGCATCTATTCATCATAAAAGTACATCTATCCATCATAAAAGTGCATCTATCCATCATTAAAGTGCATCTGTCCATCATTAAAGTGCATCTGTCCATCATAAAAGTACATCTATCCATCATAAAAGTGCATCTATCCATCATAAAAGTGCATCTATCCATCATAAAAGTGCATCTATCCATCATAAAAGTACATCTATCCATCACAAAAGTGCATCTATCCATCATAAAAGTGCATCTATCCATCACAAAAGTGCATCTATCCATCATAAAAGTGCATCTATCCATCATAAAAGTGCATGTGCCAATCATAAAAGTGCGTCTCTCCATCATAAAAGTGCATCTATCCATCATAAAAGTACATCTATCCATCATAAAAGTGCATCTATCCATCATAAAAGTACATCTATCCATCATAAAAGTGCATCTATTCATCATAAAAGTACATCTATCCATCATAAAAGTGCATCTATCCATCATAAAAGTGCATCTGTCCATCATAAAAGTGCATCTATCCATCATAAAAGTGCATCTGTCCATCATAAAAGTACATCTATGATGGATAGACACACTTTTATGATAGATAGACACTTTTATGATGGACACATGCACTTTTATGATGGAGACATGCACTTTTATGATGGATAGACGCACTTTTATGATGGACACATGCACTTTTATGATGGAGACATGCACTTTTATGATGGAGACATGCACTTTTATGATGGATAGACGCACTTTTATGATGGACACATGCACTTTTATGATGGAGACATGCACTTTTATGATGGAGACATGCACTTTTATGATGGATAGATGGACTTTTATGATGGACAGATGCACTTATGATGGATAGATGCACTTTTATGATGGATAGACGCACTTTTATGGTGGACACATGCACTTTTATGATGGATAGATGCACTTTTATGATGGAGACATGCACTTTTATGATGGATAGATGCACTTTTATGATGGATAGATGGACTTTTATGATGGACAGATGCACTTATGATGGATAGATGCACTTTTATGATGGATAGACGCACTTTTATGGTGGACACATGCACTTTTATGATGGATAGATGCACTTTTATGATGGAGACATGCACTTTTATGATGGATAGATGCACTTTTATGATGGAGACATGCACTTTTATGATGGATAGATGCACTTTTATGATGGACAGATGCTCTTTTATGATGGATAGATGCACTTTAATGATGGATAGACGCACTTTTATGATGGACACATGCACTTTTATGATGGATAGATGCACTTTTATGATGGATAGATGCACTTTTATGATGGACAGATGCACTTTTATGATGGATAGATGCACTTTTATGATGGATAGACGCACTTTTATGATTGACACATGCACTTTTATGATGGATAGATGCACTTTTATGATGGATAGATGCACCTTTATGATGGACAGATGCACTTTTATGATGGATAGATGCACTTTTATGATGGACAGATGCACTTTTATGATGGATAGATGCACTTTTATGATGGACAGATGCACTTTTATGATGGATAGATGCACTTTTATGATGGATAGATGCACTTTTATGATTGACACATGCACTTTTATGATGGATAGATGCACTTTTATGATGGACAGATGCACTTTTATGATGGATAGACACTTTTATGATGGATAGATGCACTTTTATGATGGATAGATGCACTTTTATGATTGACACATGCACTTTTATGATGGATAGATGCACTTTTATGATGGATAGATGCACTTTTATGATGGACAGATGCACTTTTATGATGGATAGATACGCTTTTATGATGGACAGATGCACTTTGATGATGGACAGATGCACTTTGATGAAAAATATACCCATTGACTGTCATTATAAAGCTTGGAAGAGCCAGGACACTTTTTAATATAACTCTGATTGTATTCTTCTGAAAGAAGAAAGTAATATACACCTAGGATGACGTCAGGTAAGTAAATCATGGGCTAATTTTTTGGGTGAACTATCCCTAGGACCATAGACATAAAATACAAATAGGACTACCAAATTGCCTATCACAGTTTTTGGCAAGTAAATCACGTGATGTGACACATCTGTAAGAACAATGGGACGTACATTAATATTAATATTAGCTCAAATGATCTATAGGGAATTTTAATAATTAATCATGAATATGATTAATATTTTGTATGTTACAGTTACATTCATTTATCGCAGCTGAACTAGATTGATATATGAACGATTACCGTAACGGGTTATGGTTCGTCATTAATACATCAATTGTTCTTATTTCAGCTCGAAGTTATGGGATAACTTTAATGGAATTAATTTAGTTATCAAACAATCTGTTTGTCCAGCGAACAGATTGTACGTAAGATTAAATTAACTCTCAAGGAAAATTATCCTTCTTACAAACACGAGAAAGAGTATCTTTTCCAGGCCTTGAAAAGACACTCTCGGTGTTTGTAGACTAAAATTAGGTTACTTAAATCGTAGCCTACCAAGATAAAGCATATAGCTAAGATCGAACATTTCAGGGACTAAGTAACATGGGCAATTAAATCAGAGTCAGTCAATGGCATATGGAATTTAATAATTGGACCAATACATCGAACTAAGGAATATATCAAACTACACAATACACACGGATTATATGTCTATGTACATCAAATACAGTTAAACAATACAAGATAACGAATAACGAAAATGAGAGAGAGAGAGATAGATAGATAGAGAGAGAGAGATCGGAAGATGCGAGAGATGGAGAGAAGGATGGGGGACGAGATCGGAAGTGAAAGCAAAAATCTGCGATCAGAGATCGCAGTTGGCTATGGCAAAATCACAGACAGTAACCCGTAAGAGACAACAAAGAAATCACATTGTAAGTTCAATTCAATAATCGATACTTGCATGGCACATGGTTCTCTTTGTATTTGCTGAAGAAGAGCTCCTTTAAGAGCGGGGCGTGTTTCCTCGTGTCTTCGGGGCGCGCAGTTTAAAGGTTCACTTTGAGTTGAAGTTGTCAGAAACATGATTCAGAGTTCGGTTCCCTTTGTGGAGGGAGTAACGAATATGAAAATAAAACTTAGTAAAGAAAATAAAACGGAGATGAGGACTTCCTAGGTCCCATGGAGCCAGGAATTTCCTCAGACGCAGTGCTCGTGCACGTCCTCAATGAAGAGGAGCGCGCGCCGCGGGATTTTCAACAGAGTCTTTTCCTTTGAGTTGAAGTTGTCGGCTGAAGTTCGAAGACGAAACAAAACTAAAAGACTTAAAGAAAATAAAATATAAAGCCCCCTAAACGGGAGCCATTGATGGTCTCCCTGATGAGGAGGGTTCGAACAAGCAGGAACAAACAAGACGAAAGAAAATACCGAACTCAACTGAAGGGAACGCGGAGTGTAACCGCTTTTCTAGGGCACAGGAATTTCACTCCTCCCTGGGGCTTGAGCCAATTGGAATGCGAAATTCCAGGCGGGAGAAAAGTTCTTTGTCTCTGGGGCCACGCCCACTCGGATGAGTCATGAGGAGATGAGCTTTGAGCTGTTCGGCTCCCGAAATATGAAAAAGTGTAAAATAATGCACATTACTTCATTCTGCTATCGAAATTCGACTCTGTTAGATTGAGAGAATTTCAACGATATCACACACGTCATATGAAGATTAAGAAAATCAAGTTACATAAGATATGCATATTTACAAGCATTTTAAAGTTCGTTACATGTCTAGAAATAAGATTTACCCAAAATGTGTTGTACCCTATAGGGTACAAATGGATATGAAGCTTGAGGAACTAAACACGGTACACACCTGATTTGTCTAACCTTATTACCAAAGTTTACCAGAATACACAAACTACACCACGTAAAAGAAAAATTATGAGATGGGAAATTACATCCATGTTTACATTTCTTCGGTGGTTATGCATATAGAAAATTTAGGATTTAAGTAGAAAATGTAGGATTTAAGTAGGAGTAAAGATTACCACGTTAATTCTGCTCCACTCCTAAAAACCCAGTTGACATTCCATTAGGCAATAAAACAGCAAAGTGGGGGGGAAGGCAATTGCCAGAGAATATTGTTGAACATTCTCTAACTAAAACACTATTGATTAAAGAATACATTTCAAAACCACACCTCTATTATAAAGCCAAACTAAATCACACATGCCTAATGCAATTGTACATAAATTAAAGTATATTCTATCCTAATTTAAACACAAAGGGATGTTTGTGTGTGTGTGTGTGTGTGTGTGTGTGTAGAAAGTTTCAAGTTTCCTTATCTCTCTGGTCCAGAGAGGGAAAGGGGGGGGGGGGGTTTGGAATCCAGAACTTATCCTCCAAGGTGCAATTTAGGTCGTAAAAGTCAATTTGTTCCAGTCTTTATGGAGCCTGGCGTATGATTTGTAATTTCGAAGTCAGGAGGTTACAAGCTCTGATAAGCTTAGCAAAGAACGTTTTGGGCAGGAATGTGCTTAGAAAACACAGAGAGTCCGAATTTGTTAATTCAGAATCAAACGAGCGAATGATTCAAATAGCCAATGTTGTTACACATCCTATTGACCCTGTTCACATTTCTGGGTTTCTCAGAAGTGTAAGGCATCATAGTTGGGTTAACTTCTATAGCAGTGAATGAAAGACTACATTAAATATATATTTTTGTGTTCCAATTTGCTCAAATAGCAAAAGAAAAACGCCACAACAGTGTTTTCACAACTTTCAAAAAGAGTAAAAAAATAGATAATGGCAGTCGGAAGAAAGAAAGTTGTCAACTTTGTCACAGCCGCGCTATTAGAAACACGCTCACAGCAGCGTTAACTAGTTTTTGTGTAAATAATACAAATATAGTGTTATATGCGTAATTATCTTTTATTATGACAGTATGTGGCAACATGTACGTTAAAAGCGCATCTTCTGCACTAAACAATAATATTGCAATATTCTAGACTCTTACATGTACCTAACGCCACACTTACACTACAGAAGACTGTAAAAAATATATTTTTGTATTTTCAAATTAGAAATTACTTGTATTTTAATTAAATACTTTTTGATGTATTTGTGCCCATCTCTGGTTAAAGGTTGTCAGAAGAACTGCTCCTGCTACATAGGATGCCGCTGCCAGGGGTGTAGTGTGATACAGCATGCTGAAACACTAGAGCAGCGACAGCAGCGGTGATTCCGAAACAGCTAAACAAATTGTATAAACATTATTACAGAAATTAGTTATCACCCTGAATTGTAATCTGTTTGTCTGTTTCGTTTTTTTTTTTTTTTTTTTTTTTTTTTTTGGTACAAATTGCTACTTAATGTAACAGTTTTAATCAGTAAATACTTTTAAACCTACTCCACACATGACTCCTGTGTGTTTTAGTCTTTCAGCATTTAGTTGTCAGTACCTTTGTCTCACACTCCAAACACCTGGATTGAACAGTAACCAGCCTAACCCAAAATCCTCAAATCCCTTTTTTTTATTTCAATAGAATAAATAAAGCTATCCCACTTGTGAAAGAATATTAGAAATAGACATTGCAATACAAATAATTGATATTGCATAAATATGCAAACGATATACTGTACATACAGAAACAGAGCAGTATACAATTAACACCAGTTAATGGTAAACTTCTTTCTTGGATCTTGTTTGAATTGACAGGCTATTATAGGCTTGACATTGAATTCCCTCTAAATGTGTTATGGGCCATGAGGACTGTCTGGTTAGTAAAAAAAAATCAAAATATGATTTCATCCAGTAAAAGTTAACTTTACATGGTAATTTGTTTATTGTAACAACAACAAAGGGAAAAGAATGCTACCGATTACAAATGGAATGTTCAATATTTTTTTCTTTTTTTTTTGCCTACCTATGAACTAAGAGGCATTGTTAACTCTTACATTCTAATTACATGTTGTGGCGAGCAGGACGAGGTCGAGGGCCGTGGGAGGACGGCACGAGGCCGGTGGCGTGATTGCAAATGAGCGACACCTGCGCGACGCACCGGTCTCGCATCTCTCACGGAGGAGCGGAAGCATAAAGGAGGAGCGACGACAGTGAAGAGCGAGAGAGGACAGGCCTGATTTTATTTGATGTTGTGTTTTGTTTTCTGTTTGGTGTTGCCAGCAGTCGTCCGTGAGGGGCTGCTGGCTTTTACTTTCATTTTGTATTTGTTTTATTTTGATTAAAAATGTTTGAATGTTCGCCGGTTCCCGCCTCCTTCTTCCCGTAACAACATACCACGTTACATTGGTGCCGAAACCCGGGAGGAAGGAGGGACACGCTGTCGGAGAGCCCTCGCTGCTGGGAGGTATCGCGGTGCTGAGGAGGTCGGGCAGCACGAGGGAGCGTCTGCCGCCGATTGCTGCCCGAGGCGATGGTGCTGGATCGAAAGAAGATCTGGTGGGACGGAGAGCTCGCTGCCGTCCTCCTGGGTCGAGGAGGGATGGCTGCCATCCGCAAGGGAGCGGAGGAGTTGCTCCCGTTCGCCGTGGGCCGGAGCCTGTTGCCGTCGGCCATGATGGGGGCGGAGCAGGGGACGGGAGGCTCGCTGCCAGCTGCCCTCGATCGGAGGAGCCATCGCCGTCCGCCAGGAGGCGGAGGAGCGTCGAGCCGTCCCCCAACGGATGTCCAGTGCCATCGCATGGCACCGCGAGTGACTCTCAGCTGGTTGAGGACCGAGCGGCAGTGTGTCCGGGAACCGGATCAAGAATTTTTTGTTTGTTTGTTTGTTTCTCCTCTCTCCCCTCTCTCGTCTCTGTCGCTCCTCATGCTTCCGTCTCCTTTTCTCTCGCCTCGTCTGTCCATACCCCCAGGTACCGCAGCCGCCGTGATCGGTCCCCCCACGGGAGGGGGGGGGGGGAGTAGGCGCAGCCTCGGTGGTACCCCCCGGCCTGCGAGGGGCGATGGGGGTATGTGGCGAGCAGGACGAGGTCGAGGGCCGTGGGAGGACGGCACGAGGCCGGTGGCGTGATTGCAAATGAGCGACACCTGCGCGACGCACCGGTCTCGCATCTCTCACGGAGGAGCGGAAGCATAAAGGAGGAGCGACGACAGTGAAGAGCGAGAGAGGACAGGCCTGATTTTATTTGATGTTGTGTTTTGTTTTCTGTTTGGTGTTGCCAGCAGTCGTCCGTGAGGGGCTGCTGGCTTTTACTTTCATTTTGTATTTGTTTTATTTTGATTAAAAATGTTTGAATGTTCGCCGGTTCCCGCCTCCTTCTTCCCGTAACAACATACCACGTTACACATGTACAATCAAGGCATCAGATGAAAGCTTATCTTCCACTCTTTCTAAAGGTGTGCTCAGTTTGTTTCTAGCATAAAGTATCAGGAAGATATGGCTCACGATTCATGAATATAATTAAACCGTTTTAGCATGTTTGGGTGATTCTGGGAGTTAAAGCCGAATTTGAGGTAACATTGTTTTGACACCTAATTACAAGTTTCCAGCAGCTTGTTGACCGGGTTGGCCACCCAGGTTGTGATCCTCAGACATCATAGATTTCATTTTTATATGACAACCTTTTACAGCAGCCCATGTCTGATTTCCTAAAAAACAGGTGTTTTGCCCCCTGGGTAATATTGATATTTTACGTGTGGAATCGATGCATCGATGCCAATAAAGCACCTAAAAGAACCGGCAAAAGTAATGATTATGAATGTCAAATATAGCAAGGAGATATTTTAATTGTTTATTAATAAACAAGTGTTTTCTGTGTCAGTGTCGGCTGCAAAGATGAAGTTGACGATGCTGACTTGCGATCTTCGCGTGTCTTCACGCCGCCATCAAACCGGTTAGTGTCACCTTCTCTGATGGCAGCGAACATGCATACGGAGCAGTGTTGTATCTGCGTTGGAGCTGCAGTCAAGGCATAACCGTGAGGCTTGTTGAATCTAAGGCCAAACTGACCCCCCTCGACCATAAGGGCGATGCCATAAAAGTAGAGGTGTGCGGAGCTGTCTTTGTTGCCCGGTTAAAAAAGTACTTCCAAAGACATTGCAGGGTCCAAATTGAGAAGTGGTATCATCTTGTTGACAGTCAGAGACCGTCTTAGGAGCAGTACAGCGTGAAAGTTATGGCTACCAAACCTTCTTTGCTGATAGAATTGGAGAGATTTAAAGCAGCACCAACGTCCAGGATTGGTGGTGGATTCCAGGGCAAATGAACATTGCAGACATCATCACGGGAGGAGCTGGCCCTAAAGATTTGTATGAAGACTCTGAGTGGCAGTCAGGTCCAAAGTTCCTCAGTCTACCAGTTAATGAGTGGCCAATTAAATCTGCTAAAGATGTTGCTGCTGCAGCCAGAGAAAACATCACCAAGATCCAGAAAAAAGCGTTTGTTGCCGCACTTACTAGGGCTCTGTTGAAGAAACAAGAGCCGGAAGAAAATTGGGGTTCAACCCAGACGGGACTAAGTAGACCACCTGGTGGAACAGCAGTTCAGGAGCTAATTGATATGAAGAGATTCAGCAATCTAACATGGCTGATTAAGACGGTGGCGTTGATCTGGAGAGCTGCAAAAAAGTTCCTTCAAGTCAAGACAATGGACAAACTAAAGTAGGAGGCGGTATCATCAGCTGGTATTATCACTCTCAAAGAAAGAGAAGATGCATTCAGGGACCTCTGCTTAGCAGTGCAAAAAGGTGTGATCTTCTCAAACTCCACAATAGATCGACTGGTTGTTCAAGTCTTTCATGAGGACCTCAAAACTCTTCCCCTCTTGCCCTTTGATGCCTGGATCGCAACCTTGTTGGCTTGTGAAGCTCATGACGAGGGACATGATGGAGTGACGGGCACCTTGTTGAGGATGAGAAGGAAAGCATGGGTTTTAAGAGGACGACGAGTTGCTCAAAAAGTCATTGACCGATGTGTCTCCTGCAAAAAAGCAAAAGCCAGTTTGTCAACAAGTAATGGGTAAACTACCTGAAGAGAGAACGAGACCTGCTGTACCATTTGAGTTCACCGCCATCGATCTGTTCGGACCCTACCAAGTAAAGGATGATGTCAAGAGAAGAGTGTCAATGAAAGTTTGGGGAGTTGTCTTTTGCTGTATGGCAAGTAGAGCTATTCATGCAGAGCTGGCAAACACTCTTTCTACAGAGAGCTTCCTATTGGCATACCAGAGGTTTACTGCAGTTAGAGGTCATCCCCGAAAGGTCTGGTCAGATCCAGGAACCAATTTTATTGGTGCAAAACCTGTTCTGAAGGATCTGTATGCTTTCCTGGAAAGTCAAGATAAAGGAACCTTAGAGGAGTATGCAGTTAAGAATGGAACACAGTTTGCCTGGAAAGTGCATCCAGCCGATTCACCACACCGAAATGGAGCTGCGGAAGCTGCAGTGCATATTACAAAGAGAGCTCTCCAAAGCTTCAACTAGCAGCCGATCTTGCAAACAAACGTCCTATTGATGCAAGAGACAATATGTCACGCCAAACACAATACTGCTTGGTCGAGCCGCACAGACAGGGGACTACAAGACAAAAACAAACCCAAGTCAATTGCTTTTGGAGATCCTGGAGCCAACTTGCTGTTCCAAACCTGTTTGTGAGGAACAAGTGGCATACAGTAGGCGTTGCTGTTGGGGACATCGTTTGGCTATGCGATCAAAATGCACTAAGAGGGCAGTTTAAGCTCGGAAGAGTCATCAGTGTAAACTCTGATCCAAGGGGCATCGTAAGGGATGTAAATGTTCAAGTTTCTCCAAACCATTGTGTCCCTGTCCAAAAGTCAACGGTCAAAGAATCTGCATCTTGTGATAGGAAGAGGGTCTGTCAAGGTACTGTGATGCACAGAGACGTTAGACGCCTTGTTGTTCTTCTCCCGGTTGAAGAGATGAAGAAAGAGTAAAGGCTACAAACGGCACGGTTGTTAAGCTGTGCGATCTTCAGAGGGGACTATGAAAGATCGACTGGGAGGTGTTGCGGCAAACCGCCCGTCACCCCGCATTTCCTCATTAGTACCAGGTGAAGCTAATCTGCAATCTACTGCGCGTCCCAGGCCGGATAAGGAAATGCACCATTGCTATTGTTCGTGTGCACTGGGAGCTGACGCTACAGCAGAGAGCAGCGCTGGCTTGAGTATTAGAGCTTGATGTCTGATTTAATCACTGTGCGGGATCGGGTACTCACCAAAGAACTCTGAAGGGACAGCCGGTAAGTTCTGAAGCTCTGCTGGTTTAAGAAATGAACTTTGTCATACTTGCTAGTTGCTGTTATCAGCGTGTGAATATAGCGTTCATTGACGCTCTGTAAATCGCACCATGTTCTTAAGTAGTGTATTTTAACTTATAAGGTGTTTATTGGTGTAATGTATTAAAATATGCCTACTCGTATATGTATATGTTTATGTTAATGCTTTGTTTAAAGGGGTGGTATAATGCCCTTTTCACAAGATGTAAAATGTGTCCTTGATATTTCCAGAGTGTGTATGTGAAGTTTTAGTTCAAAGTACCCCACAGATATTTTTATATAGCATGTTAAAGTTGTCACTTTTTGAGGGTGAGCAAAAAAGCACCGTTTTGTGTCTGTTCTGTGTCTTTAAATGCAAATTAACTGCTGTTTGCGGCACAGAGGGCGGAGCTTCAACAGCTTGTGTCCTTTTACCTCACAGACATGCACTGCAAATTTCAAAAAAATTTAGCCTTTTATGTTCAAACCGGAGTCAGATGATGTCAACGGAATCAATGATGGAGAGACTCAAGAAGAAGTGACAACATGTAGAATGCAACAGGACGTTTCTGAATGGTTAGTTGATGAATTTGTGTAGCTTATGTGTAATTATCTTCTGGTCATTGATTAGCATATTCTGTCTTGATAATCTATAAATCGTGTTCCGGGGGCGGGTTTATGTAAATTTTAGGGTTTGTGATGTCACTAACCCTGGAGGAATGTTGCGTAGTCCCTACCAGCCATTTGTTGTAGTCCTTAACTTTAAAAGCAAATATCTCCCTTTGCTTTGAACTTTGAGCATTGTAACTTTGCAGATGTTGTTTATGCTCAAACAGCAACGTTACACACTAACTAAGTTTGAAAAGTGAAATCATAATCAACCACCCCTTTAACACTTAGAATTTGTTAACATTTATTTAAATTTAATTTACTTGGTTTACCTTATTTGATTGGTTTAATTTGGCAACTCACGATTTGGGCAGTTGTTTAAATACTTCAAATAATATGAAATACTGCTTATGAATAGAAATAAAAACTTAGGTGATTCAACTATAATTGAATATGGATTGTTTAATTATTAAAATAGCAATTCATTTATAAATATGGTTAAAAGCATAAGTGATTTCATAGCCTTTATGGTTAAAATTCAGTAAATTGGGCTGTATAATACTTACCAGCTTTAATTGAATGTGTAGTATTTACCAACTCAGACCTATGTCCAAGAGTTAAAATTGAGTCATGGTAAACCTGCCAATTTATGCACTTTAGGCTATTGGATTTGCTGGGGATTAACATTGTATGTATGTTTATTTGTTTAAAGGTTTTTCACCTACGTGAATGCTATAATAAATAAATGGATGGAAATAATTCACAAGGCCTAATCATTGAGTGGAATCCAGTTTACAACTTCAAAGAGTGAGAACCTATCTTCTTCAAGTGTGGGAGCGCACAGTTAGAAAAAACACTTGACAGTATTTGATTTTTAATTTACATAAGTATTGAAAGAAAAAAAGTACAGATGGATGAACCATCTAGCCAGCACTAGTCACACTGGTCAGCATTAAGAAAAAAGATTAGTGCATAATATGAATATGTATTGCAAATAAGCAAACTTTTTTAGGCATATGTATTATACACTATTAAGACATGAAACTTTAATATACTAAAACAGCTATTTAAGTTACTGATCGTTTTAGTGTGCAAATAATACAATATATGTGATGCGATCTGGGAAACCCCACCACATGGTGAAATTTTACCTATTACAGGTTTTGATATCATATGGAAGCTGGTATCAAGCCCTTTCCAAATCTGTTTTTATTTTTATCATAGCTTGTTGGTAGCAAAAGTTATGTTTATCTGAAGTCGGCCGATCGCTATGATTTTCTGGAACGGAATTTTGAGAAAAACAGGTTTAATTAACTGTCACCGTCGAGACGCTTCTTGTCCATCTCGCGATTGTTATAAAACTGCGTGACGTTATTTAAACAGGATTGGCGCGAAATGCGCACTATACACATTCACTGTACATGTATGTGGTTTATTTTAAAGGTAAACTATCTTTGTAGTGTTAAGAGATGGACAGGTGTATGGGATATACGGCGATTGTTTTTTTTTCACCTCTGCCGGGCGTTAGAGAAAATGGTCACATAGAATGCATTAGAGTATTTTCAGCTTGACACTATAAATCGCTGTTTTTCTGCACTAAACAAGGGAATTTTGCCAAGATATTTTCAGAGATAAGAGAAAAGATGTTATAGAATAAGAATTTAATGGAAAAAAAAAATTGACAAAAAAACTGACATTCAAACTATTTGGGAATTTACTGAAAACGGCCCAGCGCGACATCCGACGGGTTTTTCCAGATCGCATCACATATAGTGATCTCATGGATCTCACATGGGGCAAAATGCATTAATATTTTAAGAGGAATGCTATGAAACCACTAGTTTATATTAGGGATGGGCATTCGATTAAATTTTCTTAGTCGATCGTCGGGAGAATTAACGATCGACTATCGATTAATCATAAATATTTTTATATTGAAATTCATTATTTCTTTAACTTTTTATAAATTAAAAATGCAATGAAAATACAAAAATACAGTTTGTTTGTCCTCGATGAGATCTTTATTACAAGAAGATCAACTTGTGGCAGTGAAACTGGACGTTCGGTAGACTTGAAGATATGCCCTGCGGTGCTCTAAAACAGCGGAACCTGCAGCTGCGAGCCGGCGTTCTTAAACAGAGACCCATGGCCACTTCATCCGTTCTCTGTGATCGGATAGCTATCCGATCGTGAAAAGACCAAATGTAAATGCCCTCCGAAACGCATTCGAGACGGATTTAAACCCGATCGCTCAAACCACTTCAGGAGGAGATCTGAGACGCATTCCAGACGAAACTGGACAAGAGTAAATGCATCTGGTTGTTGAAACCACATATGTAAATTTGACTTATCCCAAAAATGCTAAGAAATAAACGTGTGAGAGCGTGTTATAGGCTATATGTCATGTTATAGCCAGATATGACGACGCTACTTCAACACGCATCAGATGAGCATCTATTCATCAAGCCAACGTGCAAACTATCGCAAATCAAAGTGAAAGTCATTCATCAACACACAATCATCTTCATTAAAAGTAAAGAACCGAAATGATCTTACCAGGGCTGTTGCCGCATCTTTTTGCGGTCTTTGATTTAGAAATGTTCGCTGATGATCAATAAAATGCAGCTCATCAGTTGCTTTCGGTGACGTGCAACAATTTAAATATGCATATAGCGCGGGAATTCAAGATTGGATATATATCCGTTTTGCAAAAACACATTTATGTGACCAGGTGTAAATGGAATCGTTTTGATAAATCAGATAGCTATCCGATCTGAGAAAACGCATGAAGTTCCCATAGAACTTCTGCACCAGTCTACTGATTTCTGTTGAGAAAGATAAGCATGTTGACATGATCTGAGATCAGACGCGACCGCTGGTGACAGCCAGTCCAGCCGCCGAAAACACCCGCTCTGAGGGAACTGACGTTGCCGGGATGCACAGGTACCTCCGCGCTAAAATGAATTCCATTGCTTCAAGACTCACACTACGCAACGCAACCCGCATTAGTTTAATCAATAACAAATAAACGTGATCGACGAAATTCTTAACGATCAATTATCGATCGTCGATTAATAATGCCCATCCCTAGTTTATATCATTTGAAACTGCTACAACAGCGGGGAAGATTCATTTGTGTTCAACAACGATGTCCACATTTGAGTATTTCCACTTGCCCTTTTACAGCAGATTTAGTTCCCTTTCGTGGTCACTACGAGTTATGTCACTACAAGTTATGTCAGTGACGACGAATGGGGTTTCGCTTAGAAAGCCTCTCACCTTCGAGTATACAAAACGAGCCAATGGCAAGAAAATGCCATGGGTCTGCGGAATTTGCATAATGTAAGTCCGCCCCACGTCGTGGGTATACAAGGAAGTACGCTGGCAACATGCAGATATGTTTTCGCTTCGGAGCCGAGGGTTCTCTTCACTCCAAGGTCATGGCGCCTCGCTAACAGACATCTGCAGAGCTGTAGGCTGGGCGACACCTAACACATTCGTGAGATTCTACAATCTCCAAGTGGAGCCAGTTTCTTCTCATGTACTCGCTTCAACCAGCCGGTACTAGATTCTGCTCAGGTGTCTTGCTCGCCATTCCTCTCTACGGACGGGATAGTTATGCCGCCGGCAGCTTTCGCGCTTGGGTAGGTGCCTCCATGTGCATGGTTCCCCCTCTGGGCGACCCCCACGTGTGTATTTCCACTGTAAGCCTCTCTAAGCATGTGTCTTTCCCTCAGCAAGCCACCTTGCCACCCCTGGGGTTGAAATTTTCCACCTGCGGTTGGATACCCCAGTGATACTCCATATGCAGCCCCTCCGGGTCATATGTGTTTTCCAAGTCCCCCCTTTCAGGCTGGGCATGATTGCATATTTCCACTGAGATATGCTTCCCAGTGTACCTTGGTATTCCTGTGTTAAGTAGGAGTCCTTCGTCCGTGCAAGTCTCACGACAGGGAGCTCAGACTTACGCAGGGCACTGGAAGACAGGTGGCGTGATTAGACTGGGAACCCCATTCGTCGTCACTGACGTAACTCGTAGGGACCACGAAAGGGAACGTCTCGGTTACGTATGTAACCCTCTTTCCCTGAGTAGGGAACGGAGACATTACGTCTCCCTGCCACTTCCGCTGTGCCGCTGGAACGCTTGAGTTCAGTCTCAGCTCCTCAGCGAAGAAACATATCTGCATGTTGCCAGCGTACTTCCTTATATACCCACGACGTGGGGCGGACTTACGCTATGCAAATTCCGCAGACCTTTGGCATCTTCTTGCCATTGGCTCGTTTTGTATACTCGAAGGCGAGAGGCTTTCTAAGCGAAACCCCATTCGTCGTCACTGAAGTAACGTCTCCGTTCCCTACTCAGGGAACGAGGGTTACATACGTAACCGAGACGCTATTCACAAATAACTGACATTAATGACCTAATTATGATTTCATTTAAAATAGTCAATACTGACCATATCCCTGTTCATTTTTGACCAGATCATTCATTGAATCAGTGATTTGTTGACTCGTGAACAGCTGCAAATGGATCAGTCCAATTCACGATTTATTCATTCATGTTGTTTGTGAACTGATTCAGCAGGTTCACTAATCAGACATCACTCTTGCGTCTCAGAGGGGGTGGAGATTTCTTTAGTTCAGAATAATGAAGAACAATATGACTTTATGGAACATATAATTGAGTAAAAGTACGATATTATGCTTTGGAATGTAAGTAAAAGTTTCCCAAAAATAAAAATACTCTAAAATATGGATAATCTTAGTCTCTCCCTAATATGGATAAGATTAGTAATATGGATAAGATTAGTCTCTCCCTATGGAGGATCCCTTTACCACTCTACAGATAAAGCGTTGTCGGGAAAACTCAATTCGCGTACCTACCCCGAATTGATAAAATAAAATTCTGTATCAAAAATTATAAGGAAACACCAGTACTTTGTTTAGGCTTGGCTTGTAGGGAATTCCAAACCTGCGCACATATATTCAAACGCACATAACTACAGAACCAATTCTTAATGTGCATGTGACCGCCATCAGCGTTTCTCACAGGTTCGCGTTTAAAGTCTGTGTAGAGAGAATGGTGTCGTCTTAGCGGCCCCAAATTTAATAACAAATGATCGTTGCGACGGAAGCGAATCAATCAAAACTAACTTTAGCTGGAATATAACTTTATTAAAGAACCGCTATAAAACCAAAACAATCTCTGTTACCTTAAATTATACGTTTATCTCTGTAAAGCTGCTTTGAAAAAATCTACATTGTTAAAAGCGCTATATAAATGAAGATGACTTGACTTGACTTGACTTGACTTGGATACTAAAAAGTACAGACACTTGAAAAATGTACATTGTAATGTACAGTAAAGAAGTAGAAATACTTTGTTGTCTGTCCACCACTGCCCCTCAACCACCCAGAGAGAGAGAGAGAGAGAGAGTAACGATAACGAAATGTGCAACAAGTATGCAAGAGTATGTTTATTAGGCAATATACTTACTGTTTAAGAAACCAGTCGTGGACAAAAGGAATATTGTGAAAATTCGTAGGCATTCGCTCTGTCCATTGAGGGTTTTTACTGATAAACAAGAGAATAAAAAATATATTTAAACACACTTAACCATTTTTACTGTATATATAAAAGTCACAACAAAATAACCATACAATATTGGCAGTACACAAAGGTTCACATTTGTCCCACTCACTTGTATAGCCATTCAGTGAGGAAGTCACAGCCATTAAACGCCGTCTTTTTCCTCTAGATTGACAATGAAACGTGAAATAAAAATAATGAAAAATATGTTATATATCAAGATTATATTATTGTTGTATTATGGCTGATCAGTGGAGGATCCTGGCATATCTTATGCAGTTGCCTAGGTCAGCATTGTGCAACTGTTTTCGCGAACATGAGTTGCAAGTGCACAAGTTAGTTTTGCATCTAATAAATCGCGAAAACAGTTGCACAAGTCAAGGCGCGAAGATTTGACAGTGACATATTTGAGGTTGCAAATGCCTAATTGAGATTGTACTGCAAACATGAACACAACTATATATTGCAAGTTTATGTTTGTCATTGTATTTTTGTGAATGACATTTTACACATTTGAAACTACTTGTCTGTAGCTTCAAATTCAGAATACAGGTTTGTGACTATTGTCTGCGAGTGCAAATTTCAACATTCAACTTCAGATTTTTATTTTACAGGTTTTCACATTGGAGCTGTGAGTGTAAATGTTCACGTACAAGTGCGAATATTTATTGTACAAGTTCTCAAATTCACATCTACATGCTCTCGAGTTTTGCTACTCTTTTATCTTCATAGAAATCTCTTGCAGACTTATTCAGATCACAAAAAAATATTGTGAATAATGTGCATCCACTGATAATATTCATCTATCCATTCTCCAAACCGCTAAGTAAGGTCATGGTGAGGATCCTGGAGCCTATCGCAGCGTCTCGGGACATTACGGAACCCCTAAGGGGACATGGTGGTGGAAAAAAATATGAGATGAGGGGGAAAATAAGTCTATCACAAATGTTTTGCATTCCACTGAGATACCGTGCATTCCCTCGCAAAAACTTTTGTGTTCTTTGACAGTGAATGCAAAGTTTCTCAGGGAAGGCAAAACATTTGCGAGAGAACGCAAAAGCATTGCCAAATAATTTTTCCTCCCATCTGATATTTTTTGTCTTCACCATGTCCCTTTAGGGGCTCCGTAGGACATTGGCAGGGAAACTGATAGTACTATATATTTGTTTTTGTTTTTTTATTACGAGACTTATTAAGAAACACAAGACCTTTATCGCAGTTATTTTACTGAAATTCTCACCTTCAATGCGATGCTTTATTTTCAGTTTAATTCAATTGTTTTATTTCATTGTTTCATTATTGTTTTTTGAAGTCAGATCATTTAAAGGAGTTGTTCACTTCAGAATTAAAATTTCCTGATAATTTACTCACCCCCACATCATTCAAGATGTTCATGTCTTTCTTTCTTCAGTCGAAAACAAATGAAGGTTTTTAAAGAAAACATGCCAAGATTTTTCTCCATATAGTGATTTCAATGGGGTCCAACAGGTTGAAGGTCCAAATGTGAGTTTCAGTGCAGCTTCAAAGTCTCTACACGATCCCAGCCGAGGAATAAGAGTCTTATCTAGACAAACCATCGGCCATTTTATAACAAAAATAAACATTTATATACTTTTTAACCACAAATGCTCATCTTGCGAGCATCTCTGTGATGTGCCACACATTACATAATCACACTGAAAGGTCAAGCATGACGTAGGCGGAAGAACAGACCTAGTGTTTACAAAGCCAATGTGCAAAGACTGAGTCAAACGCCATTTAAAAAAAATAATAATAATAAAAAAAAAGGTAAAACAACAACGTCGGACGATTTTGAAGTTGGAGGAGAAAATGAGATGGATGAGTGAATGAGATCACCCTACATTTATGAACCGGAACACGCATGATCTTTCAGCGTGATTACATAAAGGGTGAAGTCATGGACATGCAGGACAAGCATTTGTGGTTAAAAAGTATATAAATGTTTATTTTTTTTATAAAATGGCCGATGGTTTGTCTAGATAAGACTCTTATTCCTCGGCTGGGATCGTGTCGAGACTTTGAAGCTGCACTGAAACTCACATTTGGACCTTCAACCCGTTAAACCCCACTGAAGTCACTATATGGAGAAAAATCCTGGAACGTTTTCCTCAAAAACCTTAATTTCTTTTCGACTGAAGAAAGAAAGACATGAACATCTTGGATGATGTGGGGCTGAGTAGCCTAAATTATCAGGAAATTTTAATTCTGAAGTGAACTAATCATTTAATTAATAACAAATACAGGTACAGTACATTACTCATTCAATTAATATACAGACCCTTTCCAAAAAATTTGAATATCATGGAAAAGTTTATTTATTTCCATAATTCCATTCAAAACGTTAAACTTCCATAGATTATAGATTCAGGGCCCACAACTTAAACGATTTCAAGTATTTAGTTGTTTATTTGTACATAATTTGGGCTTCCAGCTCATAAAACCCACGAAAACAGGATTTCAAAAAATTAGAATATTACATGAAATCACACAGTGATACCATGGTCATTGAACCAGGTTTTGGTTATTTTGGCAGTGTGGGCAGGTGCAAATCCTGCTGGAAAATGAAGGAAGCATGAAGTGCTCTGAAAATGTCCTGGTAGACGGCTGCGTTGACTCTGGATTTAATAAAGTGGACCAAAGTCCTCTTTTCTGATGAGAACAAATTTTGCATCTCATTTGGAAACCAAGGTCCCAGAGTCTGGAGGAAGAATGGAGAGGCACACAATCCAAGATGCTTGAAGTCCAGTGTGAAGTTTCCACAGTCTGTGTTGGTTTGGGGAGCCATGTCATCGGCTGGTGTTGGTCCACTGTGCTGTCCACTCAACGCAGCCGTCTACCAGGACATTTTCAGAGCACTTCATGCTTCCTTCAGCAGACAAGCTTTATGGAGATGCTGACTTCATTTTCCAGCAGGATTTGCACCTGCCCACACTGCCAAAAGAACCAAAACATGGTTCAATGACCATGGTATCACTGTGTGATTACTGTGTGATTTCATGTAATATTCTAATTTTTTGAAATCCTGTTTTCGTGGGTTTTATGAGCTGGAAGCCCAAATTATGTACAAATAAACAACTAGCCTAAATACTTGAAATCGTTTAACTTGGAATCTATAATCTATGGAAGTTTAACGTTTTGAATGGAATTATGGAAATAAATAAACTTTTCCATGATATTCTAATTTTTTGGAAAGGGTCTATATGTTTTTTTAAATATACAGTTATTGCCTATAGGATAGTGTGTGTGTGAGTCAGGACTGATGCTGATAAAGCTGACCTGAAAGCACTGGTGTTTCTGTGCTTCTGCGAGCAAAGCCTCCAGTCCGGCGAGCAGCACAGGTAACACTTGCTCCTCTAAATAACACCTGAGGGGTCCTGGACACAGCTGACCTCGCTCTGAACATCTGCTCAAGACAAACATGCATTATACCAGGTAACACACACTCCTCTAAATAACACCTGAGGAGTCCTGGACACAGCTGGCCTCGCTCTGAACATCTGCTCAGACAAACATGCATTATACACAGTTAACAGAGGGTCATTATAGACATGTAATAATGGGAAATAAAATGACTGAAAAACAAGTAATGCTCTTTTTACGTTGAAATAGCAAGCAAATACAGTAGTCAACATTTGAAGTGGATCAAAAAAGTTCATCAAAATTAATGTATTACTTTGATGAAAGGTTTTAATCCACTTCATGTGTGGACCACTGTAAATAAACAAACAGATAAATATTAGCAGGGTTTTTCCTGAATTACGAGGCGGCCGCCACCGGCTTTCGACAAAACTCGGACAGGCAGTCACTGTCACATGCTCTGTTGCGGGTTCCCGGCCTGTGTCCATTCTCAAACCGTACCCAGATAGCACACGACTATTTGATGTGAAACTTACATCTGGAAGACGTATTTTAAAGAGTGTTTGCTCATCTGCAATACGTCTATAGGACGTTCCTGTCAGATGTCAAATAGACGTTTAGAAGATGTCTTTAAGATGTAATGATTTAGAATGATTTAGAATGTATGTTAAACTGACATCTTCTAAACGTCTATTTGACATCTGACAGGAAACGTCCTATAGACGTATTCCAGATGAGCAAACACTCTTTAAAATACGTCTTCCAGATGTAAGTTTCACATCAAATAGTCGTGTGCTATCTGGGTATAGTTTGCCGATAGTGCTGTGCGGATCATAATCCGTGGGTTCGGGCGGGCCAAGTAATAAAAACACAACATTCTAATTAATCGAGGGTGGATAACAGATAAATCATTATAATGTGATGAGTTCATTAAAGACACGGAACACTCAAACGCAATGAACGTGCGTCACTCTTTTACTTTCGTTTTCAACAACGTAATTCTCCTCAGGGAAAACCAATAAAGGAAAACATTAACGCTTGTCCGTGACACATGAAAGAGAAGTGTACTTGCCCAACCGGACAAATGCCCTGATTAAAATAATTTTTCAAATAAAATAAATAAATAAATAAAATAACTAGGGAATTACCGAAACCGCGAGGGTGATTCTGATTTTATTTCATTTAATGTAAGTGGGATTGATAGTTAAGAGCACGCGCATCTCACATGAACACTCAGCCATGTTTCATTACTGAATGATTCAGCGTTTTGAACGAATCGGTTGACTCAAAGATTTAATGACCCATTCATAAACTGCCTCATTCTGGATAAATCAGCTGTTTGAACGAATCGTTTGAATGAATGACTCAATAACTCGCTCATTAGCACGGTCGCCTGCCGCCTCCTACTGGCGGTTTAATTTCAAAGTATCATTCTTTTCAACATTCCTTATTTGTTTATTCAAAAAATATTTACACTCTCATAATCTCATTTAATACAGTTGTAATTTTTCAATGTAAATAATTTAATTTTGTAACAGCCTAGTGTCGTATTATTCTAACTGAACTAGAGTATGCATTTAATAAAATTAGGGGGAAAAAAATGCCCTTTATAAAGGTAAAAAAAATAAAAATTCTGATAAGAGTGTTTTCCAACAGTGATGTAATGAAACATTGACTATTTAAATTTGAAGGGAGTAACTGTTAAAGCCTCTGTTTAGGCTATTAAGGAAATGTAATTTTGCCAAAAGAAGAACTTTTATTTTAAATAAATGTTCATTTTAAATCAGCCTACTTGTGTGATATGTTACCACATTATCATGCTTAACACTGAGAATTTGAATAATTGTAATGTGATGATCAGATGCAGATCTAAATCAGAGAATAGCATAGGTTTGGGCAGTTGGCGGGTGGATTATTTATTTTTAACAGCGTATTTGGGTGACTGAAAGTGCACCAGATAAATGAATTTATCTTTAAAATGTACATTTTATTCCGGGGGGGCATGACCCCGGACCCCCGAGAGGTACCGAGCTCCACCCACATAAATACAGTGGGAAACACAGTAGGCTATATGATGGTCTACGAAAAATACATTATCGGGATTTTACCACCTGGAAACCAGGAACAGGAAACCCCTGGTTTGTTAATAAATAGTATCAGTTGAATTACTCTGTTTGAGCTGAGCATCTGATGAAGAGTGTGTAGAAACTAGAGCTTGATAAACTGGATGACTCGTTCATGTCTTCCTCTGCAAAACAGGGGGAAAATATTTACCACCGCAATATTAATAGCTCGAATGATTTATACTTCGTGAGAAAATAAAAATCAGTGTTTTCTCACCTGCCTCCATCGCTTTCACAACAAGACGAAAGAGGAGTCCGTTAGTTTGTTTGTTTGTTTGTTTGTTAGATTATAAATTATGCGGATCAGCGTCGCGAATGAACATTAGTTCAGTTCCACCCACTGCTGCCGTGTCTGTTTACCGTAACCATGGGTGACGGTAACTGAGGAAGTGACGACATTCACTTAAAATCACCATGATTATATTTTTATAACAGAATATATAACAGAATATTGCAATGTTTATCATTATTCTTATTGTTTTATTCGTGTGCACTTTAATCTTTAATCAAAAGTATAAATTTAGCATCAATTCTCCCTCTTTTTTAATTAAAGAAGCAAAGGTTAAATTTGTACAAACACCTTTAGGAGAACATTATAGCTTTATTTGTAGTGTTTACAAATAGGGGAGAGCAGGGCGCACAACCTTATGCTTTTAGGCTTTCTCAGTTTGTGTAAATCTACTTAAGGTTCAGAGTATTTATTTTTCCCTTAATTTCACACATGTCTAGTACAGTTATGTGGTTTTCTTTAATTAATACAGTGTATACTTTTCTCTTGATTTACCCTGAATGAATCGAAGTGAAATGAGACAACATGCCCCATAGGTGGAGCACATTATCACATGATCTGATCTAATCAAAAAATATACAAAAGACAAAATAAAATATTTTGTCAATAAAATAAAATTAACTTTTTCATATAAAATAATGGCATTTTTAATCATTAAAAAAAATTGACAACACACAAAACACAGCTATACAGCATAGTTCAAAACATGATAATAATAATGAATAATTTCAGTCTTTATTCACCTTTTTCTCATGGTTTCTCAGTATATTTGATAAAAGTATAGAATAGAATATCATAGTTCTAATAGTAACATTCATTGTAACTCAGTGTGACAACATGCTTTATTTAATTTGTGTGCACTTTAAACCCGTTTTGCTAGTTTAAACCCGGCGAGTGTTTCTGCATTAAACAACTACTTCAACTGTTAAATAACAGATGTAAGATTAAAATAATATCAGATTTGTCTTATTTTACAAAACACAAAAAACAGAGATGAAAAATTAACATAAGTAAGAAATTTTCGTTTGCTCCATCTAGTGGCAATAGTCAAGAAATGCCATGTTATACTATTTTTGTCCACAAGAGGTCGGCAAAGACACCCAATGCAATGTCTTATGTTTTTTAACCGATCTTTGCATGTTTTTTTTTGTGTGTTTTTTTATTTTTGTGCAAATTTCTTTTCGACTGAAGAAAGAAAGACATGAACATCTTGAATGATGTGGGGGTGAGTAAATTATCAGGAAATTTTAACTCTGAAGTGAACTACTCCTTTAAATAATCTGACTTCAAAAAACAATAATGAAACAATGAAATAAAACTTCAAAAAAATTAAACTGAAAAAAAAAGCATCGCATTGAAGGTGAGAATTTCAGTAAAATAACTGCGATAAAGGTCTTGTGTTTCTTAATAAGTCTCGTAATAAAAAAACTAAAAAAAACTACTATCAGTTTCCCTGCCAATGTCCTACGGAGTGATCTCTAGCCTACGCATTATCAAGTCTTGCGTTGCCAGTAGTCATGTCTCAGTAGGGCTGTTGCCATCTAGCGGTTGAGAAATGTAATTGCATTTTTATTTAATTTAAAATGAAAGACATTCAAATAATATCGTAGATTGTGTATGGTCTCGTCTAAATCAGGGCTATTCAGAGCTAAATCTACAGATCGACCATGTCATGAAATGACACTTGCACCTTGTAGATATTATTACCAATGCGAACATAATGGGATATCAACCATCTCACGCACTGCCTGGCCAAAAA
This sequence comes from Squalius cephalus, assembly GCF_949319135.1. Classification (NCBI taxonomy): domain Eukaryota; kingdom Metazoa; phylum Chordata; class Actinopteri; order Cypriniformes; family Leuciscidae; genus Squalius; species Squalius cephalus. The sequence goes on from NC_137127.1 coordinate 23,803,812, forward strand.
AAACTACAGTTAATCAGTTTTGACTATAAGTGGGCTACAAATAGCCGGTCTGACTACGAGCTAAATCGTGGCTACGCACAGCCAACATGTCAAAGAAATGAAACCAAACACCTTGTAATCACAGTTGACTGTGCCTACATGATGGAATATCATACTTTTCGCAAGTTGTTTTGCAAAAAATGACATGTAACCAGATTCAGTGTTATTTTGGCTAAAAGTGGGTTGCACATAGCCGGACTATATCGGGTCTATATTTAACCGAGACGGTGAAATGGCGGCTATTGCTTGCTGGGTCATTACACTGGATTAAAGAAAAACCCTGTTATTAGGATATTTATATCATAACTGCCTGCTTTTCTTTCATTGTACCAAAGAAGACAGAAAGGTGCGCGAGTCCATTGGTATGTCTTGTATTGAAACAATGCTGTAAGTACATAATTTGATGTTGACAATTTTACATTGTACATGTTATCACTTGGTTTTTGACCAAGTGAAGCTCTTGAAACAAGTGACAGAAGAGTATGTTGTCTTAAAAGAAATCAAGCATCACTGGCAAAGGCTCAAAAGAGACCATGCCTTTCTAAAAGATCTTTTAAAATAGGTTGCAGTTAATATGGGTAAAACAGTTTTTGTTCAGTACTTAGCTTATTATGTGCTGCAATATTATATATATAATACTTCAATGTGTATATTATATAATGTACTGACTGCTGCTTTGTAAATTTAAATAAGGAACAGGCAACTCATATAACAGGCCCTTTTGCGTTCTCCTTTTTGAGGTTGAGAGTTTACCTCCAACCCTAATCGAGCACATCTGAAAATTTTAACCAAAGTCTTCAGGTTTACTTCTAGACTATAGGCTGGTGGGTTTGAGGTTGGAGCTAAATTTGCAGGAGAGTGGACGCTGAGGGCCAGAGTAGCCTATCACTGCTTTAAATAACGCAGAACATAAGCTGACCTGACTGTCCATTAAACAACTTCATTTGAATTGTTTGTGTTTTCTGTTTTACTTTCAGACCAGGGGTCTCATTTATAAAACTGTGCGTAGGATCCCTACTAAAAGTTTACGTGCGCCCAAAAGCCAAAAATGGCGTACGCCAAAAAATATTCCGATTTATAAAACCGTGCGTACGCACACCTGTAAGCAATGTTCCCTTTATAAATCACAGATCACCCGCAGATGTGCGTACGTGAACCAGCCTCATATCCCGCCCTGTACACGCCCATTTTTAACCATAAATAGTCAATGCAAATCACCTCATGATTGCTGATCGGCATGTAAATGAGAGTGGAATCCCATATATACCTGGAAAACTGGCATGCGACCCGCCAATTAATTAATCCAAGAAAGTGAAAACGTGTATTTCTGTTACTTTGAATAATGGCGACAGGTGAGAAAAGAGGAAAAAAACGTAATTTCTCAGATACTGAGATTGAAACACTTGTAGGGGAGGTGGAGGCTCGGAAAACTGTGTTATTTGGTGGCCACAGCAGTGGGGTCACTAATAAAAAGAAGCCGTGCGAGTGGCAAAGTATTGCTTCTGCCGTCAATTGTGTCAGTGGGACAGAACGGACAGTTGCAGAGTTAAAGAAAAAATTGTCCGACCTGAAGGTATACTAATTTTTTACCAACATATTACATTTGTGTTTTATTAGGCTATATACCTTTATAAATAGCAATATTGATTTTCAAAAAGTTTTATTTACATGTGCTTACAGTATGCAAAATATGTGAAATAAAGATTCTCATTCATTCAAGGTGGAGGCAAAGAGAAAACTGTCCTCCCACCGCCAGAGCGTGGCTGCAACTGGTGGGGGCCCAAGTACAGCTGATCTCACATCAGTGGACAGCAAAATCACGGCTATAATTGGGGAGGTCAGCGTGTGTGGTATTGTGTCGGAAAAAGAGGGAGACACTGACGTGACTGAAACCACAGAGGAGCAAGGTTAAACAGATTTTTAATCATTAACGCTGTACATTTGAGTGTGTGGGGTGATAAATGGATAAATGTTGCCAATTGTTTGTCCTCCAGTCCTTCCGGAGTCTGAAGCTGTGAGTGAACAGGAGGTTCAGGGTGAGGGGTTCTCAGATGCAGATGCACAGCGTCCGGCTCAAAGCAGTGCCCCTTCTGCGTCTGGCACGTCCAAAAGTGGTCGGGTACTCACTGACGCAGTCCTGCAGTTACAGCGAGAGACAATAAACGCTGTCAACAGGGTTGCAGATGAGCTACGGCAGATGAGAGAAGTGATGCAAGAAATTGCACAATCATTAAAAGATGCAGTTAAAATATGAACCTTGAGTTTTGTCTTTCTTTACAAACGCCGCATGACATCCTCACGGATTCTTGCACCTCGTTGATATCCCTCTTGTCGGCCAGGGGGCTGTGGCTCGGGGTCGTAATGCTGGGGTAGAGGGAGATCAGGAGGGAGAGGAATACCGTTCCTCAGTGCTATATTGTGCAAAACACCACACGCCCTGACAATCTTGCACACTTTTGCTGGATGGTATAAAAGTCTGCCACCCGAGGCATCCAGAGCACGCCATCTGCATTTCAGGATGCCAATGGCACGCTCCACAACTGCGCGGGCACGAGAGTGGACCTCATTATAATGAGTTTCCTCTACGCTCTGCGGGTTTAAAAATGGGGTGAGGAGCCAGCGTCTCAGGGGGTAGCCACTGTCGCCTGCAGGTTATAATTATATTAAAAACAAAATTGTTACAGTTTCTACTTTTTAATATTGTTAAACTCACCAAGAAGCCAGCCATCACGTACTGCACCTGCATTTAGTCTGTTCCCTACACTGCTATGTGTCAAGATAAAGGAATCATGTGTTGAACCAGGCCAGCGTGCCACAATGTTTGTGAGGGTCATGTTGGAGTCACATATGATTTGCACATTAATAGAACTAGTGCAAAATGCCCGTGCAAAATCAGTTTTTGTGTGTGTTTTTAGTAATTGTTGGTTTGGTGCCCGTGAAAGAGACTGTGAACGCATTGAATAGGATATGTTTAGTTGGTGAATAGCATAGGCTACTATTACACAGTAGTGATAACGTTAAGCGCACCAGAATGAAATATAATATATAATATACACGTGCAAAAGCAGTTTTTGTATGTGTTTTTAGTAATTGTTGGTTTGGTGTATTTGAGTGCTCATTGTTACAATTACACAGCAAAAGGTCAGTGACATTTTTATTTGTGCATGGTAGAAAGCAAATACTGATACTGACATAATGATGCATTGGAGTATATATTTATTTAGAGTGGATATTTGTGTTTTGTTAGTGCAGACTGGCTGTTCTTGAAGATTACATGTTATTGTGTCAGCACCTCTTTATAGACAACATTGCTCAGAAAGTGGCGCTTTTTGTTTGTTTCATCATCTTGAGCAAGAATACGAAGTCTGCTTGATCTGCCAACTCTTCTGGCTGCCAGACATGGGCAGAATTTAAATACGTATTTAATTACTTTAGTGTATTTTGTAATTTGTATTTTGCAGGTGTGGAAAAAATAAAATGTAGTTTGTAACAAAATATTTTGAGGGAGTGTATTTACAGTATTTCAAATACTTAAATACTTAAGAAAAATCACCATATGCTTATCACCATAGTAAATGATTTTGCCATATTTTCGGTCTGATGTTGGTAATGGCAATGTCCAGCCAGGTTAGATGCACGAAAATCACGTGACACCCTGTAGACCGTCACCGGGCTCCCTCCAAGAAGAGATGAGTTTTGAACACAGGAGAAGAAGTGGCGCTGCTCCTCTTAAAAACGGCATTAAGGTAAAGTGTTTTGTGATGTGAAAAATATACAGTCTACACATACATATTGCACACTGAACGGCATTATAGAGAAAATAATTGTGCCTTATGAGATCAATGCACTGTGTTGTCATTCATAAAAGGACATCATACCTATTATGAAACAGCGCCAGCGCGACTGTCGTAACTCCACTGAAAGCTCCATGCTAACCAAGCGTTCACAATATAACACCCATCTGCAGTTTTTACAGGTTTTTAAACGTATTATATATGAGATATATTGATATTCCGTCGGATTTTGTATAAAATAACCATCAATCCTATTGTTTTTCAATAATTGTGCACGCAGCACAATTCTAATTCGCAATTCTACTATGGAAAAGGCATACGCAGTCAGGGCAGTTAGAGTCTCGTGTGTAAAACAAACCCACACATATTATGATTAATATGATTAATCATATATGATTAAAATGGAATTTTGATTTTGTGATGAAAATTCTCGGCCTGTTTTTTTTTTTTTCCTGGAGTACTAGCCTATCCCCAACATTTTCTGCAGTAACGTTAGTTCTCCACTGATATCAGCTAATGAGCTGATTACCTAGTGAGGTAGGGGTCTCGGGAGAATAATATATATATACCACTCTCAAAATCTATTTTAAAGGTCAGGCTATAGGCCTACTGTAGTAGGCTTAAAGGCATCCATTTAATGTACATTCAGTAAAGCAATATGATGTGCATTTTCCTGTAATAATTATGAAGAAGTAATTGATTTAAAGTGAATAGATTTCATTCTGGCTAAATGTTTTATTAATAGAGCTTATTCTTTGGTGTGTAGTAATTTGAGTTATGGCTGTGTAAATTGCAACTGATAATCTAACAATAATATTTTTTACCATTTAGTTTGAAATGCAAGACATCCGAGATGAGTGAAGATCACAACCCATCAGAACTGTGCCAGGCTGCCACAGCAACAGATGAAGGTACCACAGAGATAAAGTGTGCCATATTGGATGGGACATTCTTTAAAATAGTATCTCAAATTCCAAGTGGAAAGATAGAAGTTGAGTGTCAGCTGTGCACAACCAAAAAAGTAATCATATGTGGCTCGCATCAAGCAACATCAAACTTTAAGACACATTTGAGACGGAAGCATCCTGAGAAATTAAGGGAATTTGATGATCACAAAAAGGAATATACCAGTGGACAACAAAAGAGAGCCAAAACATCGTTGACACAGACTACTCTGTTTGGTCACGTTGGCCTATCAGTACCACAAAGTAAAATTGACTCCCTTGTGACATCCTTTATTGTCAAAGGAATGTACCCATTAGCCACGGTTGAACAGAAAGAATTTACAGACTTAGTGCAGGGACTTTGCCCAGGTGCTGGTGTCATGTCCAGAAGAAGTCTCCGACGATGAATTGATGATGAATTTACTGCAAAGACAACAAACCTGAAGGAGACACTTAAAAACTTAAAGCATGTTTGTACAACTGCTGATATCTGGTCAACAAAAAAGACCAGTTATATGGGTGTAACTGTACACTGGATACATAGAGATACACTTGAAAGAGAATCAGTTGCTCTTGCGTGCAGACGCTTTCCCAGCCCTCATACATACAGCCGTATAGCAGAGCTTTTGGAGGAAATTCACACAGAGTATGGACTGACTACAGAAATGATTGTGGCTACAGTTACTGATAATGCCTCCAATTTCGTAAAGGCGTTTGAAGAGTTCAATATCTGTGTATCGGATGGACAAGATGAAATTGAAGAGCAGGAACGTGATCTGTCCTACGTCATCATAGATCCCGAAGAAGAAGAAACGTCAGGGTGTTCTATCATTTTACCACCTCACATCAGGTGTGCCACACACACACTGAGTTTGGTCTCAACAACTGATGCTAAGAAATCAATCAAAGAGAATCCAACTCTCTCTAGACTGAATCACTCAACCATGGCAAAGTGCTCAGCCCTATGGACTGCATCTGGCAGACCAAAGAGTGCTGAGATGCTAAGCCAACTGATTGACCAGCAACTCAAGACACCCTGCATTTGCAGGTGGAATTCTCTGTATGACTGCTTGAGTCAGTTGGCATGTCTTCGTGAGAAGCTTCCTGAGATCATGACTGCCTTGCAACTTCCATTATTCAGAGAAGTGGAACTTGACTTCATTGAGGAATATTGCAGAGTGTTGAAGCCTATTGCCATTTCGATAGATCGCCTTCAAGGGCAAAATGCATGTTTCTATGGTGAGCTTTTACCGACTCTCTTTGCTGTCCAAGCTAAATTACAAGACCTGCAAGCTTCAAACCTGCGGTACTGCTCACACATTTTGCAAGCTACCTTAGCTGGCTTTGAGAGGAGGTTCAGCAACTTCCTGCAGCTGAAGATGGATGTAAACGAAGCCATCCTTGCTACAGTAACACATCCATTTTTCAAGATGAGGTGGTTGCCTTTGAGATTAACATGTGAGAAGAAGAGGATACATCAACTCATTCTGCACGCAGCTGAAGAGCTTGGTCTTCTATCAGAGAGTGATGATGCTGCATCAACAAGCACCACTGAGGAGAATGAAGATTAATTCTTTGTCTTCTCTGATCAAGGTAAGGAGAAAATGTATCCACTTCAGAAGGCTTGTAGCAAACAGCAATTTCAGGTGTTAATCATTAAATGAGAAGTTATTCATGTCATATTGTTACCTTGTGTATGAAAGTATATGAATAACAATGTTTGTTTTTTTCTGATTCTATTGTCTTCACTCTCAACAGGAATCGACAACCAGATGGACACAGAGGTCTTACCAAGCCACAGCAAAGCAGAGTTAGAGACCCTTCACTTCCTGGAGGACCCCAGAAAGGACCTGGCTTCACTGGACTCGTATCCACTAATCAAGCTGCTCTTCGTGAGATTCAACACCACTCTGCCATCATCAGCACCAGTTGAGCGTCTCTTTTCTTTTGCAGGCATGGTCTACCGCCCTCATAGAAGGGGATTAACTCCTGAATTATTGGAGAAGTTGGTTGTACTTAAAAACAACTAGACTAAATGAGAGTGGTTTAGTTTTCTCTTTTGTAGCATAGTTGTGTTATTGCTACTATTTCTGTTATTGACCTTTCAATAAAGTTTTGCTATTAAGGGCAGCCTACCACACCATTGATGTGAACTTAGCTATACATGCCATTTACGTCAGAGGAAGCTATTTCAGTTGCTGTTGAGATTTAGAGAAATGCCTATGCTTTTTATTTTGCTTTTTTATTTTTATTTTGAATTTACACATTTCTCATATTTGTGTTATTGCTGCTATTTGTGTTATTGACCTATCAGTAATAAAAAAAAAAGACTTAAGATTATTGTGGGAGTATTTTTGTATTTTCAAAATACTAATTACTTGTATTTTATTTAAATACATTTTTCACATCAGTATTTTGTATTTTATTTTGTTACATTTCATGAGCCAGTATTTGTAGTTTGTAACAAAATAGTTTTTGATGTATTTGTGCCCACCTCTGCTGGCTGCAACGTAGAATTGACCATGACTGAAGAAGTCTCTTGTACAGAAGACACCAACACGTTGCAAAGACTGGCCTTGTGACTTATTCACTGTCATGGCAAAGCAGGGTCTCACAGGAAACTGCTTACGTCGCAGGGTGAATGGAAATATGTTGTCAGATGGGATGAGGGTGATGCGTGGAATGAGTAATGTGCGTCCAGCATTGACACCGATCACAGAAGTCGCAACCAAAAGATGAGGCAGGATTTGTTCAATGATGTATCTCGATCCATTGCAGTGTCCATTTTGTTGGTCAAAATTTCGAAGTAGCATGATCACCATTCCCACCTTTAAAGTGATGCGATGGGGAGGCATACCAGATGGGCAGAGGGTATTTAGAAACTCAGTTGGGTACATATGGTGACCCTCAGATTCTGCAGTGTCCACACTGTTGCAAACATGCTCTTCTCCAGAAAAATTATTTGTCATATATTCATTCACTTTATCAACTTCAGAGTTGGTTGGGCACAGTATGACACGTTCACATAGCCACTTTGGATTGGAAATGTTGACTGTCATGTCATCATATACACAATTGACAATGTCCTCGAGTTTCTCACCAGAAATTGATAGTGATTCATTGAGCTCAATTGCAAATTCACCCTCTTCTGGAACCACAGGAATTTTCCCCTCACCAAGGTTCAAAAGGAATTTGGCAAAATCTGCTTCTGTTTGTTGATCTCCAGCAGCTTGAGTGATCCTCATGTTTTCTGTTAGACGAAGAATCTCAACATTTTTCCATAGGTGTGAGCTCTTGAAACACCTGCCTATGATCTGGGTTTGGCTACCATGTGGGACAACAGTAAGGATTTGCCTCCAGTCACCGCTGAAAACCATTGTGATGCCACCAAATGGCTTGTCTGAACCTCTAAGCCACTGGAATGTACGATCTGCTGCTTCTAATGCACGGCGATCCATCATTGACACTTCATCCACAACCATGAGATGCGTCATTCTAATGAGTGTTGCAGTGCTGTCATGTTCACTCATACTGCAAGTGGACTCATCGGTGAGAATGAGAGGACATTTTGTCCTACTGTGAAAGGTTGTGCCTTTCGGCAGTAGGGTAGCTGCAATGCCACTTGCAGCTGTTGCAAGAGCTACTTTGCCCTGTGCACGCACTTTGTTAAGGATGTGGCACAATATGAATGTTTTCCCAGTTCCACCACTTGCATCAAGGGATATCATTTTTCCAAGTCCCTGTTCCACACTTTCCATCACTGTTTTGACAACTTTTTGCTGTTCGTCATTGAGGCTGTTTTCTGTGTCAGTAATGATAGTTTGAAGTTCCTCTATGTTGTGCTCAGTCTCATGCTGGATGATGCGGGGAATTTGACTCCGGACGTGAAGTGGATCAGGCTCAGGGAGGCCAAAGTTCCCATTTAAAGTAAAACCATGTCTTTCAACATGGTCCTTAAGGTCAAGTAGCACTTGAGTCACGATAAATTCATCTGGCTCATTCACATTGGCCCTGTGCATGAAATCTTCACACAGCACATGCTTGTGCCTTTCCCAGAACTGCAAGTGTTCGCCTCTAATAACAAACATTAGCATGTTGGCGAATACCTCACGCAGTGCTGAGCCAAATGTCACATTTGCAGCCTCCTCCATAACAGAATCTACTTCTTGGTCATTGTCAACAATGCCATGCGCAATGCAAGCTGCCAGATAGGTGTCCATGACCACATCTCCAACTCGTCGGAGGTCTTTGAAGCATGTTGGCCCTGGCACGCGGTACAAAAGGATGCGGAGATAGAATAGTTCAGCAGTGTGAGGGTTGAAGGCAATCATTGGAATTCGTCCAACGGTGTCAGCCATGCAGTCATCGTGAGAACTCAGTCTTTTTTTACGCAATTGAAATTTCTTCCGTCTGTATGTGAAGAGTTGAAACACATCTGGGTACACAATGTGTCGCATGTGTGGATGAAGAGACATTGCTTCAAAAAAGGCGGTCAGTGTGGTGGCAGGTGGCCCTGAGTCCAACAGGTTCTGGGCAGCCCCTTCATCATTAAACATGATGACCTGTTCATCCTCTAGATGAATTGCAAGCATCTTTACTGGTGGCTGTTTCTTCTGAATGGGGAAGTCGTATATGCACCAGTATCCCTCAGATGCAGTGATGTAACGCCCTAACTCATAACGTGTCACCTCATCACGTCGTAGTATCTCACGGGTCTCATCATCAGGCACATCCAGTCTCACCATGCACTGATCAGGTCCCTTCTCCAAATATTTATACAGATATTTGACACTGGAGACAGCACACACAATTTCAACGTTAATATGCGCATTGTATCGGAGCAGGAGGTACGGATTGTATGGCACAACCCATGTATTATTGACAGGTACATTGACGCCACCTCTGATGGTCTTGATGATGGGAGAACCAGGTGCTCCTTCTGTTCGTCTTCGGTACAGTGGGTAGGAGTTGTCTGAAAAGCTTGTGTTCTGTCTCAATTGTTTGGGATAGTCTTTGGTGCACTTTTTGTCAACCATGCAGGGGCTGGCACTGTTCCATTGTCCACATGGACCGTGAATCATGTGTGATGTTACAATGCGATGTAGTTCCATATTTGTGTTTTTGTCAGGAATCTCTGCAGACACCACACGGTCAATATCGCTGGCGGTCCTGGGTTTGTCGCGGGCTACCATGGTCATGAGCATGTGTATATGTGGAAGATGCCTCTTTTGTGTTTCCTTCACCATCACATATGCATCAATGTGTCCCAAGATGTCACGCTTGAGGAGGTCTGTGAGGAGTGCTTCCACCTTCATGTGAAATACTCTAGCAATGATGTCTGGTCTCTGATTGGTCTGTTGACCCTCAAAAAGTGACCCTGTGATTTCAGGCCAATTCGGGTTGCAAGTGAAGGTGAGGAAGAAGTCAGGTTTTCCTTTGATTCGTACCAAGGCCATGGCATCTTGGAACTCCTTGGCGTACCATCGGGGTGATCCGTAAATTGTGGGTGGCAGGATGGTTAGGCGTCCAGGAATGATCTCAGAGTGACTATTCAGGGCATCAACAATGATTTGATACTTTTCAGCCTTGATAGACTTCTGGTTGTGGCGGATCCAGTTGAGGCGGTGTGACTCAATTTTTGCCATCATATCACATACATATTGCTGTGTCAGTCTCCCACCACGAAGCAGCAAATTGAAGTGTTGAGCAATGTCACGCACTTGAAGATGGTAACGGTAGAAGCATGTTGGTGTGATGCCTGCCAGCTCAGTGTGGTATCCTTGGGAACCCTGAGGCAGAAGAAGCACATATGACAATGGGTCATATGCTGGATGCATGGCGTTGATTGTCTGAAGCCTTCCTCCTCTGAGATGAAGAGTGACAGCCAGTTTCCCAAACTGCTGTGTAGTTGTTACTCCTGGAGCAATGACAGCCACGTCACTATTCAGTGATGGAAGATTCACAGTGCCACGATGAAGGTCATGACGTCGTGTGCGAGCTGTTAGGACAATTTTCAATTCATTGGCATTGTCATTTTGGGTCACATACTCAATGGCTGACTTAAACTGTTGCACGTATGGATTGCACATGTGAATGGCCTCTTGCGTCCTCAGTAAAAAATCTTCATTCAGATCACTGTTTGAGGCATGGGCTCGACGGTTTTCAAGCTCATGAGCAGGATCGTGGAAATAGATCTGAGCAAAGAGTGGTGTGCGACTGTCACGGCCGGCTCTGAGCCGTGACAAATGAGGGAGACAACGAGAACGAAAGCGAATTAAAAAATATTTATTTAATTAAACATAACAAAATAAACACCACTCCGGAAAACATCCCGTTCTGAACATCAACATAAACAAAGAATAAGCTACATAATTAACCCAAGACATACACTCCAAAAAATACAGGCCTGCAAACTACACAAACTTAAACTAATACATAAAGCAAACAAAGCATAAATAAATAAAGCAGCAACCCGTTGAAACGTAGCTGGAGCGTTTCTCAGGCCAAAACTCATAACCTTATAAGAAAATAGGCCTGACGGAGTAACAAATGCAGAGATCTCTTGGGCTCTAGCTGTTAAAGGCACCTGCCAATAACCCTTTAGCAGATCAAATTTGCTAACATAAACGGCAGACCCAACCTGGTCAATGCAATCTTCAATTCGTGGCAAAGGGAAGGAATCAGGTTTGGTTAGTGCATTTACCTTCCTGTAGTCTGTACAAAATCTAAAAGAGCCGTTAGCTTTTCTAACCAAAATACACGGAGATGCCCAGCTGGAATAAGAAGGCTCCGCTAACCCATTTTTTAACAAATACTCAACCTCAGCCTCTAGATGTCGCTTTTTCTCCAACGGAACACGGTAATAGTGTTGAAGAACGGGTTTTGCGTCGCCCACATCAATATCATGTTTGATTAAACTTGTCTGTGTGGGAGTGTCTGGGAAAAGAGAGACATACTCATTTATTAAAGCAATCACATCAGAGGATTGAACATCAGGGAGATGCTTCAACATCACACCCAAATTTTTAAGTGCTTCTGTATTTTCCAAACAGCCTTGTGTAACGAATTCACCCGGATCTAAACCTTCATCATCGGAAACAGGCAGTGCCTGAACGGCTCTTAAAGATGTTTCCACCCTTGCACCAACCACAAGCACAGGTTTCACTTGGAATCCTTCTGGAATCTCCGAATTCAAAGTAGAAATAACATCCTCTTGGGTAGCATCTTTAACAGCATCACGTACATAATAGGGTTTCAATAAATTCACATGGCAAACACGAGTTTTCCTTCTCCTATCAGGAGTTTCAATCAAATAATTCAAGTCTGAAATCTGACGCAACACAGTATAAGGGCCTACAAATTTTGCTTGAAAAGGAGAACCCACAACTGGTACTAAAGCAAGTACCTGGTCACCAGACTTAAGTATTTGAACCTCTGCCCGACGGTCAAATAACCGCTTCATTCTATCTTGTGAATGCCCCAAATTCAGTTTTGCCTGTGCACAGGATTCATACAATCTCCTACGAAAATCACTTACATAATTTAACAAATTCTTCGGTGGAGTGACATCTTTCAAATCCTCAGACAGAAGTGACATTGGACTACGTATCGAATGTCCAAACACAAGCTCATTTGGACTAAACCCTGTGCTTTCCTGTGACGCTTCCCTAGCGGACATAAGAAGCCAGGGCAAACCATCTTCCCAATCACCCTTCATGTGCGTGCAATAAGATCTTAGCAACGACTTCAGTGTCTGGTGGAAGCGCTCTAGCGCCCCCTGACTTTGAGCATGGTAAGCGCTAGCTTTCTGATGTTTAACATGCAACTGCTTTAATATTTGAGCAAACATTTTCGAAGTAAAATTTGATCCTTGGTCCGTTTGTATGACCTTAGGAATTCCAAACAGAGCAATGAATTGCGTTAAGGCTTTTAAAACGGTCTTTGTAGTAATTGAGCGTAACGAATAGGCAGCTGGAAACCTGGTTGTTTGGCACATTATCGTAAGCAAATATTTACTACCTGCCTTAGACTTGGGTAATGGGCCCACACAATCCACAATTAAATGTTCAAATGGTTGGTTTACCACGGGAATAGGAAAAAGTGGTGCTGGTCTCAAGATCTGATTGGGTTTTCCAGTCAACTGACAAGTAGGGCAGGTTTTAATGTATGCAGACACGTCCCGTTTAAGCTTGGGCCAAAAGAAACTTTTCAAAATTAATTGATACGTTTTTTTAACACCCAAATGTCCTGAAGTATCATGAGCGGTCTTCAAAACAAGTTCACGGAGTTTATTTGGAACAACAATCTGAACAATTGGGTCTCCCACAAAATCTTCACCATGGGGCACCCACTTTCTGACTAACATTTCACCCTCTAGATAATACCCTGACGCTGTATCTTGCAGGACATCTGGAGACAGAAGCCTGTCAAACAAGTCAAGAAGCGAGGCATCTGCCTGTTGTTCACTCACCAAATCACTACGTGAGATAGTCAAAACTGATGGTATTTTAGTCAGTGTCTTACCATCTCCCTTAACATCTGACTGAGTCCCAGATAAAGATTTACTCCCAGCACGAGTCACAACAGAAGATACAAATACTTCTGGAAAACTCTGGGCATTTTCATCTTCTGACCCTTCTGAAATTAATAAAGAGGGAGACACTATCAAAGCTGGGGAACCAGCGGACCACACTCTACCTCCAGCTAAATTGTTTCCAAGAATAATGTCTACACCCACCACAGGTAAAGAGGGACGTACCCCAAGTGTTACCTCTCCCTGAACCAAATCTGAAACCATCATCACTTTATGTAAAGGAACAGATACTACATTCAGTCCGATTCCTCGAATCAAAACATTACTTCCAGTATAAGATTCACTGGAAAAAGACAGGACATTTTCAGAAATGAACGATTCTGTCGCACCCGTGTCTCTCAGGATTTTTACTTGTTTTTTCTCTTTAGAATCTATTAATGAGACCCAACCATCTGTGATAAATGGAGAAAAACTAGAATTCAAGGTTTCATAGTCACTTTCAATGGCTGGCTCGAACGACGGATGAATGGATGTTACTAGTCCTACTGATTTTGCTCCCAAAACCACATTTTGGGGCTTTCTACTTCCTGGTGAATACTGAGCTTTTGCTTTTAGCATTGGACATTCATTTTTCCAATGCCCTTTAGCCTGGCAATAATTGCATGCATCAACTAATTCAAACCCACCAGGTGCATGTAACGATCTTCCTCTAAACATATCAGGACTTTCCCTACTCTTATCATGTACAAACCAACCCGGTTCTCGTCTAATTTCTCTGAATGCCTTCTGTCCAAACTGATTTTTGTGAATTAAAGCATATTCATCTGCAAGGACTGCAGCGTCATACGCCGTACAAGCCTTAGTCTCAGTTACATAAGTAGCAATACGAGGTGGTACTGAATTTTTAAACTGCTCTAACAATACTAACTCTTTTAAATCACTTAAAGTTTCGACATTAGAAGCAGAACACCAGCGATTAAAATTTACATTTACATTTATTCATTTAGTTGACGCTTTTATCCAAAGCGACTTACAATTGCTATATATATATATGTCAGAGGTCGCACGCCTCTGGAGCAACTAGGGGTTAAGTGTCTTGCTCAGGGACACATTGGTGTCTCACAGTGGATTCGAACCCGGGTCTCTCACACCAAAGGCATGTGTCTTATCCACCACGCCACACCACCCCTTGACACAAAATGAGTTTGAACTTCTCTCACAAACTCCACATGCGTTTGTCTTTCAGATTTTTGCCAACCTCTAAATCGCTGTCTATATGCTTCTGGTACCAATTCAAAAGCTTTCAAAACCGCTGATTTAACACATTCATACGTTTCCGCATCCTGAGTACTTAACGAAGAGAAAACCTCCTGAGCTCTTCCCGTGAAAACGCATTGCAATAACAAAACACGCTCTGAATCAGACCAACCTCTAATACCAGCTACTCGCTCAAACAGGGGAAAAAACGAATCAATTTCACTTTCATCAAACTTGGGCACAAGTTTTAAATTTGTGACAACATCAAAATCAAGCAAATCCTGGTCACTACCCTCACCTGAAAATCTTCTGGCTCCTCTAGAAATTTTCCCAGCATTTATCAACTCCAATTTATAACACTCAAGCTCCAATCTCTTGTTTTCAATATCATGTCTTGCTTCAATTTTTTGCTGTTCAATTTTTTCCTTAGACTTCATTTCAATCAAAAGTAAATCCTTCTGTTGCTCATAAGTCAAATACATTCTGCTAGTCTGAACAGTAGACACTGTCTGTTTTTCCTCAAGAACATTCCGTTCTATCAAAGCAGTTGTCAAAAACGATTTTAGACTTTCCTTTAACCGTTTATCAGCAACAGAAATCACAACATTATAATGACTCGCAAGCGCTAACAACTGATCCTTTGAAAACTCATTTAAAAGATCTTCCGACGGACTACAAATGAACTCTTCAATATTGGAAGTCATGTTTAACTTTTCTGCTACCCCTAACAAATTACCAAGCCAACAAAACTAATTACTAAGCAAAATAACAACAACAAAAAAAACACTAATAAATGCATATTTTGTACACAAACAAATTCTTCAATTAATTTGTAACTTACCACATTCGTCTCTTTTACAATCCCATCCATACACAACAACAACTAACTTACACAATATGTTTCCCAAATTCAAATTAAAACCAAAACCATACACTTATTCTCCCGTCAATTGTTACTCGAAGCCTCCCAAACAGACTAAACCGCGCACGCTGAACACTCGCTCACAGAGTCGGAGATAATAACAAACCGGTGTTCTTGATTACCACGAACGGCTGGACGAGCCCCCATATTTGTCACGGCCGGCTCTGAGCCGTGACAAATGAGGGAGACAACGAGAACGAAAGCGAATTAAAAAATATTTATTTAATTAAACATAACAAAATAAACACCACTCCGGAAAACATCCCATTCTGAACATCAACATAAACAAAGAATAAGCTACATAATTAACCCAAGACATACACTCCAAAAAATACAGGCCTGCAAACTACACAAACTTAAACTAATACATAAAGCAAACAAAGCATAAATAAATAAAGCAGCAACCCAAAATACCAGACGACAAAGGGTAACCAAAAAAGACTGAAGTCTGTGACCCCTCACCTTTTATCAATATCTACAGGTGTTTCACATAATTAGCTCAACACTCCCCCAACACTCATTATACTAATACACGTCAGAGGCACGTCACAGCGACCTTGTTCAGGAAGGGGGCCGGCAATGTAATGATAAACTTTGCCTTGTATACGCACACCTGGGTTGAAGCCAGGCATAGCTACCTCTTTAATACCAATACTTTCCATTGCCAGCGCATTGTTGTATTGTTTTGCTTGCTTCACAAAACTTTGATCAAGGAAAAGGTCCTTAATAGCATCTGGAGGCTGTGGTGGGATTGAGCCAGGCTTGGGATTTGTGGCGTTATATGTAAGGTTGATCTTACCGGAGTTGCAGCAGAATCCTTTTCTCTCCTCTTTCCATACATAGGCACCACAATGTGAGCATGTAGGACATTCAAACAGTGAGGTCTTGCTCAGCATGTGCCTATAATCACCATGAAGTTCCTCTTGGAAGAAGTCTGTATCGTCACACCGAGCAAGGTTGCGATTGTCTTTTCGTGCCTTTTCCAGACGGGCGAGACGCATCTTCTGATGGCACGTGGCATCCCTTGCTTGTCGTTCCTCTTGCTGCTGAGGGGTCTCCTCCTCTCTCAGAAGGTTGTGTCGTTGACAGTCATGCATCTGGCGATCCGCTCGTATCTCAGGTGTTTCCTTATCTCTCATGTTAGCATGGTGAGCAGCGTCGCTTGCCAGCCGAGCACGGCGTTCATCCTCTTCCTCATCTTCACGGCGCCTTTCCTGACGTGCAGCGTTACTTGCCAGCCGAGCACTGCGTTCGTCCTCTTCCTCAGCTTCACGGCGCCTTTCCTGACATGCAGCGTCACTTGCCAGCCGAGCACGGCGTTCGTCCTCTTCCTCAGCTTCACGGCGCCTTTCCTGACGTGCAGCGTCACTTGCCAGCCGAGCACGGCGTTCGTCCTCTTCCTCAGCTTCACGGCGCCTTTCCTGACGTGCAGCGTCACTTGCCAGCCGAGCACTGCGTTCGTCCTCTTCCTCAGCTTCACGGCGCCTTTTCAGCCGTGCAGCGTCACTTGCCAGCCGAGCACTGCGTTCGTCCTCTTCCTCAACTCCACGGCGCCTTTTCAGCCGTGCAGCGTTACTTGTCAGCCGAGCATGCCGTTCGTCCTCTTCCTCAGCTTCACGGCGCCTTTCCTGACGTGCAGCGTTACTTGCCAGCCGAGCACTGCGTTCGTCCTCTTCCTCAGCTTCACGGCGCCTTTCCTGACATGCAGCGTCACTTGCCAGCCGAGCACGGCGTTCGTCCTCTTCCTCAGCTTCACGGCGCCTTTCCTGACGTGCAGCGTCACTTGCCAGCCGAGCACGGCGTTCGTCCTCTTCCTCAGCTTCACGGCGCCTTTCCTGACGTGCAGCGTTACTTGCCAGCCGAGCACGGCGTTCGTCCTCTTCCTCAGCTTCACGGCGCCTTTCCTGACGTGCAGCGTCACTTGCCAGCCGAGCACTGCGTTCGTCCTCTTCCTCAGCTTCACGGCGCCTTTTCAGCCGTGCAGCGTCACTTGCCAGCCGAGCACTGCGTTCGTCCTCTTCCTCAGCTCCACGGCGCCTTTTCAGCCGTGCAGCGTTACTTGTCAGCCGAGCATGGCGTTCGTCCTCTTCCTCAGCTTCACGGCGCCTTTCTTGACGTGCAGCGTCACTTGCCAGCCGAGCATCTCGGGCTTCGACTGACTGAGCATTACGTGCATGACGCATTGCCTTGCGTATCCTCTCTCTGTTGGTACGACTATCTTTCATCATCTTAGCATCAGCAAAGGTGGTGTAACAGTAGGTCACAATCAGGTGGTCTGCAAAAGATTAGATGCCGAGGATATGGGCAGAAATGTGGTATGAATATAATTAATTTGGTTGCTGTTCATAACTAATAGTTCATTTGAATTATCATAACTAATAGTTCATTTGAATTATAATAATTTATGTACATCAGTGCACAGCCACATAGACGGAAGAGACGTCGGTTCTATTTCTAGCATGCACGCGTTTTCGGCGAGACACGCAGGCAGTGTGCAAGCTCTAACCTGTGATGTAAACTCAGAATTGAAGACCAGGAGACTTGGTTGTTTCTTCAGCAGGATTCTTTATTGAGAACGCGAGCTGTCGGTAGCTGCAGTCACCAAAGTCTGTCTGAGTTCTATACAGTATAGTTTTTATACATTTACAAGGAGGTGGGACTTTTGGAGGTGGAGACAAGTCAAACAAAGCAGAGGGATGATTCTTGATTCAATCAAGAATAAGCATAACACTATCATTCAAATGATCCAATCAGCCTGATAGCATCACCCATACCTTCACATGATAATAGTTTACCTTGGAGTCATGTCACTGTTCAGGAGGTGTATACAGATACAAAGGTTAATGTCCGATGACTGGGTTGCTTGACTTAATCTTCTTTGAACTGTCAACTCACATGAACATAAATTAAACTGTCATCATCTATGCCTCACATGAACATAAATTAAACATATTCCCACACCTGTTAAAGGGATACTCCACTTTTTTTGGAAATAGGCTCATTTTACAACTCCCCCAGAGTTAAACAGTTGAGTTTTACCGTTTTCGAATCCATTCAGCCGAGTTTCTGATATTTAGAAGAATGTCAGTAACCAGACAGTTTCTGGTCTCATTGACTTCCATAGTAGGAAAAAAAATATACTATGGAAGTCAATGAGACCAGAAACTGTCTGGTTACTGATATTCTTCTAAATATCAGAAACTCGGCTGAATGGATTCGAAAACGGTAAAACTCAACTGTTTAACTCTGGGGGAGTTGTAAAATGAGCCTATTTCCACAAAAAGTGGAGTATCCCTTTAACATGGGAGCCGAAATAAAAATGGACACGCCAGGCCGGCGACACACTGGCTGCGTGGCGTGAGCGTGGCATTTCTGTTTTTGCACACCAGAAACGTGTCTGACGTGATAAGCCTCATTGGTGATATATTCGCCATATGGGTAACGTTAGAGAGTTGTGGAAGGCATATACTTTATGTTAAACATAAATATATAGCAGCAAAGACAACATCGGCATTGACGGCAAAATAGGCTACAGAATATTTCGTTCTGTATTGACAGGTAATATTTCGTTCTGTATTGACAGGTGCAATATTTTGAAAATCGATAATTTTTTTTTTTTTAATTACATTTATATCTGCATCTGTCTCGAGCCGCGTCTGAGACGCGAGCGTCTCACGCAGGCAGTGTGCAAACTCTAACCTGTTCACATGGGAGCCGAAATAAAAAACGGACATGCCACGCAGCTGAGCTGATGGAGATTTGCCATTCGATCGGTAAGAGGATATTAACCTCGTTTAAGCCTGCATAGCCTATTTACTACTACTACTACTATTTAACATATTAAACATCATATAGTTACAGGCTAACTTCAGCGCGCATGACACAGTAATAAAGAAGTAAACTTTAAATAAACATTATTAAGAAGTAAACAGTGTGACTTTAGAGATTCAGTTAACATCCAGAGAGTGTGTGTAGATTCAGTTAACATCCAGAGAGTGTGTGTTTATTGTTTATTTTTAAACATCCAGAGAGTGTTAAACCACAACCCATTATGTCAGATTGTTTATTTTTAAACCACAACCTTTTAAAAATGATATATTTAACGATATCTTTAGCATTTCTCATCCAAACAACGTCAAACTTGGCACTGCACTTACTCGTGACCGTAGCGAGACACCTGTCAAGTTTGAAATCCATCGGACTAACGGTTCGAGAGATATGTGGTTAACAGACACACAGACAGACAGACACACACACAGACACACAGACAGACAGACGTTTCTGTAATTTATAGAGAGATGCACATGCTTTCTATTAACGTAAGCAAATTCATTTTCAGATGGTGCCCTTATAGCAACATGAGTGCAGTCAATTGCGCCGATTACATTTGGGAAACTAGACATTGCTGCAAATTGCATTTTAATTTCGGCCTGTTCTCGCACAGTGTAGGGGAACCTGATGTATCGACTAACCATATTAAGTATACCATTTAAAACGACAGATATTATGGCACTCAGGGACGGCTGTGATATACCAGACCTATAGGGTGAGATGATAGATTCCAATAGAATTATTTCATATACAAAAAGGTCTTAGAGACAAATTTGAGGATTACTTATAGTTTTTTTTTATAAATAATTTACCTGTCTGCCAATTCCCGCTGGAAACAGCCGGTTGCCAAGAACCCCAGAGTGGTGAGGACTTGTATTTGGACTGGGATGGCATGGTTCCGGCGTGTTGCCCTCTCTAATACTGGACCCAATTCAGCACATAGATCCAAGAGCACAGCTCTAGGGAATCTAAATCGGCTTATTAGCCAGTCATCATCATGGGCCAGGAAATCATCATGGTCCCTGAAAACTCGTTCTCTCCTTATTCTGCCATTGGCGTAATCCTCCAACAGTGCCAGGAGTGCCATCATGAAGCATTACATACCCGGGTCACCGGAGAATTTATATGTTTCTAGCAAATAGACTGATCATTAACACCTTGACAAAATCACATAATTAATTTGTGGGCGAAAATTTAAGACGAAAATGTTATAGTGAACACATGCTTCTTGACGGTTTTGTAATGAACACCGTAATAGTTAGGACCGATGATGAGTAGCGATTGTGCTTCATGACTGTATTTGCAGACTTTGACATTTTATGATATATGTACATTAAGGAAAATATTTCCTTTTTACACTGTGTTCTGCAGTTCTCTAATAAAAGGGTATTTCATGCTATTCTGTATCGCATGTAGTCGTGCCATGTCCTCCTGTGCTCCCGTTGTGGACAATGTGACTGTAAGGCAGCGCTGATTATTATTTTATTTTATTTTTAATACATTTTGAATTACGTTTGGATTTTACTAGATGTATATAGCCTAAAACAATCGGCACAAATAACACTGTTGGATTTAATCTTCATGATAATGTGGATATAACGTATGAAATGGAGTGAAAATTAAATGTCATTAATTCTTATAATCGTTCTTCTCACATTTATTTTCTACAATATAACATCAGTTCACGACCTCAACATCTGTGTCGCCAATTCCCTTTGTCTCCAGAATGTGCGTACGCACGGCTCAAAGTTTGCTTAAAGGTGCACACATTCTCCTGTCAAGTTTGTTTTTTATAGATCACAACCTTTGCGTGGGAACTGGCGTACGTACGTTTCCAGCCCCGTTTTGTGCGTACGCACGCTTTATAAATGAGACCCCAGGACTGGAGAACGCCTGACGATGGGATGTTGATACTTCTTCCTCTGGTTGAGAAAAAGCTTGTAACACTCTGACCGTACTACACAGCCGAGTTTACAAAATAATTAGGACCGCCTGTTCCCGTTGTCTGTTCAGTATATACCAATTACTAATTTGCAAGAGACCACAAATAACACAAAGAGATATGTTTAGCAAACAACTTCCTTGTATTTACAACTTCACAGAACATAAACAACCCATACAATAATACCATATACAACACCAATATATACAACCAGTTGTAAATGTGTGAGTGCGTGTGTGCATGCGAAAAGTCATATAGTCCAGCGTGTATATACAATGTTAGGATCAGCCTCACCGGTGAGAATGTCAAGTCCGTGAGCGTGATCAAGGAGAAGGAGAAGACGCTTCTCCTGACGACCGGCATACCGGTTCCTTATATGGCCAAACTCATAGTCATTTCCTGTTTACATGACAGGACCACACGTGACGAAACGTCACGAGCGGATCTCGCGTGAACAATAAGGAGGTTCCCAATACACGATAATGAGGCATAAACAGCATACAGAGAAAAGCCTACAAGGTAATACATAAAATGCCACAACATGCTTAGTTAAATGGCACTACCCTTATTTAAAACGTCCTCTTATGTGGCCACGCTAGATAGATCCCCCCTCCCCCAGCCTTAGGCATAGGAGGAGAACGTCCGTACCAGCGTTTTAAGTTCACCACATTTACATTGTCTGTTTTAAGTGGAATGCCCCAACTCACGGTGTAATTTATTGGCCCCATCCTTTTTATTATTTCAGCTGGACCCTCCCACTTAGGCGCTAGCTTGGCAGAGTATTTATTCGAGGCAGATGAGAGAGAGTGAGTTTTAATCCAGACTAGATCTCCCGACTGAAATTGCGCATCCTTCCGTCGGGCATTATAATATCTAGCTTGTCTAGCTTGCCGCACACCTACATGGTGTTTCACCTCCTCTGCCATGATGTTCTGTCGTTCCACTAGACCAGGGATGCCCAACCCTGTTCCTGCTGATCGACTGTCCTGCACAGTTCATCTCCAACCCTAATTAAACACACCTGTCTTTAATTTTCAAACGATCCTGAAGACGTTAATTGGTTGGTTCAGGTGTGTTTGATTAGGGTTGGAGATAAACTGTGCAGGACAGTCGATCGGCAGGAGCAGGGTTGGGCACCCCTGCACTAGACTATACGAGGCTTGGTCAGGAGTGGGTGGTTTGAGGATTAACCTCTCCAGGGGCCCGTAAAGCTGTCTGCCCAACATTAATTCAGCAGGAGCTCTACCTGTGGTTTCCTGGTGTGCCGTGTTGATAGCAAACCTTAGCTCAGGTAACCACTGGTCCCATGTTTGATGATATTGTCCCACAAATGACGCAATCATTGTCTTTACTGTTCTGTTTATTCTCTCGGTCAGGTTCGTTTGCGGGTGATAGCTGGTGGTGAGTTTCTGGGTGCTTCCCCAGGACTTGCACAAATCTGACAGTACATTGGAAGTGAATTGTGCTCCTCGGTCGGATACAAGGTATTTAGGCACCCCCCACCGGGTAAAGATTTCTTCCCTGAGAATTTTGACGATCTTCTGAGTCTTACTATCTCGAAGCGGGAACAACTCTACCCATTTGGTGTAATAGTCAACTATCACAAGAAGGTAGGTATTTTGTTTCTTGCTGATAGGGAAAGGTCCCATAAAATCCATACCCAAGGTGTGACCCGGTTTTGTTACTTGCGTCTACTGTAGAAAGCCACTGGGTTTTGTGTTATCGTGTTTATATTTTTGACAGATCTCGCATCCTTTGACATATTGCCAGACGTCTTTTCGGACAGTGGGCCACCATGCCACCTCGAGGAGCCTCAGAAGGGTTTTTAGTCGGCCCAGATGTCCTCCCAGCGGGTTATCATGAAAGTAATGTAGAAAACCAGGTATTAACCCTCTGGGGTCTGGGGTGTTTTTGGGGTCCTTGAGATGTTCTGACATGCCCTGACATTTGTGCTTTTTTCAGTTGCTTATAAAGATATTAATGGCAAAAAAAAATTACACACTATTTAGCACAAACAGGGCTACCATAATATGTGAGCAACAAGAATGTACATGTCTGCATTTTTGAGAGAATAATGTTTATGCGTGGTTATTGAAAAAACTAAAAACTAAAGTTTCTGAAATAAGGCCACAAAACACATACTAAATATGTGGCAATAAGACTTTTGACTAATGGATTTCATCGCCTAGTGTTTTTTCTTCAAAATGATATGAAAATCATCCTGCCTAATCATCCACAAAAAAACGATACATTGATTTTAGTTTTGTGAAACACTTTTAGTTTGGAAAGCCAATATGCGGATGGGGCGTAAACGCTCCAACAGCATCATGCATATGTAGTAGTTCACACCTGGTGAGACTACGTCCCTGCATACTTAATGAGCCATTCATTCAGGTGACGTGTCACCTATAGCTAACTTAAATATACAAGCTTCATAAAAATGATCATTCTAGGAGAAAATTTCAGATGGCATTTAGAGGCTTTTGCATCTGAACTCTTCATATATACACACACACACATATATATATATGCATGCACATACATACTTTATAATCTTTTCAAAACTAGTCAACGTCTTTCAAAACTAAAGTATACATTTTATCATACGTATTTCAAAGTAAAGGATTCATTAGTTAGTTGATGACTTTATTTTTGACAAAACACATACAGTATATATTCCTCATCTCAGTATAGCAATAGAGTTTGCTAAAAGCTGTTCATTCAATACAGCAGTATTTGAAAATCGATCATATTTTGTAAAATTACATTTATATTTGCATTTATGTCAAAACCTAGACACTTTTAAACATCAGAAGGACATTTATTAATATGTATTCGTGTCAAAATGACAAATAAACAGATTTTCCTATTCAATTTTGCATGGAAACGCTTCCAAGACGCTTGCGTGTCGCGTGAAAAATAGGCGTCGGTTCTATTTCTAGAATGCACGCGTTTTCCACGCGGCTCGTGCCGCGCCTGAGACGCGCGTCTCACACAGGCAGTATGCAAACTCTTAACTGTTAACATGGATGGGAGCCGAAATAAAAACGGACACGCCACGCAGCTGAGACGCTTACGCCACGCATCCAGTGTTTCACCGGCCTTATCCAGCGGATGTGGGCGTTTCACAGGTTTGTATGGATCGCCTCACATTTGCGTTTGAATAGCGCGGTCTCCGTAGGCGGAGTCACATTAAAACTTAATTAGCTGAGATGAGAACGACTGACATCTCTCTCTTTACATACATATTATATAAACTGTGAATATTTGTTTTTTATAAAAATTACTTCATTTGAAAGAAGATAATTCAAGCTTCATGCCTGTGTGACTGTATGCCTGTTTGACTGAGTATTCGCTGAGTTACAGTTCATTTTCGGACGCGTTTCAGAATTGACTTCACTGACGGAGAGTAGGCAGAACTCGCATCATGTTTATTTTTCTTTATTTGGCGAAAAGCACAACACTTTGTTTTTATTATGAGCATACACAAAAAAAATACACACTAAACAGGATCGATTGATGTATAACACAAGCATATAAGATAAAAAATAATTATTTTTTTTAATTTTTTTTTTGCACTCATACGAAAAAAAACGAGCCTATCGCGCCGGCGCGATAGCCGACCTCAGGGGGTTAATGCCTGCGGAACAACCAATTGGAATTTGTCTCCATTACTCTTTACAGGTACCCGGCGATAAAACACCCCCTGGTGGACCTCGAAGGTAATCTGTTGATCCTGTACCTTTCTGTTTTTAGGTGCCACTTGCAGAAGCGAAATGGTATTGTCACCACTTTGTGCCTGAGAGATTTCCGCCAGCGTGTTAGGAATGTCTGATGCACACTTATATGTTGTTATGGCTAGACAGAGTGCACTTTCTCCATCCTTAGACTCGCAGGCCCGCGACAAGGCATCTGGACCCAGGTTGAGACATCCTTTCCTGTGATGTACTTGGAAGATGAATTGCTGTAGCCTAAGAGTCCACTGAGTCAGCCGAGAGGATGTCTTAGGGCTATTGAAGGCCCAGGTCAAAGCAGCATGATCGCTGTAAATGTCAAACTGTCTCCCTTCAGGATAATGCCTCCACTTTTCCACCGCCCAGACTACAGCCAGACACTCCTTTTCCGACGTTGAATAGTTTACCTCAGGTCCTCGTAATGTTCTTGAGGCATAAGCGATTACTCTTTCCCCCTCCGGTGTTTGCTGGGTGATAATAGCTCCTAGGCCCACATCACTGGCATCAGTATGTACCTGGAAAGGTTGATTGAGGTCCGGTTGTATCAATATTTGTTTGATGTTCTCAAGGATTGGATTGACATTCAGGTGTCCATTCCCATTGTACTCCTTTCTTCTTCAGGTGATTTAATGGAGCAGTGATGTCGGCAAAATGGGGAATGAACTTGTGGAACCATCCTGCTAACCCCAAGAAGCATTGTAGGGCTTTAAGGTCTTTGGGAGGAGGATAGTCGGCCACTGCCTTGGTTTTTTCCGGATCGACCTCCACTCCTTTCTCTGAGACGATGTGGCCAAGGAACTTTAACTGTTTTTGAAGAAGTGACACTTCTTCATGTTCAAGGTCAGCGATGCCTGGTTGAGTCTTTGCAGAATGGTGTTCAGGTGTTGCACGTGTTCGTTTAATGATTTTGAATAGATTATAATGTCATCAATGTAGACAAAGCAAAATTTCC
Organism: Squalius cephalus; assembly: GCF_949319135.1. Taxonomy (NCBI): domain Eukaryota; kingdom Metazoa; phylum Chordata; class Actinopteri; order Cypriniformes; family Leuciscidae; genus Squalius; species Squalius cephalus. The sequence goes on from NC_137127.1 coordinate 23,829,760, forward strand.
CTCTCAATTCTGCTAGGACCTTCTCCATCAGCCTCTGGAAGGTGGCAGCGGCATTCCTGAGACCATATGGCATGGAGCGGAATTGGAATAGCCCCTGTGTTACCGCACTGGGTAGTACATTAACATTAGCTCAAATGATATATAGGGAATTTTAATAATTAATCAGGAATATGATTAATATATATATCGCATATTACAGTTACATTAAATTATCGAAGTTGAAAATAGATCAATTGTATATATGAATAATCAATCACAACGAATTATAATTCCTCATCCATATATCAATAGTCTATTTCAGATCATTATATGAGATAACCCTTAATGGAAATTAATGTAATTATCAAACAGTTGTTTGTCCAGCAAACGGCCGTAAGATTAACTTATCAACTTCTCAATAAAGTTATCACTTCTTATAATTTCAGGAAGAATAGTTTCTGGCCATGAAACTATTCTCCTGTCCTTATAAAATTTAGGTTACTGAAAAGTAACAAATCAGCTTTGTAGCTTAAGATCGAACATTTCATTGACTTTGTAACTTGAGCATTTTAGACAGAAGCAATCAAGCATATAATGGTTTTAATAATGCAAAACTAATAATACATCGAACTACGATTCACACAGAGTAAATATGCGTATAACAATACAAACAGTAAAAACAATACAAGACAAAACGGATAACAGATGAGAGAGAGAGGATGAAAGGGTGAGCGAGAGAAAGTGAAAGCAAAATCTGCGATCAGAGAGAGATCACAGTATGGCAAAAATCACAGACCAGGTAACCTTTGAGAGAGACAACAAGAAATCACAACAATCAAATCAAAAATAAATACTTGCGTATGGTTCTCTTTGTATTTGCGGAGGAAAGAAAGCGCGTGTGTCGTTCTTTTAGAGCTGGGCGTGTTCCATCGTGTCTTCTGGGGTGAGCAGACTCGCAGGAAGATTTAAAGGTTCACCGAACGTGAAGTTACCAACGAAACAATTCAGAGTTCATCTCCCTTGTGGAGGGAGAGGCGAATATGAAAATAAAACTTAGTAAAGAAAAGAAAAACGGAGATGAGAGCTCCCTAAGGAGCCATGGAACCAGAAATTCTCTCAGACGAAGTGCTCGTGCGTGTGTCCTCAACCCATTTAAAGTGTAAGTTGCAGGTTAAATTTTTTTACGAAGTAATGCAATGTGTTTATTAAACATAAAGATAAGAACCGCCCACCATTGTTTTTTATACCAAAACGCTGATATAATATGAAAAGTTGGCACTTTTAACAGTGGTTTTAACCGCTCCCGCTCCCTTCCACTAGATGGGGCGTGACGTCATAAGAGGAACTCACTAGTAGAGTTACCGTACACTAGCAGCTATATTCGCCTTACATAACTTCAGAAAAGTTGGTTGTATGTTTTATTGATAAAAAAAAATTATGGATAAAATAACTCCATTGTAAACATACTCGTGTGTGTTGACTTCAAGGGGACCGTGATCCTGCCTGAAATGAGAATAAGCTATTCGCAAAACAAACGGGTTCAGGCACGTCAGATCAGCCGGTCGCAAGTCGAGCTGTTCCACTAAACAAAACGCGTTCACCTCACGGCAGCACACACTCTCCACTGCTGATAGCCCACACAAACACAGATGGGGACATCGATCTCTCTTTTTCTTTTCTGACAATAAACATCGCTAATTAAATCGTGAGGAATTGCTAAAGCGTGGATTGAGGAAGGGTATTACATGACGTTTGAGGCGTCGATGAGACTAGCGATTGGTGCCTGTGCAGTGTGTGCATCTCTAACGTTACAGCTCTGATTTGGACTGACTTACTGTAAGTAAATAATGTCTTCAGTCGTTGTCCCTTCTTGCTATTCTACATGACGGCAATATTTTGAAAAGACTTGCTTGTTCCGTAATATTATCCGGGTTAAGTTTGCACCAGGCTAGACTAGCTCTAACGTAGCTAACGTTACTCACCGGGACACCTGGCTAACCCTCCACTCATTCTCCTCACACTAAGCATTAATAACTCTTTGAGTGCCATGGCTCCCCTCTCTCACGCCTGACCGGTTAAACATTGTAGGGCTGTGGTCCATAAAGAATTTGATGGTTTCCCACATCCTCAGTCGTTCTCCAAATAGCCGTAATACAGTAGGAATCTAGCAGAGTATGGGTTGCGAGTTCCTCTTGTGACGTCATCACCCAGTAACTGAAAAAACACGCTATCTCTGAAGAAACCCCAATAAATGTTATTTTAACGCATTTTAAGACAGAAATAATTAAATATATACATATAGAGCACTTTAATTTACACATTAATTGGTTGTGGTGGTTAACCTGCAACTTACACTTTAAGCCCACCGGCAACTATAGTTGCCGCAGTACATAGTTGTCATTTTCCTTTTGTAAATATTTTTCTAGATGTTGTCCATGTTTTATTTCTCAATGAAATGCAAGCAAACAACCAAATAAAGGATTTCAAGAGAAAAAAAAAGGTATTCACTTCCTCCCTGTCACATGAGGCTGTCAACTTCCTACCCCTATTTCCAGGAAGCAGGGCGAAGGCAAACCCTCCCAAAGAAAGGTCATTTTCATGTTACTAATAAGTATTTTTTGTTGACATTTATATATCTACATAATCATGAAGGTCTCTAGAATCAGCCAAACAAAACAAATCTTACAAGAGATCTATAGTTTTTTGTATACTTAGTCAAAAGTCCAAGCGGCAACTATAGTTGCCGGTGGGCAAATGCCTTGTAAGTACATATATCATGGGAAAATGGGGTGTACTGTGTTAATAGGTTAATAAATCAAGTTTATTGGTCTTGTTTAGTGCATAAACATAACTTAACCCTTTAAATGACATCTCTATATAGATATATTTTTTTCTTCATTCTATTTATTTGTATTTATTTATTTTCATTTACCTTTTTGATACACAATGCCCTGTTATGGCTGCACTTTGTTCTGCACTATGTTCCACAACTTTAACCCTTGTGCGCTGTTCATTTGTGGTTTACAGTCAGGCTGTTTGGGGTCTGAGAGACCCCAGGCAACAAAATGTTATTTTGTAACAATATATATATTTTAAACAAATGTAATTTTACTCAGTTTATTAATGTTTTTACTCTTCATTTGGACATGTTTACTCCACAAAATGTTCAAAAAAAGAAAAGAAAAATTCTCCAAAAAGAAAATTTGCCTTATAAAATACCCACATTTCTAACTTTCATTCATGGGGATAACATGGATAATTTGACATGGTTTAGTGTAAGATTTTTGGCCAAATCTTGGAAAATGCAGTTTTAAAAGTAAAAAAAAAAAAAAAATCACTTTAACCAGTAGATGGCTGCAGAGCTCTAAAAGTACTAAAAGTTTCAAACTAAAAGACATCTTTTCACAAGTTTTTCCAGTTAGATTCATATCTACATATAATGAAATCACAATTATAACAATAAAAGTTACTTTTTGTCAAAGTTTGGCAGTTTTTGTACTGAAAAAAAATCAGTTTTTCAATAATGTTCCATTATGATTAGAATCAAACCTGATCAGGATGTTACAAAGAGAAAAGTTGGAGTTTTTAGAGTTTATCATTTATTTCAAACATCTGTTTTTCATATAATTCTACAAATTTAAAGTGTGCCACTTCATTTCTGTCTGTGTGTTCTGTGTTGTTTCTGATTTTGAGGATGAATTTTGTCCATTGATCAAATTCATTTGATTCTAATCATAATATAACATTATTTTTTTTCAGTACAAAAAGTGCCTAAACTTTGACAAAAAGTAACTTTTATTATTATAATTGTGATTTCATTATATGTAGATATGAGTACAACTGGAAAAACTTGTGAAAAGATGTCTTTCAGTTAGTCAAAAAGCAAAAAGCAAATAGTGGTGCTCTGCAGCCATCTACTGGTTAAAGTGATAAATTGTTACTTTTAGAACAGCATTTTCCAAAAGATGGGCAAAAATCTTTTAAAAACACTTAACCATGTCGAATTATCCATGTTATCCCCATGAATGAAAGTCAGAAATGTGGGTCAAAAAGACCCTGAACAGCGCACAATGGTTAAGGCAAATGGATTTGTCGTTTGTTGTGTTTTCATATTCAAGAGATTATAAGCTAGATGCAGTTTTTTTTGGGTCTGCATCAAATGTTCTTCGACTTTTATACATAATAAATTTGTTTATGAATAAAGATTGATCTGTTGAAAGCAGTTATTTTGGGATAAATGCCAAATGTTCTCCTCCTATTCATATTTTACATTGAAGGGGTGCATACAACATATTTGCCCACCGGCAACTATAGTTGCCGCACATTCAAATATGATTTTCAAGAAAGAAAAAAAAAACCTGGGGAAAATAAATGCAGAACATGTTCACATAGGACACTATTAACAGGATTATATGCATGAAACCATTCAGAAAAATTTGGGCACAAATGGGTTAAGGAAAAGGAGCTGAGCGCGGTCACGGGAATTTCAAAAGAGTCTTTTTCTTTGAGTTGAAGTTGCCGGCTCCATTCGCTTCACTGAACGTAGGGAGAGTCCGAAGACGAAAATAAAGAAAAGACTTAGAGAAAAAGAAAAGAGAAACGGAGAAAAGCTCCCGAAGGAGCCATGGACCCAGAAAACCTCTCACAAAAAAAGTGCTCACTGAGAAACTTCGGTGTCAGTGTCTTATGGAGAAGATGGGTTCACGCCTACTCTGCGTACGCGGACCAATCATCTTAGAGCATCTCGGGCGGGAAGATTTTTCCTTTATCCTGTTAGACACGCCCACTTGAATGAGTCATGAGGAGATGGGATTTGAGCCGTTCGGCTTCCAGAAATATGAAAAGTGTAAAATAATGCACATTACTGCATTCTGCTATCGGAATTCGACTCTGTATTCCTATAATCTTCATGTGACGTGTTTCATATCTCTGTAATTCTCTCAATCTAACAAAGTTACATACGATATGCATATTACAAGCATTTTAAAGTTTGATTAACACACAATAAAATTGTCAGTACTTCCAGTATGGCATGTGAAGACATCTAAGCACAAAAGGAATACATTTAAAACATTACTTTTCTCTGAAAAGTTCCATGGATGGTGTTTGTGTGTGTTAATGTGTGTGTTGGAATGTGTGTGTGTGTGACTTCTCAGTCTCCCGGGGGTTGTAAAGTGTTATCCTCTAGAAAGGGGGGTCGGGTTACAAGACCATGATTCTATTTGAGACATTAACTAGGAGAAACACTTCCAAGTTACAAATCAGAAAATCATGACAATGGCATGAAAGGGCTAACCAAACATGCATATAGGAAGGTACATACATTAAAAGGATATTTCTAGCCTAGGTTACATACAAAGGATGTTTCTTTGTGTGTGGGTGTATGGAATGTCTATAGAAAGTTTCGTTATCTCTCTGGCTGAGAGAAAGGGGGTTTGGAATTCTTTTAAGCTTTGCAAAGCTAGGAGATGCGGTGTCGTGTTGTTCTGGTTATCCTCCAAGGTGCAATAAAGTGTCGCGAAAGACCATTTGTTGCGGACTAGCTGGAGCCTAAGCATGATTTGTATTTGGGAGTTCAGAGGCCAGAGCTTGGATTTTAAGAATGAATGTGCTGTAACGATATTAGCTCAAAGGGGAAATATTAATAATAATCCATAATTATTAATTATGATTAATTATTAATATTTGGGTCAGTTCATTAGATTACAATCAATTAATCAGTTCCAACAAACTCTTTGATTATTAATTTATTCTAAGGAAAATGTATCTTCATGGTCGCTGAAAATTAATTATTCCTTATCATGTACAGCAATTTAGAGCATGTAACAAGATCAAGATCGTAAAAGGGACTTGGTATGCAAACAGAGGATCAGAAACCAAATTCATAATTATGCACAAGTTTTATTAACTAAATCACAAACATAACTAAACTAAGCAAAACAAACAAACAAACATACATACATTCATCCATCCATACATGCATAGGTCAAGTGGTGAGTGTTATAGAACCGGAAACAGGAAATAGAACTATGGAGCAAGATCTATTTTAGTATGAAAAGAACCATCAGCTTATTTCATAGCACCTCATTAAATACTTGCATGGTCAGTTGCAAATCGTGGACAATTCTTGAAGTGGTTGAAAAATGAGTCCGTTGGTGGGTCCGTGGGGGTCAAAAGTCATGGTGCAAGTTGCCATCTTGTGGTTCCGAAGCTGTTGTGGGTCGGAGCTTGCATGGTGGCTTCGAGCACATGGCTGTGGTGAGTCGAAGCCTGCTGTCCTGGCCTGCTGAGTGCGCGCTGGCTGGTGCGGCCTCCTGAAGTGCCAGGAAGGCCAGGAGTTGATCGTTGCCAATTCAATGATGGTAAAATTGCAGTTTTTCTGGATTGAAGAAAAGGCAGTCTATCTCCCTCTGGGGAGCGTGAAAGCATGGCAGGCAGTGCTCTGGCCTGCTGGATCCAGGGCCATGGGCCCCAGTGGTGGGGGAGGGGCCCCCAACGCGAGGAGTACAGTGGAGGCCAGCAGCACAAACAAAAAAGTGGGCTGATCTAGTGAAAAGGCCTTTTTAAAGCTTGACAAAGGACAGCCCTATGCAGGCTGGTTCACCCAATGAGAAGGGTAGAATTTCTGGCGGGAGTTTCCTCTTTCACCAGGATTTACAAGCCTTTGTCTTAACCCTCTGAGGTCGACAAACGCGCCGGCGCGTTTTGCTGGATTTTCTCCACATTGTAGCACAATAAACTTAAATTTCTCCGTCATTTATGGTCATACAGAAAAAAGAAATATAAAAAAAGAATCTGTGATATTTCTACTTTTGTATGTGTCCACTTCCAATCAAATCAAAACATTGTGCTTTTGTAAAATAAAGAAACTAAACAGTGTGTGCGTTCTGCCTCTCCGTCGCGGTGAACTTTTTTTTCTTGAGCACGTCTATAAACTGAAACAAAACTCAGCGAATACTTGTCACACATTTATGAGCCATACACCTTTATAAACATTTAAGTGTGTACTTTTAAATGATCGGATTCAAAACGAAAACAAATATTCTCTGTTTAAGTAATTTGTATAAAACCAACAAGATGTCCAGCTTCTCAAACGCTTCCTAATTATTTTTAATTCGGCCACGCCCACTCGCGCAAAAGATATTCACATGCAAATCTCCACATGGAACGCGATCGCCCTCATTACCTCAACAACAAAACACTTCACTTCACTTTTCGTCGAGTTTGAAAGACGTGCCTGAGCTTACATTGGATTTACATCAGAAGAAGAAGAACGATATTTGAAGACAAGAAAGATAAGGTAAGAAATTCTTACATATTAGTTTGCTATTGTTGCATAAATTTCACATTGCAGTTGAACTGTTGCTAGATATATGGTGAATATTATAATATTTAGACCCGTGTTTACTGTTACTGTGTTTGTGGATATCTGCTCAAACGTAGATATGTATATGGTAGGCCTAACCATAATGTTTTATATTTGATCGCGATCGCGTTTTAATGTATCATATTTTTGATCGCGATCGCGTTTTAATGTATCATATTTTTGATCGCGATCGCGTTTGAATGTATCATATTTTGGAAAAGCAAAACGCTCCAAACGGCTTCATGTTTTTACTATTATCTCATTTCATATCATCATAACGAATGGAAACATTTGAAGTAACATGATAATCAATATATTTTTCTCTAGCTTAGTTGTTACTGAAATCTTTTTGAAAATATATATAGGCTGCTATATTGTTATTATTTTATGCAGCACTGCGCATAGCCTATACCTACAAGGCACAACAAACCTGGTGTTCATTATATATTGTTGGAAACATTTGTGTGAGTGTGTGTGTGTATTCTGTGAATTTTAAAAAGCAATTTTAACAAGAAAAATCTAAAATGTATTCCCAAAATCGTGCAGGCCTTTCTCTTGATATCAGTATGTGCACTTTTTTTTTTTTTTTTTTCAGGGCCCAGATGCCACTGAGTCCTGCTGACTTCAACATTCACAGTACATGTCTCTGTACATGAACATGGTAAAGTGAAAATCAAACACCTTAGAAAATGAAAGGTATGTACAATGTTTTTAGGAATGGCACAAAGGTCTCTTTCTTCAATAAGTGCTTTTTTGTTGTGTATCTTTGGATTATGTTGTGTTGTAAATAAATCCAAACAATTTTAAAAGCCATTCTTTTTTAAATCTCCTCATTCTTTGTGCAAGGTTGGTCAGAATGATGGGCCCTGATAAGCTCCTAATAGGGCCATTAGGGAGGTTCTTTGTCTTTCTCAGGTGTGGAAAGCTTTCATATTAATGAGGTGATCCGCCCCTTCGCATATTGCTTTCTAATACAAAACACGTCGTAAAATTTTTAAATCAATATATTGTCTTCTCTGAATGAGCAGTCAGGGTGATTCTCACACAGTTTTAAAGCAAATATTCTAGGCTACGTGATACAATTTTCAAAAGTCTTGTGAAGAAATAATCAGTATGGGTCTCATGACCTTATTTCAGTGAGAATTTATTTTTGTATTTTCACAAACCACGCATAAATGTCATTATCTCAAAACTACAAACTTTTACATACATGCTGCTGATATATTATTGTAGCAGAGTTTGTGCTGAATACAGTGTAATTAGACTTTAGCCATGAAAATGTCACAAGTAACAGAAATAACCACAAATGTCAGAGCATGTCAGAACACCTCCAGGGCCCAGAAAACAGCTCAGACCCCAGAGGGTTAAGCGTGCTCACTCGGGCTGGCATGCTGAATTGGTGTTTGATGACACAACTACGAAAGATTCTTGTAATACTAATATGTTGCACAGCTATTGGCATATCATGTACACAATCATTTCGATCTTCAGAGTACCAATTTATCGAGACCAAACATGGTATAAGTGGGTTACATTGACCGTTGGTCCTGTGATAACTACATAGTGTCAAAGAGATCATAGTATCACTCTTGCATTTGGCCACATTCTTTAACACCCATAAAACCTTATCTGATCGTAAAAACTCTCTGTGTTCCCTGTAACAAGACACCGTCCTGCCAGTGTGTTAGCCTCATTTGGGATGTTAGTTTTTGGTGAAGGTTTCACAGTGAGTTTGCTGGATTATTCATTAAATAAATGAATAATTTGTGTGTGTCCGATTGGTCCAGACGCTACAGTGCATTTGTGTTTAGATTCAACGAGCCATGATTCATTAATTCAGAACCAACGAATGAATGACCTGCTCATATGCTACACCTGGGAGGTGATGAAGGCTGTTTTATCTTTGCTCCTTTCCTCTATTTCCACCTGCCAGTATCCTGACTGCAAATCCAATGTAGTGAACCAGGAGGCGCCTTCCATGGATTCCAAGATGTCATGTATTAGAGGCATGGGATAAGCGTCAGGGATGGTCTTACTATTGAGTCTCCTATAGTCCACGCAGAACCTGTAAGAACCATCAGGTTTAGAGACAAGGACTACAGGGGAGGACCAAGGAGAAAAGGATGGCTTGATGATGTGGTCTTGTAGCATTTGTTCTACCTGATCATCAATAATCCTTTACTTGAAAGGTGAGACCCTATAAGCTCTGGATTTTATAGGCATTTCCTCAGATAAGATGATTCTGTGTTTTTCCACAAGCTACACCACATCAGTGATCACATCTTCTGTTCTTCGTCTAAACACAAACTGTTTAGACGAAGAAGAAAAACATAACATGATACAGGGAAGAGCAAGAAACCAGTTTAGCTGTGATAATGAATCATTATTTTCCAACACAATCTCAAATCTGTTTTCTGTATCATAGGTGAATGAATATGATTCTCAGGCACTCATTTGTGTGGCTTCAGCAGCTGTGAATGGATTAATATGATGTTAATGTATTTTTGAAGACACATTTTTATTTATCTTGAATCTCATTTGTCTTTATGCTACTTTATCACCGTTATGCTTTGTCCTCCAATAAAGTGTTGTTTAATAAAGTATGGTGAAAATTGTGTATTGAAAGTGATGTTTGGTACAGTAAATAGAAAATTGTATTTGAAATTGTTTTTAATTTCTTATTTCTTTAGTTTAGTTCATAATTTAAAAAACAACTACATATGATTACCATGATTATTTTACTTAGGACATAAAATGTAGATCTGGTTAATGATATTTGGGACAACAATGCAACAAAAGTTGCACATACTTGCATGTATGCCAGTTTGCAGTGAAATAAAGGGAAACTGAGAATAACAAGAGGCTGCAGTGGGCTATCTTTCTATAAACACTTCAAGCATAATTGAAGATGATCCATGTTGATCATTCTAGTACATCTACTATTGCATTTCAAATGAAAGCATAGACATTACTGATGTCAGGCATATAAGCAGCAATCAGAGGGGGTGAAAAGGAAATGTTAGCACTGTTTTTTTTTTTTTTTTTTTTTTTTTTTTTTACTGAATGGTGCAGTATCCTTGTGTAATAGGAATAGTGTGTGTAGATAATACTGCCCTTCCACCCCCAGGGGCCCAGCAACGGTCCCCAGAAGAGCAAAAAAATGGACATTTCAAATGGCTGTAACTCAAAGTCCAAAGTCTGTAACTTAACCCTTTATAGTTAACTTAATGTATAACTAACGTAATAATAATACCAAAACATGCTTTGTAACATGAAGCGCCGTTTTATATGGGTTAAACGATAGTCCAATCACAGCGAGTTCTGCGATAAAGTCACAACCAATAACAACCTAGCTGAACAGATGCGTCACACTTACTTGCCCATTTATGGTAAATGATGACAGATCTCTTCTGGTTCCGGCTGGAGGGATAGATACCTTAAATATTTAATATTTGGGCTGTTAAACATGTATTCCTTCTAATTAAATTATAAAACTCACATTTAAAAACAAAAGACTCCTTTGTGTGGTTACCATCCAAAAACGAATTAACATGATCAATGACACAAATTTGCTTATTTGATTAGACTGATGCATGATCATTTGAAAGAGAAACTTTTTTCTAAGCAATGGCCTACAGCAGGGTAGTTTTGCAGTATTTTAATTAAAGATAACATGTACTAAAGTGCTTCTAACATTTATAGTGTATGTATAGTATATCAAAGGTATATCAATTATATTCAAATAAATGTAACAAAACCACAATTAATGCACACAATTTTGAAAGCATATTCCAATATTTAATGTCAAACTATTTAAAGACAAATGTAGCGCCAAAACTACTGCACAACAATAAAAATCAGTTAATTATATATATAAAAAATATCCAGATACAGGGGTAATCTATTATAGTGACACATACAGCAACGTAAAAAATTAAAAACAATTCTAAGTTATATTTTTACAAACCAAGAGATGAGATTCAACTTTGTTAAGTGAAAATATATTTGTTTCTTCACTTTAAAGAACAAATAGGCAAAAACGTAAGCACAACATTTTACATTCTCAACTTTAATTCTATATCCTTGTGATTATTGGTCACTTTTATTGTAACTAAATGAAAGGCAACTTAAAATAGTTGATGATTATACATTCATGGGTATATTACATTTACATTAAGGCAGTGATATAATTATATCATAGATGTTATAGTATACTATAGTGACCACTGTAATAAAAGGTTTAATGAAGCTAAATGTAAGACATTAAGTCCATTTAAATGTAAAGGTAACAAACTCAGAATAATGTCCAGTATGTCAAGTGTGTCATTTCTGTAATATTCTTTCAGCACTGAAAATAATTCCGAAAATATTGATTGTTTTCAAAAGGTTTTCCTGAACACTCTGACTATCTTCAGGACAAACACCTGCTATACACACTTGCAGAAATATACATTTGTCTATTGCATCATGAAGTCACTGCATGACTAGAACTAATGGATGGCAATGAATATGTCCTTTAGCAAAACACCTGATGAGCACTGACGCTTTTTTGATAAAGGCAGACATCAAGTATAGTTTATGAAGCTGAAAAGAGAAAACAAAATGCCTTAACAATATGGAAAAAGATAAATCACTATTTTCAATATTGGTTCTGCATATATCAAAGAAATCCTGAAGAGGAGTGGGACTTCACATGAAGACTTTCAGAAACTGAGACAAAGAAAAGGGTCCACTTCACTGGACACATCCTATGCATTCCCAAACAACAACACCCAAATACAGTGATGAAGTGGACACCACCAGGAGGATGCAGGAGACAGGGAAGACCAAGAAAGACACAAAGACAGATGTTTCAGGAAGACGGTGTCGTCGGTTTACTGTTTGTTGTTTTTCTTTTTTATGTTCGTTTGTTGTTTTTGGAGGTACTTCGGGGGAGAGAGAAATCTCTTAATCGGTACCCTCTGAAGACTAGCTAGGTTGTAGTTAGTTTTTTGGTTAGGTAGGTAGGTCCGGGTTTTGCGTATGGATTTTCCCTATTTAAATTACTCCGCTTAATAAAAGCAAAATTATAGAATGGCAACTTTTGATTTGGATAGATTTATAGAACAACCTAGTGTTGAGGGGTTAGATGCATGTCGAAAAAATGACTTGTTCTTGATAGCTCAGCACTATGAGATTTCAGTCTCTAAAACGCAGCGCAAAGAGGAAATAAAGCGTTGTGTATTGTGTCATTTGACTGATCAGGGGGTATTTCCTTCTGTTTCTCGACAAGAACCTGATCCAGTGACAAGAGCTGCAGGAAGATCTCCGTCACGAGGGCTGGTTGGTTTGCAGGCTACTCCAGGCATAGTAACTGCTGAGGTAGGACCACCTTTTTCAATTCCTAGATTTGAACCGATTTCATTGTCTACTGAAGCATCACCCGATTTTCGTTCTGATGTGCGGTTAAAGATTCGGCTCGCTCGTTTACAGTTGGAGACTCAAGATCGTGCTCAGGCAAGACAGAATGATTTAAAACGTGATTTAGAAATGTATCGAATCGATGCTGATACAAAAGTACGACTACGGGAGTTGGAGTTGCAGGCCGTTTCAGACTCACGAGCGATTGTTCAAACAGCAATTAGTTCAGATGATGGTTCTCAGACAGCTCCTGGGTTGTTACATTCGAGTATTGTGTCTGCTCGTCCTGGTTCACCTGGTGCTGAATCCGAGTCTGTAGCTGTGTCGTCGTCATCTATACATTTTGACGTGGCTAAAAATATTGCTATAGGTTCCACCTTTTCGTGAAAGAGAAGTAGAGGCGTATTTTCAAGCATTTGAACGAATCGCGAGTGCTTTAAAATGGCCAACTGAAGTTTGGGCATTAATGTTGCAGTGTAAATTAGTCGGCAAGGCGCAAGAAGTGTGTGCATCGCTTTCGTTGGAAGAAAGTGTGCAGTATGATGCTGTGAAAATTGCGATTCTTCGAGCGTATGAATTAGTCCCTGAGCATTACAGACAGCGGTTTCGTACTACGAAAAAACCTGCGTCTCAAACCTATGTCGAGTTTGCTCGTGAGAAAGGAATATTGTTTGATCGCTGGATTAAAGCGTATAAAGTGACAGATTATAATTCTTTGCGTGAGCTCATGTTGATTGAAGAGTTTAAGAACTGTGTTCCTGAGCGTACTGCTCTGTATTTAAATGAACAAAAAGTCAGTGCAGTGCAGCAGGCTGCGGTATTAGCAGATGAGTATGCTTTGATGCACAAAACAGTGTTTGTTAAACCTTCTAGTGATTTTGGAGGCCCCGTACGGAAAGATAATGAGAATATTTCTGATTTTAGAAACAAATGGGTTCCTTTTAGCTCAAAAACTCGCAAGGAATGTAGCTACTGTCATAAATTGGGACATATAATGACTGAGTGTCGTGTACTTAAACGAAAGCAAGAGCGACAGGAGTCTTCTATTCAGCCTCGAGGGACTGTTTTGGTCAAAACTTTATCTTCGCCACTTTCTATTTCTTCTACAGCACCTGATGTATGTTTCCAACCGTTCGTGTTTGACGGATTTGTGTCTTTGAATGAGGGTGTTGAAAATCGCAAACCAGTACGAATTTTGCGTGACACCGGAGGATCTCAATCCTTTATTTTATCAGACACTTTAGATTTTTGCGCCGATTCTGCGTGTAACACCAGTACGATTGTACAAGGCATTGAGATGGGGTTTTTAACAGTTCCTCTTCATCGCGTATGGGTTACGTCTGATCTGGCATCTGGGTGTTTTGAAGTAGCAGTTCGTCCTTCTCTACCAGTGACAGGTATCGATTTTATAATGGGAAACGACATTGCTGGTGGCAAGGTAATGCCGGTTGTGCATGTGACCGATGATCCGTACATTGAGCCGCATTCTGATGTACTAAAAAGTTTCCCAGATGTGTTTTCGGCTAGCGCTGTTACTACACGAGCCCAAGAAAGACATATGATGCAAGAGAATAACCTCAGTGATTCTGTTTTCTCAGGAATCTTGGAAGACAATACGTTTCCGGAGTCTTTGAGTGATGCTGAAATGACTGCGAGTTTACCTGTTTGTTTTGATCTCGTTTCAGATGTATCCATTTCACGGGAGACTTTAATTGACGCTCAGAAGAATGACCAGACGTTAGAAAAATGTCGCGTGAGTGCTGAGAGTGGTTTGTCGTCTTTGCGTAATCAACAGTTTTATTGGAATGACAATGTTTTGATGCGCAAGTGGAGTAGAACTAGAAATGAGCAGGCAGATGATTGGAATGTGGTACAGCAGATAGTGGTGCCTTTACAATTTCGACAACATGTTTTGAGTTTGGCCCATGACCATTCTTGGTCTGGACACCTTGGGATAAACAAGACTTATGACCGGGTACTCCAACATTTTTTCTGGCCAGGGTTAAAAACTGATGTCTCTAGGTACTGTAAAACATGCCACCTCTGTCAGGTGGGTGGAAAGCCTAACCAGCTCGTGCCGCCTGCTCCGCTGTGCCCGATACCTGCGGTAGGTGAACCGTTTGAACGTGTTCTTGTGGATTGTGTGGGTCCACTTCCTCGCGCAAAATCTGGTTGTCAGTATTTATTGACGATAATGTGTGTAGCTACTCGATATCCAGAAGCTATTCCATTAAGGAATATAACTGCGAAAACTGTGACAAAAGCGTTTACGAAATTTTTTACGACTTTCGGTTTACCAAAAACGGTCCAAACAGACCAGGGATCAAATTTTTTAT
The DNA here is from genome assembly GCF_949319135.1 of Squalius cephalus. Classification (NCBI taxonomy): domain Eukaryota; kingdom Metazoa; phylum Chordata; class Actinopteri; order Cypriniformes; family Leuciscidae; genus Squalius; species Squalius cephalus. Next base: position 23,844,841 of record NC_137127.1, read on the forward strand.
CACGGGTATTTCGTAATTCATTGAAGGCTCTCAAAGTTTCACATGTAGTGTCAAGTGCTTTTCACCCCCAGTCTCAAGGAGCGTTGGAGCGCTGGCACCAGACTTTAAAATCTTCACTGCGCAAGTACTGTGTTGAGACTGCGAACGAGTGGGATGAAGGAGTTCCTCTAGTTTTATTCGCGTTGTGTGAGGCGCGACAGGAGTCGCTTGGTTTTAGCCCTTCAGAGTTGGTGTTTGGTCACAATGTTCGAGGACCTTTAAAAATGCTGAAGGAAGAATTCCTCGATTCAGGTCCTTCTGAGAAGACCAACACTCTTGATTTTATCTCTCTCTCTCGTGAACGTTTACAAAATGCGTGCGCAGTAGCAAAAGAAGCTCTTTCTCTTTCGCAGGAGAAAATGAAACGCTGTTTTGATAAGAAGGCAGTTGTGCGCAATTTTTTACCTGGGGAAAAGGTTTTAGTATTTATTCCTAACCCTGGATCTGCTCTTTCTGCACGTTTTTCCGGTCCTTATCTAGTTAAACACTTCCCAAAAATCCTGATGTACTCGTTACATCATGAGAAGAATGGCATCTACGCTAATTTTAGTGTCTGTGTTTATCCTGAGGTTTTCCTGCAGCCTGCCGGATCCAGGCCGTATCCAGATCTGACGAAGGACCTTCGCCTGGACCGATGACAACGCAGTGCTGAAGTGCCAACTAGTCTCTCCCTATGGAGGATCCCACTACCACTCTACAGATAAGGCGTTGTCGGGAAAATCCGTTTCGCGTTCCTACCCCAAAGCAACAAAATAAAATTAAATTCTTTATCAAAATGTATAGGGAAAGACAAGTACTTTGTTTAGGCTTGGCTTGTAGGGAATTCCAAACCTGCATATATTCAAACGCACATAACTATAGAACCCATTCTAAATGCGCATGTGAACGCCATCAGTGTTTCTCACAGGTTCGCGTTTAAAGTCTGTGTAGAGGGAATGGTGTCGTCTTAGCGGCCCCTAATTTAATAACAAATGATCATTGCGACGGAAGCAAATAAATCAAAACTAACTTTAGATGGAAATAACTTAACTCTGCTGTAAAGCCGAAACAATCTCTGTTACCTTAAATTATACGCTTATCTCTGTAAAGCTGCTTTGAAACAATCTACATTGTTAAAAGCGCTATATAAATGAAGATGACTTGACTTGACTTGACTTAAACATAAGGTGAGTGACACAGACTACATCATACATACTCCTGAACGGAGGCGAAAAACTCGTTTATGCCACGTAAACATGCTGAAGTCATATTTAGGTCGTGATCATAAAGACGAGATCGCTAACATTCCTGAAACGGTGCCGGTGGAAGAGCGAGTTTCTTTACTTACTTGTACTTTGCCGACCGATGTGGATGATGGGTTAAACGTATCTATGGAGGTTTTAAATGGCGGTTGTTTGAAAAACTCTGAGGTGTTGTCAACTCTTTCCTCACAACTGTCATATTTGTCTAGCGAACAGCTGAAGGATGTAAGGAAACTGTTAGACAGTTTCCCGAGTCTTTTCAGGGATGTCCCTCCTGGTACTTCCGTCATTCGACATGACATTGATGTCGGTAATGCACGGCCAATAAAGTAGCATGCATATCGCTGCCCGGTGAGTAAAAGAGAGGCAATGAAACTTGAAGTAGAGTACCTACTGGAAAACCGATTTGCTGTTCCGAGTGGTAGCCCATGGAGCTCACCATGTATTTTAGTGCCAAAGGCGGATGGATCTTCTCGTTTTTGCACTGATTTTAGGAAAGTTAATTCTGTTACTGTACCCGACGCTTTTCCTCTTCCGCGTATTGATGACTGTATTGACACTCTTGGGGCAGCGAAATACATTACGAAGCTAGATCTATTGAAGGGTTACTGGCAGGTGCCTCTAACCGAGCGCGCTTCTGAGATTTCTGCGTTTGTAACTCCTGATTCTTTTCTTCAGTATACACGTATGGCGTTTGGCCTCCGAAACGCCCCAGCGACGTTTCAGAGATTGATGTCCATGGTTTTAGGTGATGTTTCTAATTGTAACGTCTATTTGGATGATGTAGTTATTTACTCATCTACATGGGCTGAACATCTGTCGACGCTATATGATGTGTTCTGTCGTTTAGCTGCTGCGTCTTTAACATTGAATTTGAGAAAATGTGAATTCGCTAAGGCCTCTGTTACATACCTGGGAAAGCAGGTAGGGAATGGTCACGTTCGGCCATTAGAGGGAAAAGTGTCTGTCGTACTAGAATATCCAGTACCTTCTACAAGGCGAGAGCTGCGTAGATTTCTTGGAATGGTAGGGTACTACCGGTGTTTTTGTAGAAATTTTTCGAGTGTTGTAGCTCCCTTAACTCGACTATGTAGTCCGAAAGTTGATTTTGTTTGGACTAATGAGTGCCAACAGGCATTTTTGTCGGCCAAGTCTCTTCTTTGCAGTGCTCCAGTGTTGTCTGCCCCGGACGTTTTCTCTCCGTTTCAGATGGAGGTAGATGCCAGTGCTGTGGGAGCGGGAGCTGTTCTTCTACAGGAGGGTGCTGACGGGATACCTCATCCTGTGTCCTACTTCACTGCTAAGTTCAACCGTCATCAGTTTAATTACTCTACAATAGAGAAGGAAACGTTAGCTCTGTTGCTGGCACTGCAGCATTTTGATGTTTATGTGGGGGCCAGTATGTTTCCTGTTATTGTTTATACGGACCACAATCCGTTAATTTTCTTGAGTAAGATGTATAATCACAATCAACGGCTGATGCGATGGGCACTAATTGTGCAACCATATAACTTAGAGATCCGTTACAAGAAAGGATCTGAGAATGTAGTAGCCGATGCGTTGTCGAGGGTTTAGGTCTGTATACTTTCCTCTGATTTTCAGAATCAGTTTTTCATTTTTTTTTTTTTTTTTTTATTTTCTTTTTTCAAGTATGAGAGAAGGGGAGAACGAAAAAACTGTTTCTGTTTTCAGGGGGGAAGTGTTACGGCCAGAGTTATGTTTACTTGTGTCTCTTTCATTGGTCTGGTTCTCTTTTTCCTAATAGGCTCCGCCCCTGCGCACCTGCAGCTGGTTTGTTATCTAGGCTGGATAGCCTATATAATATCAGAGTGAAGAGAGAAGAGGGCGGAACTTGAGGGATACGTTTGGTTTCCACAGCGGCGTGATCGTGACGATCACTGTTTTAGCTCTGTGAAGAGCTTGACGTTCACTGAGGGAGAAGGGCTTGAGAGGATTGACGAGATCCTGTGTGCGTCATGAGGTTTCCGCCAGCCGCTGTTCAGCTGTGTTTGAATGTTGTTTGTTTCTATGTTACGTTGGTCTACGTTTGTCTATATCTGTCCTTTATCAGTTGCCTACTGATACGCGAGTTGTGATCCCATAATAAACTATTTCGAATTGTTATCTTGTTATCACGTGTCTTTATGTTGCTTACCCCTTATAACGAGCACTTTAATAACGGGGTTCGTAACAAATGTCAATGTCCCATGGGAAGATGTGGAGAACTTGGCCACGGATCGAATACGTTGGAGGACACTTGTTGCCCAATGTGCCCAGCACAGCACTTGATGATGATGTTGTGAGTTTATCCATAACTGTGGGATATTTTTCTGTAAAGAGTGTTGCATAATTAAATGTGGGCATTTCTATGAATAAAAGTATGTCTTTAATAGCAAGCAATAATCATATGAACTCGTTTAAAAATAACATGATTTACATGCAAACGGGACAGTTATCAGCAGTGTAACTGATCTGATTGCGACAAAATAATCGAGTATCTGATGTCATGTGACATGATAATGTCAGATAAGCTTTTCCACTCTTGCAAACAGAGGTAGGTTATGAGGTGTGGAGAGACATCATGTATCATTGGAACATGAACAGACAGGGACCAATTTGTAATAATTTTAATGAATACAATGCAATTAATATAAACTTTCTGGGACTTTCCAAGAAGGGGCGCAACTAATTTACAAATATCGCAATAAATATGTACAGGAATTGAGGCAGTAGACAATTTATTAGCCGCGTTTCCATTACAGATTTGTGCAAATGTTTTGCGCTATTATCTAAATATCGCTAAAAAACTATTGCGAAATGACGGCGTTTCCATTAACCGATGTTATGCGACTAAAACGTCTTTTTTTCTCTCGCGATAAGTCATTCCAAAAATCACGGCAACGGACGTTGGTTATAATATCACAGCCACCGCATTAGACATTATTATTATTATTAATGGAAGGAGACGTGGCGTGTTATCCAAGCATTAATGGCAGGGAAAGACCCCCGAACGACACATATAAGGAGTTTCTGGGTGTTTCGCCCTCATTTCTGCTCCGAGGATTTGATTGTGGCATTTCTTTGAGATTTAGAATCCAGTATTCCTATAGGCTAATTATTGTTTCTTTTATGAATTTAATAAAGAATTCTGTCTCGTATACTGTCCAAACGATCCATGTAGGCTACTTTTGTGTCTATTTGTTTTTCCTTTTTTAACCCCTAATTGAAAAACGAAAAATGAACGGTTGTTGTCATTTTAAAACGCAAAGTTGAACACCAAAATTTTAATTTGAACTGGCTACACCAACTGCTGCGCTTTGTTTATGACTTTTTGCCCCTTTTATTAAACATTTAAAATATTCACAAAATTAATATGGAAAACATGTCGATTTTACTGGTTTTCTAAGGCCAAATTAGAAACTGGAATTGATGTCTTTCCCGCAGTGCTGAATGAGAAGAGCCATTAATATAATTAACAAACTATTGTTTTCTAAGTGTCGGCTAAAATCTCATGTCCATCTCCGCTGTTAAGCAGATGCGCTTTTAGAGAGAAATGCAACTTTCATACGGATTAGCCTACATAATCAGAAGGTATTAGCTTTCGATTCGAATTTGTTCGTTTTAAAGTGGACATTTCAAGCTTTAGCCTACATAGGCTATATTTTGTATCAGTTCTCACGCTCCAGTTTACGGAGATCATGAAAGTGCGTCTGATTGTTTCTTTTATTTTACAAAAGCACAGCGTTTTCTTGTTATTGTGAGTTTACACAAATAAAAGTGGTTGAGAATAATGTATTATTATTTTCTGTCTGACCAGAAATGATAGAGTATTTTAAGTTGTTTCCACTGTTGATAGGAAAATGCAAGTGTTCGCGCCCGCGCCTCCGTGCCATGCAGTGCGCGCTCCACGCTCAGCTTTGTTCCTTTTTTTGCATAAAAGCGTCTTCTAAATATAGCCTATTAAATGTTATAATAAAATAATATAAAATTATTATTATTTGCGTAGCTATACATGGACTTCAAACACACTGCGTCTTCTAAGTCAGGTGACTGTAAATGCGCAAAAACTGTTTCCATTGCAGTTTTGCGAAATATTCCTTTTTCGAATTGCCTGAAAAACCACCTCATGAGAGCGTAAAAACTTTTTTGCGATAAATGGGAGTTTTTGCGAAATTGACGTGTTTCCATTAAGCGTATTTTCAATTCGCAATTTCAAGGGTAATGGAAACGCGGCTAATGACAGCACTAGGAGTAAAAGCTGCAGGATTATGTACGAGTATACAAATATGTACGAGTATCGTACAAATTTGACAACTTGTTAAATTTTGTGAATTATTAAGACTTTGAGACTATGTTCGTACTGATTGGGCTATGGGTTTTGTGAGAAAAGGTTTAAGAAACAACAAATGCTTGATAAAATGTTTGATTTAGGGTTAAAACCAACACATACATACCATTGCGAATATTTGCCTTTGCAGCTGTCCGTCTCCTTTACTTGTCCTCAAACAATAATGGGCTGACTGAGTCCGAAAGGCCCTTTTGGTCTTTTCAGATGAAAAAAGAGAAAAGAAAATATCATTATGTATAATATTTTTAATAATAGTAAAAGTAAAATGACTGATTTACCTTACAAATATTGGATGTTACATAATTAAGCATTAAAAGCATGGTAAGTGTTGTGGTTAATATGCATTTACAACAAATATCACTTTAAAACTACCAATACTGAGGTAAAAGCATGGTAAGTTTTGTGATTACTGTCTTTTACTACACCCATCACGGTAAAACTAATGTTACTGAGGTTTAAAGCATGGTAAGTGCTAATACCTATCACAGTAAAACTAGCAGTATACATATAATATATATATATATATATAATGTTGTTTTTACTGTGCTTCTACTACAAATACAACTTTGGAACTAATAGTACTACTTTAAACCTGATATGAATATGATTAACTGATTGAAGGTCTAGGCCCTAGGCCTATAGCATGTCACGTGACAGACAGTATCACCCTGTTTTGAATTAGAAAGCAATAAAACATAAAGCCTCCGTGGAGATGACAGATCTCGGCTGCAGTGACTGAACGTGAGCTAATCTGATTTATATCGACAAAGAGAAAAAGACATTATATCAAACATTATTAGGACAGCGCATTTACCAACTATTTACTACCCTATTTACTAACGTTACTTACCAACATCTAACACACGTGAACTGATGCCAAATATCGCGATGTGTTCGGAATGAGACTTCTCCAGCGCGATTTCTTACTGATAAAATATAATTTTAAAAATATCAATAAACAGCAAAGCAATCCAGCTTCCCTGGCAATAAGACCTAAATAATAACATTAAAAGAAATATATAAACCATGATAAGTGAATAAATGTTGATTAAACAGCTTCTCTGCTGCAGCCCGACAGGCAGAAAGAATCGTGCTGTGATCACGAAAGATGCTTCCCATTGAAATACATTAGTTTTAAAAACGTGCTGACATCACGAAAATAACTAAATAAATCGTGTCCGTGTCACCAATCAATAGATTAAATTACGTGACCATATCATGAACTGCAGTGAGACTGGGTTGGAATGTCTATCTGACGGACCCCCAAGTCGAAAAACAACGCAAATGGTACACCTCTTTGTTAACATAAATGTCTATCTGACGGACCCCCGCGTCGAAAAACGACATCAAGGGTACACCTATTTCGTTGAAACTTTGACGCCAGGGGTCCTTGACCATGTGTCAGACATTTGACGAGTAGGGAGTGAGACTGTGTCGGCCATGCCTCTTGTGGAATGAGCTCTGATGCCTAAGGGGCAGTGAAGGCCCTTAGACTCATAAGCCAGCGCTATAGCGTCAACTATCCAGCGCGATAATCTCTGCTTTGAGACGGCGAGACCCTTGGTGCGGCCGCCAAAGCATACAGAAAGCTGTTCTGACTGTCTGAACGAGGCAAAACGCTCTAGATACACTCTGAGAGCCCTGACGGGACAGCGTAAATTCGCGTCTCTTTCGTCCTCTGGTGAGGAAAGAGCTGCTAGGGAAATAACCTGTGCTCTGAAGGGAGTGGAGAGCACTTTAGGAATATAACCATGCCTTGGCTTAAAGGGCATATTGCAGGTTTTTTTCTTTTTTCAAAATTAATATAACCTTGTATGAAAATACCATATGAAAAGTAAATGCAGGATTAAAAATTGTTTTGCAAGACATAAGGGCACAAATTTAATAGAAACCGTGACAGTTTCCTTGACCGTGTTGAAAAACTGCTTTTTTTTCACCATCGCGTCATATGAAGTCACCAGAGGGAGTCGTTTGCCAGCTCTGCGTTCGCTCAGTGCGAAGTAGGTTGGTATTCAGTTGGAGTGGTCATGATTCAGTGTGTTTTCGGTGCTTATTGTATTTCAATTAATCATCGTCGTGGTAAATGATTGTGAATTATGGCCTGTCAGGACACCGAGTCCACAGGTTTACGAATAAGAAAAAGGACGGTGCGATCTTCCGTGCCTGTAATGAACTACATTTTGTGCAGGGTAAGAGACGGGACTTCACTTCTGCTTCTGCTTTGAATAACGCGGTAGTGTGTAGCATTCACTATAGACCGGATGATTATAATCCCGGCGATATGTGCACACTGTCCCGGCTCCTTCATCGGGTCGCCCGGTGACGGTCCGCCGTCAGCATGTGGTTCGGCCGCCAGCGGGAAACACGACACTCACGGATCTGTCAGAGATCACTTATTGTACATCTGTTTTACAAAATGTGCCTTGTCTTAATTTAATTCATTAACATATCCTACATAAACTTGTAATGCATTTATGTGTTTGTTATTAGTCTGCAGCCGACACTTATTAGGGGTTCAAGCACGACGTGCTGAACACCTATTGTAATTGTTAGGATTTTTATTATTATTAGGGGTTCAAGCAAGAAGTGCTGAACACCTATTGTAATTGTTAGGATTTTTATTATTATTATTAGGGGCCAAGCCCCGAAGGGGCTGAGGCACCTATTGTATCCGTTAGTTTTCTTATTAGGGGCCAAGCCCCGAAGGGGCAAGGCACCTATTGTATCTGTTAGTTTTCTTATTATTAGGGGCCAAGCCCCGAAGGGGCAAGGCACCTATTGTATCTGTTAGTTTTATTAGGGGCCAAGCCCCAAAGGTGCAAGGCACCTATTGTATCTGTTAGTTTTCTTATTAGGGGCAAGGCACCTATTGTATCTGTTAGTTTTCTTCTTATTATTATTATTATTATTAGGGGCCAAGCCCCGAAGTGGCAAGGCACCTATTGTATCTGTTAGTTTTATTAGGGGCCAAGCCCTGAAAGGGCGTAGCCCCTATTGTATCCGTTAGTTTTCTTATTAGGGGCCAAGCCCCAAAAGGGATAGCCCCTATTGTATCCGTTAGTTTTCTTATTAGGGGCCAAGCCCCGAAGGGGCAAGGCACCTATTGTATCCTTTAGTTTTCTTATTATTAGGGGCCAAGCCCCGAAGGGGCAAGGCACCTATTGTATCTGTTAGTTTTATTAGGGGCCAAGCCCCAAAGGTGCAAGGCACCTATTGTATCTGTTAGTTTTCTTATTAGGGGCAAGGCACCTATTGTATCTGTTAGTTTTCTTCTTCTTATTATTATTATTAGTAGGGGCCAAGCCCCGAAGTGGCAAGGCACCTATTGTATCTGTTAGTTTTATTAGGGGCCAAGCCCTGAAAGGGCGTAGCCCCTATTGTATCCGTTAGTTTTCTTATTAGGGGCCAAGCCCCAAAAGGGATAGCCCCTATTGTATCCGTTAGTTTTCTTATTAGGGGCCAAGCCCCGAAGGGGCAAGGCACCTATTGTATCCTTTAGTTTTCTTATTAGGTGCCAAGCCCCGAAGGGGCAAGGCACCTATTGTATCTGTTAGTTTTCTTATTAGGGGCCAAGCCCCGAATCGGCAAGGCACCTATTGTATCCGTTAGTTTTCTTATTAGGGACCAAGCCCCGAAGGGGCAAGGCACCTATTGTATCTGTTAGTTTTCTTATTATTAGGTGCCAAGCCCCGAAGGGGCAAGGCACCTATTGTATCCGTTAGTTTTCTTATTAGGGGCCAAGCCCCGAAGGAGCAAGGCACCTATTGTATCTGTTAGTTTTCTTATTATTAGGGGCCAAGCCCTGAAGGGGCAAGGCACCTATTGCATCTGTTTACTATCTATCTATCAAAACTAGATTTTGTGTATCCAATCTCACTTGTCAGGTGTCCTCAATTGGGCTTGAACGAACTGTGCTATCATGGAATGCACATAGGATTGCATGTATTTCTAAACATGCATTTTCTTTTTTTGGTTGTAACAATGTAAACATACAAAATTATATACAAATCATTATTTGTTTATAATTGCACTATTGTCAAGCTACATGTAGATTCTGTGTCCTCTCTATGATCGAGATCCCAGCCATTTCATGCTAGAGTTGGCTTTACTTACAAACTTTTTAAACCTTTCTTCTTGTTTATATATTAATTATGGTACTGCTGTTGTAGGAAAAGGAATACCAAACATCTTGGCTGAAGGTGAGTGTCCAGCAAAGATTTCCGAGGAACTCCTTTCACAGGGCCTCTGTGGTTGCTGACATGTACCAGCAAGATGTGGGGTCCTGTCTGACAAGAACATCAACATTCAGGACAGATCCCTTTTCTTGTGAGGAAGACAGAGCCCAGGCGGAGGAAGAATTTGCTGATCATTATCCAGACATTACACGGTGCTTTGATCAGGCTGTAAATTATGACTTCACACCCTTTAAAGAAGCCATATTACATCTCATAAATGTAACAAGACATTATTCATGAAGATGAAGGTTTCTTTAAGAATACCAGGAACAAGACATTCATCATAAAACTAACATTTATTACATATTTATGTGAACAATAATTTTACAAAGTACAAAAATAAACAGCAAGTCTTTTGAACATAGGCATTATCAATTGTATTAAAACAATGCTGTAATTTGAGGTATAAAACTGTCACATTAAAGCTTTAATAAAGTGCTATCCAGTGCTGCATTTTACTTCAAAAGTTGAACTTGACACTTAAACAGTGATATTTGGTATATAACTTACATTGTATATAATGTATATAATTACTCTGATTAAAGCAGAAAAAGTGCTGTCTGTAGTGCTTCTTACTTTTAAGTCAATAACTGAACATAATAACTTGAACAGTAATAACTTATTTTTATACTGTATATTTACTCTTAACGTGTAACAAACACCAGTAACTAATAAAGAGCTGCCGTATTATGAAACTTCTTAACGTGTGACACTTGTAACAGGTATACAGCTTTTTTTCCCACTGTATTTAATCTTTGATAAGATCACCAAAAGCAGACAATGCACCATCAATTCCTGACTCTGTAGGTGTTTTCCCTTGAGTTGTCTCCTCTGCATTTCACACAGGTGTTGGCATTTCACTGCCACTGGTCAAAGCACACTTTGCATGCAATGAGACTCTGACAGCAAACTGCAAAAACAGGATCATTCATGGGCCCTAGAAATTTAAAATAAAGAAAATTACTTGTTAGTTTTTTTATAATATTTCTGGGATCTTAATCCAGAGAGAAGAGAGGAAAGTATTACAGTTTAATTCACAAAATACTATCCTGGCTATCAACAAATCTTATAGAGACTAAATTATCTTGTTAACAAACCTTTGCAAATTATGCAAGCAAATGCATTTTTAATAGCTGCACGTTCTTCGTCCGTGAATGTAATAAAACGTCTGCGTGCCAACGTCAGCTCAGATAAGCCTGTACCACGGCCACATAAGGGATGAATATTTATATTGCAGTGTATTATTCAAATTAATATAATAAGACAGCTGCTATGTTATAATTATTCTACCTGTGTTGATTGCCCGGACATGTGGTTGAGTTCCTGTTTTACTCACGCGAGAGTTCTGTCGCGTAGCTCCAGGGAATCCCCGTGACGTCAGTCGAATCAGCTGTATCACTTGACTTCCGTTTAAAGGAGCGGAAAAAACCCAGCGTACAGTAGCTACATTGCTGTGCTCAAAGAGATTCGCGATCGATCGCTGGATTATCTCACATATGGGCTGTTCAAGACTGTGACTGGAAAACTTCATTGTGGAATTATCAGTACTTTGGATTTTTTGCCTTTAGGATTTCGTCACAGGACAGTGTTGCTTCACATCGAGCTCCCGGACTTAAAGGAATCAGCCGGTGAGGTCGATTCAACTACACACACACACACACACACACGTACAGTACATTGTACGGGACTAATACGGACAATTTATCTGCTTATATTACAATTTGTTTCTTGTTTTTCTTTATATGAGATGTGTGTATATAAACTCAGCAAAAAAAGAAACGTCCCTTTTTCAGGACTGTGTATTTCAACAATAATGTTGTAAAAATCCAAATAACTTTACAGATCTTCATTGTAAAGGGTTTAAACAATGTTTTCCATGCATGTTCAATTAACCATAATCAATTAATTAACATGCACCTGTGGAATGGTCGTTAAGACCTTAACAGCTTACAGAGAGTAGGCATTTAAGGTCACAGTTCTAAAAACGCAGGACACTAAAGAGACTTGTCTACCGACTGTGAAAAACACCTAAAGAAAGATGCCCAGGGTCCCTGCTCATCTGCGTGAACGTGCATTAGGCATGCTGCAGGGAGGCATGAGGACTGCTGATGTGTTTAGGGCAATAAATTGCCATGTCCGCACTGTGAGACGCCTAAGACAGCGCTACAGGGAGACAGGAAGGCCAGCTGATCATCCTCGCAGTGGAAGACCACGTGTAACAACACCTGCACAGTATCGGTACATCCGAATATCACACCTGCGTGACAGGTACAGGATGGCCACAACAACTGCCCGAGTCACACCAGGAACACACAATCCCTCCATCAGTGCTCAGACTGTCCGCAATAGGCTGAGAGAGGCTGGACTGAGGGCTTGTAGGCCTGTTGTAAGGCAGGTCCTTACCAGACATCACCAGCAACAACGCCGCCTATGGGCACAAACCCACCTTCGCTGGACCAGACAGGAGTGGCAAAAAGTGCTCTTCACTGATGAGTCACGGTTTTGTCTCACCAGGGGTGATGGTTGGATTCGTGTTTATCGTCGAAGGAATGAGCGTTACCGAGGCCTGTACCCTGGAGCGGGATTGATTTGGAGGTGGGGGGTCCGTCATGGTCTGGGGCGGTATATCACATCACCATCGGACTGAGCTTGTTGTCATTGCAGGCAATCTCAATGCCTTGCGGCACAGGGAAGACATCCTCCTCCCTCATGTGGTACCCTTTATGCATGCTCATCCGGACATGATCCTCCAGCAGGACAATGCCACCAGCCATACTGCTCGTTCTGTGCGTGAGTTTCTGCATGACAGCAATGTCAGTGTTCTGCCATGGCCAGCGAAGAGCCCGGATCTCAATCCCATTGAGCACGTCTGGGACCTGTTGGATCGCAGGGTGAGGGCTAGGGCCATTCCCCCCAGAAATGTCCAGGAACTTGCAAGTGCCTTGGTGGAAGAGCGGGGTAACATCTCACAGCAAGAACTGACAAATCTGGTCCAGTCCATGAGGAGAAGATGCACTGCAGTACTTCAAGCAGCTGGTGGCCACACCAGATACTGACTGGTACTTTTGATTTTGAGCCTCCCTTCATTCAGGGACACATTATTCTATTTCTGTTAGTCACATGTCTGTGAAACATTTTTAGTTTATGTCTTATGGTGTTGACTCTTTTAGTGTTCATACAAATATTTATACACATTAAGTTTACTGAAAGTAAAAACAGTTGAAAGTCAGAGGACGTTTATTTTTTTGCTGAGTTTATATAGATATATTTTGTACAGCTTGGTGTTTTTTTTCTTATTGTAAATACACTTTGGGTTTAAACCGAGTTGATGTTATCCAAGAGTTCTTTTTGATAAACCATTCAAACATAACATTAAAGAAGGGTCAAGGCCGTAAAGTTTTTGTGTATCATCACCTATAATTTAGGCTGAACGTTACATATTGTTGGCCCGTACGGGGACCCTTTATTATTCTGTTTGTTTGTGGAGTTTCTCTTTTTTGTTTTCAATTTGCAATATGGATGTGGATAATTCTGATGCAGTTGCAGAAGTTGTTAATACTGCTGATGTTAATACTGATGACCCAGTTACATCTGAAAATGTACAAACTGATACTGAAGTGACAGATATAAATTTTACTGCAGGCCCATTTGTGACCAGGCGTAATCCTACTGCAGAAACAACTTAAATGATTAGCTCATTGTACATTTCTGATTCTGAACACTCCAATGATGATGATGATGAGAGTTGTCTGCAAAATGTTGAGATGGTACAATCATTACAGTCAGAAATAACTCAATGTAAAGTGGATTTATTGGCCCTCAATAACAAAGTACATACTTTAGAACAAGATTTCAAACAGTCAATGGACAGTATATTAAACGGGAAACAAGCCTCGGGCAGGCCATAGATACTAGCTTGGCAGGGTTGGAGGATTATTTTGTAAAGGCGCTGGAAAAATTAGAAAGGGCCGTAACAGATTGTTTCCTTAGGAGAGATGCTAAATGGGAAAGTCAAATGAGAAAATTGAGGCTCACTAGCACTCCCACACTCTCCAGATTACGGGCATCCTCGCCTGATGCCTCCCACTTTTCGGCTGTCCATTATCCATCGACCCTAGTTCCTGTATCTAGAGAGAAAATTTCCACTCATAAACCTCTCAATGATACTTATGACATTCAACATTCTAGGACTGCTCAAATCCCAAATGTGCTTACCTCCTCAGTAGTGGCTGGTTCATCCTCATTCTGTGGCCGACCTCCTATCCGCATAGAGTTCCCCTCTTTCGGCGACTCCTGTGAGACGGCGGAAGTGCTCAACTTCATCGAGCAATGTGAGAACTTCCTGGAGATCCGACCCCTTCCCAGTGCTGAACTCCTAGGAACCTTGAGCACAGTGCTGAAGGGACCCACTCTGAGCTGGTGGAAGGCAGAAAAGGTCAAGGTAACAGACTGGAGATCCTTCAAAAAGGCGTTCATGGCTGCTTTTCTTTCAGATGATTACCTCTCAGAAGTGGAGGAAAAGCTGAGGACAATGGTTCAGCAGCCACGACAACGCCTGAGGGACTTCGCATATGACTACCGGGCCCTATGTCTGAAATGGAAACCAGAGATCTCTGAGGAGGAACTAGTAAATCGTATACTTAACAACATCAACCCCAGGGTTGCTGGGTGTATGAGGGGAACAGTCAACTCGGTTGAGCAGCTGGTGAAAGTTGGATCTATGGTGGAAAAGGACCACATGGGAGCCAAAGACTACTGGCAAAAAGTCGGCACTCAGAGTAGCAAAGAAAAGACCAACAAGAAATCTGCTGAACGTACCTTCAACAAAAATCTGGCCGGAGTAACAATAGCACAACCCCATCCAGTGTCATCTCTCCTTGTTGTAACCGCACTGGGTAGTACATTAACATTAGCTCAAATGATATATAGGGAATTTTACTAATTAATCAGGAATATGATTAATTTATATTTGCATATTACAGTTACATTAAATTATCGAAGTTGAAAATAGATCAATTGTATATATGAATAATCAATCACAACGAATTATAATTCCTCATCCATATATCAATAGTCTATTTCAGATCGATTATATGAGATAACCTTTAATGGAATTAATTTAGTTATCGAACAATCTGTTTGTCCAGCAAACGGCCGTAAGATTAACTTATCAACTTCTCAATAAAGTTATCACTTCTTATAATTTCAGGAAGAACAGTTTCTGGCCGTGAAACTATTCTCCTGTCCTTATAAAATTTAGGTTACTGAAAAGTAACAAATCAGCTTTGTAGCTTAAGATCGAACAATGAAATCATTGACTTTGTTACATGAGCATTTAAACAGAGGCAATCAAGGATATATGGTTTATTAATGCAAAACTAAATAATACATAACTACGGTTCACACAGAGTAAATATGCGCATAACAATACAAACAGTAAAAACAATACAAGACAAAAACGGATAACAGATGAGAGAGAGAGAGGATGAAAGAGTGAGCGAGAGAGAATGAGAATCTGCGATCCGAGAGGGATCACAGAATGGCAAAAATCACAGACAATATAACCTTTGAGAGACAACAAGAAATCACATCAATCAAAACAAAAATCAATACTTGCGTGTGGTTCTTTTTGTATTTGCTGAGGAAAGAAAACGCGTGTGTCGTTCTTTTAGAGCTGGGCTGTTCTCTCGTGTCTTCTGGGTCTCGAGGAGGCTCGCAGGAAGATTTAAAGGTTCACCGACGTGAAGTTACCAATGAAACAATTCAGAGTTCATCTCCCTCGTGGAGGGAGAGGCGAATATGAAAATAAAACTTAGTAAAGAAAAGAAAAATGAAGATGAGAATTCCCTCAGGAGCCATGGAACCGGGAGTTCTCTCAGACGAAGTGCTCGTGCGTGCTTCCTTAAGGAAGAGGAGCTGAGCCGCGGGAATTTCAACAGAGTCCTTTTCTTTGAGTTGAAGTTGCCGGCTACGTTCGCTTCACTGAACATAGGGAGAGTCCGAAGACGAAAATAAAGAAAAGACTTAAAGAAAAATAAAAGAGAAACGGAGAAAAGCTCCCGAAGGAGCCATGGATCTTGAAAACCTCTCACAGAAAAAGCGCTCTCCAAAGAACTCTCTGGTCGGTGTTCTTATGGGAAGGCTTACCGCACGCCTACTCTGCGTACGCGGACCAATCATCTTAGAGCATCTCGGGCGGGAAGATTTTTCTTTGTCTTGTTAGACACGCCCACTTGACTGAGTCATGAGAAGATGAGATGAAACCGCTCGGTTCCAGAAATATGAAAAGTGTAAAATAATGCACATTACTGCATTCTGTTATCGGAATTCGGCTCCGTTAGATTGAGAGAATTTCAAAGATATCACACACGTCATATGAAGATAGGAATACAATACATAGGAATACAAAATTACATAAGACATGCATATTACAAGCATTTTAAGGTTCGTTCCTTCAAATAAACGTCATAAACTAAATGAATATAAACTGGGAAACACACAGGAGTATATGAAATATGACATGCTTATATTCTAAGTTTAATGTTCAAATGTGTGTGTTGGAATGTTGGCTCCCCGTTATCTCTCTAAAGGCGGGCATACACTGTGCGATGTCTGTGCGATTTCAGCAAGGAACCTACTCACACTGAATGAGTAGATTGCATGCAATGTAAAGCCAAAGCTCAGGATTTATGTGCTCACACTGTACGGTCCGAACGTCGAGCTGCGACTTGACTGCTCACACTATACGTGTGAAATATGCGCGAATCAGCGCGATAAATCCTTGTGCCGGGTTACACCTATGGACTATATCATGTAGCCTATCCAGAGATACTGTCAAAACAAGCATCAGCTATCAATATCAAGAAGATTTAGCATTTCCAGTTTATGTATTAAATTATTAGTTGGCTAGTATTATTGTATTATTATTATTATTATTATTAGGGAAGGATACTTTTATTATTAAAGTGATAGGCTATTATAATTAAATTGCCACGCAACAATTTCATACCGCATAACCAACACGCTGTGAGGATAATAAAATATTAGCCTACATAGAAGCTTACTTCTCCTCATTAAAAATTGTCTAAAACATTTAGGTCGATTACAATTAATTATATACATATAATTAATTATTAACAGTCTATAATATGTCCGAACACTGCAATAATTCATCAATGAAAATTAAAAACAGCTTTATTTCAAAAACATTTTTTAACAATAAAAGAGGCAAAGTGTACATCGCAGGTGGCTTGGAAGAAGTGGGTAATGATTAATCCATTTTGCAACACGAACTGGAGGTAAGGCAAGCAACAGTAATTTGTAGCTTTGAACTACAGAACTTAAAGATCTCCTTTTTTTTTTTTTTTTTTTTTTGCTGCAGATGAAACTGTTTTCGCGCAGGCGCAGTGAGGGAAAAAACACTGAGTTTAGGGCAATCGGTTCGTAGCTCTGCTTCAACTGTGCGATATAGTCACGAGGAGCGACCAAAATTTCTAACATGCCAGAAATTCATCCGACCATCCGATTGCCGGTCGTGAGAGGTTAATCGCCTCTCGTTTCCCCCTGTACACTGCACGAACACTGCACGACAAACGACGCACGACAAAGCTGAAAATCGGCCCGACCCGAGTCAGAATTCGACTCAAAATCGGACGAAAATCGCACAGTGTATGCCCGCCTTTAGAGATAAGCTGGATGAGCTGCAGCTTGGGAGTCATAAATTTTATAACCTAGTCCCGAGGTCGGGTTACAAGACAATATTGGGGAACATTCTTTCAATGAACACTTAGAATTCAAAGCTATACACTAGCAAACCACACCTCTATTATAAAGCAAACTAACCACACATGCATAATGGAATTGTACATATATTAAAAGGATATTTCTATCCTAAGTTACACACAAAGGTTTGTGTGTGTGTGTGTGTGTGTGTGGGTGTGTGGACAGACCACCTGGATCTTCGTTTGCAGGGAAAGGAGGAAGATTAGAATCTCTTTGAAATCTCTTAGAGTTCTGAAATGTTCTCTGTTAAGCATCACTTGGTAACAAACGCGTCAAAAGAGATCAATTCAGTCCAGCCTCATGGCGCCATGCTTTAACCCCCTGAGGTCGGCTATCGCGCTCTTTTTTCATTATCAGTGCAAAAAAGAATCAAAATACTAATATTAATTTTTATCTTATATGCTTGTGTTATACATCAATCGATCCGTGTATTTTTTTTGTGTATACTCATAATAAAAACAAAGTGTTGTGCTTTTCGCCAAAAAATGAAAAATAAACATGATGCGAGTTCTGCCTCCTCTCTGTCAGTGAAGTCCATTCTGAAACGCGTCCGAAAATGAACTAACTCAGCGAATACTTCTCACACAGACACGTGAGATATGTCTTTATGAAGCTTAAATTCTCTTCTTTTAAGTGAAGTAATTAATATAAAAAACAAATGCTTTCAACTCATGTAATCCGTTTGAAAGCAAGGAGAGGTACCGTTTTTTCCTTCTCCCTTCATTATCTCTAATGAGCTGAGGCCGCCCCGCCCCCGGCGCTATTCACATGGTAAATAGTTTAGGTGATCTATGCATCGCACCCGCCCCCCGATCAATGCCTTAAAAACACGAAGTTTCATCAGATCAGATTCACTGATAGTTCATCGCGTTTAGAGAGGATGGCTTGTTTCTCCGGTAAAGACGCCCTTCAGATGATTCTGGACAGCGAGGAAGAATTCACCTTTTCCTCAGAGGAAGATTGTAACTCAGACGACGAACGGCAGCATTTTCAAGAGCGAATTGATCCTGCCGAGGAGTTCGGAGTAAGTAACTAAACAGAATCTGAGGTAGCCCCTACTTTTTCCACTTTCAAAAATAAAAAAAATAAAAAATAAAAAAAACGGAACTAGGCACCTCTTGCAACAGTGATTATTAAATCAAACAACAATATTGTTGATGATAAATTCAAAGTAAAACATTTTCTTTTCAAAACGCTATAAATCCATCCATTTTTTCCCCAAAACGCTATAAATCCATCCAATTTTTTTTCCCCAAAAATTGATGGTTTGTCTTTTTAAAAAAGTCTTTTGTCTTTTATATTTCGTGTTTGCATTTATGAGGAAAAAACAATATTACGTGACAGTTCTCCATTATGGACGCGAGCGCTCTGAAAGCGGCACTAAAAGACTTTCAAACTTTCACAGAGACCTCAAAACAGAAAGCACAAAGCCTTTCTTTAAAACGAATTTCGTTTTGTATTAATTGTATCTTAATTTTAATACATTTTTCATTAACCAATTTCCTGGATTTAATACATAAAAAGTAAATATAGGCTAGCAATCACAACATAAAGTGCTTGAACTGGAGATATCATCATGAACCGAACAAGTTCTACTCATCATGAACCGAACTAGCCTACTCGCCTCACAGGCCTAAAAAATGTGCTCGATGGTGTTTTATGCCCCCAATGGCTCCTTAGAGGCAGCTAACCCTACCCTCAACCTTAAACCTACCCATCCCCTCGCTGCCTGGAAGGCGACGTTGGGGGCATAAAACACCAAAGACCAAAAAATGTGAAATATATTTACAGAAAACTGGTTGTAAACAAAACCATCCAAAACAAAATAAAACTATGTAGCCTAAAATAAATGTGCATTTCTCCGGTGCATTCACTAGCCTACTGCGAAGATCGCGAGTCAATAGCCTATCGTCAACTTCATCTTTGCAGCCGACACATAAATTAATAAACAATTAAAATGTCTTATTGCAATATTTTACATATTCATAATAATTACTTTTGCTGGTTCTTTGAGGCAGCTTTTTAGGTTTATGGCGTTTTGGAAAAGAGCTCTTCACGTACAAACACCGTTTCACCAAGGCACAGCGGCCCTTCAGCACATAAGAACAAAAAGAGAAAAAGCACGGACTTACTTGATTTGCTTAGAGCCTGCATCAACTAAGAGAAGTAAGAGAAGCAAGCATGTAAGTATGCTTACAGTAAATCAAATAAGCATTTACTGTGAGATACCTGCCTTTACTTTTGTTTATCGCTCACAATTGCTTTGTTTATAGCAGACTGATTGTTTTTTTATTTTGCTCACATTTGATTTGCTTAGAGCAAATTTAGAACATTTAGTTCCTCCACATAGAGGAATTACAATAAAACAGATTGAGAAACAAAACCTTTGAATCTCCTCTACTTCTTTGTTCAGGCTGCCTCACTTGATGGCCCATTAGCCATTGGGGGAATGTCTATGTCACACCCCTGGTCTGAATCTCATTAATATTGATAGGCCATTACCACTCCCATGCATAAACCTCTTCTGACAAAAAAACTGTTTTATAAAGTTTAAATCAATGTATTGTTTTATGTGAACGATTAGGCAGGATGATTTTCACATCATTTTGAAGCCAGAACTCGAAGCGACAACATCCATTAGTCAAAAGTCTTATTGACACATATTTAGTATGTGTTTTGTGGTCTTATTTCAGCAACTTTCATTTTTATTTTTTTCAATAACCACGCATAAACATTATTCTCTTAAAAATTCAAACATATACATGCATGTTGATCACATATTATGGTAGCCCTTTTTGTGCTATATAGAGTGAATTTACACCTTTGCCATTAAAAATAACTGAAAAAAGCACAAATGTCAGAGCATGTCAGAACACCTCCAGGGCCCAGAAAACCCCTCAGACCCCAGAGGGTTAATTTACAATTATGAGTTTAAGGGTTAAAAGCTTCCTTAAAATTTATAATGACAAGGCTTATGGAGTTTTGTGTGCAGGGAAAGATTCATGATTCTTGCACATTCGTTACATTGTGGTGCCTGTAAGGGTGAATGGCAAAGAAGCGAAGGCAGTATTAGACACAGGTAGCACTTACACATTAATGCAAGAAAACCTGTGGAAACAGTTGAAAGGTGAGATTCCATCAGTCGTTATCTCCAGCCCACAGAGGTTCATTATGGCGGACGGAACGATTCACCAGTCCAGAGACCTGCAAAGGATTAGGTTTCAATGGCATGACCACGAATGCAATATGGATACTTATATCCTAAAAGACACTCACCTCGCCTTTCCTCTTATTGCTGGTCTGGATTTCCTGAGGGCTACGGGAGCGGTCCTGGAAGTGGGACTAAGCAGATATGGGTTAAGATCTGACAAAGGATATACCTATTACCCTTTCTTGCCATCGCAGATTCCAACAGGTCCAGCTACCCCATCAGTCAAGATCTTTCTCATATGACTGCAAAGCTGAACTTATACTATGCCTTACCATCAAGTGGTAGACTTCCCAAACTCATGTCTGTTTCCCCCGAGATCACTACGTTGGACTCTGACAATCAGGAGGAGTTACTGAAGTTGATCTCTGCTTGGCCACGCACCACCTCTAACACCCTGGGTAAGACGTCAATAGTACAGCACAAAATCACATTATCTGATTCCCCTCTTAAGAAGCAGATCATTGAGGAGCAAGTAGATCAGATGCTGCGAGATAAAATCATTGAACCTTCCTTCTCGCCTTGGTCTTCACCTGTGGTCCTGGTCCCCAAACCTGATGGCTCATACAGGTTCTGTGTGGATTATAGGAAGCTTAACAGCAAGACCATACCTGACGCTTACCCAATGCCGTTGATTCACGACATCCTTGAATCCCTGGAAGGAGCCTCCTGGTTTAGTTCCTTGGACCTGCAGTCTGGGTACTGGTAGGTGGAGATGGACGACCAGAGTAAGGAGAAAACTGCTTTTATCTCCACCAAGGGGCTATTTCAATTCAAGTCGATGCCATATGGGCTCAGAAATGCCGCTGCTACCTTCCAGCGTTTGATGGAGAGAGTTCTGTCTGATTTGAGGGGGAAATTTTGTTTTGTTTATATTGACGACATCATCATCTATTCAAAGTCAATAGAACAACACATTCAACATTTCAACATGGTTCTCCATAGACTTACCCAAGCCAATCTGACGCTGAACATGAAGAAATGCCACTTCTTCAAACAACAGCTCAAATTCCTCGGCCATATAGTCTCTGAGAGGGGAGTGGAGATTGACCGAGAGAAGACCAGAGCCGTTGCGGAGTTTCCCCCACCGCACAATCTCAAAGCCTTGCAATGATTTCTGGGACTGGCAGGGTGGTATCATACGTTTATTTCCCACTTCGCTGACATTGCTGCTCCATTGAACCAACTCAAGAAGAAAGGAGTTAAGTGGGAGTGGACTCCAGAGTGTCAATCCAGTATGGATGCACTTAAG
Organism: Squalius cephalus; assembly: GCF_949319135.1. Classification (NCBI taxonomy): domain Eukaryota; kingdom Metazoa; phylum Chordata; class Actinopteri; order Cypriniformes; family Leuciscidae; genus Squalius; species Squalius cephalus. The sequence goes on from NC_137127.1 coordinate 23,866,946, forward strand.
CTTTACAAAACTCACCAGTGTTAAAGGTCCCGTTCTTCGTGAACCCATGTTTCAAACTTTAGTTAGTGTATAATGTTGTTGTTAGAGTATAAATAATATCTGTACAATTATAAAGCTCAAAGTTCCAAGCGAGATATTTTATTTAACAGAAGACGCCTACAGCGAACGGCCGATTTGGACTACATCCCTCTACTTCCTTCTTTAATGACGTCACTAGAACAGTTTTTTTGACTAACCTCCGCCCACAGGAATACACAAAAAAGAGGGCGTGGTCTTGTTGCGCTCCCACGGAGAAGAGGAAGAGATGAGTTGCGTTTGTAGAGTGTGTTTGTCGCCATGTCGTCGAGACGCTGTTATTTTCATCCCGAGTCAAATCACCTGATGAGAATGTCTCCTCGTTGTAGGTGTTGTGTGGCTGGATGTATTAATCCACATAGCTCTCTCTATTTACTCCCGAAATCTGAGGCAGCCAAGACGAGGTGGAATTATTTTGTTTTTAAAGAAAATGCTCCCTCAACTCTACCGAAATTTGTTTATGTACTTGCGCACTTCTTATAACTTACTGTGTTTACTCAGCTCTTACAGTGATTTTCTGAAGTAAAACTGACGCTTCATCTTTTGTGTGATGTACAATAAACTTTATTAAACTCATCAGTATATGTTTGATCATCATTCGGACCTGGTCCGAAACAGCAGACTTGTAGGCTATTAATAATGGATACATACAAGCAGATGACAAATACGTTATAACCGTAATTAAACTACTAAACTATACCTGTTCCATCTCTATACAGCACTCTGACTCTGTAGGCATTTTTGTCCGACTCGAAAAGAACACCGTTACTGAGAGTTTCTGATATTATCATCATTCCGTGAGGTGAAATTGTCCTGAGAGACTGAGCGCGAGCTCATGAAGCTCCGCCCCCTGTGCCTTGCAGGAGCAGCTCATTTGCATTTAAAGGGCACACACTAAAACGGTGCGTTTTTCTGAGCCCCAAAAAATGACAATTTAAACATGCTGTAAAAAATTATCTGTTGGGTATTTTGAGCTAAAACTTCACATACACACTTTGGGGACATCAGAGACTTATTTTACATCTTGTGAAAAGGGGCATAATACGGGACCTTTAATACAACCAGACATAAACCAAGACTTCCAGGTTCACACGGACACAAGTGAGGTAGGATTGGGTGCCATCCTCACTCAACAATCAGAGGAGGGAGAAAAGGTGGTGGCGTATGCATCAAGGACCTTAACCCTCTGGGGTCTAAGGTGTTTTCACGGTTTGTCACGCGCGGCTGAACCGCGGGTTGTGTACAGACAGTAGCCTACTCTATAATGGATAAGTTGCCATTGCTTTATTTCGTTTTCAAATACATTTAAGAGAAAAGACTTGTCAAGAAGCTTATTTTATTAATAATTTCATTTATATAACTTTTGGTTCATCTTTGTTTTTATTGTTCTTGCAACAAGTTTGTTTTTGGACATTTGTTTTCTTTATAAATTGCTGTTGGTCATTTGATCGACTGTTTAAAACACAATAGATAACATCAAAGCGGCGCAGCAAAAATAGACTCGGCGCCGAAACGATCGCGGCACTGCTGCTTCTGCTCTGCTCCTGCTATGCGCCGCCTCTGCGTGCGGTGTGAATGCTCTAATCTGTTAACATGGGCGCCGAAAAAAGAACGCGCTGCACGCTCTGCTAACGGCTGCAGTGTGAAACCGGCGAGTGCAGTTCCTAAAAGCACATTACTGGCTTTGCAAACACTGTGCGTGGCACTTTTATTTTTTTATTTGTTTACATGCCTGCTGGGTATTTTAAGTTGAGGTGCTATTTGTTTATATATGAGACTTTTTTTATATTTACTGTTGCACTAAGTCCAAAAGTGAAGAATTTATGTTATTTATTACTTGATTGTTCAAGCTACCTCACAGAAGTGCTCTGTTTGTTAACAGAGTTGTTGAATGTTAAAGGTGAATTAAATAAAAAATAAGGAACATCCTGGATCTGTTTTTCACTCTTCTTTATTCTTTTTTTATGTATTATAGAAGTATCGGATCGGGACTCGGTATCGGTAGATACTCAAAATCAAATGACTCGGACTCGGACTTGAGGGCAAAAAAAACCAGATCGGGACATCCCTATACATGTTTGTATTTTTGAGAGAATAATGTTTATGCATGGTTATTGAAGAAACTAAAAATGAAAATGTCTGAAATAAGGCCACAAAACACATACTAAATATGTGTCAATAAGACTTCTGAATAATGCATTTTGTCGCCTAGAGTTTTTTCTTCAAAATGATGTGAAAATCATCCTGCCTAATCGTTCACATAAAACAATACATTGATTTAAATTTTGTAACACACTTTTTGTTTGGAAAGGCCATATGCGGCTGGGCGTGATTCACACCTGAGGAGACAATGGGGCCCGCATAATGAGGCTGCATACTTAATTAGCCTTTCATTCAGGTGTGTGACTGAGCCACAAGAAAGAATGCAAGGACAATATATATATATAACTGGTTCACAGTTGTTGTTGTTTTTTCCACAAATTGTGCTTGCAAATTGTACAATATCCAAGGTAAACATTTTTAGTAATTGTGCAGTTAATTGTTCTCATACTCTATTGTGTACAACAACATTTAAAATTGTAACAATATTTCCAGTGTAATCTTTCTTTGTAAAAACTAAAGTAAAACTTTATCATATACATTTTATCATACGTAATTCAATTCATATGAGAAGAAATTGGCAACATTATAAGCTTATTTGATGTGGCATTCATTCATACATAGAAATGCGATTCATATTTAAACAGTATTTTTGCCAGCTGTAGTAGCTCCACAACAGCACGCATCTGTGCGTTCATTCATTCATACATAGAAACGCGATTCATATTTAAACAGTATTTTTGCCAGCTGTAGTAGCTCCACAACAGCACGCATCTGTGCGTTCGTTCATTCATACACAGAAACGCGATTCATATTTAAACAGTATTTTTGCCAGCTGTAGTAGTAGCTCCACAACAGCACGTGCGTTCATTCATTCAGATTAGAACAAAGCAAATAGAACTGACCTATTCCTCAGCGGGATCCGTTTGCTCCTCGAAATGAAACTTCCAGAACTTCTGAGGTAAATTTTCCAGGATTATTATCAAGATAGTATTATTCCTCACAGCATCGTAAAGTACATATGTCTGAAAGTGAACTCGCGGAGTGTGTTATCCAGCTGATGTGGGCGTTTCACAGGTTTGTATGGATCGCCTCACATTTGCGTTTGAATAGCGCGTGCTCTCTGTGGGCGGAGTCACATTAAAACTTAATGAGCTGAGATGAGAACAACTGACATCTCTCTCTTTGCATACATATTACATAAACTGTGAATATTTGTTTTTTATAAAAAATACTTCATTTAAAAGAAGAGAATTCAAGCTTCATGCCTGTGTGTCTGTATGCCTGTTTGACTGAGTATTCGCTGAGTTACAGTTCATTTTCGGACGCGTTTCAGAATGGACTACACTGACAGAGAGGAGGCAGAACTCGCATCATGTTTATTTTTCTTTATTTGGCAAAAAGCACAACACTTTGTTTTTATTGTTAGTATACACAAAAATAATACACACTTAACAGGATCGATTGATGTATAACACAAGCATATAAGATAAAAATTATTTTTTTTATTTTTTTTTTTTTGCACTGATAAGGAAAAAAACGAGCCAATCACGCCGGCGCGATAGCCGACCTCAGGGGGTTAACTGGAGCAGAGAAAAATTACAGCACTTCTGAAAAGGAATGTCTTGCAGTGGTTTGGGCTGTTGAAAAGTGGAGACATTACCTGGAGGGAAGACCCTTCAACGTCTTCACTGACCACGCAGCCCTCGCATGGGCGTTCAACTGCCCTAAAACCTCCTCACGCCTAACCCGCTGGACACTTCGCCTGCAACAGTTCAACTTTCAGGTCCATCACCGGAAAGGTTGCCTCAACATGGGACCTGATGCGTTGTCCCGGGTTGAGGAGATGCCTGCTGTAGATGCTGCCCCTTGCCTATCCATATCTTCCCACCATGCATCTACATTACCTCATTCTCTGGAAGAAATTACTAAAGCTCAACGTTTGGACAATACAATCACTTACCTGCAGTCTAACATCAAACCTCATTCAGTCAAAGATCAACCCATCACCTTTGAAGACCTCCAAGGGGTGTGGTACCGCAAAGTCCCTATGAGAAATAAGGGAGAGAAGTATCAGTTGATAGTACCACAATCGTTAACCTCTGACTTCATGCATTATTACCACGATAATCCACTTGGAGGCCATCTTGGACAGTTAAAAATTCTGCTGAAAATCCTAGACATGGTGGCCATCCATCAGGAAGGACGTGTGCCAATACGTCAAAAGCTGTGAAATATGCCAGAAATATAAACCCAGCAATTCCAAACCTTCAGGATTTATCCAGAGTACTCAGATCACAGAACCTGGACACATGTTAGGGGTGGACCTAATGGGACCATTCCCCAGCAGCAAAAGACAGAACACGTACCTCCTTGTCATTGTGGATTATTTCACTAAGTGGGTGGAAATGTTCCCGCTGAGGGACAGTAAAACCCAGAAAATTGTGAAAATCCTCCGGGAGGAGATATTTACATGGTGGGGAGTACCCAAATATCTGGTGTCCGATAGGGGTCCCCAATTCACCTCCATCATTCGGGGCGATCTGTGTAAAACATGGGGTTGTGTTCAGAAACTAACAACAAGTTATCATCCCCAGTCAAATCTAACTGAAAGAATCAACCGGACAATAAAGACTATGATTGCTGCCTATGTGGATCAACAACACCAGACCTGGGACCAGTGGATGCCAGAATTCCGCTATGCGATTAACACCGCACAGCAAGAAACCACTGGAAAGACCCCTTCTGAACTCATGCTCGGTAGGCAAATTCTGGGACCATTGGAACATCTAATCCACAGACCCCCTTCACCAGATCAAGCTGCTTATTCCATGGTTGAAAGACAAAAAATCATGATGGATGAGGTGAAAAATAGGATGAGGATGTGCCAAGCCAAACAAGCCAGGTATTATAATTACCGTAGAAAAAATGCACAGTTTCAAATCGGTGACCTGGTGTGGATTAAAACGCATCCCCTCTCTAGTTCATCAAACAAGTTCTCTGCCAAGCTAGCGCCCAAGTAGGAGGGTCCAGCTGAAATAAAGAGTAAAACAGGGCCAATAAATTACACTGTGTGCTGGGGCAACCCACCTAGAACCGATATATTAAATGTGGTAAACCTGAAGCGCTATTATGGTCGCTCTCCTCCGATGCCGCTGGCTGGGGGGGGGGGGGGGGATTTATGTAGCACGGCCACATAAGGGATGAATATTTATATTGCAGTGTATTATTCAAATTAATATAATAAGATAGCTGCTATGTTATAATTATTCTACCTGTGTTGATTGCCCGGACATGTGGTTGAGTTCCCGTTTTACTCACGCGAGAGTTCTGTCGCGTAGCTCCAGGGAATCCCCGTGACGTCAGTCGAATCAGCTGTATCACTTGACTTCCGTTTAAAGGAGCGGAAAAAAACCGGCGTACAGTAGCTACATTGCTGTGCTCAAAGAGATTCGTGATCGATCGCTGGATTATCTCACATATCAAGCTGTTCAAGACTGTGACTGGAAAACTTCATTGTGGAATTATCAGTACTTTGGATTTTTTGCCTTTAGGATTTCGTCACAGGACAGCGTTGCTTCACATCGAGCTCCCGGACTTAAAGGAATCAGCCGGTGAGGCCGATTCAACTACACACACACACACGTACAGTACATTGTACGGGACTAATACGGACAATTTATCTGCTTATATTACAATTTGTTTCTTGTTTTTCATTATATGAGATGTGTATATATATATATATATAGAAATATTTTGTACAGTTTTTTTTCTTATTGTAAATACACTTTGGGTTTAAACCGAGTTGATGTTATCCAAGAGTTCATTTTGATAAACCATTCAAACATAACATTAAAGAAGAGTCAAGGCCGTAAAGTTTTTGTGTATCATCACCTATAATTTAGGCTGAACGTTACAAGCCTCTGATGGCCTGTGCAACCTCTGGCAGTTCTTGGGATGCCAACACCACCTCTTCAATTCTTTCTAAGACCTCTAGTAGCTGGCTGTCATCATCCCGTTGGCTGAGGAAAGAAGTTACAATAAGCACACCATGTTTTTCAAATATTTAAGTCGGTTACATGTTAGTAACTAACATGCTCCAAATATCTGCAATTTTACCTTAATCTTCTCCTTTTGGATCTCATATCCAAGAACTGTTGTTCAGCCACAGCAAAAAACTTCCTAGAATTTTGTTTCCAGTAAGCTGACCCTGGGGAAATCATTCGTATTTTATAAGATGAATTATGTCAAGATTGAACAAGTGAAAATTTTATAATAGGAAAACAACACTACTAAAATGCAGACACCAAAACAAGCTGCTTTCAATGTGCTTTTTGCCCTCTATCAAGGCTTCATCAATCGGAACCTGATCATTTTTCTTTAACTTTTTGAGGGTCAGAAAAATTCAGGTCATTTTAATGTGTATCATATTTTTATGTGAATTAAACCCTTAATTTCACAAATTTTTAAAATCATATTTACACTCACCTAAAAGATTATTAGGAACACCTGTTCAATTTCTCATTAATGCAATTATCTAATCAACCAATCACATGGCAGTTGCTTCAATGCATTTAGGGGTGTGGTCCTGGTCAAGACAATCTCCTGAACTCCAAACTGAATGTCAGAATGGGAAAGAAAGGTGATTTAAGCAATTTTGAGCGTGGCATGGTTGTTGGTGCCAGACGGGCCGGTCTGAGTATTTCACAATCTGCTCAGTTACTGGGATTTTCACGACACAACCATTTCTAAGGTTTACAAAGAATGGTGTGAAAAGGGAAAAACATCCAGTATGCGGCAGTCCTGTGGACGAAAATGCCTTGTTGATGTTAGAGGTCAGAGGAGAATTGGCCGACTGATTCAAGCTGATAGAAGAGCAACTTTGACTGAAATAACCACTCGTTACAACCAAGGTATGCAGCAAAGCATTTGTGAAGCCACAACATGCACAACCTTGAGGCGGATGGGCTACAACAGCAGAAGACCCTACCGGGTACCACTCATCTCCACTACAAATAGGAAAAAGAGGCTACAATTTGCACGAGCTCACCAAAATTGGACAGTTGAAGACTGGAAAAATGTTGCCTGTTGTCAGACCTGATGAGTCTCGATTTCTGTTGAGACATTCAGATGGTAGAGTCAGAATTTGGCATAAACAGAATGAGAACATGGATCCATCATGCCTTGTTACCACTGTGCAGGCTGGTGGTGGTGGTGTAATGGTGTGGGGGATGTTTTCTTGGCACACTTTAGGCCCCTTAGTGCCAATTGGGCATCGTTTAAATGCCACGGCCTACCTGAGCATTGTTTCTGACCATGTCCATCCCTTTATGACCACCATGTACCCATCCTCTGATGGCTACTTCCAGCAGGATAATGCACCATGTCACAAAGCTCGAATCATTTCAAATTGGTTTCTTGAACATGACAATGAGTTCACTGTACTAAAATGGCCCCCACAGTCACCAGATCTCAACCCAATAGAGCATCTTTGGGATGTTGTGGAACGGGAGCTTCGTGCCCTGGATGTGCATCCCACAAATCTCCATCAACTGCAAGATGCTATCCTATCAATATGGGCCAACATTTCTAAAGAATGCTTTCAGCACCTTGTTGAATCAATGCCACGTAGAATTAAGGCAGTTCTGAAGGCGAAAGGGGGTCAAACACAGTATTAGTATGGTGTTCCTAATAATCCTTTAGGTGAGTGTATATATATATATATATATATTTTTTTTTTTTTTTTTTGCTATGCAAATTCACAGTGCCTCCTTTGAGCTGCATTAGACAGTGTGTAATGTACATCTAAATTCAGGGTCAGATGCTGCTTCTGTGCCACGTATACTGCAAAGCTGGGTGTTTGTTCATACAGAGTTAATCAGACAGCCTAAAGCCTCTTACGTTGTTGATTTATATTTCAAACAACAATTCGACATTTGCTTGCAATGTTTTTCTTACAAAAAACCTCATCATTCTGCAGGACAATTGTCTATTACAGTATACAACACAGATAGAAGGGTGTCAATAAATCTGTGGTGATATACAACACGCTTTAAGAAAAGTTTATTTCCATCACACTGTAAAGTGTTTTAAGATATTACATATAGATTACATATACCAAAGATTTTACATATAAACTGGGTCAGCATAGGCTACTGTTAATTACAGTTAGTACCATGGGAAATAGGGGTGCTGAGCGTGACCCCTGGTGTGGAGCCCACGAAGAAATATGGTTGGGGATAAAAGTTCACACAAACAAAACCAAAAAACTGTGGTGTTTTGCCTATAGGCATACATATTACGTGTGTTTGTTTTTATTTGTGCTGTATTATAAAATGCCCATATTATAACAAAAAAAATAAAATACATTTGGAATTGCCCTTTAAAATGAAGGCTCAGTTTGTGGTTCACAACTTATTTGATTAAAAACAACAAAAACAATAAAACAAAGACAAAGTCACTTATATTAAACACTTTTTTATTTATGTTTATTTTTGTTAACAGAAGTTATCTTGCGCCTTTAATTGCCTCCGCTATCGTCCTGTCAATCATCTGTCTCATTCTCACGGGTCGCGGATATTATTACAGTTCCAGTAAAAATGTATTTCACCATCATCGGTACCCACCCTCAGCCGATTGACATTACAGTATTTGCAATCACCATCCCGTGGCAAAACGGAGCGTCTAAAAGAAAAGTTCTGACTGCTGCCTGAACACTGGTCAGTGAGCCTCTCCCGCTCGGCGCTGTCAAGCGCAGCTTCACCATACAGATTTAACTCCGCACATCTAAATAAAACAGGCTGGTGGCAGACTAATAATTAATATTTCTGATGTAAAGATTTCTGTGAAACGCGTAAAGTTGCACAGAAGAAAGCCCAATAGGACCAGTATGGAGCTATTCTTGTGCCAATAAAAATGAACGTAGCTTTTCAAGAAACTAATGAAAATATAAATTTAAACTAAATAAATTATCTCTAAAACTGAAAAAGAATAAATCGCAGGCAAATTTTTTGACTTCGTTTTTAATACACTGCATGTTTTGCTAACTATTTCTCATATTTCAATCGCTGATCTGAACTTAATGTGCTTCCAGAGTTTTCATTTACGCTTCTGAAGTTTTCGTTTACGCTCCCAGAGTTTTCGTTCGCTGTTCTGACACATTTCTCTCGTGGGGGCGGGGCTAGTAGCAGTGTGTTCTCATTGGTTACTGAGCTTTTGATTGATAGCTTCGTGACCTGGAAGTGAAGACGTCAGTGGTGTGTTTATGTGTGGATGTGAGCGTCTGTAATCACAGCTTTCTATTTCATTTTAGTGATATTAAGTTTATATCTGTATTTGCTGCTACACTATATTGTTGAGATGATCTCTTATAGAAGGAATAGTACAGACGAATGATATTTATCATTAGTCATCGTCGCTATCAGGAGGATACTGGATAACGTTAGCCTACTCGTGGTAAGTCTGATTTTTGTTTTTTTTAAATACTATACTAATACTATTTATAATACAGCACTGGCTTTTTTCAGGTGGAGAGGCATTTTAGAGCTCAGTGAGAGCCCATAACATTATACAGCTGAGCTGTGTTGTCTTGATTTAACTGTTAGCCCAATCATTAACGTTACATGACTTGTTTATCTACATTCGGTTACAGTCTTCGATTAGATCATATTTGCTTCGATTAGATCATATTTCCTCCCAGCCACCCCAAACAACATTGAGCTAGAGTACTGTACAGTAGCCTATCTGTACTGTATCAATCAATGACTGATGCCATAGGACCAGAGTGCTGTCAATCACTGCCTGATTCAACTTTGGCAATGTAAAGCCTTTTTTACCATGCCAATAAAGCTATTTAAACCTGAATTTCTCAATTGCTGATTAATTTGCGATGCAAAGTTTTTGAAAGAGAAGAGACACGACTTGACCACAGACCACGTCTCTGTTCATAACATGTAAACACTCAATTATTTTGAAGTATCGCCCTGGTTGCAATATTTATTCTGATTACTTTTGTGTGATAAAGATGACTGATAAAGCTATTATATGTATCTAGTATGAGTAACAAATTGCTTTTTCTGTGTCCATATTTGACTAATAATAATGAAAAAAAGTGCACTTCAAATGAACATTTCTTTGACAAATGTTAAATCTTTAATAATAAATATATGTCCACATTAAAAACTTAATACATGCCAGTAATTATGACTGAAAACATCCAGCAACTAGGGAATACACATCCATATGTTTATATATATAGGGCAATACAGCCATCTACTGGTTACACAACAGTATTACAGATGATAAATGCTGCTTGACTCCGAGGTAAATATTTAGTACTGTAAAATCCCTTAAATATATATATAATAAATATTTTAAGTCTGCAACTTGTTACTGAATGTGGGAGTTCAAAGCAGTTTGTATTGTTAGATTATAATACATTTCTTCTCTCATTTTCCAGGGAGTGGAGCAACTTTTCCATAAACAAAATTCTGATGCTGACACAGAGGATGGAGTGATAGTACCAGAGATCCACTGTCCCTTTCAGACAATAATCTTACTTTGTTCAGACACATCACCTTTGAATGACTGGGATCTTGATCTTCAGACACCTGATTTATTTTAATATAAACTAGCAAATATTTAAATTTCCTCTAGATTAAAACAAACATAGTTCGCAAGTACACAAGAGGTTTCACTTTATTCTTATTAATCTATGCTGATCTTGGATTAGCATACCAATAGCATATGAATGTTGAGGGGATAGTTCACCCAAAAATACAATTCTCTCTTATTTTACTCACCCTCAAGCTGTCCCAGATGCATTTTACTTTCTTTCTACAGATAAACACGAATTAAGATTGTAAGGAAAGTAATCCATCTCTGCGAGTCCTAAAGACGCTTTAAAAACCACACACAGTGAGCGTGAAGGTAATCCATGTGACCTCAGTGGATGAATTCTTCCTTCTGAAGTCAAACAATAGGCTAGATAAAATAATAATAAACTTTTTTAACTATTAAAAATCTTACGTACATGGGTAACAATCCACTTGTATTATGGACTCACAGAGATGGGGATTATTTCCTTAAAACTCTTTGTCTATGTTTATATGAAGAAGAAAGTCATATACATCTGGGATGGCATGAAGGAGAGTAAATGATGAGAGAATGCTCATGTTTTGGGTGGACTATCCTTGTACTGCTTGTGTCCAGTCACTGCTTTGTTACTTGTACTGCAACAGGAACTGCTCAAAGAATCATTGCAACATTTAAAATGTATATGAATTTTTAAAATGTATTCTGTATTTGTAATTGTGCATTTTGTATTGTAATGTATATCATGAGAATACTGTGCATTACATGTATATTATGCAGTTAATGTTTTGTGGATTCTGGTCTTTCCTGTCACAACATAATTGCATCCAAGACCTCTTCGATACTTGTGTATATGCTTTAGTGACAATAAAGAATGTACATTTATTTGAATTCATATTTTCAATTACATTAATTTAACTGGTTGTATAAGTCACGATTGAAACGGTTGATGATTGTTAAAATATATTTAAATTAAATGAAAATGTTAATTAAATGAAATAACTAAATATAATTATCAATTTAAAAAAAATGGCAATAAGAACATTCTTTGTGTGACATATGTAATGAAATGCCCTTTGAGGTCTGTATCTGACAGCAGGCCACGACTGTAATTTTCATTTTGTTTAAATTCCTCTTATTTAAGTGATCATTAATTTTGATGGTGTAAACGTATATCATGCTAACAATGAGTAGTGTGATGGCCATGGCTGCCAACCTTGATTACCTGGTTGAAGTTTGACTTTCTTGACGGCTGAATATATCATACACCTTTGCTAATATTCTCTTTAAATTGTAACAGCTGAACCTAATCAGAGCCTAACATGCAAAATAATCATCAGGAATAAACAAATATTCTCCGAAAACATTGGACACTACAATATTTTAAGTATTATATACAGACAGTACTTTAATGTGCAATTACACCTGAATAGACTGAATAGATCTCTTGTGCTCCTAAAAAGCTTCTGCCAACTAAGTAGTAGCAGCAGGTAAATACAGATAAAATTAAAAAAACAAACATAACTTATCACTAAAATGAAATAGAAAGCTGCGATTACAGACGCTCACATCCACACATAAACACACCACTGACGTCTTCACTTCCAGGTCACGAAGCTATCAATCAAAAGCTCAGTAACCAATGAGAACACACTGCTACTAGCCCCGCCCCCACGAGAGAAATGTGTCAGAACGGCGAACGAAAACTCTGGGAGCGTAAACGAAAACTTCAGAAGCGTAAATGAAAACTCTGGAAGCGCATTTGTAAGTTCAGATCAGCGATTGAAATATGAGAAATAGTTAGCAAAACATGCAGTGTATTAAAAACGAAGTCAAAAAATTTGCCTGCGATTTATTCTTTTTCAGTTTTAGAGATAAATTTATTTAGTTTCAATTTATATTTTCATTAGTTTCTTGAAAAGCTACGTTCATTTTTATTGGCACAAGAATAGCTCCATAGACCTGCCCTGTACAGTTTAAGAATCTGTAGCCATAGGACTATTATTTATTTTTAATTATTATTTTTTTATTAATGAAAAATTATTGTACAAATATATGAATACATCAGTAAACATGTCACAGGAACTTACAAGGGAAGGGGAGGGAAGGGGAGGGAGGAGGTATCAATAAGTCAGTTCATATCAAGCTTAGTAAAGAGTTCATCAGAAAGAAAGAAGCATCATGTTTTTCTTGTTGTTAATTCTTCGAAGCGTGGATAAGAGGTACTGGAATTCAATGAGAAACATTTTAAATATAGGTTTTTCTTTTTTAAATTTCTGTTTGTGAATGTAGTGTTTGGATATAAGTATAAAAAAATTGGTAACAAATTCAATACATTTCTGTTTGTGTGTAAAATAAAAAACAATATCTCTTTTTGTAAAAGTGTAAGAATTATCAAGAAAACCAAGGTGATTAGATAACATCAACCAGAAATTACGTACAACATCACATTCATAGAAAACATGCAAAATGGATTCATCATCTTTGTCACACAATGAGCATTTTTGGCCAATGTCCATGTATTTGGAGAGCAATATATTACAGGGGTATATTTTGTGAAGTATTTTAAACTGAGTCTCTATTATCCTGTTGGAAATGCAAAACTTGTATGGTAACAACCACGTCTTTTTCCAATCAACATCTGGAATCTGGTTGTCCCAAAAGAATTTCCCTCGGGGAGAGCTCTTATTCTTACTATGTATCACATTTCTAATAAATTTGTTGTTACATTTTCTATCAGTGAGCAAATAGCCATTAATGGTGAGTGTAGGATTATAACAACTCTTTTGTAAATAAAAGGAGTGACATTTCATAAGTTGTAGAATACCAGAGGGGATGGCTTTACAAACAGTGATAAATTCATGAGCACGTATGGGAAAATTCAAACAAGACATGAAGTTTTCATAAGTCAAAATGTTACCTTGCTTATCAAAAAGGTCAATGATGAAAGAAACACCATGTGCATGCCAAGTAGGGAAGAAAATGGATTTGTTTTTGACAGTGATGTCTTGGTTGTTCCATAAAAGTGATTTGTGGGGAGAAAAGTTATGGACATAAATCAGTTTCCAAGATAATAGAGCTTGTTCGTGGAATTTGGACAAATGGAGAGGAAGTTTAGAAGGGGAGTAGTTACATTTGAGAAGAAATTCTAGACCGCCACATTTTCTAAATATATTGTAAGGAATAAAGTACCACAATGATTTTTCACCCATTAGTAAACATCTTTTCAACCAGTTAATTTTAAAAGTGTGGTTAGTATCAATAAAATTAATGATTTCAAGGCCTCCATCTGACCTATTGTTTGATAAGACAGATTTTTTAAGCTTGTGTTGCTTGTTTCGCCAGAGGAAGTTTAAAAAGATGCGATTGATGTCGTTACAAGTGGATTCTGAAACAAAAAGGGATAGAGAAGGATATACAAAACGTGAGAGACCTTCTGCTTTCGACAAAAGGACTCTGCCAATGATAGAAAGGTCCCTCTGGAGCCAGTTGTTAAAAATGCTTTATGTGATTTTCATTCTGGGAATAAAGTTCAGTTCTTGTCGCATTTTAGGGCTCTTACATATGTGGACACCTAAATACTTGACAGTGTCTTTTACAGGAATGCCATATGTACATTTTTCATCTGTGCTATAAAGGCAAAGGGCCTCACATTTACTTAGATTTAAATTTAGACCAGAAGCCTGGGAGAATGACTGAATATTTTGAAGAACAAGTGGAATTTGTTTTTTGTCTTTTAACTATTATTATGTTGAACAGACCTGAGCGACAACTGATGACGTCACATGCTCAGATTTGCTTGACCAATCGGCGGAAGGGGGCGTGTCAGGCCGCCCACATGTGGAAAACGAATTTTGAAGTCATTTAGCCTATTCGTTTTTTGCCTGTGAACTAAAAAACGAAAAATCAAGCCGAAATCTCGTTTTTTCGTTTTTTTGAAAAAAACGAAAAAACGAATAAAGGGGCCGTTTTCTCGTTTCTGCTTATTTCATTTCAAATTGGAAAACAAACGTACTCGGTTACTAATGTAACCTCGGTTCTCTCTAGAAGAGGGAACGAGTATTGCGTAAGGTTAGCTTACGCATCGGGAAAGTCTTCTTTCTTCGAGATCTGAAGCCAAAAAATTATCCTTAATTTTGTATACATTGTCAACGCAGTGCAGCAGCCGACAGACCTAGGCAGGCTGTATAAGCGTGCTCATTGGCTGCTCGGCGGCAACTGCTTAAGCCTATCGGTGAGCGCTCTGAACGCGGCAACCAATGAGGGCGCTTCGCGCCCTCCGCACCCTTCTAACCGTCAGAATGGGTGTGGCCAGCGTGTATATATTCAGCGCTCATAGGCTAAAATTCTGGTTTTCGCAGTCTGAAGCGCAAAAGCTCGTGGCGCGACACGGCAGGTTACGCAATACTCGTTCCCTCTTCTAGAGAGAACCGAGGTTACATTAGTAACCGAGTACGTTCTCTTACGAGAGGTCTCTCGTATTGCGTAAGGTTAGCTTACGCATCGGGAACCCTTTGTCAACGCCGTGTGCGCCGAGCATCCAGCCCATGAATCCCAGGGAAACCGGGGAAAACACTCTGCTGGGAAATGTGGCCGGTCGGAGAGACGGGCCAGCGCAGTACAGGCACTTCATGCAGCATATGAAATAGAGCGGCGCGGCCGGTCTATAAACATATAACAGTACAAACAGTAGGGCCGGCAGAGCGAGCCCATACAGTACATAAGCACTCATAAGGGTAGGAGAAAAACGACATAGTCGGTCTCACATGAAGGGAAAAATTCCCGCGCGACAGAGAATAATACGGGCGGCCAGCAGCGCGGGCCAGCACCGACAACAGCGCGTAACGGGAAATAGGAAACAGAGCGGATCAGCCGGTCTGAGTCAAACACTTCACCCTGAGTATAGTACCAGAATAGCGCCAGCATATGAACGTAGTCTGCACACGAGAAATGGGCAGAGCATACATGTCACTTATGCTGACAGTCTTTTTGCCTGTAGGGCAGGAACTTCCAGGTTATAAAACCTCACGAATGTTGATGGGGAGGCCCAGCCCGCCGCCATACAAATACCGTGATTAGAAATTCCGCTGGACCAGGCCCACGACGAGGCCATGCCTCTAGTGGAGTGGGCTCTGATGCCCAGAGGGCACTGCAGGTGTCTGGAGGCATAAGCTGCTGCTATCGCGTCCACTATCCACCTGGACAAGCTCTGTTTCGAGGCGGCAAGACCCTTGGTGCGTCCGCCGAAGGAAACAAAGAGCTGCTCTGAACGCCTGAAAGCGGCGGAGCGCGTGATGTAAACTCCCAGCGCCCGGAGGGCATAGGAGGTTATCACTGTCCCCACTGTCGGATGCTGGCAGAGCCGAGAGGGACATAACTTGTGCCCTAAACGGGTTTTCCAATCGCTTTGGGGATGTAACCGTGTCTCGGTCTGAGAATGACTTTCGAGTCATTCGGCCCGAACTCAAGACATGCAGGGCTAACAGATAGCGCGTGCAAATCACCCACTCGTTTGACTGAAGACAGAGCTATCAGAAAAACGGTTTTAAGCGACAGATACTTTAGATCCGCGGATTCAAGCGGTTCAAAGGGAAAAGCCTCTAGGGCCGCTAGGACCAAGGACAGATCCCACGAGGGAACCGAGGGGGGCCGCGGGGGATTCATCCGTCTAGCTCCTCTGAGGAAGCGGATAATGAGCTCATTCCTTCCCATTGCCCGGCTGCGCGTCGTCTCAGCGAACGCTGCAATAGCGGCCACATATACTTTGAGCGTGGAAGGGGATCTGCCCTTTTCCAACAGCTCTTGTAAGAAGGAGAGCACCCGCGGGACCCCGCATGCGCGCGGATCCAAGTTTTTAGTAGCGCACCATTTAGAAAACACCGACCATTTAGACGCGTAGAGCCGTCTCGTGGAGGGGGCTCTAGACTGTGTGATCGTGTTCACGACCCCTTCTGACAGGTCAACGGGTATCCGTTGATCACCCATGCATGCAGCGACCAGCGCTCTGGATGGGGATGCCGGATCGATCCACCGGCTTGGGAGAGGAGATCCTTTCTCACCGGGATCGGCCATGGGGGTGAGTGCGACAGCCTCACTAGCTCTGGGTACCAAGTTTGGTTTTCCCATCGCGGGGCTATAAGCAGCACTGAGTGGTGCGTTTCTCTGATCCTCGAAATGACCTGTGGCAACAGGGAGATCGGAGGAAAAGCATACAGCGGGAGGCTGGGCCATGTCTGGGACAGCGCGTCCTCGCTCTTCGAATAAAACTTCGGGCATTGAGCATTGTCTTTCAACGCAAAGAGGTCGATTTCCGCTCTGCCGAATAGGCGCCAGAGAAACTGGACTGTCTGGGGGTGCAGAGACCATTCTCCCGGGGGAATGTTGTCCCTGGACAGTCTGTCTGGACCGACATTCAGGTGGCCCGGCACGTGCGCGGCTCTCAGCGAGCGCAGCGAGCGATAAGCCCACACGAGAAGGCGTTCTGTCAGCCTGCACAGATTCCTGGATCTGACACCGCCCTGTCGGTTCACATAGGATACCACGGACGTGTTGTCCGAGCGGACTAGCACATGGTGATCCCGTATGAATGGGAGGAAGCGCCTGAGCGCGTTCTCGACCGCTATCATCTCCAAACAGTTTATGTGGAGGCATTTTTCCCGGTCTGACCACAGGCCAAAAGCCGGTTTGCCCTCGAACAGAGCGCCCCAGCCTGAGGTGGAAGCGTCCGTCGAGATAACTTTGCGGTGTGAGATAGCTCCCATTGTCACTCCCCGCTGGTACCAGTCGGCCGCTAACCAGGGCTTCAGAGCTGAAACGCAGCTCTGAGTCACTCTGATGCGGATACCGCCGGAAGCCCATGCTCTGTGAGGCACTCGGGCATTCAGCCAGCGTTGTAGCGGGCGCATTCGTAAAAGACCCAGCCGAAGCACTGCTGCGGCTGAGGCCATACAACCTAGTAACCTCTGAAATGTTTTGAGAAGTACGGTGCTGCCCGGCCGGAGAGACGCGGCCAGGCGTCGAATGCAGCGCGCGCGCTGTGTCGACAGGCGGGCCGTGTACTGATATACCTGACCGTCGAAGGCGAATCTCAAGAATGGCCTGTGACGGGGTATTATCAGGATCTGAAAAGCACGCGTCTTTTAGATCGAGAGATATAAACCAGTCCCTCGGGCGAATTTGCGCGAGAATTTGTCTGGTTGTGAGCATTTTGAACGGTCTTCTCATAAGAGCCTTGTTCAAACGTCTCAGATCCAAAATTGGAGCTCCGTCCTTCTTGGGAACGAGGAAATAACGGCTGTAAAAGCCCGACTCGCTCATGGAAGGGGAAACCGGTTCTATAGCCCTTTTGCACAGAAGTGTAGCTATTTCTGCTCGAAGTAGATGTGCTACTTCCCCATTCACTCTGGTCTCGATACGCGCTTGAAAGCGCGGAGGGCGGCGAGCGAACTGCAGAGTATAGCCCTGTTTTACTGTGCTTAGCACCCGTTCTGATGCGCCTGGAATAGTTTCCCACGCTTTTGCGTGTGCAGCCAGGGGCAGAATGGCCTCCGGGCTCCGATCGCCGCGCATCGCGGGCTCGAGAGCTCGAAACGGAGGGGCGGGCGCGGCGCGCGCGCTCTTGGTGCTTAGATACGGCGGATCGCACGCAGCGATAGCTGGCCGTTTTACACACAGTGTCCCGGTGGCTTTAGACGGGGAACATAAAGTGTGAGGCGCGACGCGCGATGGCGGCGACGGGGGCGAAAATGTTCGTTAGTATGTGTGAGCGCTCGAGGGCGGGCACAGGACTTACATTCAGGGGCGGGCGCGGCGCGCGCGCTCTTGGTGGTTAGATACGGCGGATCGCACGTAGCGATAGCTGGCCGTTTTACACACAGTGTCCCGGTGGCTTTGGACGGGGAACATATAGTGTGAGGCGCGACGCGCGATGTCGGCGTCGGGGCGAAAATGTAGTTAGTATGTGTGAGCGCTCGAGGGCGGGCACAGGACTTACATTTAAAACATGACCGGTCGTGCGAGGCCGTGTGACAGAGCGGGCAGTGAGTAGGTGTGGGCACGGAGAAGTGGACACGTGACCTACTTTTAACACTAAAGCGGCTTTTGCCTGCTTCATGAGAGTGGGCTCTGTGAGAGACACGGGATGTATAGTGCTTGTGTACAGGGGTGAGCACAGAACGTGGGCACATTCACTGTACTAGAAACACATACGGCGTCAGCCGTGCAACCAGACATATGCTCTTTTGAAATTTTTCTGGGTTGCCGTGAGAACGGCGGATGCGCGCAGGCGAGCGGGTAGATACCGGCTCGTTGACTGCGGGGTAAACAGCTGCAGTAGCCGTGGCAACGGGGACTGACAGCGTTAAGCTTCGACGGTGGTCCAGCCGCAGGGCTGCGGGATTTAACCGTCTTTTCTTCTCTCGTGTTTAGACGCTCAAAAATACTCGAGCACCCTGAGAAGGTGTGGTGCGAGAGGCGGGTTCGCTTTCTGTAAGTAAGAAAGACTGGCCGCGAGCTCGGAGAAGCAAGCAGCATAAATTTTTATCTTCCCCGAGAGCTGGGATCGAACACGGATCTCTCGCATGAAAGCGTATGATTCTGCCACTGAGCCACAGGGGAAAACACATAAGCTTTCAGTTAGCGCGAGCATATAAAAAGCGACCTCATGTGTCGCGTCGGCGTTTGTTTGCAGGCGTGCGTGTGTTTAAAACAGGCTCGTTTACTGCAATAGTAATATTTCCAGTCGCCTGAACTTAAGAGGGGACTGAGAAATGTGTGAGGATTGGCGGTTGTCCAGCCGTAGCGAGACTAACACACTCTCTTCTCTTTTCGCCGGCGAGTGAGGCGCGCACGCTGAACGCTGCTCGTGACCGTCCGCTTTGTCATCCCTTGAACGGCGCAATCTGCGCGGCCCAACGAGGGAGAGAGCGGGCTTGTTTTCTGTATGTAAGAAAAACTGGCCGCGAGCTCGGAGAAGCGAACAGCATAAACTTTAACTGCCGCGAGAGCAGGGATCGAACCCCGGTCTCTAGCTTGACAGTCTAGGATTCCGCCACTGAGCCACAGGGGAGAATACATTAGTACTCGGTTAGCGTCATCATGTCTTGTGACGGCGTTTGCTTGCAGGCGAGCGTGTATTTATAACAGGCTCGTATACTGCAATAGTAACAATTCCAGTCGCCTGAACTTAAGAGGGGACTGAGAAATGTGTGAGAATGGAGGTTATAGTCCAGGCCACGGCGGGACGAAAACACTCTGTTCCCCTTTCACCGGTGAGTGACGCGCGAGGACGGAGTAGCTTTCTTGTAACGTAAAGAGAGCTCCAAGACCGTCCGCTCCTGCCATCCCTTGTGAGCGGCGCAGTTTGCGCGGCTCGAACAGAGGGAGAGGAAACTCGCTCCGAGACCGTCCGCTCCTGCCATCCCTCGTGAGCGGCTCAGTTTGCGCGGCTCGAACAGAGGGAGAGGAAACTCGCTCCGAGACCGTCCGCTTCTGCCATCCCTTGTGAGCGGCGTAGTTGCACGGCTCGAACAGAGGGAGAGTACGGGTATCTATCACATTCGCCTCATCTCCTGACGCGGCGGCGGCGCGGGCAGAGCCGGCGGTTGAGCGGCCGGGAGGGAGAGGGCGAGAGAGAGCTCGAGGGAGAGGTTCCGGCGAGCTCCTCAGTCACAACAGTCTCCGGTGGTCGCTGCGAGCGGCGCTTCTTATTGCGCGGCCCGGCAGGGACAGGCGGAGCGACAGCTTGGTCGAAAGCTTCAAGTCGAGCCCGCAGGGTCGACATTGAAAGCTCTTCGCACTCGGAGAGTGCGGTGGCGGCGTGCCCGCGGCCCAGGTGGAGAGCGCAGAGAGGTGGCGGTCTCCGTTGCTGAGCGGGGCGCGGCACGAGCCGCAAAAACTAGGCGTTTTTACAAAAACTCCTCGTGCTCTTTTAGAGTACACACAGAAACAGTAATAATGTAAAGGATATGTCGCCGGATAGCGTAGCAGGCACGGATGGCTGAAGGCGGCGAAGACGGCCGGCTTCTTCAGGCGCTGTCCTAAGCTTGCTGGTCGCTGGTTTCAACGGCGGCGGCTCTCAAGATCCAGCGATGCGAAGAGCGTCGCTGAAGACAAGAAAATCAGAATTTTAGCCTATGAGCGCTGAATATATACACGCTGGCCACACCCATTCTGACGGTTAGAAGGGTGCGGAGGGCGCGAAGCGCCCTCATTGGTTGCCGCGTTCAGAGCGCTCACCGATAGGCTTAAGCAGTTGCCGCCGAGCAGCCAATGAGCACGCTTATACAGCCTGCCTAGGTCTGTCGGCTGCTGCACTGCGTTGACAATGTATACAAAATTAAGGATAATTTTTTGGCTTCAGATCTCGAAGAAAGAAGACTTTCCCGATGCGTAAGCTAACCTTACGCAATACGAGAGACCTCTCGTAAGAGAACTATCAAAACGTACACGGACCAAAAACAACTCTAAATGTCCCACTGAACATTAAACATTAAAAATGAAATCAGTGCTTATTTGCTAAGCCTTTTATTGCATTCCTGCTGTGCATAGAGCTTCTAACAGGAGAAGAAAGCAATTTCATTCATGATGATTACATGAAAACTTCCATGATTTAGTGGAAGGTTGCTGCCATCTATTGGAAACTAAACAAAATTAAAGTAATATGAAATACGTTCCAGATGTATTGTTGTCATCAAATAATAGTATTAGAAAATTGGACGACATTTCCGATCGTTTTTTAATTTGTAATATTTATTTGTACGTTTATTGTATTTCATTTGACTGATCCTATCTTTACCCGGAAGTAAATTACACCGTCGTGCGAAGTCATAGACACTAGATGTCGCCTTAATGTACAAATAAATATTACAAATTAAAAAACGATCGGAAATGTCGTCCAATTTTCTTATACTATTATTTGATGACAACAATACATTTGGAAAACAAAATACAGCCATTTCTGCTTTTTTTTCTTTTAAACAAAAAACCAAGCTGCACCCTTTTTTAAATTTCATCTTTCATTCCGAAATAGAATAATGAATGAACGAAAAAGTACACGGACCGACCGCAATGGGTTTTTTGTACACTTTTATTACATACTGAATTGGTCGATGTTTCTCTGAGTTTTCTTTATTATTTTGGCTTGAGAAAGCAAGCATATATTTAAACATTATGTAATATTATTATGAGAAATTTACTCCGCCTTTAATGCTTCACCAAACTCAGCTCAGACTGGTCTGACTCGCTTATATCTTTTCTCACTGGTCAGACTTACCTTCCCAAAAAATCCATTGACTTGCGTTCTCTGAGCAATGAAGGCCGTAATACTCAATGTTGTCCACTAGAGGGGGCGACAGGATAATAAGTGTTTTCTACGCTCTTTCCCTGTTTGCATCAGTT
Source organism: Squalius cephalus (assembly GCF_949319135.1). Classification (NCBI taxonomy): domain Eukaryota; kingdom Metazoa; phylum Chordata; class Actinopteri; order Cypriniformes; family Leuciscidae; genus Squalius; species Squalius cephalus. Next base: position 23,889,110 of record NC_137127.1, read on the forward strand.
TAAATGACAAATAAATGCACGAATTTCATTCATAAATAGGCCATATCTGTGTATGAGAACAAGCTTTACACTTCAAGCTTTACAACTAATTAAAACTTTAATCCTACTTCAAAGTTTGACACTCTCTCGTTTCTTTTAAGATATTGTTATTCCACATTAAATTTGTCCATCATGAGCTCTATATTTAAGATGTACTAGAAAAATCTATCTATCTATCTATCTATCTATCTATCTATCTATCTATCTATCTATCTATCTATCTATCTATCCATCTATCTATCTTTCTGACCATATCTTTCTGTCCGTCTGTCTGTCTGACTATAACAGACCACCTTTTTTGAACTGGTATTTAAGTGCACAAGTGCATAGCCTATACGTTATTCTTCAATGCACAACGTTAGATCGTTGAATGCAACAACACACGTTATCTATTTAATGAACATCGGGTTGAGTTAGTTATGGTGTGCAATGCTACACAATGCAAAAAGTGCAGAGCCTATATGTTATTCTTCAATGCACAACGTTAGATCGTTTGTGCAATGCAATGCAACATGTTATCTCTTTAATGAACGTGGGAAGGAGTTAGTTCTGTTGTGCAATGCAATGAAACATGTTTTCTCTTTAATGAACATGTGAAGGAGTTAGTTCTGGTGTGCAATGCAATGCAATGCAAAAAGTGCATAGCCTATATGTTACTCTTCAATGCACAACGTTAGATCGATTGTGCAATGTAATGCAACATGTTATCTCTTTACTGAACATGGGAAGGAGTTAGATCTGTTGTGCAATGCAATACAATACAATACAAATACAATTGCATTGCACACCCAAACTATCTCCTTCCCATGTTCATTAAAGATCTCTTTAAACTTATGTTATGCAACATTGCATTGCATTGCACAAACGATCTAACGTTGTGCACTGAAGAATAACATTTATGCACTTTTTGCATTGCATTGCATTGCACACCAGAAATAACTCCTTCAAATGTTTATTAAAGAGATAACTTTTTGCATTGCATTGCACACCAGAACTAACTCCTTCCCATGTTCAATAAAGAGATAACATGTTGCATTTCATTGCACAATCAATCTAACGTTGTGCATCGAAGAATACGTTATGCACTTTTTGCATTGCATTGCATTGCAATTACTAACTCCTTCCCATGTTCATTAAAGAGATAACATGTTGCATTGCATTGCACAAACGATCTAACGATAATCTCTTTAATAAACATTGCAACAATGCAATGCAATGCAAAACGTGCATAGCCTATATGTTATTCTTCAATGCACAACGTTAGATCGATTGTGCAATGCAATGCAACATGTTATCTCTTTAGTGAACATGGGAAGGAGTTAGTTATGATGTGCAATGCAATGCAATGCAAAAAGTGCATGGTCTATGTTACTCTTCAATGCACAATGTTAGATCGTTTGCGCAATGCAATGCAAAATGTTATCTCTATAATGAACATTTGAAGGAGTTAGTTCTAATGTGCAATGCAATGCAAAAAAAGCATAGCCTATATGTTATTCTTCAATGCACAACGATCTAACGATCGATTGTGCAATGCAATGCAACATGTTATCTCTTTAATGAACATGGGACGGAGTTAGATCTGGTGTGCAATGAAATGCAATGCCAAAAGTGCATACCCTAAATGTTATTCTTTAGTGCACAACGTTAGATCGTTTCTGCAATGCAATGCAATCCAGTGCATCATGTTATCTCTTTAATGAACATGGGAAGGAGTTAGTTCTGGTGTGCAATGCAATACAATACATGCATTTAGCATATATGTTATTCTTCAATGCACAACACTGATCGTCGACACAAACGATCGTTTGTGCAATGCAATGCAAAATGTTATCTCTTTAATGAACATGGGAAGGAGTTAGTTCTGGTGTGCAATGCAATACAATGCATGCATTTAGCATATGTTACTCTTCAATGCACAACGTTAGATCGTTTGTGCAAAGCAATGCAATGTTGAATAACATATGTTATCTCTTTAATGAACATAGGAAGGAGTTAGTTCGGGTGTGCAATGCAATACAATGCATGCTTTTAGCCTAAATGTTATTCTTCAATGCACAACATTGATCGTCGACACAAACGATCGTTTGTGCAATGCAATGCAAAATGTTATCTCTTTAATGAACATGGGAAGGAGTTAGTTATGGTGTGCAATGCAGGGATAGAACTGCATATGTTTTTCTTCACTGATTCACAACGATAGATCGTTTGTGCAATGCAACAACACGTTATCTCTTTAATGAACATGGGAAGGAGTTAGTTCTGGTGTGCAATGCAATGCGAAAAGTGCATTATCTATATGTTTATTCTTCATTGCATTCTATCGTTGCCCAACGGAATGAGTTAATTGTGTCCATTGTAAAGCAACAGCTAGTGCAATGATTTTCCTTCACTGCACATTAACCTAACATTCAGTCAACTGATGTTAACTTTCTATAACATACTCTTCGACTCCTGATGTTACGTCAGCCATACAGAAGTCCATATTTGACCAAAGTAACATATTTCTGGACAAAGAGTTCTCGACTTCTATACATACTCATTGACTCCTGATGCTTCATAAGCCATATAGATATGCATACAGATATGGATATCTATAGGGATCTCCCAGTCACGTGACCCCTAGCCGTGTGTCAGCCATTTTGACGGTATACATCCGTCAGCTACTCACATTGGCTATACTGTCTATGGACTGTCTAATGGCAATAGATCTATTATTAGGGGTGGGTAATATATTAGGGAGTATATTATTATACTAATAATATAATTATTAGTATAATTGTTTTATAATTAGCCTAAATATTGCAATACTTTGCGCTACAGTATTGATATAATTGCGTGCGCAAAATATCTCGATACTGAACAGAATCGAGTTTTCCCCCACCACTATTATTAGCTTCAGCTAACTCTTCACGTCATGTCATCGCACTTATTAGCATCACAAAAATATATATCAAGTATACAAGAGGAAGATAGGAATCATAGATCCATATGAAGCACCGCAAGTTCTTTTTACAGGCATTTAATGTGTAGAAAAACTTCCTGACATTGAGTTCGGTGACATTTACAGCTGACGTTACCTTATTCACTTCCCATCACGCTACACCAGAGCTTCATTAAAAGCATACAAAAGCAGGCTATCGGTTGTCATGGACATGTTACAAAAACTGAATAGACGTAAAAAGTCAAGTAACCTTGTATAATTTCATCTCAACTTTATTGTATATTTTACATGCACTTTTATTATTTGTTTACATTTTTCTTCTTGTACCTTATATCACAAACAGTTGGAAGCCAAGCACCACCATCAGCGTTTTGCCTGTATATTGCCGCCAACCACTTGTTTCTCCGTTTTGTTTCTTTCGGGATACGGTATAAAGATAGGCCTATTCCTTTTGTATGATCACGTATCTGATCGCATCCAACTGCACAGCATCGCTCGGGCATGATAGAATATCGCGACGAGCTGCAGTATCAATGTAGTTTATACCAGAGCCCGTCTCTGTTTATACTGTCTATGAGTATCACCGGCGGTTTAGCATTTTCTATTCCGTCAAAATGGCTGCTCCAAATGGCGTGACGTCACGCGGGATGTCCCTATATGGTTTATGGCTTACCTTTTGAACTTATTTCTGGTCAAAGTGTCCAAAAAATTGTTCAAACTATATAAAGTTATAGAATCCTTCTGATGATAAATCATTGACCAAAGAGTTTTCAAAAGGATTTTTTTTACCATAAACGTATATAGACTCCGTCTGATGTTAAATCAGCCTTACAGAAGTCCAAATTTGACCCAAGGAATATATTTCTGGCCAAAGATTCCTCGATCTTGGGCTTTCTATACATACTCATAGACTCCTTCTGATGCTTCATAAGCCATATAGATGTCCATATCTGACCTTTTGAACTTATTTGTGGTCAAAGTGACCTCAAAATTGTTCAAACTATGTAAAGTTATAGACTCCTTTTGATGATAAATCAGCTATACAGAGGTCCCCTTTTGACCTACTGAACATATTTATAGCCAAAGAGTCCTCGATCTTGGGCTTTCTATACATACTCATAGACTCCCTCTGATAATTCAAAAGCCATATAGATGTCCATTTCTGACCTTTTGAACTTATTTCTGGTCAAAGGGTCCTCAAATTTTTCAAACTATATAAAGTTATATACTCTTTCTGATGATTAATCAGCTATTCAGAGGTCCCCTTTTGACCTACTGAACATATTTCTGGCCTAAGAGTCCTAAAAAATGAATACAATACATTCAGACTGATATCTTCGGATGTTATAGCCTCCTGACAAAAGTCCATATTTGACATACTGAATTTTTTTCTGAAAAATTCAGTATGTCAAATATGGACTTTTGTCAGGATGATATGACATCCGAAGATATCATTCTGAATGTATAGTATTAATCTTTTAGGACTCTTTGGCCAGAAATATGTTCAGTAGGTCAAAAGGGGACGTCCGAATAGCTGATTTATCATCGGAAAGTGTCTGTAAATTTATATAGTTTAAAAACTTTTGAGCACACTTTGACCAGAAATAAGTTCAAAAGGTCAGGTATGGACATCTATATAGAAAGCCCAATTTCGAGGACTCTTTGGCCAGAAATATGTTCAGTAGGTCAGAAATATATTCCTTGGGTCAAAAATGGACTTCTTTATGGTTGACGTAATATCAGAAAGAGTCAACCAGTATATTATATGGAAAGGTCAAGTTTCGAAAACTCCTTGGCCAGAAAAAAATTCAGTATGTCAAATATGGACTTTTGTCAGGATGATATAACATCCGAAGATATCAGTCTGAATGCATTGTATTAATCTTTTAGGACTCTTTGGCCAGAAATATGTTCAGGTGGTCAAAAGGGGACGTCTGAATAGCTGATTTATCATCAGAAAGAGTCTATAACTTTATATAGTTTGAAACATTTTGAGGACCCTTTGACCACAAATAAGTTCAAAAGGTCAGATATGGACATCTATATGGCTTATGAAGCATCAGAAGGAGTCTATGAGTATGTATAAAAAGCCCAAGATCGAAGAATCTTTGGCCAGAAATATGTTCAGGAGGTCAAAAGGGGACGTCCGAATAGCTGATTTATCATCAGAAAGAGTCTATAACTTTATATAGTTTAAAAACTTTTGAGGACCCTTTGACCGGAAATAAGTTCAGTAAGTCAGATATGGACATCTATATGGCTTATGAAGCATCAGAAGGAGTTTATGAGTATGTGTAGAAAGCCCAAGATCGAGGACTCTTTGGCCAGAAATATGTTCAGGAGGTCAAAAGGGGACCTTTTTATAGCTGATTTATCATCAGAAAGACTTAACCCTCTGATGGTCCTCGGTCATTTCTGACCGAATAATTTTCTGTTTTGAAATTTTAAAAATCACAGCTTCATCGGAAGGTTATGAAACTTGGTGACTTTTCTGGCATTAGGTATGTGAATACAAAAAAAAATTGAGGTCATGATCCGAGCATGCTAAGTGGTCGTAAACAAAAAGAGTCACACTCGTGGTCTTCGGTCAAAAATGACCGACCCATAGGAAATGAATGGGAAATTTACAAAAACACAAAAATTCTCTGAATTTTTGTCTGTACAATCTACAAATCGGACACGATTCTAAAAAAAGTACACCGCAGTAAAGGGGTGACACTCTACAACATCAAGAGTGCAAAAAATTCACACCCACCCACACACACACACATACAAACACACGTTTATACACATACACACCAATAAATTCAGATTACAAAAATCTGTTTTGAATTTTTTAAAATCACAGCTTCATCAGAATGTTACGAAACTTGGTGACTTTTCTGGCATTAGGTATGTGAACACACAAAAAAATTGAGTTCATGATCCGAGCATGCTAAGTGGTCGTAAAAAAATTAGTTATGATTTTGGTCTTCGGTCAAAATTACCCCCATAGGAAATGAATGGGAAATTGACAAAAACACAAAATTTCTCTACAAATCAGCCACGATGCAGAAAAAAAATGCTCAGCAATGAAGGGGTGAAGCTCTAAAACATCAAGAGTGAAAAACATAACATAATTAATAATTATAATGAATATATGTATATATAATAATAAAAATAAAAAGTAAAAGTAAAAATAATAATTAATAAAATGTTATAAACCTTGGCAAAAAGTATTATTTGAGAATTTCTAAAAAAAATACATTCAATCCACATCTTAAAAGTAAGTAATTTGGTCCAAAAACAACTAGAATTCACAAACATCTCCATTTAGAGCTATACAGGCATCTAGTGGTAAACCCATGCAATATCATGTTTTATTTAATTTTATGATTAATAAATTGATGAATTTTTTTTTATTTATTTTTTTTTTCTGAAAGCCTAGTCTCTATTTTACCCGAAAATACTGCATAGAATTTTTTTTTTTTTTTTTTTTTTAAAAACAAAAAAAACAAACATTATTTTCAATGGCAAAAAATGGACTTTAAATATTGCATAAATATTAATAAGTTCAATCAAATTGTCTCAAAATTCTAAATTAAAAAGAATAAATATTATAGAACAAAAATAAATTGCATTGGTTTTTACTGGGATGGAGGAAGTTTCATTTTTAGGTGTCCGGTCATTTATGACCGGGAAGGCCCCCAGTGTGACTGCTAAACGAAGACCATCAGAGGGTTAACTTTATATAGTTTGAAAAAAATTGAGGACACTTTGACCACAAATAAGTTCAAAAGGTCAGATAGGGACATCTATATCGCTTATGAAGCATCAGAAGGAGTCTATGAGTATATATAGAAAGCCCAAGATCGAGGACTTTTGGCCAGAAATATATTCCTTGGGTCAAAAATGGACTTCTGTATGGTTGACGTAACATCAGAAAGAGTCAACGAGTATATCTGGAAAGGTCAAGTTTCGAGTACTCCTTGGCCAAAAAAAAATTCAGTATGTCAAATATGGTCTTTCGTCAGGATGATATAACATACGAAGGTATCAGTCTGAATGTATTTTATAAATCGTTTAGGACTCTTTGGCCAGAAATATGTTCAGGTGGTCAAAAGGGGACCTCTGAATAGCTGATTTATCATCAAAAGGATCCTATAACTTTATATAGTTCGAAAAATGTTGAGGACACTTTGACCACAAATAAGTTCAAAAGGTCAGATATGGACATCTAATATGGCTTATGAAGCATCAGAAGTATCTATAGAAAGCCCACGTTTTGAATACTCCTTGGCCAGAAAAAAATTCAGTGTGTCAAATATGGACTTTTGTCATGATGATATAACATCCGAAGATATCAATCTGAATGTATTGTATTCATCTTTTAGGACTCTTTGGCCAGAAATATGTTCAGTAGGTCAGAAGGGGACGTCCGAATAGCTGATTTATCATCAGAGAGAGTCTATAACTTTATATAGTTTAAAAACTTTTGAGGACCCTTTGACCAGAAAAATAAGTTCAGTAAGTCAGATATGGACATCTATATGGCTTATGAAGCATCAGAAGGAGTCTATGAGTATGTATAGAAAGCCCAAGATCGAGGACTCTTTGGCCAGAAATATGTTCAGTAGGTCAAAAGGGGACCTCTGAATAGCTGATTTATCATAAAAAGGAGTCTATAACTTTATATAGTTTGAACATTTTTGAGGACACTTTGACCACAAATAAGTTCAAAAGGTCAGATATGGACATCTATATGGCTTATGAAGCATCAGAAGGAGTCTATGAGTATGTATAGAAAGCCCAAGATCGAGGACTCTTTGGCCAGAAATATGTTCAGGATGTCAAAAGGGGACCTCTGAATAGCTGATTTATCATCAAAAGAATTCTATAACTTTATATAGTTTGAAAAATTTTGAGGACACTTTGACCACAAATAAATTCAAAAGGTCAGATATGGACATCTATATGCCTTATGAAGCATCAGAAGGAGTCTATTATAAAGCCCAAGATCGAGGACTCTTTGGCCAGAAATATGTTCAGGAGGTCAAAAGGGGACCTCTGAATAGCTGATTTATCATAAAAAGGAGTCTATAACTTTATATAGTTTGAACATTTTTGAGGACACTTTGACCACAAATAAGTTCAAAAGGTCAGATATGGACATCTATATGGCTTATGAAGCATCAGAAGGAGTCTATGAGTATGCATAGAAAGCCCAAGATCGAGGACTCTTTGGCCAGAAATATTTTCCTTGGGTCAAAAATGGACTTCTGTATGGTTGACGTAACATCAGAAAGAGTCAACGAGTATATATGGAAAGGTCAAGTTTCGAGTACTCCTTGGCCAAAAAAAAATTCAGTATGTCAAATATAGACTTTTTGTCAGGATGATATAACATACGAAGATATCAGTCTGAATGTATTGTATAAATCGTTTAGGACTCTTTGGCCAGAAATATGTTCAGGAGGTCAAAAGGGGACCTCTGTATAGCTGATTTATCATCAAAAGGAGTTTATAACTTTATATAGTTTGAAAAATTTTGAGGACTCTTTGATCACAAATAAGTTCAAAAGTTCATATAGATAATTCACTTTTCGCATTGCATTGCACACTAGATCTAATTCATTCCCATGTTCATTAAAGAGATAACATGTGTTGTTGCATTGCATTGCACAAACGATCTATCGTTGTGCATCATTGAAGAAAAACATATAGACTATGCACTTCTATCCCTGCATTGCACACCAGAACTAACTCCTTCACATGTTCATTAAAAAGATAACATTTTGCATTGCATTGCACAAATGATCTAACTTTGTGCACTTAAGAATAACATTTATGCCCTTTTTGCATTGCATTGCACACCAGAACTAACTCCTTCAAATGTTTATTAAAGAGATAACATGTTGCATTGCATTGCACAAACGATCTAACGTTGCCTTGCATTTGCATTGCATTGCACAAACGATCTAACATTGAAGAATAATATAGGCTATGCAGTTCTTGCATTACATTGCACACCCGAACTAACTCATTCCCATTTTCTTTAAAGAGATAAGTTGCAATGTTGTTGCACTGCATTGCACAAACGATCTAACGTTGTGCATTGAAGAGTAACATAGACCATGCACTTTTTGCATTGTATTGCATTGCACACTAGATCTAACTCCTTCCCATGTTCAGTAAAGAGATAATATGTTGCATTGCATTGCATTGCAAAAACGATCTAACGCTGTGCACTGCAGAATAACATATAGGCTATGAACTTTTTGCATTGCATTCCATTGCACACCAGAACTAACTACTTCCCATGTTCATTAAAGAGATAACATGTTGCATTGCATTGCATTGCAGAAACGATCTAACTTTGTGCACTGAAGAATAATATTTAGGGTATGCACTTTTTGCATTGCATTGCACACCAGAGCTAACTCCTTCAAATGTTTATCAAAGAGATAAAATTTTGCATTGCATTGCACAATCTAACGTTGTGCATTGAAGAGTAACATATAGGTCATGCACTTTTTGCATTGCATTGCATTGCACAAAAGATCTAACGTTGTGTGCATTGAAGAGTAACATAGGACATGCACTCTTTGCATTGCATTGCACATTAGAACTAACTACTTCAAATGTTTATTAAAGAGATAACATTTTGCATTGCATTGCACAATCGATCTAACGTTGTACATTGAAGAATAACATTTATGCTCTTTTTGCATTGCATTGCACACCAGAACTAACTCCTTCAAATGTTTATTAAAGAGATAACATTTTGCATTGCATTGCACAAACAATCTAACGTTGTGCATTGAAGAATAACATATAGGCTAAATGCATGCATTGTATTGCATTGCACACCCGAACTAACTCCGTCCCATGTTCATTAAAGAGATAACATATGTTATGCAACATTTCATTGTTTTGCACAAACGATCTAACGTTGTGCATTGAAGAGTAACATAGGCTACTATAACTATGCACTTTTTGCTTTGCATTGCATTGCACACCAGAACTCCTTCCCATGTTCATTAAAGGGATGACAAGTTGCATTGCATTATATTGCACAAACGATCTAACGTTGTGCACTGAAGAATAACATTTATGCACTTTTTTCATTGCATTGCATTGCATTGCACACCAGAACTAACTCCTTCAAATGTTTATTAAAGAGATAACATTTTGCATTGTATTGCACAAACGATCTAACGTTTGCATTGAAGAGTAACATATAGGCTAAATGCATGCATTGTATTGCATTGCACACCAGAACTAACTCCTTCCCATGTTCATTAAAGAGATAACATATATGTTATGCACAAACGATCTAACGTTTTGCATTGAAGAGTAATATTGGCTCTTTACTTTTTGCATTGCATTGCACACCATAACTAACTTTTCTAACATTTGAAGGAGTTAGTTCTGGTGTGCAATGCAATGCAATGCAAAAAGTGCATGACCTATATGTTATTCTATACCTATATGTTATTCAGTGCACAACATTAGATCGTTTTTGCAATGCAATGCAATGCAACATGTTATCTCTTTAGTGAACATTGGAAAGAGTTAGTTCTGGTGTGCAATTCAATGCAATGCAAAAAGTGCATGGTCTCTGCATTACTCTTCAATGCACAATGTTAGATCGTTTGCGCAATGCAATGCAAAATGTTATCTCTTTAATAAACATTTGAAGGAGTAAGATCTGGTGTGCACTGCAATGCAATGCCAAAAGTGCATACCCTAAATGTTATTCTTCAGTGCACAACGTTAGATCATTTCTGCAATGCAATGCAATTCAATGCAGTGCAACATGTTATCTAGGAGTTAGTTTCAGTGTGCAAATGCAATGCAATGCAAAAAGTGCATAAATGTTATTCTTCAATGCACAACGTTTCTGCAATGCAGATTGCAATGCAATGCAACATGTGTTATCTCTTTAATGAACATGAGGAGGAGTTAGTTCTGGTGTGCAATGCAATACAATGCATTTAACCTAGATGTTATTCTTCAATGCACAACATTGATCGTTGAGACAAACGATCGTTTTGTGCAATGCAATGCAAAATATTATCTCTTTAATGAAAATGGGAAGGAGTTAGTTCTGGTGTGCAATGCAATGCAAAAAGTGCATAAATGTTATTCTTCAGTGCACATCGTTAGATCGTTTGTGCAAAGCAATGCAACAACAGATGTTATCTCTTTAATGAACATGGGAAGGAGTTAGTTCTGGTGTGCAATGCAAGGGATAGAAGTGCATATGTTTTTCTTCAATGATGCAGAACGATAGATCGTTTGTGCAATGCAACAACATATATTATCTCTTTAATGAACATGTGAAGGAGTTAGTTCGGGTGTGCAATGCAATACTATGCATGCATTTAGCCTGTATTTTATTCTTCAATGCACAACGTTAGATCGTTTGTGCAATGCAATGCAACAACAGATGTTATCTCTTTAATGAACATGGGAAGGAGTTAGTTCTGGTGTGCAATGCAAGGGATAGAAGTGCATATGTTTTTCTTCAATGATGCAGAACGATAGATCGTTTGTGCAATGCAACAACATATGTTATCTCTTTAATGAACATGGGAATGAATTAGTTGTAGTGTGCAATGCAATGCAATCCAAGAAGTGCATAGCCTATATGCTATTGTTCAGTGGACAACGTTAGATTGTTTGTGCAATGCAATGCAACAACATAAATGTTATCTCTTTAATGAACATGTGAAGGAGTTAGTTCTGGTGTGCAATGCAATGCGAAAAGTGCATTATCTATATGTTTATTCTTCAGTGCATTCTATCGTTGTCCAAAGGAATGAGTTAATTGTGTCAATTGTAAAGCAAAAGTCAGTGCAATGATTTTCCTTTACTGCACATTAATTAATCTACTTATACATTCAGTCAACTGATGTTAACTTTCTATACATACTCTTCGACTCCTGATCAGCCATACAGAAGTCCATGTTTGACCAAAGTAACATATTTCTAGCCAAAGAGTCCTCGATTTCTATACATACATCATTGACTCCTGATGCTTCATAAGACATGGATATCTATATGGATATGGATATCTATATGGCTTATGGCTTACCTTTTAAACTTATTTCTGGTCAAATTTTTCAAACTATATTAAGTTGTAGTGTCCTTCTGATAATAAATCATTGACAAAAGAGTTCTCAAAATGATTGGCTTTATCATCAGAAAGAGTCTATAACTTTATATAGTTTGAAAAATTTTGAGGACACTTTGACCACAAATAAGTTCAAAAGGTCAGATATGGACATCTATATGGCTTATGAAGCATCAGAAGGAGTCTATGAGTATGTATAGAAAGCCCAAGATCGAGGACTCTTTGGCCAGAAATATGTTCAGGAGGTCAAAAGGGGACCTCTGAAAAGCAGATTTATCATCAAAATAATTCTATAACTTTATATAGTTTGAAAAATTTTGAGGACACTTTGACCACAAATAAGTTCAAAAGGTCAGATATGGACATATACTGTATATGGCTTATGAAGCATCAGAAGGAGTCTATGTATAGAAAGCCCAAGATCGAGGACTCTTTGACCAGAAATATGTTCAGGAGGTCAAAAGGGGACCTCTGAATAGCTGATTTATCATAAAAAGAATTCTATAACTTTATATAGTTTGAAAAATTTTGAGGACACTTTGACCACAAATAAGTTCAAAAGGTCAGATATGGACACCTATATGGCTTATGAAGCATCAGAAGGAGTCTATGAGTATGTATAGAAAGCCCAAGATCGAGGACTCTTTGGCCAGAAATATGTTCAGGAGGTCAAAAGGGGACCTCTGAATAGCTGATTTATCATAAAAAGAATTCTATAACTTTATATAGTTTGAAAAATTTTGAGGACACTTTGACCACAAATAAGTTCAAAAGGTCAGATATGGACACCTATATGGCTTATGAAGCATCAGAAGGAGTCTATGAGTATGTATAGAAAGCCCAAGATCGAGGACTCTTTGGCCAGAAATATGTTCAGGAGGTCAAAAGGGGACCTCTGAATAGCTGATTTATCATCAAAAGTATTCAATAACTTTATATAGTTTGAAAAATTTTGAGGACACTTTGACCACAAATAAGTTCAAAAGGTCAGATATGGACATATATATGGCTTAAGATGCATCAGAAGGAGTCTATGAGTATGTATAGAAAGCTGAAGATCGAGGACTCTTTGGCCAGAAATATGTTCAGGAGGTCAAAACCTCTGAATAGCTGATTTATCATCAAAAGGATTCTATAACTTTATATATTTTGAAAAAATTTGAGGACACTTTGACCACAAATAAGTTCAAAAGGTCAGATATGGACATCTATATGGCTTAAGATGCATCAGAAGGAGTCTATGAGTATGTATAGAAAGCCAAAGATCGAGGACTCTTTGGTCAGAAATATGTTACTTTCGTCAAATATGTACTTACGTACATCAGGAGTCGAAGAATATGTATAGAAACTTAACATCAGGTGACTGAATGTATAAGTAGGTTAATGTGCAGTGAATGAAAATCATTGTACTAGCTGTTGCTTTACAACGGACACAACTCATTCCGTTGGGCAACGATAGAATGCACTGAAGAATAAACATATAGATAAAGCACTTTTCGGATTGCATTGCACACCAGAACTAACTCCTTCCCATGTTCATTAAAGATATAACATTTATGTTGTTGCATTGCATTGCACAAAGGATCTAACGTTGTCCACTGAACAATAACATATAGGCTATGCACTTCTTGGATTGCATTGCATTGCACAGTAGATCTAATTCATTCCCATGTTCATTAAAGAGATAACAAGTGTTTTTGCATTGCATTGCACAAACGATCTTACGTTGTGCATTGAAGAATAACATACAGGCTATGCACTTTATGCATTGCATTGCATAGAACACCAGAACTATCTCCTTCAAATGTTTATTAAAGAGATAACATTTTGCATTGCATTGCATAAACGATCTAACGTTGTGCATTGAAGAATAATATAGGCTATGCAATTCTTGCAATAACATATTTTATGCAACATTGCATTACTCTGCACAAACGATCTAACGCTGTGCACTAAAGAATAACATTTATGCACTTTTTGCATTACATTGCATTGCACACCGGAACTAACTCCTTCCCATGTTCATAAAAGAGATAACATATGTTATGCAACATTTCATTGTTTTGCAGAAACGATCTAACATTGAATAGTAACATAGCCATGCACTTTTTGCATTGCATTGCACACCAGATCTAACTCCTTCCCAGTTCAGTAAAGAAATAACATATTTTATGCAACATTGCATTACTCTGCACAAACGATCTAACGCTGTGCACTGAAGAATATTTATGCACTTTTTGCATTGTGTTGCATTGCACACCAGAACTAACTCCTTCAAATGTTTATTAAAGAGATAACATTTTGCATTGCACAAACGATCTAACGTTGTGCATTGAGGAATAATATAGGCTATGCAATTCTTGCATTGCACACCAGAACTAAATCATTCCCATTTTCTTTAAAGAGATAAGGTGCAATGATGTTGTATTGCATTGCACAAACGATCTAACGTTGTGCCTTGAAGAGTAACATAGGCCATGCATTTTTTGTATTGCATTGCACACAAGAACTAACTCCTTCAAATGTTTATTTAAAGAGATAACCTGTTTGCATTGCATTGCACAAACAATCTAACGTTGTGCATTGAAGAATGACATATAGGCTAAATGCATGCATTGTGTTGCATTGTACACCCGAACTAACTCGTTCCCATGTTCATTGAAGAGATAACATATGCAACATTGCACTAAAGAATACATTTATGCACTTTTTGCATTGCACACCAAAACTAACTCCTTCAAATGTTAATTAAAGAGATAACATTTTGCTTTGCATTGCACAAACGATTTAACGTTGTGTATTGAAGAATAACATATAGGTTATTGTCTTTTTGCATTGCACACCAGAATTAACTCCTTCAAATGTTTATTAAAGAGATAACATTTTGCATTGCATTGCACAAACGATCTAACGTTGTGCATTGAAGAATAACATATAGGCTAAATTGCTAACATATGTTATGGAACATTTCATTGTTTTGCACAAACGATCTAACGTTGTGCAGTGAAGAGTAACATATATAGGCTATGCACTTTTTGCTTTGCATTGCATTGCACACCAGAACTAACTCCTTCCCATGTTCATTAATGGGATGACAAGTTGCATTGCATTGTATTGCACAAACGAGCTAACGTTGTGCACTGAAGAGTAACATATAGGCTAAATGCATGCATTTTTTGCATTGCACACCAGAACTAACTCCTTCCCATGTTCATTAAAGGGATAACATGTTGCATTGCATTGCATTGCACAAACGATCTAATGCTGTGCACTGAAGAAAAACATATAGGCTATACACTTTTTGCATTGCATTGCACTCCAGAACTAACTACTTCCCATGTTTCACTAGTTCACATCTACATATAATTATTACAGTAAAGGTTATGCGTATTTGGCGTGCTGTCAGGGTGGAGGGCTCCGAGCTCGGAATTTCTGCCCGAACCCAGAGTACTCCCCCAAAAAAGCAAAAAGAGCAAAGGACAGCCGCCAGACTAAAAAGCCCCCCAAAACGCAGAAATTTGGCAGGCTGGCAATTTGAGAATAAGCCTGGTTGCTTGAGGGCCTGCTGGCTCACGAGTGGGAAGCAGACGTAATTTGAAACAACCAGTCGAGGGAGGCTCGCGTTGTTTCTTGACGGGAGCAGCTCACGGCGTTGGACGGGCGAGCCATATCTGCCGATGAATGAGGAACAGCATAATTTATGCCGCCTGACCAGAAGGGCCTGTGTTGCCTCTGGCGGGAGCAGCTCACTGTGCTAGGCGGACAGGCCTACTGGCTGACAAATGAGCAGCCAGATTTGGGAATGGGGGGGGGGGAGAGAGCAGTGAGATCAAAAGACGGCTGACCGAGAGGGCCCATATAGCTTCCGACAGGAGCAGCTCGCGGCTTCGGGCTGGTGGGTCCTATCTGTCGACGGCGGAGTGACAAATTTTGGAAGCCCAGCCGGGAGACTTCTTGCTGTGTCCGCTGGGAAATCGGTACCTGCTGGATGGGAGAGAGGAAACATAGATGAATGCTACATCTGCTGGGAGACCAATGATCGCTGGACAGAGGAGGAGGAAACAGATACATGCTACATCCGCTGGGAGACCAGTGCTCGCTGGACGGAAGAGAGTAGAGATAAGTACATAGTATGTCTGCTGTGAGACCAATGCTCGCTGGACATAAAGAGGAAACGGAAAAGAGGAAAATGAGTGCTTTCCCGGGAGATTTTCTCACACTGCATCCGCTGTGAGACCAAATGCTCGCTGGATGAAAGAGAAATCGTAAGTGCTCTACCGGGAAAGTTCTCACTCCGTCCGCTGTGAGACCAATGCTCGCTGGACGGAAAGAGGAAACAGGAAAATGAGTGCTTGCCCGGGAGATTTTCTCACACTGCATCCGCTGTGAGACCAAATGCTCGCTGGATGAAAGAGAAAACGTAAGTGCTCTACCGGGAAAGTTCTCACTCCGTCCGCTGTGAGACCAATGCTCGCTGGACGGAAAGAGGAAACAGGAAAATGAGTGCTTGCCCGGGAGATTTTCTCACACTGCATCCGCTGTGAGACCAAATGCTCGCTGGATGAAAGAGAAAACGTAAGTGCTCTACTGGGAAAGTTCTCACTCCGTCCGCTGTGAGACCAATGCTCGCTGGACAGAAAGAGGAGACAGAAAAGAGGAGAAAGGAGATTGAGTGCTCTTTAATTATGAATAGAGAAGTACTACAGAAGGGACATCACTGCTGTGGCAGTAGAAAAAATTAGCCAGAGTAAAAGAGCTCCTGTGGGAGCATAGGAGACATCACTGCTAGGGCAGTGGAGAAACTTACCTAGAGAAACAGTTCCTGCGGGAGCAGAGGAGACATCAATGCTGCGGTAGTGGAGAAAATAGCCAGGGAAACACTGCTGCTGTGGGAGCGGAGGAGACATTACTGCTGCGGCAGTGGAGAAAATAGCCAGAAAAAGAGAGCTGTTGCAGGAACAGAGGAGACATGACTGCTAGGGCAGTGGAGAAACTTACCTAGAGAAACAGTTCCTGCGGGAGCAGAGGAGACATCACTGCTGCGGCAGTGGAGAAAATAGCCAGAGAAACAGAGCTCCAGTGGGAGCAGAGGAGACGTCACTGCTGCGGCAGTGGAGAGAATAGCCAGAGAAACAGAGCTCCAGTGGGAGCGGAGGAGACATCACTGTTGCAACATTGGAGAAAAATGATGTCAATTTATTTATATAGCACCCTTAATCCCAACCAAAGTTGTCCAATGTGCTGCACATACTGTAGTAAACATAAGACAATATAATATAATTAAAACAAGATAAAACAACAAACCTTAAAATAAAACTTACAATACAACTTCCTCATTGAATATAAGCCAATTCAAATGCATTTAACTTAGATTTAAAAACAGACCAAGATGATGCAGAGCGAATACGCAAAGGTAGAGCATTCCACAGTCTGGGGGCAGCTACTGAAAAAGCCCGGTCACCCCTGCACCTCAGCTTCGACTTTGGAATACATAAGCTCTGGTTAGAAGACCTGAGAGAAATACCTGGACGATATTCAATTAGCCAGAGAAATTGAGCTCCTCCGGGACCAGTGGAGACGTCACTGCTGCGGCAGTGGAGAAAATAGCCAGAGAAACAGAGCTCCAGTGGGAGCGGAATAGACATCACTGCTGTGGCAGTGGAGAAAATAGCCAGAGAAACAGAGCTCCAGTGGGAGCGGAGGAGACATCATTGCTGCGACATTGGAGAAAAATTAGCCAGAGAAATTGAGCTCCTCTGGGAACAGAGGAGACATCACTGCTGCGGCAGTGGATAAACTTACCTGAAGAAACTGAGCTCCTGCGGTGTGAGGCTGAACAAAGGGAGAAGGAGAGTGGGGCTTGGCGGGCCGATGCTCGACTTGTGCGTTAATCAAGACGCAAGTAAAAGGAGGTGAGAGATGAAATCCTTGTAGGATTATGCACGTCTGAAGTTTAAGTGGCCGAGCAAAGATAGCAGTTCGCGTATAGAACAATTTGACTGTCTGGAAAGTTCATTTAGTGAAGTTCGAAATAGACGGCTTATGGTAAAAGACAAAGCTTTGCATAAATTTGGGCACCTTGTTATTTATGGTGAGGTCTGACAGTGGAGGAAACTGGGCGCGGCCCAAGCTTGCTTACCGCTGTGGTCTGATGCTGGAAGCGAGCTGGATTTGGTGCGGTGAGATGGTGTTTGTCGAGCAAAGTGGATCCGGAGCTTTGCAGGCTTTACTTTGCCTATTGGCCGCTTTGGGGGCCAGCGTGGACTAGGGCTGTCGCGCAAAATGATAAACCGCGCTACTGAGAAGCCCACCGCAGAGGAATGCAAGTAACCGTAGCAACCGCGATTTTTGCATGTTTTCTTTCTCATAAGGCAATACCCTTCTTGTTTTGAACTTTGCTTGTGTATAGAATGTTAAATAAGTTAATAATGATAACGAGACATGGTTTATCATGGAGATTTGTACTGAGGCTTCGTTGATTTGCTCTTAAGACTTAACAGACAGCTGAATGAGAGATCGACTGGGCGCGTGCGATTACCTGCGTCTGTCTTTGAGGTCAAGTCAAGTCATATGCGTGAAAAGCTTTCCCTGTCCAAGGAAAGCGAAATATTTGTCGTGTCATCCTCTTAACGTTTAAGGGGATTTACCATGAATGGCATCAGCGACAGCGCTGGTCGGCATTCCACGGCGCGAGGAAGCCGCGGGAATCAAAAAGCAGCGAGTCACGCATTGAAACAATGCCATTTAAGCGTCAGCGTTACCCATGCGACGCATTGCTGGTCAGCTCAGCCTTGAAAAGTGGAGCTTAACAACTTGTTTCATTGCTATCTTTAAAATAATCAGCATTTTTGAACGTGTTCGTTGAATGAACGATTTAATGATTCACTCACTCCATTGCCGTAACAATGTAATGCGCGCTGATAGACAGCCTTCAATGCGCAGAGACGCTGTTTAGTTTCGGTTACATTGGTAAATGAAAATTTAGGCTACTCGTTTTTGCATGCTGACCATGTTAAAACCTATTAATAGTGACAAATAAATGTAAATATAAATATAAATATAAATATATCTAAATAGATAAATGGCGATAATAGCGCGCTATTAAGCCACTCAAAATTACCGCAAGGGAAATTCCTTCACCGCACAGCCCTAGCGTGGACTGCGGAGAGAGGTTGGTTGATTGCAATGATACGCTTCATCCTTCACGAAAACTGAACAATCGAATTATCAGCGCTTGCCGCAATCCTATGACTGTCCACTTCCTAAGGTGGAATTGTTGGGACGGCTGAACGATTGGAAGAAGCCGGGGAGAAATTTTGAAGTCTCGCTGGTGGAGGCGAGGGCTGGCCTCGGCGTCTAGGCGAGTGTGTGGCTGTTCGAGCAGGCCGGCGGCCTCGCGAAGAAGCCCGGGGCTCAGATGTGATGTCGGGCGGAGAAGGAGTGGTCCTAGGATCGGCAGATTGCGGCTGATGATCCGGGGAGAAGTTAGACTCGTCTTCAGATGGGAAGAGCTGGTGTCGTGACATGATAGCACAAAGTGTGAACAAATATGCTGAATAAACTGTCAAGGAACAGAGGTGGGTTCTGCTGTTATTTATATTGTCCTGAGTTGATTACAGATTGATCTCCACTTGTGCTAATTGGGTTAATTATCTGCACCTGCTCCTCCCGAACCTTGTTAATAAAACATCATTTGTTAAAGAGATAACATTTTGCATTGCACAAACGATCTAACGTTGTGCATTGAAGAATGACATATAGGCTAAATGCATGGATTGTGTTGCATGTACAGCCGAACTAACTCCTTCCCATGTTCATTAAAAAGATAACATATGTTATGCAACATTGCATTGCTTTGCACAAACGATTTAAGGCTGTGCACTGAATAACATTTATGCACTTTTTTTCAGTCCATTGCACACCAGAAATAACTCCTTCAAATGTTTATTAAAGAGATAACATTTTGCATTGCATTGCACAATCGATCTAACGTTGTGCATTGGAGTACATAGACCATGCACTTTTTGCATTGCATTGCACACCATAACTAACTCCTTCAAATGCTTATTAAAGAGATAACAGTTTGCATTGGATTGCACAATCGATCTAACGTTGTGCATTGGAGTACATAGACCATGCACTTTTTGTATTGCATTGCACACCCGAACTAACTCCTTCCCATGTTCATTAAAGAGATAACATATGTTATGCACAAACGATATAACGTTTTGCATTGAAGAGTAACATTGGCTCTTCACTTTTTGCATTGCATTGCATTGCACACCATAACTAACTTTTTTAACATTTGAAGGAGTTAGTTCTGGTGTGCAATGCAATGCAAAAAGTGCATAAATGTTATTATTCAGTGCACAACATTAGATCGTTTCTGCAATGCAATGCAATGCAACATGTTATCTCTTTAGTGAACATGGGAAAGAGTTAGTTATGGTGTGCAATTCAATGCAATGCAAAAAGTGCATGGTCTATGTTACTCTTCAATGCACAACGTTAGATCGTTTGCGCAATGCAATGCAAAATGTTATCTCTTCAATAAACATTTGAAGGAGTAAGATTTGGTGTGCAATGCAATGCAATGCCAAAAGTGCATACCCTAAATGTTATTCTTCAGTGCACAACGTTAGATCCTTTCTGCAATGCAAAGCAATTCAATGCAATGCAACATGTTATATCTTTACTGAACATGGGAAGGAGTTAGTTTCAGTGTGCAATGCAATGCAATGCAAAAAGTGCGTAAATGTTATTCTTCAATGCACAACGTTAGATCGTTTCTGCAATGCAATGCAATGCAACATGTGTTATCTCTTTAATGAACATGGGAAGGAGTTAGTTCTGGTGTGCAATGCAATACAATGCATGCATTTAGCCTATATGTTATTCTTTAATGCACAACATTGATCGTTGAGACAAATGATCGTTTTGTGCAATGCAATGCAAAATGTTATCTCTTTAATGAACATGGGAAGAGGTTAGTTCTGCTGTGCAATGCAATGCAAAAGGTGCATAAATGTTATTCTTCAGTGCACATCGTTAGATCGTTTGTGCAAAGCAATGCAATGTTGCATAACATATGTTATCTCTTTAATGAACATGTGAAGGAGTTATAGTTCGGGTGTGCAATGCAATACAATGCATGCATTTAGCCTGTATGTTATTCTTCAATGCACAACGTTAGATCGTTTGTGCAATGCAATGCAACATATTAACTCTTTACTGAACATGGGAAGGAGTTTGATCTGGTGTGCAATGCAATGCAATGCAAAAAGTGCATGGCCTATGTTACTCTTCATTGCACAACGTTAGATCGTTTGTGCAATGCAACAACAGATGTTATCTCTGAACATGGAAAGGAGTTAGTTCTGGTGTGCAATGCAGGGATAGAAGTGCATATGTTTTTCTTCAATGATGCACAACGATAGATCGTTTGTGCAATGCAACAACATATGTTATCTCTTTAATGAACATGGGAATGAATTAGTTGTAGTGTGCAATGCAATGCAATCCAAGAAGTGCATAGCCTATATGTTATTGTTCAGTGGACAACGTTAGATCGTTTGTGCAATGCAATGCAACAACATAAATGTTGTCTCTTTAATGAACATGTGAAGGAGTTAGTTCTGGTGTGCAATGCAATGCGAAAAGTGCATTATCTATATGTTTATTCTTCAGTGCATTCTATCGTTGTCCAACGGAATGAGTTAATTGTGTCCATTGTAAAGCAAAAGCCAGTGCAATGATTTTCCTTTACTGCACATTAATTAATCTACTTATACATTCAGTCAGCTGATGTTAACTTTCTACATACTCTTCGACTCCTAACCCAGCCATAAAGAAGTCCATATTTGACCAAAGTAACATAATTCTGGCCAAAGAGTCCTCGATTTATATACATACATAATTGACTCCTGATGCTTCATAAGCCATATAGATATCCATACAGATATGGATATCTATATATGGCTTATGGCTTACCTTTTGAACTTATTTCTGGTCAAAGTGTCCTCAAAATTTTTCAAACTATATAAAGTTATAGTCTCCTTCTGATAATAAATCATTGACAAAAGAGTTCTCAAAAGGATGGTTTCTACCATAAACGAATACAGACTCCTTCTGATATTAAATCAGCCATACAGAAGTCCATATTTGACATTCTGAACATATTTCTGGCCAGAGACCTTGAACATTTACCTTACTATACATATTTCTCCTACTATACAGACTTCTCATGATGTTATATCAGCCAGACAGTAGTCCATATAAGACCATTTGAACATATTTTTGGCCAAAGAATCCTCAAAATGTTTTTTACTATTATAAACTTATCGACTCCTTCTGATGTTAAATCAGCCTTACAGAAGTCCATAATAAGTCCATAAGAAGTCCTGAAAATATTTCTGGCCAAAGAGTCCTCGATCTTGGGCTTTCTATAAATACTTATAGACTACCTCTGATGCTTCATAAGCCATATAGATGTCCATATCTGACCTTTTGAACTTATTTGTGGTCAAAGTGTCCTAAAAAATGTTCAAACTATATAAAGTTATAGACTCCTTCTGATGATAAATCAACTATACAAAGGTCCCCTATTGACCTCCTGAACATATTTCTGGCCAAAGAGTCCTCGATCTTGGGCTTTCTATACATACTCATAGACTCCTTCTGATGCTTCATAAGCCATATAGATGTCCATATCTGACCTTTTGAACTTATTTTTGCTCAAAGTGTCCACAAAAATGTTCAAACTATATAAAGTTATAGACTCCTTTTGATGATAAATCAGCTATTCAGAGGTTTTGACCTCCTGAACATATTTCTGGCCAAAGAGTCCTAAAAGATTAATACTGATATCTTCAGACTGATATCTTCGGATGTTATATACTCCTGACAAAAGTCCATATTTGACATACTGAATTATTTTCTGGCCAAGGAGTATTCGAAACTTGGGCTTTCTATACATACTCGTTGACTCTTTCTGATGCTAGGTCAACCAGACAGAAGTCCATTTTTGACCCAAGGAATATATTTCTGGCCAAAGAGTCCTCGATTTTGGGCTTTCTATACATATTCATAGACTCCTTCTGATGCTTCATAAGCCATATATATGTCCATTTCTGACCTTTTGAACTTATTTGTGGTCAAAGTGTCCTCATAATTTATCAAACTATATAAAGTTATAGAATTCTTTTGATGATAAATCAGCTATTCAGAGGTCCCCTTTTGACATCCTGAACATATTTCTGGCCAAAGAGTCCTCGATCTTGGGCTTTCTATACATACTCATAGACTCCTTCTGATGCTTCATAAGCCATATAGATGTCCATATCTGACCTTTTGAACTTATTTGTGGTCAAAGGGTCCTCAAAATTTTTCAAACTATATAAAGTTATAGACTCCTTTTGATGATAAATCAGCTATTCAGAGGTTTTGACATCCTGAACATATTTCTGGCCAAAGAATCCTAAAAGATTAATACTGATATCTTCAGACTGATATCTTCAGATGTTATATACTCCTGACAAAAGTCCATATTTGACATACTGAATTATTTTCTGGCCAAGGAGTATTCGAAACTTGGGCTTTCTATACATACTCGTTGACTCTTTCTGATGCTAGGTCAACCAGACAGAAGTCCATTTTTGACCCAAGGAATATATTTCTGGCCAAAGAGTCCTCGATTTTGGGCTTTCTATACATATTCATAGACTCCTTCTGATGCTTCATAAGCCATATATATGTCCATTTCTGACCTTTTGAACTTATTTGTGGTCAAAGTGTCCTCATAATTTATCAAACTATATAAAGTTATAGAATTCTTTTGATGATAAATCAGCTATTCAGAGGTCCCCTTTTGACATCCTGAACATATTTCTGGCCAAAGAGTCCTCGATCTTGGGCTTTCTATACATACTCATAGACTCCTTCTGATGCTTCATAAGCCATATAGATGTCCATATCTGACCTTTTGAACTTATTTGTGGTCAAAGGGTCCTCAAAATTTTTCAAACTATATAAAGTTATAGACTCCTTTTGATGATAAATCAGCTATTCATGGGGCCCCTTTTGACCTCCTGAACATATTTCTGGCCAAAGAGTCCTCGATCTTGGGCTTTCTATATATACTCGTAGACTCCCTCTGATGCTTCAAAAGCCATATATATGTCCATATCTGACCTTTTGAACTTATTTCTGGTCAAAGGGTCCTCAAAAGTTTTCAAACTATATAAAGTTATTGATTCTTTCTGAATAAATCAGCTATTCAGAGGTCCCCTTTTGACCTACTGAACATATTTCTGGCCAAAGAGTCCTAAAAGATTAATACTGATATCTTCAGACTGATATCTTCGGATTCTATATCCTCCTGACAAAAGTCCATATTTGACATACTGAATTTTTTTCTGGCCAAGTAGTATTCGAAACTTGGGCTTTCTATACATAATCCTTCTGATGCTTCATTATCCATATATATGTCCATATCTGACCTTTTGAACTTATTTGTGGTCAAAGTGTCCTCAAAATTTTTCAAACTATATAAAGTTATAGAATTCTTTTGATGATAGATCAGCTATTCAGAGGTTTTGACCTCCTGAACATATTTCTGGCCATAGAGTCCTCGATCTTGGGCTTTCTATACATACTCATATACTCCATCTGATGCATCATAAGCCATATAGATGTCCATATCTGACCTTTTGAAATTATTTATGGTCAATGTCTCCTCAAAATTTTTCAAACTATATAAAGTTATAGAGTTCTTTTGATGATAAATCAGCTATTCAGAGGTTTTGACCTCCTGAACATATTTCTGGCCAAAGAGTCCTCGATCTTGGGCTTTTCTATATATACTCATAGACTCCCTCTGATGCTTCAAAAGCCATATAGATGTCCATATCTGACCTTTTGAACTTATTTCTGGTCAATGTCTCCTCAAAATTTTTCAAACTATATAAAGTTATAGAGTTCTTTTGATGATAAATCAGCTATTCAGAGGTTTTGACCTCCTGAACATATTTCTGGCCAAAGAGTCCTCGATCTTGGGCTTTTCTATATATACTCATAGACTCCTTCTGATGCTTCATAAGCCATATATATGTCCATATCTGACCTTTTGAACTTATTTGTGGTCAAAGTGTCCTCAAAATTTTTCAAACTATATAAAGTTATAGACTCCTTTTGATGATAAAACAGCTATACATGGGTCCCCTTTTGAACTCCTGAACATATTTCTGGCCAAAGAGTCCTCGATCTTGGGCTTTTCTATATATACTCATAGACTCCCTCTGATGCTTCAAAAGCCATATAGATGTCCATATCTGACCTTTTGAACTTATTTCTGGTCAAAGGGTCCTCAAAAGTTTTCAAACTATATAAAGTTATAGAATTCTTTTGATGATAAATCAGCTATTCAGACATCCCCTTTTGACCTCCTGAACATATTTCTGGCCAAAGAGTCTTCGACCTTTTTCTTTCTATACATACTCATAGACTCCTTCTGATGCTTCATAAGCCATATAGATGTCCATATCTGACATTTTGAACTTATTTGTGGTCAAAGTGTCCTCAAAATTGTTCAAACTATATAAAGTTATAGAATCCTTTTGATGATAAATCAGCTATTCAGAGGTCCCCTTTTGACCTCCTGAACATATTTCTGGCCAAAGAGTCCTCGATCTTGGGCTTTCTATATATACTCATAGACTACCTCTGATGCTTCAAAAGCCATATAGATGTCCATATCTGACCTTTTGAACTTATTTCTGGTCAAAGGGTACTCAAAATTTTTCAAACTATATAAA
Source organism: Squalius cephalus (assembly GCF_949319135.1). Classification (NCBI taxonomy): domain Eukaryota; kingdom Metazoa; phylum Chordata; class Actinopteri; order Cypriniformes; family Leuciscidae; genus Squalius; species Squalius cephalus. The sequence continues at coordinate 23,915,022 of NC_137127.1, forward strand.
GTTATAGAATCCTTTTGATGATAAATCAGCTATTCAGAGGTTTTGACCTCTTGAACATATTTCTGGCCAAAGAGTCCTCGATCTTGGGCTTTCTATACACTCATAGACTCCTTATGATGCTTCATAAGCCATATAGATGTCCATATCTGACCTTTTGAACTTATTTGTGGTCAAAGTGTCCTCAACATTTTTCAAACTATATAAAGTTATAGACTCCTTTTGATGATAAATCAGCTTTTCATGGGGCCCCTTTTGACCTCCTGAACATATTTCTGGCCAAAGAGTCCTCGATCTTGGGCTTTCTATATATACTCATAGACTCCCTCTGATGCTTCAAAAGCCATATAGATGTCCATATCTGACCTTTTGAACTTATTTCTGGTCAAAGGGTCCTCAAAATTTTTCAAACTATATAAAGTTATAGACTCCTTTTGATGATAAAACAGCTATACATGGGTCCCCTTTTGAACTCCTGAACATATTTCTGGCCAAAGAGTCCTCGATCTTGGGCTTTTCTATATATACTCATAGACTCCCTCTGATGCTTCAAAAGCCATATAGATGTCCATATCTGACCTTTTGAACTTATTTCTGGTCAAAGGGTCCTCAAAAGTTTTCAAACTATATAAAGTTATAGAATTCTTTTGATGATAAATCAGCTATTCAGACGTCCCCTTTTGACCTCCTGAACATATTTCTGGCCAAAGAGTCTTCGACCTTTTTCTTTCTATACATACTCATAGACTCCTTCTGATGCTTCATAAGCCATATAAATGTCCATACACTGTCAGAAAAAAGGGTACGGTTGGGGTACATTTGTGAACACTTAGGGTACAAATGGTGAAGTTGTACCCTCAATGGGTCATAGTTAGACCTTAGGGTACTAATATGTACCATTTAGCGGTAAAAAAGGTACAAATATGTTTCCAACTGTCAGACGGTCCATGTTTGGACCATTTAATCCCCAAACAAAGGTACAATCTGTGACAAAAGGAGGAAGCCAAAGTGTATGAAATGGTAAAAGCTTATTAGGCTCTGCATCCACAGTGATCTCAACAATTCAGTGAACACATAATTGTCAATCACCCAAAATAGATTAAACAGAGCAAGATATTCATGTTCATGACTTGTTGGTTATTTAGAAGAGATGCACAAAATAACCAAATATATTTAATAGCCCACATATTTACTGACTGTCACTGGTTCTGAACAGTACACAAGCACATGACCTTTTATTGATTATGCAGAGCATCAAGAAAAGTTTGAAACATAAAGCAAATGCAATAAAGTAGGTCTGTTTTTTTAATTGAATTTTAAACTGTGTAATATAATAGCTGTTTTAACTTGTAAGATAAGTTTTAAGTTTTAATTTAGAGTTAAAATAAATACATATAAATATATATTAATCTTTTTTAGCAAAAGAAATGTAGACGAAAACTATTCAACGTTTATTTAAAATGATATGGGGTACTTTTACTTTGCCTCAAAGTATACGCATTTGACCAGCCAATGGAATTGTAGCCCGCGCAGTGACTTCATGCGCGAGAAGAAGTTGGGAGGGACTGTGTGCACAAAAAACGACGGTTATTCCATGATGGCTGTCTCACTCCTGACGCTGTCGACGGAGGATCTTCAGAAATTGAAAGAAGCCGGAATAAATATCACCGAAGACGAAGCAAAGAAATTCAGAGGTATGTTTAGTGTTAAGTATTGTTAAAATTCGTTGGTTCCCTTTCGAGTTATGTGCACTTGACATTGTGTCTGTAACGTTAGGCCACAAAACGCGATGAGTTTGAACTGTTTCTATGGCCGCGCGGTCTCGCGGTAGAGTAAGTTAACGTTAAGTTATGCTAAAGTTATATCTTAATTTATGGCTAAAAAATACAAATAATTGTTATAACAATAAGTTTAAAACGCAATAACCATACGTTGGTTTTGTCAGTTCAGTATTTTCGAAGAAATGTTTTCCCTAACTCGTCAGAAACGTTAACGTTAGTCAACTGAGGCGAGGGCTCGGAGATAGAGGCGTGTGTCAGCATCGAGCCCCTCCAAAAACAGAGAGTGAAGTTTGTTTAATTCAATTCAATTCAATTCAAATTTATTTGTATAGCGCTTTTCACAATACATATTGTTTCAAAGCAGCTTTACAGAAAGTGCATTTCAGAAATGTACATAGAGAAATACAGTTAGTTAATCATGTATTGATTTAGGGCATAAACATCGCCAGCGTCGAGTCGTCTCTTCACAGGCGCCGAGTCGTCTCTGCACGGGTGTTGGAGAATCTGTAGTTTCCATGAGAGGCTGGATACAAACTGGAGCTGACGATCTGTATTTACCTCGGGACTAGCGTCCCGAGATAACAACAGAAAAGCATATGGGAAATAATTAGCGTAGCTGCTGTTCGCAATATTAATGCATTCAATCTGATTCAACTGTAGTATAAAATGTAAGTATTATGTGAATGCCTGGCTGAAGAGATGCGTCTTTAATCTAGTTTTAAACTGGGACAGCGAGTCTGAGCCTCGAACAATATCAGGAAGGCCATTCCACAGTTTAGGAGCTAAATGTGAAAAAGCTCTCCCTCCTTTAGTGGACTTAGATATCCTAGGAATGACCAGAAGCCTCGAATTTAGTGATCTTAAAGAGCGCGATGGATTGTAGGGCGATAGAAGTTCCGTTAAATACACGGGAGCTAAACCATTTAGGGCTTTATAGGTCAGTAGCAATACTTTGTAATTGATACGGAACTTTATAGGTAACCAATGTAGAGACGACAGAATTGGTGTTATATGATCGTATTTTCTTGATCTAGTAAGAACTCTAGCGGCGGCATTTTGGACTAACTGTAGCTTGTTTATTGAGGATGCAGGACAACCAGCTAATAAGGCATTACAGTAATCTAGTCTCGAGGTCATGAATGCATGAACTAACTTTTCTGCATCAGAAACTGATAGCATGTTACGTAGCTTAGCAATGTTTCTAAGGTGGAAAAAGGCTGTTCTTGTAACATATGAAATATGATTTTCAAAAGACAAGTTGCGGTCTAATATAACACCCAGGTCTTTTACTGTAGAGGATAAAGTAACAGGACACCCTTCTAAATTAAAGTTGTATTGTAAGAGGTTTTGTGGGCAGTTTTTTGGACTAATAAGTAATACCTCCGTTTTATCTGAATTTAATAGCAGAAAATTACATGTCATCCAGTATTTTATATCTTTAACACACTCTGTTAATTTAGATAATTTAGCGTTTTCATCTGGTCGTGATGAAATATATAATTGAGTGTCATCAGCATAACAGTGGAAATTAATTCCATGTTTTCTTATAATATTACCAAGTGGCAGCATATATATTGAGAATAGTAGAGGGCCTAACACAGATCCTTGCGGTACACCGTAGTTTACTGACGTTATCTTCGATTTTTCCCCATTTACGCAGACAAAATGGTAACGGTCTGATAAGTATGATCTGAACCAGCTTAATGCCTGTCCCTGAACACCAGTGTAGTTTTGTAGTCGGTCTAAGAGTATTGTGTGATCTATAGTATCGAACGCAGCACTAAGATCAAGTAAAACTAGTATTGAGATACAGCCTTGGTCAGAAGCTAAAAGTAAATCATTTGTGATTTTAACGAGCGCAGTTTCTGTGCTATGATGCGGTCTGAATCCAGACTGAAACTTTTCATAGATATCATTTTCTTGCAAGAAAGAGCACAGTTGAGCGGACACAACTTTTTCTAGTATTTTAGACATAAATGGAAGATTTGAAATGGGTCTGTAATTTGCTAGGTTATTATGATCTAATTGTGGTTTCTTAATAAGAGGTTTTATAACTGCCAACTTGAATATTCTTGGAACATGACCTAAGGATAAAGACGAGTTAATAATATTGAGAAGAGGCTCTTCCACTACAGGTAACACTTGTTTCAGTAGTTTAGTTGGTATTGGATCTAATAAACACGTTGTTGGTTTAGATGCAATGATAAGTTTATTTAACTCTTCCTGTCCTATAGTTGCAAAGCGCTGTAATTGTTCTTGCGGTGTGATAATTGAGGCTGAATCATAAGACACCATTAAAGATTGTACATTTACAATTGTGTTTCTGATGCTTTCTATTTTCTCAGTGAAGAAATTCATAAAATCATTACTACTACACTGTGACGGAATATTTTGCTCCGGTAACGTCTGTTTATTTGTTAGTCTAGCGACGGTGTTAAATAAAAACCTAGGATTGTTTTGGTTGTTTTCTATTAGTTTGCGGAGATGCTCAGCCCTGGCTGCTTTTAGGGCCTTTTTATAACGTGACATACTGTCTTTCCATGCGATTCTAAAGACCTCTAGATTAGTTTGTTTCCATTTACGCTCTAAATTACGAGTTTCTCTCTTTAGAACATGCGTAACACTGTTGTACCATGGTGCTTTAGTTTTCTCTCTAACCTTTTTTAATCTAATTGGTGCAACGATGTCTAATGTACTAGAGAAAATGGTGCTCATAGTGCTAGTCATTTCCTCTAGTTCATCTGTTTGTTTGGGTTCACTGAGCAGCTGAGATAGATCAGGTAAGCTATTTGAGAAATGATCTGTAGTTGTTGGAAGGATTGTTCTGCCTGGTCGATAACGCGGCGCAACATGACAAATTTCAGCGGTACGTAGTATGCAAGTGACCATGTAATGGTCAGTGACTTCATCACTTTGCGGTATAATATCTATATCGGTTGGATCGGCTCCATGTGATATAATTAAATCTAGCGTATGATTAAGACGATGAGTGGGACCAGTTACGTTTTGTTTGACCCCAAAGGAGTTTAATAAATCTGTAAACGCAGCCCCTAAAGCATCATTTGAATTATCTACGTGTATGTTAAAATCTCCAACAATTAATGCTTTATCGACATTGACCAAAAGATCTGAGAGAAAGTCTGCAAACTCTTTTAGGAAATCAGCGTAAGGCCCTGGCGGTCTATATACAGTAGCCAAGGCTAGAGATAATATGGATTTCTTTCTTACATCTAAGAGAGTAACATTTAGCACAAGTACTTCAAACGAATTAAACCTGTGACCTGTTTTCTGAGTAACAGTAAGAATATCTTTATAGATTATAGCAACACCACCGCCACGACCAATCAGACGGGGCTCATGCTTGTAACAGTATCCAGGAGGAGTAGACTCATTAAGACCGAAATAATCATTTGGTTTAAGCCAGGTTTCAGTAAGGCAAAGTACATCGAAACTATTATCTGTGACCATTTCATTTACAATAACCGCCTTAGGTGTAAGCGATCTGATGTTTAAAAGACCTAACTTTATAAATTGTTTTTGTTCACTAATATTGAGATTTTCTGGTTTAATCACAATTAGATTTTTCTTAGATCCTGCAGTAGATTTATTATTTGATCTCACTAAACGAGGAATAGACACAGTTTCAATATAATGTTCTACATTGGTACTTATATCAATTAAGTTTGGACAGCAAAGAGTGTGATTTGGACTTTGACTTACTAGTCATATGGTGTGTAGAGTCTTGGAGATGTTGTCCGACAGAAGAGCCGCTCCGATTCTGCTGGGGTGAAGGCCATCAGCACGGAAGAGCCTAGGTCGCTCCCAGAAAAGATTCCAATTATTTACAAAGAGCAGTCTCTGTTCATTACACCATGACATTAACCATTCATTTAGAGCAAATAATCTACTGAACCTTTCGTGTCCTAGTCGGTAGGTGGGAAGCGGTCCAGACACGATGATCGTTGTTTCAGGCGATGTACTGCGTACCGTCTCGATCAGGCTCCTGTAGTCCTTCTTCAGAACCTCCGACTGCCGTAGCCTGATGTCGTTCGTTCCCGCGTGCAGCACGACAGCTCCGACGGGCTCGTCACCGTTCAGAATCCCGGGAACCTGTGCAGCGACATCGAGAACACGAGCACCAGGAAAGCAGTGAGTGCGAACCTTACCTTTACCTATGGTAGCACGGACATGCCGGACGATGGAACTGCCGATGATCACAGCGTCGCATTCCGTCTCGCGTAGAGGGAGAAGCGGTTCCGGGTGGAGATCTCGAAGGCCGGGAGGGGCGGAGAGGTCCTAGCTCTGGTCCTGGCCCGCGTCTTCCGCTGTGGAATCACCCAGGGTCCATGTTGTTGTGTCGGTGCCGGAGTGAATGAAACCAGGGATGATCGCATCCTGGGCAGAGAAACACATGGAGTAGACGAGGTCGGAGTCAAAAGGTTACTAACCACTGACTTGTGAGCATCGGCGCGTGATGTTTCAAGCGCGAAACGTCGATCTCGTAGCTCGGCCTGTCTCTCTAGTAGGTCGCGGATCTGCTTCTCCACGGATTCCAGCTCTAACTGCACAGAATGCAGCTTGAAGGTGTCCTCACCTGCACTCAAAGGTAACGTTAGACACACATCCGTTATATTCGCCATTATAGCAGATGTGCTATAATGGCGAATTATAGCTTTCAGTGATACGGGTGTAAATAAGTCGATCGATAGGCGCGACCACGCGTGTAATGCTAGCGGGCTAAGGCTAGTAGCGGAAGTTCGAAAGGTTGGATATATGTAGCGATATCAGAGCAATCCGATTGTTTTTTTAAGGAGAATAGTATTCCAGATATGTTCACACGCTATAAAAATGAAAAAGTTCGTTTGTAAAAGAGTGTAAAGAAGAAAAACAAGGTTTCTGAATTAATTCGACGGAGCTCCAAACACAACCATTGTTTACCATTTATCAATGTCTTTGAGCTGCTATTTTAACCTGTTAAGCTTCACCAGTGCGTCGGCGCACTGAAGCGTTTTTTTTTTTATTTAGTTAAAAATTACTATCAGATTTAATGTTATACATTGACAAACTATACATCATTAAAAAGATATAAGACTCAAGTTTCAGTATTTGACCACTATTGTATTCTGAAAAACTTATAGTGACAGTTATGTCTTAATTTGTGTCAGGAGTTATGAAATGAAAAAATGAGTCGATACCTTTAATATGAATTATGACCGTCAGCCGCTTTCATTCATAAAAAAACTCCCGTGCTGTCGTCATGACAGCGATACACAAAACAACGTCCCTAAGGGCTTTAGCTCAAAAATGTGCAGATTTGGAGAAATATTGATATATTTTCATAAGTTTTCATCAGATTTCTATAGACAGGAATAATATTTATTGAATTTATGCCCAAATGCGTCGATGTAATCATTATGAGCGCTGGACGCTGTGATGTATTGTGTTTTCAATCCATACCAACAGCCTGAGGGCGCTACATTCACAATAATAGTCCATTTATGTAACATGAAGAAGAACCATGATCATGTGACAATCCAGGAAGTCTCGAACACACACAAAGCTATCAGAGATCGTTGTTACATGCAGAAAAAAGACTTTTTGAAGACAATAAACATGATTGAAATGATATTTGGTTTACCTGTGTTCTTCAAATAATGTCAGGTATTTCCATAATAATAGATTATATTTATAATGTATTGCTAATCGATATAGACTTTATCATTGTGCAGAATAATAAAAAATATATATTTTCTGTCTGATTTTTTAATCTGAAGCGAAATTATATCACAGAAGATTATTTAAAACACTCTACTTGCGTTATAAATTAAGTTTGAAGCACAAAAATGGTTTTAATCTCATAAATTGTCGTGTATTGATGGTGTGCTAAGCTAACATGCTAGCTAGCTCTAGGTGCACCTGCCACATATTGCAGTTATCCTTTTATATATTTTTTTCTAAATATGCTTACTAAAATGTTTCATTATTCAAGCAGGGCATTTGATCCAGTTTTTAAATGTTAAGTAAGAACTTTGATAAAAGAAATTAGGGATTGAAACCCTATGAATAGCGTTAGTAACTATAATGCAGACAAAAGAAATGCATATTTCGAGCCATAACCTGGCTGGAGAGGTGTGAATGTGTGCAGGGGGAGACTGAGACTGAATGGGGCTCGTTTGCACCACAAAACAATAGAGACAATATACTGGATAGATGGTTAAAAGATGGCAATAAACATCAGAAGCATCTTTAACGTCAAATCAAAATAAAGTCAACTGACATGGTCTTGAAAAACATGTAACTAAATACAGAGTTTTGGACTTATTATCTTCAGATTTTAAACATAAAATGTTTAGACATGTGGCTTTAGCTGTAGTGCATTTCTAGATTGCTCCAGTGCCAACTTCAATTTTATTTTCATGAGGATGTTTCATAAAAATTAATTTCTAATAACTTTACAAAACTTTGAAGCTATTTCTAACAATTTTTTTTCATTATGACAATAATTAATTCTACATTTACAATAAACTGCCAGGTGTCAGCTTTCAAATGAGATCATACTTGTGCTTTTAGTGCAAAGGGTTCATGAACTGTATCTGTTTAAGTTTGGGTATGTCATTTCTGGGGATTTTTCAAAAGTGGCGTTGCAGCTTAACAGGTTAAATAAGTTTGCTTTTAATCATACACTCAGAAAAAAGGTAACCGTTACTCTGTACATATTTGGCCTAAGTTAGTACTTCAAGTGTACATATTGGTACCTTTTAGCTTTTGTACCTTAGGGTACTGCCCCAGTGACAGCTTTGTACCTTTTTTCTGAGAGTGTATATCGAGTTATTATAGTGTATTTTTCTAAATTAAAGTAATAATTTATACTGATGAATTTCCATTGAAAGTTTAAAAATTATTAAAAAAAGACATTGATTTTATTGTTGCTGTTAAAACCTCAAGCTCACATTGATCATTCTTTCTTTTTTTCAGAAAATGAGGTGGACACAGAGAACATGATCTCATTCATTTAAAGGCTCCTTTAAAAAACAGTCCAAGTTCAACAAATTTGTATATGAGATGGAGGTGATAACACTAACACTAGAGCCAGTGCCAGCAGAATCCCAACAACAGACTTCGACTACAGAAATGCAAGTATAACATTGACTATTGTGTACTATATTTGTCCTATGTTTAGTGGTCGACCGATATAGATTTTTTTTCTTTTATGCCTGATGGCGATATCTTAGAATGCAGGGTGGCCGATATAGGGCTCAACATTAACGCTTGTCCGGGACAAGTGTATTTTTTTTGAAGGGGCAAGTGAAAGAAATTTTACTTGCCTGACCGGACAAGTAGCCTGATTAAGCCATCAATAACAATAAAATATGTAATAAAAAAAGAAGAGAAATATTTGAATTCATTGTGCAGCTTTAAATTTATTATCTCTCTTTGTGATCATACAAATTTAAGGTAAGGAAATAGTGAATGACATGTATTTTTGAGGTTTAACTTTTATTATTATTTTAATTATTATTATTCTGTACTTTTATATTTGATCCAGTAGGAGATTGCTGTCATTGGTGAGGATGCATCCTCTATTGAGCGTCATGTGAATGTCCTGCATATCTAGTACAGCAAGATGCGACTACATACCTTGGTGGTCAAAGACCGAATGCAGCGAACTTTTGCATGGCGAAGAAACGAGATAAGAGGTGGGATGACTGTGGAGGATATACTTAAGAAATACCCTTTCTTAAAAACACCCTCAGGGGTCAGTGACATCACCGATTTTATATCAGTTCTCTGCTTAAAATAAATATTGAATGTTGATGTATACTAAAATTATAATTTACAGTTATAACTCTTTTTTAAAAGCATTGTACTTTTCTAAACCCTCAGGTGAACAAATATATGTGCATTCAAGCTTAGAAATATTTGTACAATGATATTACTAAAGGGAAATGGCAATGAAAGAGGCCACATAGAATATTAAAATGTCTGATTTTATTTTATTTTTTTAGTATTTTTAGTTCATGTGAAATGATTAACTTTCTCTTTCTGTCTATTTTCAGTTGTGTGATAAAGTTGACCGAATGCATTCCATCAACTGTCAGCGCCAGCCAGCCAGCGCTTCAAGGATGGCTTTACCATTATTGTGCCAAAGGTGCTTGAGCTTGTTCAAAGAAATGCTCCATTAGCCAAAATCTACGAAGAAGCAAGAGAAGAGATGCTTGCAGAAGATCTACCAGGTATAGACATAAAACATAGCGGTTTTGTGATAATCTATTTCTTCTTTTTTTTTCTTTTTTTTTTTTTTTCTTTTTTTTTCTCCCACCTCCACCCCCCCTCTTCGGAGGACAGCTTTATTTTATTTTTATTTTTTATAGAGACGATATATTTTTTAAGTACATACACTATATTACATTTAAATCACATTTATAATCAGTGCATTTAACTGTTGTCCTACCATAACCTTTCACCATGTTTTAGTAAGATTTAGTAAGATTTTCCACAGACTGATAACAGGCTTGTACTGACTGCAGACTGCTGAGCTGGGATATAGACTGGTAACGGACTTGTGCTGACTGCAGACTGCTGGGCCGGGACACAGGCTGGTAACTGGATTGTGCTGACTGCGGACTGCTGGGCTGGTCCACAGACTGGTAACGAGCTTGTACTGGCTACAGGCCGCTGATCTAGGACTCAGACTGAGAGCTGGTTTGTGCTGACTGCAGGCCACTGGGCTGGTCCACAGGCTGGTAACGAGCTTGTGCTGACTGTAGACTGCTGGACTGGGACACGGACTGGTAATGAAATTAGGTTGACTGCCGCTGAGCTGGGACACAGACTGGTAACGGGATTGTGCTGACTGCAGGCCACTGGGCTGGTCCACAGACTGGTAACGGGCTTGTGCTAACTGCAGACTGCTAGGCTGGTCCACAGACTGGTAACGGGCTTGTGCTGACTGCAGGCCGCTGGGCCGGGACACAAACTGGTAACGGGATTGTGCTGACTGCCGACTGCTGGGTTGGTCTACAGACTGGTAACGAGCTTGTGCTTACTGCAGACTACTGGGCTGAGACACAGACTGGTAACGGGCTTGTGTTGACTGCAGACCATTGGGCTGGTCCAGAGACTGGTAACGGGCTTGTGCTGACTGCAGGCCGCTGAGCTGGGACACAAACTGGTAACGGGATTAAGCTGACTGCAGGCCGCTGAGCTGGGACACAGACTGAGAGCTGGTTTGTGCTGACTGCAGACCACTGGGCTGGTCCACAGACTGGTAATAAGATTGTGCTGACTGCAGGCCATTGATCTGGGACATCAGACTGGTAACGGGCTTGTGCTGACTGCAGACTGCTGGGCTGGGACACAGACTGGTAACGAGATTATGCTGACTGCAGACCACTGGGCTGGTCCACTGACCGGCAACGGGCCTGTGCTGACTGCAGACTGCTGGGCTGGTCCAGAGACTGGTAACAAGATTAGGCTGACTGCAGGCCGCTGAGCTGGAACACAGACTGAGAACTGGTTTGCGCTGACTGCAGGCCGCTGATCTGGGACACAGACTGAAAGCTGGTTTGTGCTGACTGCAGGCCACTGGGCTGGTCCAGAGACTGGTAACAGGCTTGTGCTGACTGCAGACTGCTGGGCTGGGACACAGACCGGTAACGAAATTGTGCTGACTGCAGACGACTGGGCTGGTCCGGAGACTGGTAACGGGCTTGTGCTGACTGCAGACTGCTGGGCTGGGACACAGACCGGTAACGAAATTGTGCTGACTGCAGACCACTGGGCTGGTCCGGAGACTGGTAACAGGATTGTGCTGACTGCAGGCCGCTGATCTGGAACACAGACTGGTAACAGGCTTGTGCTGACTGCAGACTGCTGGGCTGGGACACAGACCGGTAACGAAATTGTGCTGACTGCAGACCACTGGGCTGGTCCGGAGACTGGTAACGGGCTTGTGCTGACTGCAGACTGCTGGGCTGGGACACAGACTGATAACGAGATTGTGCTGACTGCAGACCACTGAGCTGGTCCAGAGACTGGTTACGGGCTTGTGCTGACTGCAGGCCGCTGAGCTGGGAGACAGATTGGTAACGGGATTGTGCTGACTGCAGGCCGCTGATCTGGGACTCAGACTGAGAGCTGGTTTGTGCTGACTGCAGGCCACTGGGCTGGTCCACAGGCTGGTAACAAGCTTGTGCTGACTGCAGGCCATTGGGCTGGTCCACAGACTGGTAATGGGCTTGTGCTAACTGTCCACAGACTGGTAACGGGTTTGTGCTGACTGCAGGCCGCTAGGCCGGGACACAGACTGGTAACGGGATTGTGCTGACTGCCGACTGCTGGGCTGGTCTACAGACTGGTAACGAGCTTGTGCTTACTGCAGACTACTGGGCTGAGACACAGACTGGTAACGGGCTTGTGTTGACTGCAGACCATTGGGCTGGTCCAGAGACTGGTAACGGGCTTGTGCTGACTGCAGGCCGCTGAGCTGGGACACAGACTGATAACGGAATTAAGCTGACTGCAGGCCGCTGAGCTGGGACACAGACCAAGAGCTGGTTTGTGCTGACTGCAGACCATTGGGCTGGTCCACAGACTGGTAACGGGCTTGTGCTGACTGCAGGCCACTGGGCTGGTCCACAGACTGGTAATAAGATTGTGCTGACTGCAGGCCCTTGATCTGGGACATCAGACTGGTAACGGGCTTGTGCTGACTGCAGACTGCTGGGCTGGGATACAGACTGGTAACGAGATTGTGCTGACTGCAGACCACTGGGCTGGTCCACTGACCGGCAACGGGCCTGTGCTGACTGCAGACTGCTGGGCTGGTCTAGAGACTGGTAACAAGATTAGGCTGACTGCAGGCCACTGAGCTGGAACACAGACTGAGAACTGGTTTGCGCTGACTGCAGGCCACTGGGCTGGTTCACAGACTGAAAGCTGGTTTGTGCTGACTGCAGGCCACTGGGCTGGTCCAGAGACTGGTAACAGACTTGTGCTGACTGCAGACTGCTGGGCTGGGACACAGACCGGTAACGAAATTGTGCTGACTGCAGACGACTGGGCTGGTCCGGAGACTGGTAACGGGCTTGTGCTGACTGCAGACTGCTGGGCTGGGACACAGACCGGTAACGAAATTGTGCTGACTGCAGACCACTGGGCTGGTCCGGAGACTGGTAACGAAATTGTGCTGACTGCAGGCCGCCGATCTGGAACACAGACTGAGAACTGGTTTGCGCTGACTGCAGGCCACAGACTGGTCACAGATTGAGAACTGGTTTGCGCTGACTGCAGGCCACTGGGCTGGTCCAGAGACTGGTAACAGGCTTGTGCTGACTGCAGACTGCTGGGCTGGGACACAGACCGGTAATGAAATTGTGCTGACTGCAGACCACTGGGCTGGTCCGGAGACTGGTAACGGGCTTGTGCTGACTGCAGACTAATGTGACTACAGTGATAATCTATTTCTAAACTTTAAGGACTGGTAGTTTTGTTAATTAAAAGTATAGGTGCTCAACAAATACATTTGTTGAAAATGTGTGCTTAGTTTTCATACAGTATATCCTAGAAACTGATCTAGCGCTGGGCGATATGACAAATCTTATCACGATATGAATAATTTTTTTTCACGATAATGATATATATCACAATATAGTTATTTTTGTAGGAAATAAACTAGTCCAAACTAAAAAAAAAAAACTAGTCTATAAAAAATACAAGTCTAATGTAGAGTAAAACATTCTCAAACTTATTAAAGTACACAATAATAAAATCAGAACAAGAAATGTAATTACAAGCTATAGGACAAAAAATTACAACAGAAAAAGGATAAATTAAATGTTAAAAAAAAAATATTCAGTTGTAATTGCTGTGGATTATTAGGCTGCTGTCACTTTAAAGGCTTAGTTCACAAAAGATGTCATCAATTACTTGCGTTATTCCAAACCGTAAGACTATTGTTCATCTTCGAAAACACAAATGAAGATATTTGAAATGAAATCTGAGTGGTTTCTGTCCCTCCATTGACAATCCACTCAACTACAACTTTGTTGCTTCAAAAAGTTTATAAAGAGTTATATCTTAATTTTCTGTCTGGGTTTGCCCTTTCATGCGCAAATTGTATCATTGGTAAAACATGTATTCACCTGAAACCAGCTTGTAAACAATTTCATGCATTTTATGCAACATTTGTTGATATTTCCAGTTACTTTGATTTTAGCAAATTGCAGAAATATGACTAACAATGAGTAAAGGAAATTTGTTAAACTGTCATTTTGTAATACTCTGATACAGGTCCAGTTATTCAGTTCTCATGGATGTTGCATTGTTTTACTGATATGTTTAACATATTTTTTTCTTCTCACAGTTTGATGCTGATACTCCATACCCAACCATACAATTGGTAGAAACTGACTGAAAAATGGCTTTCTCCAAGAGGCTTCAAGTCCTTGTCAAAGTGGATGGTGTGGAGGTTTGTCTTTGCACAAATCTTAATTTCCATGTACATTTGTACCTACCTATGATTTACACTTCCATGCGAACTCAGTCGAAGTTGACTTAAAATGGAGTATTATGAAACCAGGGCAAGAGATGGACTTTCAGGCCCTTTGACACATACTCTGCTAATGATAAATTGTTTGATCCTCAAGAATGTTTAAAAAGTTCAAATTAAATGTGTAGTACTGTGTTTGGTGAAATGTGTGTTTGTGATCAAATGTTTTAAGGGTATAAAGTTACAATTAATGAAATGTGTACTGCTGGTAAAAGATTGCTTTGTCATTCTTGATGTTCAAAACTTTTTTAAAAGTAGAACAATTTACTTAAAATGAGATCTTGTACTGATTTGAAAAAAATGAAATTTCTTTGTGATTCTTGATGCTAACATGTTTTATTACATGGTAAAAAAAGGTTATTGAAATGTATTGTACTGATTTTGAAAAAATATAAATATAATATTAAGCTTGATATTCTTACTGTTTACAATTTTTGTGTATAAAAGTAAAATTGCTCAATATGCATCCTGTTATGACACATTGTGATAGTGCTTAAATTATTCATCCTGTGAAAATGTGAGAATGTAATAATTTTGAATGTTTAATAAATGATAAAGAGCATTCTGGCCTTTTTAATGTGTTGTATGGAGTACAAATTTGCCATCATAAGGTACAAAACGCTTGTCACTGGGGCAGTACCCTTAAAAGGACAAATTTGCACCTTATAATGTACAATTTAGTCACTAGAGGTACATATTTGTCTTTGAAAGGTACATACTGCAAGGGTACTGATATGTACCCATGTATAAGGGTACAACGGGTGTACCCTTGAGGGTACTGCCCCAGTGACAAGCCGTTGTACCCCTAAAGGTACAAATTTTGCAAATTTTTTCTGACAGTGTATCTGACATTTTGAACTTATTTGTGGTCAAAGTGTCCTCAAAATTGTTCAAACTATATAAAGTTATAGAATCCTTTTGATGATAAATCAGCTATTCAGAGGTCCCCTTTTGACCTCCTGAACATATTTCTGGCCAAAGAGTCCTCGATCTTGGGCTTTCTATATATACTCATAGACTACCTCTGATGCTTCAAAAGCCATATAGATGTCCATATCTGACCTTTTGAACTTATTTGTGGTCAAAGGGTACTCAACATTTTTCAAACTATATAAAGTTATAGAATCCTTTTGATGATAAATCAGCTATTCAGAGGTTTTGACCTCCTGAACATATTTCTGGCCAAAGAGTCCTCGATCTTGGGCTTTCTATACACTCATAGACTCCTTATGATGCTTCATAAGCCATATAGATGTCCATATCTGACCGTTTGAACTTATTTCTGGTCAAAGGGTCCTCAAAATTTTTCAAACTATATAAAGTTATAGATCCTTTCTGATGATAAATCAACTATTCAGAGGTCCCCTTTTGACCTACTGAACATATTTTTGGCCAAAGAGTCTGAAAAGATTAATACTGTTATCTTCAGACTGATATCTTCGGATTCTATATCCTCCTGACAAAAGTTCATATTTGACATAGTGAATCTTTTTCTAGCCAAGGAGTATTCGAAACTCGGGCTTTCTATACATACTCCTTCTGATGCTTCATAAGCCATATATATGTCCATATCTGACATTTTGAACTTATTTGTGGTCAAAGTGTCCTCAACATTTTTCAAACTATATAAAGTTATAGACTCCTTTTGATGATAAATCAGCTATACATGGGTCCCCTTTTGAACTTCTGAACATATTTCTGGCCAAAGAGTCCTCGATCGATCTTGGGCTTTCTATATATACTCATAGACTCCCTCTGATGCTTCAAAACTCATATAGATGTCCATATCTGATCATTAGGGGTTCAAGCACGAAGTGCTGAAACCCTATTGTAATTGTCCTGATTTTTAGGGGTTCAAGCACGAAGTGCTGAAACCCTATTGTAATTGTACTGATTTTTATTATTAGGGGTTCAAGCACGAAGTGCTGAAACCCTATTGTAATTGTACTGATTTTTAGGGGTTCAAGCATGAAATGCTGAAACCCTATTGTAATTGTAAGGATTCGTAAAACGCATCGTGCAGGCCAAACCGTAAGGCCTAGAGTCTTGAAACCTGGCCAGATGGTAGGCCTCAATTTGGGGACAACCTATCAGAGTATGACCCCGATTGGCCCATAGGTGGCGCTACAGCAACCAAAAGTGCAAAATTGCTCATAACTCTTAGACCCTTTGTCCCAGGCTCAAGTGTCTTACATCGTTGGAATCCTTGGCTCAAGGCGGACAAAATGGTTATCTCCGATTTGCTCGCCCTTCAGGCGCCAATTTCGAGTAAATTGAGGTTTTTTGAAAAACCTACTTTTGCGAACTACTCCTAGGTTTTTAGCCTGATTGGAACCAAACCACTGCAGAAATATTCTCTGGACAGTGACTATCAATAATCATCAAAAAAAATCTTAATTTAAATTCCCAGTCACTAAGGGGAACCAAAATGTTTGAAGGCACCACAGCCACTTTTACTAAAACAATTATAACTTGTAAACGGAAAGAGATATTTTTGCTAAACTCGGGACACATTTTCATTAGCTCAATCTTAGGTCATTTGATTAAAAATCGCGACAATTGGCCACTTGGTGGCGCTATAACAGGGAAAAATGTCATGAAAATGGCTATAAACGCATACAACCATTAGTCCCTTGAAATCCTGAATCCTTCCTGAGTCCAACGATACCAAACATGCCAGGTTTCGCCTTATAGTTTATGTATCATTGTCATTTAGCACTTTAAAAACTTGCAATTATCTTCGAAACCATTAGTCCGATCGTGACAAAAACACCACAGGAAATTTGAAAACATAGGTCAATAGCTAAACAATAACACCCAAATGTCAAAATTATGATTGGAACTAAAAAAAAAAAAAAAAAAATCCAATCATTGTCTCCCATGGCTCATTTTTGTGCTCTCATAGATAGAAGTATCTAAACTTCAAAACAAAATGAGATATTTACACATTCAATTTTTTTTTAATACAATTATATGTTAAGAAGTTTAACTAATAAAGCTTCAAAACATATAGCAAATAACAAAGAAACATTAAAAACATTACAATCAATAAACAAAGAGTGCTTTCAGAATTTAAGAGTAGGCTGTCTGAACTTTTTCATCTCTTTTGAAATATAAGATGTGGTTTGTGTGTTAAAATAACACACAAACCACATCTTATTTTATCCTGTTAAAATAACTTGCTGTGATTACTGTGTTAAAATAACTTATGCCGAGTTCAGACTGCACGATTTTAGCCCCGATTTTGGCTCGCCGACAGGTTTTGAGAAATCGCAGACAAATGCCCGAAATCACAGGCAAATCGGTGCTCGTTCACGCGAGTGACAATCACGCAGTTTGAATGAGCAAAGACGCAATCTGAGAGAATCGCCGACGCCCGTGAGATATTTGGCATGCTAAATATCTGGACCTGTCGGCGATTCAAAATCTGCTGTGTGAAAAGTGTTCTGACTGAAAACTACATTGGCGATGACCGACAGCCAATGAGAGAGCAAGATACAGAGCAGCGGGGAGTTCGGGGAGGAGTTATAGACCAGAATATCAGTATTTTAATAGATATATTTACAATTATATCAAACAGAAACAAAGCACAAACATTTGCTTGACCAGCAGCAACAGCAGCACACTGCAAAATGATTTATTTACCCACTCTCTTTGCAGAACACAGTCCTTGCTCCCCTCGTCTTCCTAACCATTTCCTCCTGCATAAACTCTTTATTTTTCTCCTTTTTGCTGCAAATCAGCGCACAGACAAGTTGGATCTCAATATTCTTGCAGGCTATCCTTTTTAGTAACAATTTCAGTCTTGCGAGAGCTCCGGTCTTGCACGCGTGATCTCACGTTGTTTCCTTGTCACATCTCGCGTGTCTTTGATTGTGAAACGTAGTTTGCGTGCCAGACAGAGCTGTCGGCGATTCTTCCTATTGTAAAGTCATGCAGTGTGAAACCTTCTGTCGCCGATCCATCGTGCAGTTTGAACACAGCAGCGACTGAATCCTGGCCTAGATAGTCATGCAGTGTGAAAAGAACAGTGACCCGACTACTTTGTCATAAAAGCATTTTGAGATGCAAATACATTTAACCACGTTAGACGGAGTCGCTCACAGCCGCATATGCTCAAGCACTCTTCGCAAAGCGCGTGAGTATTTAAAATTAAAAGCAGCTTCTGTCTTTGATTTTCATATTTTTAATATATAAGCCAACTGCATTCCAAAAGACACATGATGTCTTCGTAGAGCATTTGTAAGGAAAATACCGGAAAGCGACACCGCACACTACAAGAGTAACATCAAGCAAAGCACGCGTATCATAGCGCATCTTGTGCAATGCAGTCCGCGAATATCCTTGTAATTCGCTTCAACTTTTCCGAACTTTATGAATGATTATTTTTTGGAAGGTTTGAGTGGTGTTCTGTGTGTGTGTGTGTGTGCAGGGGCGTAGTTTGTGGGGGGGTTGGGGGAGATAACCCCCCCCCAATATTTAAATCTATGCATTACAACCCCCCCAATATTTCTACCATGATCACATGAAAAATATGCAGACCCAAACTTCAACCTCCCCAATGTTCAAACCAAATCTACGCCCTTCTTTGTGTGTGTGTGTGTGTGTGTGTGTGTGTGTGTATCAGACAGAGGAATTATAAGCAAGCAGAATATGGTTGTTTATAAAGCACACGCAGCATCATCACGTATCTGTGTTTAAAACTAAGCTCAGACTCGATTCTGAAATGATCTGAATAGATAGAGAATCGTTGGAGAGAATCTATAACACAATATCACATAAAATAAGCATAAACTGTTCTTTCCTGTAGCCTATGCCAGGTCTATATGCGTAGTGTGCCAAGTTGATGCTTTATCCGCAGTGCAGACTGCTTTACTTGCTCGCTGCTTTTGCGGTTAAAAATCGCCTTTTATCACATCGCGATATTATTATCGCAAATGCAATTAATCATTCAGCCCTAAAAAGTACAGTTTTTTACAATAGAAATGTACTCGAAGTAAAAGTACCATTTAAATCTACTCTTAAAACTAAAATTTTACCAAAAAAATACTCAAGTAAATGTAATGAAGTAAATTTACTTCATTACTACCCACCTCTGATGGTAAATACCCTTAAATGTTAAAAGGGCGATACAATATTTCGCTTTCCTTGGACACTGCAAGCTTTTTAATGAATATATATATGGCTTGACCTCAAAGACAGATGCAGATAATCGCACTCGCTCAGTCGATCTCTCTCATTCACTGTCTGATTCAAGAACTGTCTGTTTCAAGTCTGTTACAAATCACCATGATAAACATTCTTGTTATCATTATTAACTTATTTAAGATTCAATACACACGAAGTTCAAAACAAGCAGGGAAAAAAGAAAAAAATAAGAAAAACGTAAACATGCGAATATCGCAGTTGCTGCGGTTACTTGCATTCCTCTGCGGTTGGCTTGTCAGTTGCGCGATACTGCAATATTACAAGACAACCCTAAAAGAATGTATAATTTTTTATTTTAAGTTATTTGGGTCAAGGTGAAAGAAACAGACGCAGTTGGTTTTGGGTTTTTCTTCACAAATTTTATTAAAACTGCAGAACTTCTCGAAGCTTCTCGAACAGCTTAGGCTGTTGAACCATTCATCCTAAAACAAATGAGTCAGTGATGTCTTTTCAATTACTAACTATCTATTGTTCTTATTTGTCATCTCATCTTTCTGAAACAAACTACGAAGAGAACCTTTTCACTTATAAATATAATTTTCCCTTTCAATCAGAACAAAATTGTTAACTATTTGCTCACCTGTTGCACCATTTCCTCCCCAGTAGATGTTCCTTGCTTCTGATTTAATTAGGCCCTACCGAATACTATAACTGGGTGTAGCACGTCAAGTCACGTTGCACACTACATGCTACACAGTGTTGTGGAAAAACGTTTTCCTCATCCAAAGTAGTAGACAACTACTTAATTGATGTCGCTGGTAAATGTAATGTTTTATCATCTGCATACATGACTGTCCACACACTTTAAAACAAGAGAAAGTTTATTAGTCTTAAACAACCACATTGCAATTGTTTCACATCTGAATAATTTCCAATATAAATAAATGTTGTCCCATGAGACAGTTAACATTTAAACCAATGTAGAGTATAAGTACATTTGTAACATTTCAGTTTAACCAGCTATAATTTATAAACCAGTACATAAAAAGCTGAGCTAAAAACTAACATAGCAGTATTGTTTATTTCAGTGGTTAAAAGCTTTCTAAATAAAACTTAATGTCTTAAATGCTTATGTGCTTAAATGCCTTAAACACCTTAAATGCTTGAACCCCGATAAATGCTGCTTGCAGCTTTAATTAGGGGTTCAAGCACGTAGTGCTGAAACCCTATTGTAATTGTACTGATTTTTATTATTAGGGGTTCAAGCACGAAGTGCTGAAACCCTATTGTAATTGTACTGATTTTTATTATTAGGGGTTCAAGCACGAAGTGCTGAAACCCTATTGTAATTGTACTGATTTTTATTATTAGGGGTTCAAGCACGAAGTGCTGAAACCCTATTGTAATTGTAAGGATTTTTATTAGGGGTTCAAGCACGAAGTGCTGAAACCCTATTGTAATTGTGCTGATTTTTATTATTAGGGGTTCAAGCACGAAGTGCTGAAACCCTATTGTAATTGTGCTGATTTTTAGGGGTTCAAGCACGAAGTGCTGAAACCCTATTGTAATTGTACTGATTTTTAGGGGTTCAAGCACGAAGTGCTGAAACCCTATTGTAATTGTGCTGATTTTTATTATTAGGGGTTCAAGCACGAAGTGCTGAAACCCTATTGTAATTGTGCTGATTTTTATTATTAGGGGTTCAAGCACGAAGTGCTGAAACCCTATTGTAATTGTACTGATTTTTAGGGGTTCAAGCACGAAGTGCTGAAACCCTATTGTAATTGTGCTGATTTTTATTATTATTATTATTATTATTATTATTATTATTAGGGGTTCAAGCACGAAGTGCTGAAACCCTATTGTAATTGTGCTGATTTTTATTATTATTAGGGGTTCAAGCACGAAGTGCTGAAACCCTATTGTAATTGTGCTGATTTTTATTATTATTATTATTAGGGGTTCAAGCACGAAGTGCTGAAACCCTATTGTAATTGTGCTGATTTTTAGGGGTTCAAGCACGAAGTGCTGAAACCCTATTGTAATTGCCCTGATTTTTATTATTATTATTATTCTTCCCTAAAACGCATCGTGCAGCCAAAACCGTAAGGCCTAGAGATGTGATACTTGGTCAAATGGTAGTAGTATTGCTCGCTACTCAGATACACGGACTTAGCCAAATCGGCCCATAGGTGGCGCTACAGCGACCAAAAGCGCGAAACTGCTCATAACTCCTAGACTGTATGTTGTAGACTCAAGTGTCTTATATCAATGTAATCAAGACCTCATGGCAAACAAAACGTATATCTCCGATTTTATTTCCGGTATGCAAATTTTTCCGCCATTTTGAATTTTGTCAAAAACCTACTTTTGCGAACTAGTCCTAGGTTTTTCGACCGATCGGAACCAAACCAGTGCAGAAATGTTCTCTGGAGTCTGAATATCAATAATTATCGAAAAAAAGTTGAAATTTCGATTCACGGTCGCTAAGGGGCGCCAAATTGTATGTTGTGGGAGGAGCCTATTTCACTAAAACGGCCATAACTCCAGAAGTAAATGAGGTATCTTCACCAAACTCGGTACAATTATTTATGAGGTCAATCTGAGGTCAGAGTAAAAAAATTGCGGCGATTGGCCACATGGTGGCGCTATAACATGAAAAAAACATAAAACTGGCTATAACCACCTGACCATTAGTCCAATTGACTTGAAAATTGGTATGCAGTGTCTTGGTCCAAGGTGTCATGTATGTCTATGAGGACATTGGTGTATCTCAAAAAACATGGCCGCCATCGGCCAATGAAGTTTGAGCACCTATTAGACAAGGTTAACGGAAGCCGATCGGAACGAAACTCGGTGGGCATGTTCGACTCATGGCCCTAGAGGTCTGTAAGAATTTTGAAAGAAAACGGCCACTAGTTGGCGCTAACGAGTTTTATGACTCTGTAATCACGTGGTTTTACACTTATTGTCACAAAATGCATATCATTTGATAGATCTGCTCATGCTGAACAACTTTGCCTCAAGAACCATTGCTGTCAATCAAACCGTTCATTAAATATTCGTAATTATGTTAAAAACCTACTTTTGCGAACTAGTCCTAGGTTTTTCGCCCGATCGGAACCAAACGAGTCTAGGACAATTCTATGGAATCTCAAAATCAATAATTATCAAAAAAAAGTTGAACTTTTGCATTTTTCGCATGGGTATATTGGGTCATAAAGAAAATGGGCGTGGCAAAATGCACTCAAAAGCCTATAAATCCTAAACGAAAACTCAGAACTTCACGAAAATTGGTGAGCATATGTACCATAACATTCTAAAGAAGCATGCAAAATTTCATGTAGATCGGAAGATAGGTGGCGCTATAACTGTTAAAAAGCTTTGAAAACCCTGTATTTCCTATGGTACATTGCCTGTATTGGCTGAAAATGGTCTTTTCCATCTATTATGTCAGTGGTTAGATGCTTGCTAAATAAAACTTAATAGCTTTTGATGCTTTTGTGCTTTAAGGCCTTAAAGGCCTTAATTGCTTGAACCCCGATAAATGCTGCTTGCAGCTTTAATTATTATTAGGGGTTCAAGCACGAAGTGCTGAAACCCTATTGTATTTGTGCTGATTTTTAGGGGTTCAAGCACGAAGTGCTGAAACCCTATTGTAATTGCCCTGATTTTTATTATTATTATTATTCTTCCCTAAAACGCATCGTGCAGCCAAAACCGTAAGGCCTAGAGACGTGATACTTGGTCAAATGGTAGTAGTATTGCTCGCTACTCAGATACACGGACTTAGCCAAATCGGCCCATAGGTGGCGCTACAGCGACCAAAAGCGCGAAACTGCTCAGAACTCCTAGACCGTATGTCGTAGACTCAAGTGTCTTATATCATTGGAAAGCTGGATGCCTGACGAACAAAACGTATATCTCCGATTTCATTTCCGCCATGATAGATTTTCCGCCATTTTGAATTTTGCCAAAAACCTACTTTTGCGAACTAGTCCTAGGTTTTTCGCCCGATCGGAACCAAACCAGTACAGAAATGTTCTCTGGAGTCTGAATATCAATAATTATCGAAAAAAAGTTGAAATTTCGATTCACGAACGCTAAGGGGCGCCAAAACGTACGTTGTGGGAGGGGCCTATTTTACTAAAATGGCTATAACTCCAGAAGTAAATGAGGTATCTTCACCAAACTCGGTACACATGTGTAAGAGGTCAATCTGAGGTCACAGTAAAAAAATCGCGGCGATTGGCCACATGGTGGCGCTATAACATGAAAAAATCATAAAACAGGCTTTAACCACCTGACCGTTAGTCCGATTGACTTGAAAATTGGTATGCAGTGTCTTGGCCCAAGGTGTCATGTATGTCTATGAGGACATTGGTGTATCTCAAAAAACATGGCCGCCATCGGCCAATGAAGTTTGAGCACCTATTAGACAAGGTTAACGGAGGCCGATCGGAACGAAACTCGATGGGCATGTTCAACTCATAGCCCTAGAGGTCTGTAAGAATTTTGAAAGAAATCGGCCACTAGTTGGCGCTAACGAGTTTTACGGCTCTGTAATCACGTGGTGTTACACTTATTGTCACAAAATGCATATCATTTGATAGATCTGCTCATGCTGAACAACATTGCCTCAAGAACCATTGCTGTCAATCAAATCGTTCATTAATTATTTGCGAATATGTTAAAAACCTACTTTTGCGAACTAGTCCCTGGTTTTTCGCCCGATCGGAACCAGACCAGTCTAGGACAATTCTCTGGACTCTCCTGATCAATAATTATCGAAAAAAAGTTGAACTTTTGAATTTTTCGTATGGCTATAATTGGGTCATAAAGAAAATGGGCGTGGCAAAATGCACTCAAAAGCCTATAAATCCTAAACGAAAACTCAGAACTTCACAAAAATTGGTGAGCATATGTGCCATAACATTGTAAACAAGCGTGCAAAATTTCATGGAGATCGGACAATAGCTGGCGCTATAACTGTCAAAAAGCTTTGAAAACCATATATTTCCTATGGTAAATTGCCTGTTTTGGCTGTAAATGGTCTTTTCCATCTATTATTTCAGTGGTTAAAAGCTTTCCAAATAAAACTTAATGTCTTAAATGCTTATGTGCTTAAAGGCCTTAAATGCTTGAACCCCGATAAATGCTGCTTGCAGCTTTAATTATTATTATTATTATTAGGGGTTCAAGCACGAAGTGCTGAAACCCTATTGTAATTGCCCTGATTTTTATTATTATTATTATTCTTCCCTAAAACGCATCGTGCAGCCAAAACCGTAAGGCCTAGAGACGTGATACTTGGTCAAATGGTAGTAGTATTGCTCGCTACTCAGATACACGGACTTAGCCAAATCGGCCCATAGGTGGCGCTACAGCGACCAAAAGCGCGAAACTGCTCAGAACTCCTAGACCGTATGTCGTAGACTCAAGTGTCTTATATCATTGGAAAGCTGGATGCCTGACGAACAAAACGTATATCTCCGATTTCATTTCCGCCATGATAGATTTTCCGCCATTTTGAATTTTGCCAAAAACCTACTTTTGCGAACTAGTCCTAGGTTTTTCGCCCGATCGGAACCAAACCAGTACAGAAATGTTCTCTGGAGTCTGAATATCAATAATTATCGAAAAAAAGTTGAAATTTCGATTCACGAACGCTAAGGGGCGCCAAAACGTACGTTGTGGGAGGGGCCTATTTTACTAAAATGGCTATAACTCCAGAAGTAAATGAGGTATCTTCACCAAACTCGGTACACATGTGTAAGAGGTCAATCTGAGGTCACAGTAAAAAAATCGCGGCGATTGGCCACATGGTGGCGCTATAACATGAAAAAATCATAAAACAGGCTTTAACCACCTGACCGTTAGTCCGATTGACTTGAAAATTGGTATGCAGTGTCTTGGCCCAAGGTGTCATGTATGTCTATGAGGACATTGGTGTATCTCAAAAAACATGGCCGCCATCGGCCAATGAAGTTTGAGCACCTATTAGACAAGGTTAACGGAGGCCGATCGGAACGAAACTCGATGGGCATGTTCAACTCATAGCCCTAGAGGTCTGTAAGAATTTTGAAAGAAATCGGCCACTAGTTGGCGCTAACGAGTTTTACGGCTCTGTAATCACGTGGTGTTACACTTATTGTCACAAAATGCATATCATTTGATAGATCTGCTCATGCTGAACAACATTGCCTCAAGAACCATTGCTGTCAATCAAATCGTTCATTAATTATTTGCGAATATGTTAAAAACCTACTTTTGTGAACTAGTCCCTGGTTTTTCGCCCGATCGGAACCAGACCAGTCTAGGACAATTCTCTGGACTCTCCTGATCAATAATTATCGAAAAAAAGTTGAACTTTTGAATTTTTCGTATGACTATAATTGGGTCATAAAGAAAATGGGCGTGGCAAAATGCACTCAAAAGCCTATAAATCCTAAACGAAAACTCAGAACTTCACAAAAATTGGTGAGCATATGTGCCATAACATTGTAAACAAGCGTGCAAAATTTCATGGAGATCGGACAATAGCTGGCGCTATAACTGTCAAAAAGCTTTGAAAACCATATATTTCCTATGGTAAATTGCCTGTTTTGGCTGTAAATGGTCTTTTCCATCTATTATTTCAGTGGTTAAAAGCTTTCCAAATAAAACTTAATGTCTTAAATGCTTATGTGCTTAAAGGCCTTAAATGCTTGAACCCCGATAAATGCTGCTTGCAGCTTTAATTAGGGGTTCAAGCATGAAATGCTGAAACCCTATTGTAATTGTGCTGATTTTTATTATTATTATTATTAGGGGCCAAGCACCGAAGGTGCGGAGGCACCTATTGTATCCGTTCGCGTTCTTATTATTATTATTCTTCTTCTTCTTCCGCTCTTGGAGTCTATGGCAGCCCATAGAACCGATCGCGGGAAAGTTGTTTTGGTTTGACATTCTGATAGAGGACAGTCCCAACATTAAGTACACCAATTTTGGTGTGTCTAAGTCATTCCCTCTAGCGCCACCACCTGTCCAAAGTTTCACTTTTACTTTGCTAATAACTTTTGAACCGTAAGGCCAATCAGCGAAATCCTTTTTTCCTCTGATTCCTGAGCTCATGCCGATTCGATTGCACCCTATATCGTCATTTTCCGTCATAAAAACATGGCCGCCATTTTGAATTTTTCTAAAAAGGTACTTTTTCGAACTCGTCCTAGACGGTTTGTCCGATTTGCACGAAAATTGAATCGGATCATCTTCAGGCAGTGGTGACAAAAAGTTATTAAAATCTTGTTGATTCGTCAAACCGTTTTTGATAAACGCTCGAACAAATTTTACGTAGCGCTTGCAAAAACAGTCGTAAGGCTGTATCTCCGCAGCGGTTTATCGTATTCAGACCAAACTTGGTACATGTACTCACAAGCATGACCTGAGGCTACATGCTGCGTTTCGGCACAGCGCCACCTACAGGTCCGGAGATATGAAAAATGGCTATTTTTGCTTATAACTTCTGAACAGTTTGTCCAAAAATCATAAAATTGGTCTTGATAGATTCAGGGCGTCATGCCGAGTCGACTGATATCCAATTTTGCCATATCGGCCAATTTGACTGTCGGCCATTTTGAATTTTGTGCTAAAATGCTGTATTTTAACAACGCATGAACGGATTGTTACGAAACTTGGTATGGGTCATCAGCACGATGTCCTGAAGGAGTGTGAGAAGTTTCGAAACAGCGCCACCTAGTGGTGAATTTTTTTTTTCAAATGCTTATAACTTTGGGTGTGATCGACTTATTTTCACGAAACTCATCTCATTGGACTCCTGAATCGTTGCCGAGTCCAACGATACCAAACATGTTAGGTTTCGCCTAACGGTTTGTGTAGCATTGTGATTTAGCGCTTAAAAAACATTAGGCTATATCTTCGAAACCGTTTGTCCGATTGAGACGAAACCACCGTCAGAAGTTTGGAATCATAGCTTGTTAACTATATGCTAATTCCCAAATGTGAAAATATTGATGTTTAGGGGTAGTAATATTCAATCAAAGTCATGTGTCAGTCATTTTTTACGTGTTTTTTCATATAAATGTCTATAACTCCGAAGCAAATTGAGATTTTTGCACCAAAATCGACACATATATGTATGGGCTCACTCTGATGACACATAAAAAAAATAGTGGGACTGAGCCTCTTGGTGGCGCTATAATAGAACAAAACATGAAATTCCCATTGATTTCAATAGAGTTTTGTGAAATAAAATGCTATACTAAACAAATGCATTGGTGTAATATTACGAAACTCAGAATGTGCCTTCAGCACCATCCCCTGAAGGTACTCAAAATATTTCGAAACAGCGCCACCTAGTGGTCAAAAGTTATAACAAAATTTCCAAAAAGGCTAATAACTTTTGAATAAATCTGTCTATTGAAATGCCACTGGTCTTAATAGATTCCTTGGGTCAAGCCGAGAACATAGATACCAAGTTTTCCTTATTTGGCCGAACTTCCTGTCCGCCATCTTGATGTTCAGTCAAAACCTACTTTTTCGAACTCCTCCTAGACCGTTTGTCCGATTTTCACCAAAATCGAATCGTATCATCTCCAGACCGTGCCGACTAAAAGTTATGGATTTCGTGTCGATAGACGAAACCGTTTTCGTATAGCGCAGCAGCAAAGTTGAGGCATGATGCTAATAGCACTATTCAGGCTTTATCTCTGCAATGCCTTGACATATTGACACCAAACTTTGTATGTGTCATTGTCACTTCACTCTGACCACATCACATCAGTTTTGTAACTGCGCCACCTATTGGTCGAAAGTGATAATCCATAAAATCATATTTTTAATTATTGTTTCTATGATTTTTCAGGCATTTTGCATAAAATCCTCTTTAAAGTCTATAATTGCTCATTGTTGCAGTTGGTCTGACACTTTCAGACATGTTGGCATGTCTTGTCGTCTTATTCTGCTTGGCCCCGGTAATTGCTGCTTGCAGCTATATTTATTATTATTATTATTCCGCCCTAAAACGCATCGTGCAGCCCAAACCGTAAGAGCTGGAACCTTGAAACTTTGACAGATGGTAGTACAAAAATCGAGGAAAGGTTCAGAGATTATGACCCCGATTGGCCCATAGGTGGCGCTATAACAACCAAAAGCGCGAAACTGCTCATAACTCCTAGACCGTATGTCGTAGACTCAAGTGTCTTATATCATTGGAAAGCTGGACGCCTGACGAACAAAACGTTTATCTCCGATTTCATTTCCGCCATGATAGATTTTCCGCCATTTTGAATTTTGTCAAAAATCTACTTTTGCGAACTAGTCCCTGGTTTTTTGCCCGATTGGAACCAATCTAGTGCAGAAATGTTCTCTGGAGACTGAATATCAATAATTATCGAAAAAAAGTGGAAATTTCGATTCACGGTCGCTAAGGGGCGCCAAAACGTACGTTGTGGGAGGGGCCTATTTTACTAAAATGGCTATAACTCCCGATGTAAATGAGGTATCTTCACCAAACTTGGTACACATGTGTATGAGCTTACTCTGGGGTCACAGTAAAAAAATCGCGACGATTGGCCTCATGGTGGCGCTATAAAATGAAAAAAACATAAAACAGGCTATAACCACCTGACCGTTAGTCCGATTGACTTGAAAATTGGTATGCAGTGTCTTGGTCCAAGGTGCCATGTATGTGTATGAGGACATTGGCGTATCTCAAAAAACATGGCCGCCATCGGCCAACGAAGTTTGAGCACCTATTAGACAAGGTTAACGGAGGCCGATCGGAACGAAACTCAATGGGCATGTTCGGCTCATGGCCCTAAAGGTCTGTAAGAATTTTGAAAGAAATCGGCCACTAGTTGGCGCTAACGAGTTTTACGGCTCTGTAATCACGTAGTGTTACAAATATCCACACAATATGCATATCATTTGATAGATCTCCTCATCCTGAACAACTTTGCCTCAAGAACCATTGCTGTCAATCAAACTGTTCATTAATTATTCATTAATATGTTAAAAACCTACTTTTGCGAACTAGTCCTAGGTTTTTCGCCCGATCGGAACCAGACCAGTCTAGGACAATTCTCTGGACTCTCTAGATCAATAATTATCAAAAAAAAGTTGAACTTTTGCATTTGGATGGCTGTAATAGGGTAATTTATAAAATGGGCGTGTCAAAATACATTAAAAAGCCTATAAATCCTAAATAAAAACTCAGAACTTCACAAAAATTGGTCAGCATATGTGACATAACATCATTAACAAGCATGAAAAATTCTATGGAGATCGGACGATAGGTGGCGCTATAACTGTTAAAAAGCTTTAAAATCATATATTTCCTATGGTAAACTGCCTGTATTGGCTGTAAATGGTCTTTTCCATCTCTGATCATATAATTTTCATATCATAATGTTCAAAACTAGTGCAATACAATTCTCTGGACTCACTAGATCAATAATTGTCAGAAAAAGTTGAACTACTTCATTTGGATAGCTATAATAGGTTCACTTCAAAATCTGGCCTTTACCAAGTGTCCCCGAAAGCCTATATCTCTTTAATCAATGCTCAGACCTTCTTAAAAACAAGTCAGAACATGTGAAATATCACCCTGAACAAGCATGAAAATTTTCAGACAGATCGGACAAAATTTGCCTCTATAACAGTTAAAAAGGTGAAAATGATATGAATTAATGGCATGTTAAGCCAATAAGTGGTATTTTACTGCCCCCTGCTGTTTAAAATAGTAATTTTCTCATATTGGTATTGGTATCAGCCATGGTAAATCATGATAAATGATGGTGTGTGTGTGTGTGTGTGTGTGTGTGTGTGTGTGTGTGTGTGTGGTACAAATATAACAAAGGTTTTATTTTCCAACATGAAAACAAACATAACAGAGTGCTAGTGCACAAACAATAACCGACAATGATAATGGATGAGAGGGGAACTTAAATACACAGATCAAGACAAGGACAACAGGTGACGGTTATGATGATGAGGAGCAGGTGATGATGAGGAGGGTGATGAGGAGCAGGTGCAGGTGATGACGACAGATGGTGAATGTGATGAAGACAGAAGGTGAATGTGATGAAGGTGAATGTGACACCAATATCACTGAAACATTTGTGTGTGTGTGTGTGTAGCATTATTGTGTGTAGCATATGTAGCAAGTATGCATTATTGAGTTAACATGGAAATACTGGTTTGCTTTAGTGCAGAAAACTGGTCAAAATCATGAGGTTTAAAGTGAAAGTGAGCCAATAAGTGGTCTTCTACTGCCCTCTGCTGGCCATTCTACTTATTAATTAAATTTTTCCACATGTGCTTGCATTTAAACTTGAATACACACTAAAAATCACTTATATAGCAATAACTATTATAACACAATCATATTTTGTCAGTGTTAATCACTTTATTTGCACTGACACTTCAAATAATTGCTAGTAATGTGGTAAATCATGGTAAATCATGGTTAACTATGCTGTGTGTGTGTGTGTGTGTGTGTGTGTGTGTGTGTGTGTGTGTGTGTGTGTGTGTGTGTGTGTGTGTGTGTGTGTGTGTAAGCATGCATTGAGTTAACATGGATAAACTGGTTTGCTTTAGTGCAGAAAACTGGTTTAAAGTGAAAGTGAGCCAATAAGTGGTCTTCTACTGCCCTCTGCTGGCCATTCTACTTATTAATGAAATATTTCAACATGTGCTTGCATTCATACTTGAATACACACTAAAAAAATCACTTATATAGCAATAACTATTATAACACAATCATATTTTGTCAGTGTTAATCACTTTATTTGCACTGACACTTCAAATAATTGCTAGTAATGTGATAAATCAGGCTAGAAACATGGTAAATCAAAGTAAATAATACTAGATTGTCGTTTATCTCCTGGTAAATAATACTAGAACGTGGTATATCATGGTAAACCATGGTTAACTATGCTGTGTGTGTATGTGTGTGTGTGTGTGTGTGTGTGTGTGTGTGTGTGTGTGTGTGTGTGTGTGTGTGTGTGTGTGTGTAAGCATGCATTGAGTTAACATGGAAAAACTGGTTTGCTTTAGTGCAGAAAACTGGTTTAAAGTGAAAGTGAGCCAATAAGTGGTCTTCTAGTGCCCTCTGCTGGCCATTCTACTTAATAATGAAATATTTTACATGTGCTTTTGCATTCATACTTGGACACACACTAAAAATCACGTATATAACTAACTATTATAACACAATAATATTTTGTCAGTGTTCATCACCTCATTTGCACTGACACTTGACATAATTGCTAGTAATGTGGTTAATCATGCTAGAAACATTGTAAATCATAGTAAATAATACTGAAATGAGGTGTATCAAGGTAAATCATGCTAGAATCCTAATAAATCATTCTGGAACATGGTATATGATAGTAAATCATGCTAGAATCATATTAAATAATTCTAGAATGTGGCAAATCGTTGTGGGAGGAGCCTATTTTACTCAAATGGCTATAACTCAAGAAGTAAATGAGATATCTTCACCAAACTCAGTACACATGTGTATGGGTTCAATTTGAGGTCACAGTAAACAATTTTATGGAGATCGGACCATAGGTGGCGCTATAACTGTTAAAAAGCTTTAAAACCATATATATCCCATGGTAAACTGCCTGTATTGGCTGTAAATGGTCTTTTCCATCTATTATGTCAGTGGTTACATGCTTGCTAAATAAATCTTAATAACTTTTGATGCTTTTGTGCTTAAATGCCTTAAAGGCCTTAACTGCTTGAACCCCGATAAATGCTGCTTGCAGCTTTAATTATTATTATTATTATTATTATTATTATTATTCCGCCGTAAAACGCATCGTGCAGCCCAAACCGTAAGGGCTAGAGCTTTGAAACTTTGCCAGATGGTAGTACAAAAATCGAGGAGAGGTTATCAAATTATGACCTCGATTGGCCCATAGGTGGCGCTATAACAACCAAAAGCGCGAAAGTGGTCATAACTCCTGGACCGTATGTCGTAGACACAAGTGTCTTATATCATTGGAAAGCTGGTCGTCTGACGAACAAAACGTATATCTCCGATTTCATTTCCGTCATGATAGATTTTCCGCCATTTTGAATTTTGTCGAAAACCTACTTTTGCGAACTAGTCCCTGGTTTTTTGCTCGATCGGAACCAAACCAGTGCAGAATTGTTCTCTGGAGACTGAAGATCAATAATTATCGAAAAAAAGTTGAAATTTCGATTCAGGGTCGCTAGGGGGCGCAAAATTAACGTTGTGGGCGGAGCCTATTTTACTAAAATGGCTATAACTCCAGAAGTAAATGAGGTATTTTCACCAAACTTGGTACACATATGTAAGAGGTCAATCTGAGGTCACGGTAAAAAAATCGCGGCGATTGGCCACATGGTGGCGCTATAACATGAAAAAAACATAAAACAGGCTATAACCACCTGACCGTTAGTCCGATTGACTTGAAAATTGGTATGCAGTGTCTTGGTCCAAGGTGCCATGTATGTCTATGAGGACATTGGTGTATCTCAAAAAACATGGCCGCCATTGGCCAATGAAGTTGAGCACCTATTAGACAAGGTTAACGGAGGCCGATCGGAACGAAACTCGGTGGGCATGTTCGACTCATGGCCCTAGAGGTCTGTAAGAATTTTGAAAGAAATCGGCCACTAGTTGGCGCTAACGAGTTTTATGGCTCTGTAATCACGTGGTGTTAGATATATTGTCACAAAATGCATATCATTTGATAGATCTGCTCATGCTGAACAACTTTGCCTCTAGAACCATTGCTGTCAATCAAACCGTTCATTAAATATTCATGAATATGTTAAAAACCTACTTTTGCGAACTAGTCCCTGGTTTTTCGCCCGATCGGAACCAGACCAGTCTAGGACAATTCTATGGACTCTCTAGATCAATAATTATCAAAAAAAAGTTGAACTTTTGTATTTGTATGGCTGTAATAGGGTCATTTATAAAATGGGTGTGGCAAAATACACTCAAAAGCCTATAAATCCTAAATGAAAACTCAGAACTTCACAAAAATTGGTGAGCATATGTGTCATAACATCACAAACAAGCTTGCAAAATGTTATGGAGATTGGACAATAGTTGGCGCTATAACTGTTAAAAAGCTTTAAAACCATATATTTCCTATGGTAAACTGCCTGTATTGGCTGTAAATGGTCTTTTCCATGTCTGATCATATAATTTTCATATCATAATGTTCAAAACTAGTGCAATACAATTCTCTGGACTCACTAGATCAATAATTGTCAGAAAAAGTTGAACTACTTCATTTGGATAGCTATAATAGGTTCACTTCAAAATGTAGCCTTTACCAAGTGTCCCCGAAAGCCTATATCTCTTTAATGAATGACTCAGACCTTCTTAAAAACAAGTCAGAACATGTGAAATATCACTCTGAACATGCATGAAAATTTTCAGACAGATCAGACAAAATTTGCCTCTATAACAGTTAAAAAGGTGAAAATGATATGATTATAATGGCATGTTAAGCCAATAAGTGGTATTTTACTGCCCCCTGCTGTTCAAAATAGTCATTTTGTCATATTGTTCTATAATTTATATTTAGACTTTATAAAATCACTATTTTAACATTTACAATTACATTTAGTCAAAATCCATCTGTTAAAGTATTAGTATTGACAGTTTGATCACATCATACATTTCAAATGTCTGCATCTACAACATAATGTGTGTGTGTAGTCTTAGGTTTCTGAATAAATTCTGAATCATCTGATTAATAGCTTGCAAAGACTTTGTGAAATGTTTATAGACCATTCAAATATATTTTCATAATGACATATCCCAATAGCATTGAAATAACAACAACAACATTTGTCTTTGTGTGTGTGTGTGTGTGTGCGTGCGTGCGTGCGTGCGTGCGTGCGTGCGTGTGTGTGTGTGTGTGTGTGTGTGTGTGTGTGTGTGTGTGTGTGTGTGTGTAAACATGCATTATGGAGTTAAAATGGAAAAACTGGTTTGCTTTAGTGCAGAAAAATGGTGAAAATCAAGAAGTTTAAAGTGAAAGTGAGCCAATATGTGGTCTTCTACTGCCCTCTGCTGGCCATTCTACTTATTAATGAAGTCTACTCACATATGCTTTTGCATTCATTAGACACTAAAAATCACTTATATAACAATAAAACACAAAAAAAATCACTTATATAACAATTACTATTGTAGCACAATCATATTTTGTCAGAGTTGATCACTTCATTTTTACTGATACTTCACATAATTGCTAGCAATGTGGTAAATCATGGTAAATTACACTAAAAACATGGTAAATCATAATAAATAATACTAGAATGTGGTGTATCAAGGTAAATCATATTACAATCCTGGTACATCATTCTAGAACATGGTATATCATGGTACATCATGCTAGAACATGGTAAATCATGGTAAACTATGCTAGAACAGGGTAAATCATGGTAAGCCATGATAAATCATAATAAACTATGGTAAATCATGTTAGAATGTGGTATATCATGGTAAATCATGCTAGAACATGGTAAATCATGGTAAACTATGCTAAAACAGGGTAAATCATGGTAAACTATGATGAATCATGGTAAACTATGATGAATCATGGTAAACTATGGTAATCCATGCTAGAATCACAGTAAACAATGGTAAATCATACTAGAATGTAGTATATCATGGTAAATTATGCTAGAATATGGCAAATCATGCTAGAATCATAGTAAATAATACTAGAATATGCTAAATTGTTGTGGGAGGAGCCTATTTTACTAAAATGGCTATAACTCAAGAAGTAAATGAGATATCTTCACCAAACTCAGTACACATGTGTATGGGTTCAATTTGAGGTCACAGTAAACAATTCTATGGAGATCGGACCATAGGTGGCGCTATAACTGTTAAAAAAGCTTTAAAACCATATATATCACATGGTAAATTGCCTGTATTGGCTGTAAATGGTCTTTTCCATCTATTATGTCAGTGGTTACATGCTTATTAAATAAATCTTAATAACTTTTGATGCTTTTGTGCTTAAATGCCTTAAAGGCCTTAACTGCTTGAACCCCGATAAATGCTGCTTGCAGCTTTAATTATTATTATTAGGGGTTCAAGCACGAAGTGCTGAAACCCTATTGTAATCGTCCTGATTTTTATTAGGGGTTCAAGCATGAAATGCTGAAACCCTATTGTAATTGTAAGGATTCGTAAAACGCATCGTGCAGGCCAAACCGTAAGGCCTAGAGACGTGAAACCTGGCCAGATGGTAGGCCTCAGTTTGGGGACAACCTATCAGAGTATGACCCCGAATGGCCCATAGGTGGCGCTACAGCAACCAAAAGTTCAAAATTGCTCATAACTCTTAGACCGTTTGTCCCAGGATCAAGTGCCCTATATCGTTGGAATCCTTGGCTCAAGGCGGACAAAATGGCTATCTCCGATTTGGATGTCGGCAGGGAAAATATTCTGCTATGTCGAATTTTGTCCAAAACCTACTTTTGCGAACTAGTCCCTGGTTTTTCGCCCGATCGGAACCAAACCAGTCTAGGACAATTCTCTGGACTCTCTAGATCAATAATTATCGAAAAAAAGTTGAACTTTTGCATTTGGGTGGCTGTAACAGGCTCGTTTAGAAAAGGGGCGTGGCAAAATACACTCAAAAGCCTATAAATCCCAAATGAAAACTCAGAACTTCACCAAAATTGATGAGCATATGTGTCAGAACATGGTGAGGAAGCATGCAGAGTTTCATGGAGATCGGACCTTAGGTGGCGCTATAACTGGCAAAAAGCCCTCATTCTTATTAGGGGTTCAAGCATGAAATGCTGAAACCCTATTGTAATTGTAAGGATTCGTAAAACGCATCGTGCAGGCCAAACCGTAAGGCCTAGAGACGTGAAACCTGGCCAGATGGTAGGCCTCAGTTTGGGGACAACCTATCAGAGTATGACCCCGAATGGCCCATAGGTGGCGCTACAGCAACCAAAAGTTCAAAATTGCTCATAACTCTTAGACCGTTTGTCCCAGGATCAAGTGCCCTATATCGTTGGAATCCTTGGCTCAAGGCGGACAAAATGGCTATCTCCGATTTGGATGTCGGCAGGGAAAATATTCTGCTATGTCGAATTTTGTCCAAAACCTACTTTTGCGAACTAGTCCCTGGTTTTTCGCCCGATCGGAACCAAACCAGTCTAGGACAATTCTCTGGACTCTCTAGATCAATAATTATCGAAAAAAAGTTGAACTTTTGCATTTGGGTGGCTGTAACAGGCTCGTTTAGAAAAGGGGCGTGGCAAAATACACTCAAAAGCCTATAAATCCCAAATGAAAACTCAGAACTTCACCAAAATTGATGAGCATATGTGTCAGAACATGGTGAGGAAGCATGCAGAGTTTCATGGAGATCGGACCTTAGGTGGCGCTATAACTGGCAAAAAGCCCTCATTCTTATTAGGGGTTCAAGCATGAAATGCTGAAACCCTATTGTAATTGTAAGGATTCGTAAAACGCATCGTGCAGGCCAAACCGTAAGGCCTAGAGACGTGAAACCTGGCCAGATGGTAGGCCTCAGTTTGGGGACAACCTATCAGAGTATGACCCCGAATGGCCCATAGGTGGCGCTACAGCAACCAAAAGTTCAAAATTGCTCATAACTCTTAGACCGTTTGTCCCAGGATCAAGTGCCCTATATCGTTGGAATCCTTGGCTCAAGGCGGACAAAATGGCTATCTCCGATTTGGATGTCGGCAGGGAAAATATTCTGCTATGTCGAATTTTGTCCAAAACCTACTTTTGCGAACTAGTCCCTGGTTTTTCGCCCGATCGGAACCAAACCAGTCTAGGACAATTCTCTGGACTCTCTAGATCAAAAATTATCGAAAAAAAGTTGAACTTTTGCATTTGGGTGGCTGTAACAGGCTCGTTTAGAAAAGGGGCGTGGCAAAATACACTCAAAAGCCTATAAATCCCAAATGAAAACTCAGAACTTCACCAAAATTGATGAGCATATGTGTCAGAACATGGTGAGGAAGCATGCAGAGTTTCATGGAGATCGGACCTTAGGTGGCGCTATAACTGGCAAAAAGCCCTCATTCTTATTAGGGGTTCAAGCATGAAATGCTGAAACCCTATTGTAATTGTAAGGATTCGTAAAACGCATCGTGCAGGCCAAACCGTAAGGCCTAGAGACGTGAAACCTGGCCAGATGGTAGGCCTCAGTTTGGGGACAACCTATCAGAGTATGACCCCGAATGGCCCATAGGTGGCGCTACAGCAACCAAAAGTTCAAAATTGCTCATAACTCTTAGACCGTTTGTCCCAGGATCAAGTGCCCTATATCGTTGGAATCCTTGGCTCAAGGCGGACAAAATGGCTATCTCCGATTTGGATGTCGGCAGGGAAAATATTCTGCTATGTCGAATTTTGTCCAAAACCTACTTTTGCGAACTAGTCCCTGGTTTTTCGCCCGATCGGAACCAAACCAGTCTAGGACAATTCTCTGGACTCTCTAGATCAATAATTATCGAAAAAAAGTTGAACTTTTGCATTTGGGTGGCTGTAACAGGCTCGTTTAGAAAAGGGGCGTGGCAAAATACACTCAAAAGCCTATAAATCCCAAATGAAAACTCAGAACTTCACCAAAATTGATGAGCATATGTGTCAGAACATGGTGAGGAAGCATGCAGAGTTTCATGGAGATCGGACCTTAGGTGGCGCTATAACTGGCAAAAAGCCCTCATTCTTATTAGGGGTTCAAGCATGAAATGCTGAAACCCTATTGTAATTGTAAGGATTCGTAAAACGCATCGTGCAGGCCAAACCGTAAGGCCTAGAGACGTGAAACCTGGCCAGATGGTAGGCCTCAGTTTGGGGACAACCTATCAGAGTATGACCCCGAATGGCCCATAGGTGGCGCTACAGCAACCAAAAGTTCAAAATTGCTCATAACTCTTAGACCGTTTGTCCCAGGATCAAGTGCCCTATATCGTTGGAATCCTTGGCTCAAGGCGGACAAAATGGCTATCTCCGATTTGGATGTCGGCAGGGAAAATATTCTGCTATGTCGAATTTTGTCCAAAACCTACTTTTGCGAACTAGTCCCTGGTTTTTCGCCCGATCGGAACCAAACCAGTCTAGGACAATTCTCTGGACTCTCTAGATCAATAATTATCGAAAAAAAGTTGAACTTTTGCATTTGGGTGGCTGTAACAGGCTCGTTTAGAAAAGGGGCGTGGCAAAATACACTCAAAAGCCTATAAATCCCAAATGAAAACTCAGAACTTCACCAAAATTGATGAGCATATGTGTCAGAACATGGTGAGGAAGCATGCAGAGTTTCATGGAGATCGGACCTTAGGTGGCGCTATAACTGGCAAAAAGCCCTCATTCTTATTAGGGGTTCAAGCATGAAATGCTGAAACCCTATTGTAATTGTAAGGATTCGTAAAACGCATCGTGCAGGCCAAACCGTAAGGCCTAGAGACGTGAAACCTGGCCAGATGGTAGGCCTCAGTTTGGGGACAACCTATCAGAGTATGACCCCGAATGGCCCATAGGTGGCGCTACAGCAACCAAAAGTTCAAAATTGCTCATAACTCTTAGACCGTTTGTCCCAGGATCAAGTGCCCTATATCGTTGGAATCCTTGGCTCAAGGCGGACAAAATGGCTATCTCCGATTTGGATGTCGGCAGGGAAAATATTCTGCTATGTCGAATTTTGTCCAAAACCTACTTTTGCGAACTAGTCCCTGGTTTTTCGCCCGATCGGAACCAAACCAGTCTAGGACAATTCTCTGGACTCTCTAGATCAATAATTATCGAAAAAAAGTTGAACTTTTGCATTTGGGTGGCTGTAACAGGCTCGTTTAGAAAAGGGGCGTGGCAAAATACACTCAAAAGCCTATAAATCCCAAATGAAAACTCAGAACTTCACCAAAATTGATGAGCATATGTGTCAGAACATGGTGAGGAAGCATGCAGAGTTTCATGGAGATCGGACCTTAGGTGGCGCTATAACTGGCAAAAAGCCCTCATTCTTATTAGGGGTTCAAGCATGAAATGCTGAAACCCTATTGTAATTGTAAGGATTCGTAAAACGCATCGTGCAGGCCAAACCGTAAGGCCTAGAGACGTGAAACCTGGCCAGATGGTAGGCCTCAGTTTGGGGACAACCTATCAGAGTATGACCCCGAATGGCCCATAGGTGGCGCTACAGCAACCAAAAGTTCAAAATTGCTCATAACTCTTAGACCGTTTGTCCCAGGATCAAGTGCCCTATATCGTTGGAATCCTTGGCTCAAGGCGGACAAAATGGCTATCTCCGATTTGGATGTCGGCAGGGAAAATATTCTGCTATGTCGAATTTTGTCCAAAACCTACTTTTGCGAACTAGTCCCTGGTTTTTCGCCCGATCGGAACCAAACCAGTCTAGGACAATTCTCTGGACTCTCTAGATCAATAATTATCGAAAAAAAGTTGAACTTTTGCATTTGGGTGGCTGTAACAGGCTCGTTTAGAAAAGGGGCGTGGCAAAATACACTCAAAAGCCTATAAATCCCAAATGAAAACTCAGAACTTCACCAAAATTGATGAGCATATGTGTCAGAACATGGTGAGGAAGCATGCAGAGTTTCATGGAGATCGGACCTTAGGTGGCGCTATAACTGGCAAAAAGCCCTCATTCTTATTAGGGGTTCAAGCATGAAATGCTGAAACCCTATTGTAATTGTAAGGATTCGTAAAACGCATCGTGCAGGCCAAACCGTAAGGCCTAGAGACGTGAAACCTGGCCAGATGGTAGGCCTCAGTTTGGGGACAACCTATCAGAGTATGACCCCGAATGGCCCATAGGTGGCGCTACAGCAACCAAAAGTTCAAAATTGCTCATAACTCTTAGACCGTTTGTCCCAGGATCAAGTGCCCTATATCGTTGGAATCCTTGGCTCAAGGCGGACAAAATGGCTATCTCCGATTTGGATGTCGGCAGGGAAAATATTCTGCTATGTCGAATTTTGTCCAAAACCTACTTTTGCGAACTAGTCCCTGGTTTTTCGCCCGATCGGAACCAAACCAGTCTAGGACAATTCTCTGGACTCTCTAGATCAATAATTATCGAAAAAAAGTTGAACTTTTGCATTTGGGTGGCTGTAACAGGCTCGTTTAGAAAAGGGGCGTGGCAAAATACACTCAAAAGCCTATAAATCCCAAATGAAAACTCAGAACTTCACCAAAATTGATGAGCATATGTGTCAGAACATGGTGAGGAAGCATGCAGAGTTTCATGGAGATCGGACCTTAGGTGGCGCTATAACTGGCAAAAAGCCCTCATTCTTATTAGGGGTTCAAGCATGAAATGCTGAAACCCTATTGTAATTGTAAGGATTCGTAAAACGCATCGTGCAGGCCAAACCGTAAGGCCTAGAGACGTGAAACCTGGCCAGATGGTAGGCCTCAGTTTGGGGACAACCTATCAGAGTATGACCCCGAATGGCCCATAGGTGGCGCTACAGCAACCAAAAGTTCAAAATTGCTCATAACTCTTAGACCGTTTGTCCCAGGATCAAGTGCCCTATATCGTTGGAATCCTTGGCTCAAGGCGGACAAAATGGCTATCTCCGATTTGGATGTCGGCAGGGAAAATATTCTGCTATGTCGAATTTTGTCCAAAACCTACTTTTGCGAACTAGTCCCTGGTTTTTCGCCCGATCGGAACCAAACCAGTCTAGGACAATTCTCTGGACTCTCTAGATCAATAATTATCGAAAAAAAGTTGAACTTTTGCATTTGGGTGGCTGTAACAGGCTCGTTTAGAAAAGGGGCGTGGCAAAATACACTCAAAAGCCTATAAATCCCAAATGAAAACTCAGAACTTCACCAAAATTGATGAGCATATGTGTCAGAACATGGTGAGGAAGCATGCAGAGTTTCATGGAGATCGGACCTTAGGTGGCGCTATAACTGGCAAAAAGCCCTCATTCTTATTAGGGGTTCAAGCATGAAATGCTGAAACCCTATTGTAATTGTAAGGATTCGTAAAACGCATCGTGCAGGCCAAACCGTAAGGCCTAGAGACGTGAAACCTGGCCAGATGGTAGGCCTCAGTTTGGGGACAACCTATCAGAGTATGACCCCGAATGGCCCATAGGTGGCGCTACAGCAACCAAAAGTTCAAAATTGCTCATAACTCTTAGACCGTTTGTCCCAGGATCAAGTGCCCTATATCGTTGGAATCCTTGGCTCAAGGCGGACAAAATGGCTATCTCCGATTTGGATGTCGGCAGGGAAAATATTCTGCTATGTCGAATTTTGTCCAAAACCTACTTTTGCGAACTAGTCCCTGGTTTTTCGCCCGATCGGAACCAAACCAGTCTAGGACAATTCTCTGGACTCTCTAGATCAATAATTATCGAAAAAAAGTTGAACTTTTGCATTTGGGTGGCTGTAACAGGCTCGTTTAGAAAAGGGGCGTGGCAAAATACACTCAAAAGCCTATAAATCCCAAATGAAAACTCAGAACTTCACCAAAATTGATGAGCATATGTGTCAGAACATGGTGAGGAAGCATGCAGAGTTTCATGGAGATCGGACCTTAGGTGGCGCTATAACTGGCAAAAAGCCCTCATTCTTATTAGGGGTTCAAGCATGAAATGCTGAAACCCTATTGTAATTGTAAGGATTCGTAAAACGCATCGTGCAGGCCAAACCGTAAGGCCTAGAGACGTGAAACCTGGCCAGATGGTAGGCCTCAGTTTGGGGACAACCTATCAGAGTATGACCCCGAATGGCCCATAGGTGGCGCTACAGCAACCAAAAGTTCAAAATTGCTCATAACTCTTAGACCGTTTGTCCCAGGATCAAGTGCCCTATATCGTTGGAATCCTTGGCTCAAGGCGGACAAAATGGCTATCTCCGATTTGGATGTCGGCAGGGAAAATATTCTGCTATGTCGAATTTTGTCCAAAACCTACTTTTGCGAACTAGTCCCTGGTTTTTCGCCCGATCGGAACCAAACCAGTCTAGGACAATTCTCTGGACTCTCTAGATCAATAATTATCGAAAAAAAGTTGAACTTTTGCATTTGGGTGGCTGTAACAGGCTCGTTTAGAAAAGGGGCGTGGCAAAATACACTCAAAAGCCTATAAATCCCAAATGAAAACTCAGAACTTCACCAAAATTGATGAGCATATGTGTCAGAACATGGTGAGGAAGCATGCAGAGTTTCATGGAGATCGGACCTTAGGTGGCGCTATAACTGGCAAAAAGCCCTCATTCTTATTAGGGGTTCAAGCATGAAATGCTGAAACCCTATTGTAATTGTAAGGATTCGTAAAACGCATCGTGCAGGCCAAACCGTAAGGCCTAGAGACGTGAAACCTGGCCAGATGGTAGGCCTCAGTTTGGGGACAACCTATCAGAGTATGACCCCGAATGGCCCATAGGTGGCGCTACAGCAACCAAAAGTTCAAAATTGCTCATAACTCTTAGACCGTTTGTCCCAGGATCAAGTGCCCTATATCGTTGGAATCCTTGGCTCAAGGCGGACAAAATGGCTATCTCCGATTTGGATGTCGGCAGGGAAAATATTCTGCTATGTCGAATTTTGTCCAAAACCTACTTTTGCGAACTAGTCCCTGGTTTTTCGCCCGATCGGAACCAAACCAGTCTAGGACAATTCTCTGGACTCTCTAGATCAATAATTATCGAAAAAAAGTTGAACTTTTGCATTTGGGTGGCTGTAACAGGCTCGTTTAGAAAAGGGGCGTGGCAAAATACACTCAAAAGCCTATAAATCCCAAATGAAAACTCAGAACTTCACCAAAAT
Source organism: Squalius cephalus (assembly GCF_949319135.1). Classification (NCBI taxonomy): domain Eukaryota; kingdom Metazoa; phylum Chordata; class Actinopteri; order Cypriniformes; family Leuciscidae; genus Squalius; species Squalius cephalus. The sequence goes on from NC_137127.1 coordinate 23,958,311, forward strand.
TGATGAGCATATGTGTCAGAACATGGTGAGGAAGCATGCAGAGTTTCATGGAGATCGGACCTTAGGTGGCGCTATAACTGGCAAAAAGCCCTCATTCTTATTAGGGGTTCAAGCATGAAATGCTGAAACCCTATTGTAATTGTAAGCATTCGTAAAACGCATCGTGCAGGCCAAACCGTAAGGCCTAGAGACGTGAAACCTGGCCAGATGGTAGGCCTCAGTTTGGGGACAACCTATCAGAGTATGACCCCGAATGGCCCATAGGTGGCGCTACAGCAACCAAAAGTTCAAAATTGCTCATAACTCTTAGACCGTTTGTCCCAGGATCAAGTGCCCTATATCGTTGGAATCCTTGGCTCAAGGCGGACAAAATGGCTATCTCCGATTTGGATGTCGGCAGGGAAAATATTCTGCTATGTCGAATTTTGTCCAAAACCTACTTTTGCGAACTAGTCCCTGGTTTTTCGCCCGATCGGAACCAAACCAGTCTAGGACAATTCTCTGGACTCTCTAGATCAATAATTATCGAAAAAAAGTTGAACTTTTGCATTTGGGTGGCTGTAACAGGCTCGTTTAGAAAAGGGGCGTGGCAAAATACACTCAAAAGCCTATAAATCCCAAATGAAAACTCAGAACTTCACCAAAATTGATGAGCATATGTGTCAGAACATGGTGAGGAAGCATGCAGAGTTTCATGGAGATCGGACCTTAGGTGGCGCTATAACTGGCAAAAAGCCCTCATTCTTATTAGGGGTTCAAGCATGAAATGCTGAAACCCTATTGTAATTGTAAGGATTCGTAAAACGCATCGTGCAGGCCAAACCGTAAGGCCTAGAGACGTGAAACCTGGCCAGATGGTAGGCCTCAGTTTGGGGACAACCTATCAGAGTATGACCCCGAATGGCCCATAGGTGGCGCTACAGCAACCAAAAGTTCAAAATTGCTCATAACTCTTAGACCGTTTGTCCCAGGATCAAGTGCCCTATATCGTTGGAATCCTTGGCTCAAGGCGGACAAAATGGCTATCTCCGATTTGGATGTCGGCAGGGAAAATATTCTGCTATGTCGAATTTTGTCCAAAACCTACTTTTGCGAACTAGTCCCTGGTTTTTCGCCCGATCGGAACCAAACCAGTCTAGGACAATTCTCTGGACTCTCTAGATCAATAATTATCGAAAAAAAGTTGAACTTTTGCATTTGGGTGGCTGTAACAGGCTCGTTTAGAAAAGGGGCGTGGCAAAATACACTCAAAAGCCTATAAATCCCAAATGAAAACTCAGAACTTCACCAAAATTGATGAGCATATGTGTCAGAACATGGTGAGGAAGCATGCAGAGTTTCATGGAGATCGGACCTTAGGTGGCGCTATAACTGGCAAAAAGCCCTCATTCTTATTAGGGGTTCAAGCATGAAATGCTGAAACCCTATTGTAATTGTAAGGATTCGTAAAACGCATCGTGCAGGCCAAACCGTAAGGCCTAGAGACGTGAAACCTGGCCAGATGGTAGGCCTCAGTTTGGGGACAACCTATCAGAGTATGACCCCGAATGGCCCATAGGTGGCGCTACAGCAACCAAAAGTTCAAAATTGCTCATAACTCTTAGACCGTTTGTCCCAGGATCAAGTGCCCTATATCGTTGGAATCCTTGGCTCAAGGCGGACAAAATGGCTATCTCCGATTTGGATGTCGGCAGGGAAAATATTCTGCTATGTCGAATTTTGTCCAAAACCTACTTTTGCGAACTAGTCCCTGGTTTTTCGCCCGATCGGAACCAAACCAGTCTAGGACAATTCTCTGGACTCTCTAGATCAATAATTATCGAAAAAAAGTTGAACTTTTGCATTTGGGTGGCTGTAACAGGCTCGTTTAGAAAAGGGGCGTGGCAAAATACACTCAAAAGCCTATAAATCCCAAATGAAAACTCAGAACTTCACCAAAATTGATGAGCATATGTGTCAGAACATGGTGAGGAAGCATGCAGAGTTTCATGGAGATCGGACCTTAGGTGGCGCTATAACTGGCAAAAAGCCCTCATTCTTATTAGGGGTTCAAGCATGAAATGCTGAAACCCTATTGTAATTGTAAGGATTCGTAAAACGCATCGTGCAGGCCAAACCGTAAGGCCTAGAGACGTGAAACCTGGCCAGATGGTAGGCCTCAGTTTGGGGACAACCTATCAGAGTATGACCCCGAATGGCCCATAGGTGGCGCTACAGCAACCAAAAGTTCAAAATTGCTCATAACTCTTAGACCGTTTGTCCCAGGATCAAGTGCCCTATATCGTTGGAATCCTTGGCTCAAGGCGGACAAAATGGCTATCTCCGATTTGGATGTCGGCAGGGAAAATATTCTGCTATGTCGAATTTTGTCCAAAACCTACTTTTGCGAACTAGTCCCTGGTTTTTCGCCCGATCGGAACCAAACCAGTCTAGGACAATTCTCTGGACTCTCTAGATCAATAATTATCGAAAAAAAGTTGAACTTTTGCATTTGGGTGGCTGTAACAGGCTCGTTTAGAAAAGGGGCGTGGCAAAATACACTCAAAAGCCTATAAATCCCAAATGAAAACTCAGAACTTCACCAAAATTGATGAGCATATGTGTCAGAACATGGTGAGGAAGCATGCAGAGTTTCATGGAGATCGGACCTTAGGTGGCGCTATAACTGGCAAAAAGCCCTCATTCTTATTAGGGGTTCAAGCATGAAATGCTGAAACCCTATTGTAATTGTAAGGATTCGTAAAACGCATCGTGCAGGCCAAACCGTAAGGCCTAGAGACGTGAAACCTGGCCAGATGGTAGGCCTCAGTTTGGGGACAACCTATCAGAGTATGACCCCGAATGGCCCATAGGTGGCGCTACAGCAACCAAAAGTTCAAAATTGCTCATAACTCTTAGACCGTTTGTCCCAGGATCAAGTGCCCTATATCGTTGGAATCCTTGGCTCAAGGCGGACAAAATGGCTATCTCCGATTTGGATGTCGGCAGGGAAAATATTCTGCTATGTCGAATTTTGTCCAAAACCTACTTTTGCGAACTAGTCCCTGGTTTTTCGCCCGATCGGAACCAAACCAGTCTAGGACAATTCTCTGGACTCTCTAGATCAATAATTATCGAAAAAAAGTTGAACTTTTGCATTTGGGTGGCTGTAACAGGGTCATTTAGAAAAGGGGCGTGGCAAAATACACTCAAAAGCCTATAAATCCCAAATGAAAACTCAGAACTTCACCCAAATTGATGAGCATATGTGTCAGAACATGCTGAGGAAGCATGCAGAGTTTCATGGAGATCGGACCACAGTTGGCGCTATAACTGGCAAAAAGCCTTCATTCTTATTAGGGGTTCAAGCATGAAATGCTGAAACCCTATTGTAATTGTAAGGATTTGTAAAACGCATCGTGCAGGACAAACCGTAAGGCCTAGAGACTTGAAACCTGGCCAGATGGTAGGCCTCAATTTGGGGACAACCTATCAGAGTATGACCCCGATTGGCCCATAGGTGGCGCTACAGCAACCAAAAGTTCAAAATTGCTCATAACTCTTAGACCGTTTGTCCCAGGATCAAGTGTCTTATATCGTTGGAATCCTTGGCTCAAGGCGGACAAAATGGCTATCTCCAATTTGGATGTAGGCAGGAAAAATTTTCTGCTATGTCGGATTTTGCCCAAAACCTACTTTTGCGAACTAGTCCCTGGTTTTTCGCCCGATCGGAACCAAACCAGTCTAGGACAATTCTCTGGACTCTCTAGATCAATAATTATCGAAAAAAAGTTGAACTTTTGCATTTGGGTGGCTGTAACAGGGTCATTTAGAAAAGGGGCGTGGCAAAATACACTCAAAAGCCTATAAATCCCAAATGAAAACTCAGAACTTCACCCAAATTGATGAGCATATGTGTCAGAACATGCTGAGGAAGCATGCAGAGTTTCATGGAGATCGGACCACAGTTGGCGCTATAACTGGCAAAAAGCCTTCATTCTTATTAGGGGTTCAAGCATGAAATGCTGAAACCCTATTGTAATTGTAAGGATTTGTAAAACGCATCGTGCAGGACAAACCGTAAGGCCTAGAGACTTGAAACCTGGCCAGATGGTAGGCCTCAATTTGGGGACAACCTATCAGAGTATGACCCCGATTGGCCCATAGGTGGCGCTACAGCAACCAAAAGTTCAAAATTGCTCATAACTCTTAGACCGTTTGTCCCAGGATCAAGTGTCTTATATCGTTGGAATCCTTGGCTCAAGGCGGACAAAATGGCTATCTCCAATTTGGATGTAGGCAGGAAAAATTTTCTGCTATGTCGGATTTTGCCCAAAACCTACTTTTGCGAACTAGTCCCTGGTTTTTCGCCCGATCGGAACCAAACCAGTCTAGGACAATTCTCTGGACTCTCTAGATCAATAATTATCGAAAAAAAGTTGAACTTTTGCATTTGGGTGGCTGTAACAGGGTCATTTAGAAAAGGGGCGTGGCAAAATACACTCAAAAGCCTATAAATCCCAAATGAAAACTCAGAACTTCACCCAAATTGATGAGCATATGTGTCAGAACATGCTGAGGAAGCATGCAGAGTTTCATGGAGATCGGACCACAGTTGGCGCTATAACTGGCAAAAAGCCTTCATTCTTATTAGGGGTTCAAGCATGAAATGCTGAAACCCTATTGTAATTGTAAGGATTTGTAAAACGCATCGTGCAGGACAAACCGTAAGGCCTAGAGACTTGAAACCTGGCCAGATGGTAGGCCTCAATTTGGGGACAACCTATCAGAGTATGACCCCGATTGGCCCATAGGTGGCGCTACAGCAACCAAAAGTTCAAAATTGCTCATAACTCTTAGACCGTTTGTCCCAGGATCAAGTGTCTTATATCGTTGGAATCCTTGGCTCAAGGCGGACAAAATGGCTATCTCCAATTTGGATGTAGGCAGGAAAAATTTTCTGCTATGTCGGATTTTGCCCAAAACCTACTTTTGCGAACTAGTCCCTGGTTTTTCGCCCGATCGGAACCAAACCAGTCTAGGACAATTCTCTGGACTCTCTAGATCAATAATTATCGAAAAAAAGTTGAACTTTTGCATTTGGGTGGCTGTAACAGGGTCATTTAGAAAAGGGGCGTGGCAAAATACACTCAAAAGCCTATAAATCCCAAATGAAAACTCAGAACTTCACCCAAATTGATGAGCATATGTGTCAGAACATGCTGAGGAAGCATGCAGAGTTTCATGGAGATCGGACCACAGTTGGCGCTATAACTGGCAAAAAGCCTTCATTCTTATTAGGGGTTCAAGCATGAAATGCTGAAACCCTATTGTAATTGTAAGGATTTGTAAAACGCATCGTGCAGGACAAACCGTAAGGCCTAGAGACTTGAAACCTGGCCAGATGGTAGGCCTCAATTTGGGGACAACCTATCAGAGTATGACCCCGATTGGCCCATAGGTGGCGCTACAGCAACCAAAAGTTCAAAATTGCTCATAACTCTTAGACCGTTTGTCCCAGGATCAAGTGTCTTATATCGTTGGAATCCTTGGCTCAAGGCGGACAAAATGGCTATCTCCAATTTGGATGTAGGCAGGAAAAATTTTCTGCTATGTCGGATTTTGCCCAAAACCTACTTTTGCGAACTAGTCCCTGGTTTTTCGCCCGATCGGAACCAAACCAGTCTAGGACAATTCTCTGGACTCTCTAGATCAATAATTATCGAAAAAAAGTTGAACTTTTGCATTTGGGTGGCTGTAACAGGGTCATTTAGAAAAGGGGCGTGGCAAAATACACTCAAAAGCCTATAAATCCCAAATGAAAACTCAGAACTTCACCCAAATTGATGAGCATATGTGTCAGAACATGCTGAGGAAGCATGCAGAGTTTCATGGAGATCGGACCACAGTTGGCGCTATAACTGGCAAAAAGCCTTCATTCTTATTAGGGGTTCAAGCATGAAATGCTGAAACCCTATTGTAATTGTAAGGATTTGTAAAACGCATCGTGCAGGACAAACCGTAAGGCCTAGAGACTTGAAACCTGGCCAGATGGTAGGCCTCAATTTGGGGACAACCTATCAGAGTATGACCCCGATTGGCCCATAGGTGGCGCTACAGCAACCAAAAGTTCAAAATTGCTCATAACTCTTAGACCGTTTGTCCCAGGATCAAGTGTCTTATATCGTTGGAATCCTTGGCTCAAGGCGGACAAAATGGCTATCTCCAATTTGGATGTAGGCAGGAAAAATTTTCTGCTATGTCGGATTTTGCCCAAAACCTACTTTTGCGAACTAGTCCCTGGTTTTTCGCCCGATCGGAACCAAACCAGTCTAGGACAATTCTCTGGACTCTCTAGATCAATAATTATCGAAAAAAAGTTGAACTTTTGCATTTGGGTGGCTGTAACAGGGTCATTTAGAAAAGGGGCGTGGCAAAATACACTCAAAAGCCTATAAATCCCAAATGAAAACTCAGAACTTCACCCAAATTGATGAGCATATGTGTCAGAACATGCTGAGGAAGCATGCAGAGTTTCATGGAGATCGGACCACAGTTGGCGCTATAACTGGCAAAAAGCCTTCATTCTTATTAGGGGTTCAAGCATGAAATGCTGAAACCCTATTGTAATTGTAAGGATTTGTAAAACGCATCGTGCAGGACAAACCGTAAGGCCTAGAGACTTGAAACCTGGCCAGATGGTAGGCCTCAATTTGGGGACAACCTATCAGAGTATGACCCCGATTGGCCCATAGGTGGCGCTACAGCAACCAAAAGTTCAAAATTGCTCATAACTCTTAGACCGTTTGTCCCAGGATCAAGTGTCTTATATCGTTGGAATCCTTGGCTCAAGGCGGACAAAATGGCTATCTCCAATTTGGATGTAGGCAGGAAAAATTTTCTGCTATGTCGGATTTTGCCCAAAACCTACTTTTGCGAACTAGTCCCTGGTTTTTCGCCCGATCGGAACCAAACCAGTCTAGGACAATTCTCTGGACTCTCTAGATCAATAATTATCGAAAAAAAGTTGAACTTTTGCATTTGGGTGGCTGTAACAGGGTCATTTAGAAAAGGGGCGTGGCAAAATACACTCAAAAGCCTATAAATCCCAAATGAAAACTCAGAACTTCACCCAAATTGATGAGCATATGTGTCAGAACATGCTGAGGAAGCATGCAGAGTTTCATGGAGATCGGACCACAGTTGGCGCTATAACTGGCAAAAAGCCTTCATTCTTATTAGGGGTTCAAGCATGAAATGCTGAAACCCTATTGTAATTGTAAGGATTTGTAAAACGCATCGTGCAGGACAAACCGTAAGGCCTAGAGACTTGAAACCTGGCCAGATGGTAGGCCTCAATTTGGGGACAACCTATCAGAGTATGACCCCGATTGGCCCATAGGTGGCGCTACAGCAACCAAAAGTTCAAAATTGCTCATAACTCTTAGACCGTTTGTCCCAGGATCAAGTGTCTTATATCGTTGGAATCCTTGGCTCAAGGCGGACAAAATGGCTATCTCCAATTTGGATGTAGGCAGGAAAAATTTTCTGCTATGTCGGATTTTGCCCAAAACCTACTTTTGCGAACTAGTCCCTGGTTTTTCGCCCGATCGGAACCAAACCAGTCTAGGACAATTCTCTGGACTCTCTAGATCAATAATTATCGAAAAAAAGTTGAACTTTTGCATTTGGGTGGCTGTAACAGGGTCATTTAGAAAAGGGGCGTGGCAAAATACACTCAAAAGCCTATAAATCCCAAATGAAAACTCAGAACTTCACCCAAATTGATGAGCATATGTGTCAGAACATGCTGAGGAAGCATGCAGAGTTTCATGGAGATCGGACCACAGTTGGCGCTATAACTGGCAAAAAGCCTTCATTCTTATTAGGGGTTCAAGCATGAAATGCTGAAACCCTATTGTAATTGTAAGGATTTGTAAAACGCATCGTGCAGGACAAACCGTAAGGCCTAGAGACTTGAAACCTGGCCAGATGGTAGGCCTCAATTTGGGGACAACCTATCAGGGTATGACCCCGATTGGCCCATAGGTGGCGCTACAGCAACCAAAAGTTCAAAATTGCTCATAACTCTTAGACCGTTTGTCCCAGGATCAAGTGTCTTATATCGTTGGAATCCTTGGCTCAAGGCGGACAAAATGGCTATCTCCAATTTGGATGTAGGCAGGAAAAATTTTCTGCTATGTCGGATTTTGCCCAAAACCTACTTTTGCGAACTAGTCCCTGGTTTTTCGCCCGATCGGAACCAAACCAGTCTAGGACAATTCTCTGGACTCTCTAGATCAATAATTATCGAAAAAAAGTTGAACTTTTGCATTTGGGTGGCTGTAACAGGGTCATTTAGAAAAGGGGCGTGGCAAAATACACTCAAAAGCCTATAAATCCCAAATGAAAACTCAGAACTTCACCCAAATTGATGAGCATATGTGTCAGAACATGCTGAGGAAGCATGCAGAGTTTCATGGAGATCGGACCACAGTTGGCGCTATAACTGGCAAAAAGCCTTCATTCTTATTAGGGGTTCAAGCATGAAATGCTGAAACCCTATTGTAATTGTAAGGATTTGTAAAACGCATCGTGCAGGACAAACCGTAAGGCCTAGAGACTTGAAACCTGGCCAGATGGTAGGCCTCAATTTGGGGACAACCTATCAGAGTATGACCCCGATTGGCCCATAGGTGGCGCTACAGCAACCAAAAGTTCAAAATTGCTCATAACTCTTAGACCGTTTGTCCCAGGATCAAGTGTCTTATATCGTTGGAATCCTTGGCTCAAGGCGGACAAAATGGCTATCTCCAATTTGGATGTAGGCAGGAAAAATTTTCTGCTATGTCGGATTTTGCCCAAAACCTACTTTTGCGAACTAGTCCCTGGTTTTTCGCCCGATCGGAACCAAACCAGTCTAGGACAATTCTCTGGACTCTCTAGATCAATAATTATCGAAAAAAAGTTGAACTTTTGCATTTGGGTGGCTGTAACAGGGTCATTTAGAAAAGGGGCGTGGCAAAATACACTCAAAAGCCTATAAATCCCAAATGAAAACTCAGAACTTCACCCAAATTGATGAGCATATGTGTCAGAACATGCTGAGGAAGCATGCAGAGTTTCATGGAGATCGGACCACAGTTGGCGCTATAACTGGCAAAAAGCCTTCATTCTTATTAGGGGTTCAAGCATGAAATGCTGAAACCCTATTGTAATTGTAAGGATTTGTAAAACGCATCGTGCAGGACAAACCGTAAGGCCTAGAGACTTGAAACCTGGCCAGATGGTAGGCCTCAATTTGGGGACAACCTATCAGAGTATGACCCCGATTGGCCCATAGGTGGCGCTACAGCAACCAAAAGTTCAAAATTGCTCATAACTCTTAGACCGTTTGTCCCAGGATCAAGTGTCTTATATCGTTGGAATCCTTGGCTCAAGGCGGACAAAATGGCTATCTCCAATTTGGATGTAGGCAGGAAAAATTTTCTGCTATGTCGGATTTTGCCCAAAACCTACTTTTGCGAACTAGTCCCTGGTTTTTCGCCCGATCGGAACCAAACCAGTCTAGGACAATTCTCTGGACTCTCTAGATCAATAATTATCGAAAAAAAGTTGAACTTTTGCATTTGGGTGGCTGTAACAGGGTCATTTAGAAAAGGGGCGTGGCAAAATACACTCAAAAGCCTATAAATCCCAAATGAAAACTCAGAACTTCACCCAAATTGATGAGCATATGTGTCAGAACATGCTGAGGAAGCATGCAGAGTTTCATGGAGATCGGACCACAGTTGGCGCTATAACTGGCAAAAAGCCTTCATTCTTATTAGGGGTTCAAGCATGAAATGCTGAAACCCTATTGTAATTGTAAGGATTTGTAAAACGCATCGTGCAGGACAAACCGTAAGGCCTAGGGACTTGAAACCTGGCCAGATGGTAGGCCTCAATTTGGGGACAACCTATCAGAGTATGACCCCGATTGGCCCATAGGTGGCGCTACAGCAACCAAAAGTTCAAAATTGCTCATAACTCTTAGACCGTTTGTCCCAGGATCAAGTGTCTTATATCGTTGGAATCCTTGGCTCAAGGCGGACAAAATGGCTATCTCCAATTTGGATGTAGGCAGGAAAAATTTTCTGCTATGTCGGATTTTGCCCAAAACCTACTTTTGCGAACTAGTCCCTGGTTTTTCGCCCGATCGGAACCAAACCAGTCTAGGACAATTCTCTGGACTCTCTAGATCAATAATTATCGAAAAAAAGTTGAACTTTTGCATTTGGGTGGCTGTAACAGGGTCATTTAGAAAAGGGGCGTGGCAAAATACACTCAAAAGCCTATAAATCCCAAATGAAAACTCAGAACTTCACCCAAATTGATGAGCATATGTGTCAGAACATGCTGAGGAAGCATGCAGAGTTTCATGGAGATCGGACCACAGTTGGCGCTATAACTGGCAAAAAGCCTTCATTCTTATTAGGGGTTCAAGCATGAAATGCTGAAACCCTATTGTAATTGTAAGGATTTGTAAAACGCATCGTGCAGGACAAACCGTAAGGCCTAGAGACTTGAAACCTGGCCAGATGGTAGGCCTCAATTTGGGGACAACCTATCAGAGTATGACCCCGATTGGCCCATAGGTGGCGCTACAGCAACCAAAAGTTCAAAATTGCTCATAACTCTTAGACCGTTTGTCCCAGGATCAAGTGTCTTATATCGTTGGAATCCTTGGCTCAAGGCGGACAAAATGGCTATCTCCAATTTGGATGTAGGCAGGAAAAATTTTCTGCTATGTCGGATTTTGCCCAAAACCTACTTTTGCGAACTAGTCCCTGGTTTTTCGCCCGATCGGAACCAAACCAGTCTAGGACAATTCTCTGGACTCTCTAGATCAATAATTATCGAAAAAAAGTTGAACTTTTGCATTTGGGTGGCTGTAACAGGGTCATTTAGAAAAGGGGCGTGGCAAAATACACTCAAAAGCCTATAAATCCCAAATGAAAACTCAGAACTTCACCCAAATTGATGAGCATATGTGTCAGAACATGCTGAGGAAGCATGCAGAGTTTCATGGAGATCGGACCACAGTTGGCGCTATAACTGGCAAAAAGCCTTCATTCTTATTAGGGGTTCAAGCATGAAATGCTGAAACCCTATTGTAATTGTAAGGATTTGTAAAACGCATCGTGCAGGACAAACCGTAAGGCCTAGAGACTTGAAACCTGGCCAGATGGTAGGCCTCAATTTGGGGACAACCTATCAGAGTATGACCCCGATTGGCCCATAGGTGGCGCTACAGCAACCAAAAGTTCAAAATTGCTCATAACTCTTAGACCGTTTGTCCCAGGATCAAGTGTCTTATATCGTTGGAATCCTTGGCTCAAGGCGGACAAAATGGCTATCTCCAATTTGGATGTAGGCAGGAAAAATTTTCTGCTATGTCGGATTTTGCCCAAAACCTACTTTTGCGAACTAGTCCCTGGTTTTTCGCCCGATCGGAACCAAACCAGTCTAGGACAATTCTCTGGACTCTCTAGATCAATAATTATCGAAAAAAAGTTGAACTTTTGCATTTGGGTGGCTGTAACAGGGTCATTTAGAAAAGGGGCGTGGCAAAATACACTCAAAAGCCTATAAATCCCAAATGAAAACTCAGAACTTCACCCAAATTGATGAGCATATGTGTCAGAACATGCTGAGGAAGCATGCAGAGTTTCATGGAGATCGGACCACAGTTGGCGCTATAACTGGCAAAAAGCCTTCATTCTTATTAGGGGTTCAAGCATGAAATGCTGAAACCCTATTGTAATTGTAAGGATTTGTAAAACGCATCGTGCAGGACAAACCGTAAGGCCTAGAGACTTGAAACCTGGCCAGATGGTAGGCCTCAATTTGGGGACAACCTATCAGAGTATGACCCCGATTGGCCCATAGGTGGCGCTACAGCAACCAAAAGTTCAAAATTGCTCATAACTCTTAGACCGTTTGTCCCAGGATCAAGTGTCTTATATCGTTGGAATCCTTGGCTCAAGGCGGACAAAATGGCTATCTCCAATTTGGATGTAGGCAGGAAAAATTTTCTGCTATGTCGGATTTTGCCCAAAACCTACTTTTGCGAACTAGTCCCTGGTTTTTCGCCCGATCGGAACCAAACCAGTCTAGGACAATTCTCTGGACTCTCTAGATCAATAATTATCGAAAAAAAGTTGAACTTTTGCATTTGGGTGGCTGTAACAGGGTCATTTAGAAAAGGGGCGTGGCAAAATACACTCAAAAGCCTATAAATCCCAAATGAAAACTCAGAACTTCACCCAAATTGATGAGCATATGTGTCAGAACATGCTGAGGAAGCATGCAGAGTTTCATGGAGATCGGACCACAGTTGGCGCTATAACTGGCAAAAAGCCTTCATTCTTATTAGGGGTTCAAGCATGAAATGCTGAAACCCTATTGTAATTGTAAGGATTTGTAAAACGCATCGTGCAGGACAAACCGTAAGGCCTAGAGACTTGAAACCTGGCCAGATGGTAGGCCTCAATTTGGGGACAACCTATCAGAGTATGACCCCGATTGGCCCATAGGTGGCGCTACAGCAACCAAAAGTTCAAAATTGCTCATAACTCTTAGACCGTTTGTCCCAGGATCAAGTGTCTTATATCGTTGGAATCCTTGGCTCAAGGCGGACAAAATGGCTATCTCCAATTTGGATGTAGGCAGGAAAAATTTTCTGCTATGTCGGATTTTGCCCAAAACCTACTTTTGCGAACTAGTCCCTGGTTTTTCGCCCGATCGGAACCAAACCAGTCTAGGACAATTCTCTGGACTCTCTAGATCAATAATTATCGAAAAAAAGTTGAACTTTTGCATTTGGGTGGCTGTAACAGGGTCATTTAGAAAAGGGGCGTGGCAAAATACACTCAAAAGCCTATAAATCCCAAATGAAAACTCAGAACTTCACCCAAATTGATGAGCATATGTGTCAGAACATGCTGAGGAAGCATGCAGAGTTTCATGGAGATCGGACCACAGTTGGCGCTATAACTGGCAAAAAGCCTTCATTCTTATTAGGGGTTCAAGCATGAAATGCTGAAACCCTATTGTAATTGTAAGGATTTGTAAAACGCATCGTGCAGGACAAACCGTAAGGCCTAGAGACTTGAAACCTGGCCAGATGGTAGGCCTCAATTTGGGGACAACCTATCAGAGTATGACCCCGATTGGCCCATAGGTGGCGCTACAGCAACCAAAAGTTCAAAATTGCTCATAACTCTTAGACCGTTTGTCCCAGGATCAAGTGTCTTATATCGTTGGAATCCTTGGCTCAAGGCGGACAAAATGGCTATCTCCAATTTGGATGTAGGCAGGAAAAATTTTCTGCTATGTCGGATTTTGCCCAAAACCTACTTTTGCGAACTAGTCCCTGGTTTTTCGCCCGATCGGAACCAAACCAGTCTAGGACAATTCTCTGGACTCTCTAGATCAATAATTATCGAAAAAAAGTTGAACTTTTGCATTTGGGTGGCTGTAACAGGGTCATTTAGAAAAGGGGCGTGGCAAAATACACTCAAAAGCCTATAAATCCCAAATGAAAACTCAGAACTTCACCCAAATTGATGAGCATATGTGTCAGAACATGCTGAGGAAGCATGCAGAGTTTCATGGAGATCGGACCACAGTTGGCGCTATAACTGGCAAAAAGCCTTCATTCTTATTAGGGGTTCAAGCATGAAATGCTGAAACCCTATTGTAATTGTAAGGATTTGTAAAACGCATCGTGCAGGACAAACCGTAAGGCCTAGAGACTTGAAACCTGGCCAGATGGTAGGCCTCAATTTGGGGACAACCTATCAGAGTATGACCCCGATTGGCCCATAGGTGGCGCTACAGCAACCAAAAGTTCAAAATTGCTCATAACTCTTAGACCGTTTGTCCCAGGATCAAGTGTCTTATATCGTTGGAATCCTTGGCTCAAGGCGGACAAAATGGCTATCTCCAATTTGGATGTAGGCAGGAAAAATTTTCTGCTATGTCGGATTTTGCCCAAAACCTACTTTTGCGAACTAGTCCCTGGTTTTTCGCCCGATCGGAACCAAACCAGTCTAGGACAATTCTCTGGACTCTCTAGATCAATAATTATCGAAAAAAAGTTGAACTTTTGCATTTGGGTGGCTGTAACAGGGTCATTTAGAAAAGGGGCGTGGCAAAATACACTCAAAAGCCTATAAATCCCAAATGAAAACTCAGAACTTCACCCAAATTGATGAGCATATGTGTCAGAACATGCTGAGGAAGCATGCAGAGTTTCATGGAGATCGGACCACAGTTGGCGCTATAACTGGCAAAAAGCCTTCATTCTTATTAGGGGTTCAAGCATGAAATGCTGAAACCCTATTGTAATTGTAAGGATTTGTAAAACGCATCGTGCAGGACAAACCGTAAGGCCTAGAGACTTGAAACCTGGCCAGATGGTAGGCCTCAATTTGGGGACAACCTATCAGAGTATGACCCCGATTGGCCCATAGGTGGCGCTACAGCAACCAAAAGTTCAAAATTGCTCATAACTCTTAGACCGTTTGTCCCAGGATCAAGTGTCTTATATCGTTGGAATCCTTGGCTCAAGGCGGACAAAATGGCTATCTCCAATTTGGATGTAGGCAGGAAAAATTTTCTGCTATGTCGGATTTTGCCCAAAACCTACTTTTGCGAACTAGTCCCTGGTTTTTCGCCCGATCGGAACCAAACCAGTCTAGGACAATTCTCTGGACTCTCTAGATCAATAATTATCGAAAAAAAGTTGAACTTTTGCATTTGGGTGGCTGTAACAGGGTCATTTAGAAAAGGGGCGTGGCAAAATACACTCAAAAGCCTATAAATCCCAAATGAAAACTCAGAACTTCACCCAAATTGATGAGCATATGTGTCAGAACATGCTGAGGAAGCATGCAGAGTTTCATGGAGATCGGACCACAGTTGGCGCTATAACTGGCAAAAAGCCTTCATTCTTATTAGGGGTTCAAGCATGAAATGCTGAAACCCTATTGTAATTGTAAGGATTTGTAAAACGCATCGTGCAGGACAAACCGTAAGGCCTAGAGACTTGAAACCTGGCCAGATGGTAGGCCTCAATTTGGGGACAACCTATCAGAGTATGACCCCGATTGGCCCATAGGTGGCGCTACAGCAACCAAAAGTTCAAAATTGCTCATAACTCTTAGACCGTTTGTCCCAGGATCAAGTGTCTTATATCGTTGGAATCCTTGGCTCAAGGCGGACAAAATGGCTATCTCCAATTTGGATGTAGGCAGGAAAAATTTTCTGCTATGTCGGATTTTGCCCAAAACCTACTTTTGCGAACTAGTCCCTGGTTTTTCGCCCGATCGGAACCAAACCAGTCTAGGACAATTCTCTGGACTCTCTAGATCAATAATTATCGAAAAAAAGTTGAACTTTTGCATTTGGGTGGCTGTAACAGGGTCATTTAGAAAAGGGGCGTGGCAAAATACACTCAAAAGCCTATAAATCCCAAATGAAAACTCAGAACTTCACCCAAATTGATGAGCATATGTGTCAGAACATGCTGAGGAAGCATGCAGAGTTTCATGGAGATCGGACCACAGTTGGCGCTATAACTGGCAAAAAGCCTTCATTCTTATTAGGGGTTCAAGCATGAAATGCTGAAACCCTATTGTAATTGTAAGGATTTGTAAAACGCATCGTGCAGGACAAACCGTAAGGCCTAGAGACTTGAAACCTGGCCAGATGGTAGGCCTCAATTTGGGGACAACCTATCAGAGTATGACCCCGATTGGCCCATAGGTGGCGCTACAGCAACCAAAAGTTCAAAATTGCTCATAACTCTTAGACCGTTTGTCCCAGGATCAAGTGTCTTATATCGTTGGAATCCTTGGCTCAAGGCGGACAAAATGGCTATCTCCAATTTGGATGTAGGCAGGAAAAATTTTCTGCTATGTCGGATTTTGCCCAAAACCTACTTTTGCGAACTAGTCCCTGGTTTTTCGCCCGATCGGAACCAAACCAGTCTAGGACAATTCTCTGGACTCTCTAGATCAATAATTATCGAAAAAAAGTTGAACTTTTGCATTTGGGTGGCTGTAACAGGGTCATTTAGAAAAGGGGCGTGGCAAAATACACTCAAAAGCCTATAAATCCCAAATGAAAACTCAGAACTTCACCCAAATTGATGAGCATATGTGTCAGAACATGCTGAGGAAGCATGCAGAGTTTCATGGAGATCGGACCACAGTTGGCGCTATAACTGGCAAAAAGCCTTCATTCTTATTAGGGGTTCAAGCATGAAATGCTGAAACCCTATTGTAATTGTAAGGATTTGTAAAACGCATCGTGCAGGACAAACCGTAAGGCCTAGAGACTTGAAACCTGGCCAGATGGTAGGCCTCAATTTGGGGACAACCTATCAGAGTATGACCCCGATTGGCCCATAGGTGGCGCTACAGCAACCAAAAGTTCAAAATTGCTCATAACTCTTAGACCGTTTGTCCCAGGATCAAGTGTCTTATATCGTTGGAATCCTTGGCTCAAGGCGGACAAAATGGCTATCTCCAATTTGGATGTAGGCAGGAAAAATTTTCTGCTATGTCGGATTTTGCCCAAAACCTACTTTTGCGAACTAGTCCCTGGTTTTTCGCCCGATCGGAACCAAACCAGTCTAGGACAATTCTCTGGACTCTCTAGATCAATAATTATCGAAAAAAAGTTGAACTTTTGCATTTGGGTGGCTGTAACAGGGTCATTTAGAAAAGGGGCGTGGCAAAATACACTCAAAAGCCTATAAATCCCAAATGAAAACTCAGAACTTCACCCAAATTGATGAGCATATGTGTCAGAACATGCTGAGGAAGCATGCAGAGTATGGAGGTAGATTTGTGTCTTTATTATTCAATCAAAAAAAAGGTTGCTTCAATCAAAAAATATATTTTCAATCAAAAAAACCCGTTTCAATCAAAGAAAAAAAGTGTTTGAATGCAAAAATATATTTGAGACTCAAAAAAATGCATTTGAACACTATTTTTTTTTGCTTGAAAATGTTTTTTTTGATAGAAGTGAAGGTTTTTTTGTTTGAAGCAACTTTTTTGATTGAAGTATTGTTGTTTTGTGTTTGGGCCATATTATGGGTAGGACATTTGTGTCTTTATAATTCAATCAAAAAAGAAGTTGCTTCAAACAAACAAAACATATTTTCAATAAAAAAATCACTTCAATCAAAAAATAAACCTTTTCAATCATAGAAAAAATGTTTTTGAATGCAAAAAAATATTTGAGATTCAAAAAATTGCACTTGAACACTTTTTTTTTGATTGAAAATGTTTTCTTTGATTGAAGTAATCTTTTTTGTGTTTGGACCATGTTATGGGTAGGACATTTGTGTCTTAATTATTCAATCCCAAAAAAGTTGCTTCAATCAAAAAAAAAAAATTTTCAATCAAAAAAAAATAATTTCAATCAAAGAAAAAACTGTTTAAATGCAAAAAAAAAAAAAATCATTTGAAGTGTTTTTTTTTTATTGAACTTTCTTTTTTTTTGAATGAAGTGAAAAAAGTTTTGAAGTCGTTTTTTTTTTAAATCATTTTGACACAAACGTACCGCAGTGGGGGCGGGTGCTTCCCCATTGGTCAGACATGCTTGAGTGACAAGTGTCTACACCAACGACGTCTTTCTGACAAGCAAGTCATGGTCGCCACTCGCCAGCGAGCCAGGAAGCAGTGGTGGAGTTGTTGGTAAGTAGATAAAACCGTATTAAAATGATTGGTGTCACGTTATTAGCCTACTCTGTTTGATATTTCGATTAAACATACAGCTTGCTAACTTAGCTCACGTTGACTAATTTGTGTGATGGTGTTAGATATCTGACGCCTCATATTGTCAGGCAGGCTAGCAGGGTGCGCTAACGGCTAATTGAATTGTTTATTTCACTTAAGTAACGTTACAGAGGCTTGCTATGTGCTAGTGCTATATTGTGTTATAATACGTAACGTCATTAGTGGTCAAACAACAGTCCACAGGCCAACTGTTGCCCACAGCGGTGGTATGCAACATTATTTTCCGTACGGGACGGCATATGTAAGCCCCGCTCTCAAAATAACAGCATCTGCCTCTGTGTCTGCGAGCATTTGACTGTGATGGTGGGGAGACCACTACCCGTGAGCGAGAGAGAGAGCGGGACGGTCAAATAGCTGTAATCCTGTGGGCTGTGTGAGAAGATAGACTCAGGCTCTGCATGACCTGTTGCTGCTAAACAGGCAGCGCTGTGGGCAACAGTTGGCCTGTGGACTGTTGTTTGACCACTAATGACGTTACGTATTATAACACAATATAGCACTAGCACATAGCAAGCCTCTGTAACGTTACTTAAGTGAAATAAACAATTCAATTAGCCGTTAGCGCACCCTGCTAGCCTGCCTGACAATATGAGGCGTCAGATATCTAACACCATCACACAAATTAGTCAACGTGAGCTAAGTTAGCAAGCTGTATGTTTAATCGAAATATCAAACAGAGTAGGCTAATAACGTGACACCAATCATTTTAATACGGTTTTATCTACTTACCAACAACTCCACCACTGCTTCCTGGCTCGCTGGCGAGTGGCGACCATGACTTGCTTGTCAGAAAGACGTCGTTGGTGTAGACACTTGTCACTCAAGCATGTCTGACCAATGGGGAAGCACCCGCCCCCACTGCGGTACGTTTGTGTCAAAATGATTTAAAAAAAAAACGACTTCAAAACTTTTTTCACTTCATTCAAAAAAAAAGAAAGTTCAATAAAAAAAAAACACTTCAAATGATTTTTTTTTTTTTTGCATTTAAACAGTTTTTTCTTTGATTGAAATTATTTTTTTTTGATTGAAAATGTTTTTTTTTTGATTGAAGCAACTTTTTTGGGATTGAATAATTAAGACACAAATGTCCTACCCATAACATGGTCCAAACACAAAAAAGATTACTTCAATCAAAGAAAACATTTTCAATCAAAAAAAAAGTGTTCAAGTGCAATTTTTTGAATCTCAAATATTTTTTTGCATTCAAAAACATTTTTTCTATGATTGAAAAGGTTTATTTTTTGATTGAAGTGATTTTTTTATTGAAAATATGTTTTGTTTGTTTGAAGCAACTTCTTTTTTGATTGAATTATAAAGACACAAATGTCCTACCCATAATATGGCCCAAACACAAAACAACAATACTTCAATCAAAAAAGTTGCTTCAAACAAAAAAACCTTCACTTCTATCAAAAAAAACATTTTCAAGCAAAAAAAAATAGTGTTCAAATGCATTTTTTTGAGTCTCAAATATATTTTTGCATTCAAACACTTTTTTTCTTTGATTGAAACGGGTTTTTTTGATTGAAAATATATTTTTTGATTGAAGCAACCTTTTTTTTGATTGAATAATAAAGACACAAATCTACCTCCATAGCAGAGTTTCATGGAGATCGGACCACAGTTGGCGCTATAACTGGCAAAAAGCCTTCATTCTTATTAGGGGTTCAAGCATGAAATGCTGAAACCCTATTGTAATTGTAAGGATTTGTAAAACGCATCGTGCAGGACAAACCGTAAGGCCTAGAGACTTGAAACCTGGCCAGATGGTAGGCCTCAATTTGGGGACAACCTATCAGAGTATGACCCCGATTGGCCCATAGGTGGCGCTACAGCAACCAAAAGTTCAAAATTGCTCATAACTCTTAGACCGTTTGTCCCAGGATCAAGTGTCTTATATCGTTGGAATCCTTGGCTCAAGGCGGACAAAATGGCTATCTCCAATTTGGATGTAGGCAGGAAAAATTTTCTGCTATGTCGGATTTTGCCCAAAACCTACTTTTGCGAACTAGTCCCTGGTTTTTCGCCCGATCGGAACCAAACCAGTCTAGGACAATTCTCTGGACTCTCTAGATCAATAATTATCGAAAAAAAGTTGAACTTTTGCATTTGGGTGGCTGTAACAGGGTCATTTAGAAAAGGGGCGTGGCAAAATACACTCAAAAGCCTATAAATCCCAAATGAAAACTCAGAACTTCACCCAAATTGATGAGCATATGTGTCAGAACATGCTGAGGAAGCATGCAGAGTTTCATGGAGATCGGACCACAGTTGGCGCTATAACTGGCAAAAAGCCTTCATTCTTATTAGGGGTTCAAGCATGAAATGCTGAAACCCTATTGTAATTGTAAGGATTTGTAAAACGCATCGTGCAGGACAAACCGTAAGGCCTAGAGACTTGAAACCTGGCCAGATGGTAGGCCTCAATTTGGGGACAACCTATCAGAGTATGACCCCGATTGGCCCATAGGTGGCGCTACAGCAACCAAAAGTTCAAAATTGCTCATAACTCTTAGACCGTTTGTCCCAGGATCAAGTGTCTTATATCGTTGGAATCCTTGGCTCAAGGCGGACAAAATGGCTATCTCCAATTTGGATGTAGGCAGGAAAAATTTTCTGCTATGTCGGATTTTGCCCAAAACCTACTTTTGCGAACTAGTCCCTGGTTTTTCGCCCGATCGGAACCAAACCAGTCTAGGACAATTCTCTGGACTCTCTAGATCAATAATTATCGAAAAAAAGTTGAACTTTTGCATTTGGGTGGCTGTAACAGGGTCATTTAGAAAAGGGGCGTGGCAAAATACACTCAAAAGCCTATAAATCCCAAATGAAAACTCAGAACTTCACCCAAATTGATGAGCATATGTGTCAGAACATGCTGAGGAAGCATGCAGAGTTTCATGGAGATCGGACCACAGTTGGCGCTATAACTGGCAAAAAGCCTTCATTCTTATTAGGGGTTCAAGCATGAAATGCTGAAACCCTATTGTAATTGTAAGGATTTGTAAAACGCATCGTGCAGGACAAACCGTAAGGCCTAGAGACTTGAAACCTGGCCAGATGGTAGGCCTCAATTTGGGGACAACCTATCAGAGTATGACCCCGATTGGCCCATAGGTGGCGCTACAGCAACCAAAAGTTCAAAATTGCTCATAACTCTTAGACCGTTTGTCCCAGGATCAAGTGTCTTATATCGTTGGAATCCTTGGCTCAAGGCGGACAAAATGGCTATCTCCAATTTGGATGTAGGCAGGAAAAATTTTCTGCTATGTCGGATTTTGCCCAAAACCTACTTTTGCGAACTAGTCCCTGGTTTTTCGCCCGATCGGAACCAAACCAGTCTAGGACAATTCTCTGGACTCTCTAGATCAATAATTATCGAAAAAAAGTTGAACTTTTGCATTTGGGTGGCTGTAACAGGGTCATTTAGAAAAGGGGCGTGGCAAAATACACTCAAAAGCCTATAAATCCCAAATGAAAACTCAGAACTTCACCCAAATTGATGAGCATATGTGTCAGAACATGCTGAGGAAGCATGCAGAGTTTCATGGAGATCGGACCACAGTTGGCGCTATAACTGGCAAAAAGCCTTCATTCTTATTAGGGGTTCAAGCATGAAATGCTGAAACCCTATTGTAATTGTAAGGATTTGTAAAACGCATCGTGCAGGACAAACCGTAAGGCCTAGAGACTTGAAACCTGGCCAGATGGTAGGCCTCAATTTGGGGACAACCTATCAGAGTATGACCCCGATTGGCCCATAGGTGGCGCTACAGCAACCAAAAGTTCAAAATTGCTCATAACTCTTAGACCGTTTGTCCCAGGATCAAGTGTCTTATATCGTTGGAATCCTTGGCTCAAGGCGGACAAAATGGCTATCTCCAATTTGGATGTAGGCAGGAAAAATTTTCTGCTATGTCGGATTTTGCCCAAAACCTACTTTTGCGAACTAGTCCCTGGTTTTTCGCCCGATCGGAACCAAACCAGTCTAGGACAATTCTCTGGACTCTCTAGATCAATAATTATCGAAAAAAAGTTGAACTTTTGCATTTGGGTGGCTGTAACAGGGTCATTTAGAAAAGGGGCGTGGCAAAATACACTCAAAAGCCTATAAATCCCAAATGAAAACTCAGAACTTCACCCAAATTGATGAGCATATGTGTCAGAACATGCTGAGGAAGCATGCAGAGTTTCATGGAGATCGGACCACAGTTGGCGCTATAACTGGCAAAAAGCCTTCATTCTTATTAGGGGTTCAAGCATGAAATGCTGAAACCCTATTGTAATTGTAAGGATTTGTAAAACGCATCGTGCAGGACAAACCGTAAGGCCTAGAGACTTGAAACCTGGCCAGATGGTAGGCCTCAATTTGGGGACAACCTATCAGAGTATGACCCCGATTGGCCCATAGGTGGCGCTACAGCAACCAAAAGTTCAAAATTGCTCATAACTCTTAGACCGTTTGTCCCAGGATCAAGTGTCTTATATCGTTGGAATCCTTGGCTCAAGGCGGACAAAATGGCTATCTCCAATTTGGATGTAGGCAGGAAAAATTTTCTGCTATGTCGGATTTTGCCCAAAACCTACTTTTGCGAACTAGTCCCTGGTTTTTCGCCCGATCGGAACCAAACCAGTCTAGGACAATTCTCTGGACTCTCTAGATCAATAATTATCGAAAAAAAGTTGAACTTTTGCATTTGGGTGGCTGTAACAGGGTCATTTAGAAAAGGGGCGTGGCAAAATACACTCAAAAGCCTATAAATCCCAAATGAAAACTCAGAACTTCACCCAAATTGATGAGCATATGTGTCAGAACATGCTGAGGAAGCATGCAGAGTTTCATGGAGATCGGACCACAGTTGGCGCTATAACTGGCAAAAAGCCTTCATTCTTATTAGGGGTTCAAGCATGAAATGCTGAAACCCTATTGTAATTGTAAGGATTTGTAAAACGCATCGTGCAGGACAAACCGTAAGGCCTAGAGACTTGAAACCTGGCCAGATGGTAGGCCTCAATTTGGGGACAACCTATCAGAGTATGACCCCGATTGGCCCATAGGTGGCGCTACAGCAACCAAAAGTTCAAAATTGCTCATAACTCTTAGACCGTTTGTCCCAGGATCAAGTGTCTTATATCGTTGGAATCCTTGGCTCAAGGCGGACAAAATGGCTATCTCCAATTTGGATGTAGGCAGGAAAAATTTTCTGCTATGTCGGATTTTGCCCAAAACCTACTTTTGCGAACTAGTCCCTGGTTTTTCGCCCGATCGGAACCAAACCAGTCTAGGACAATTCTCTGGACTCTCTAGATCAATAATTATCGAAAAAAAGTTGAACTTTTGCATTTGGGTGGCTGTAACAGGGTCATTTAGAAAAGGGGCGTGGCAAAATACACTCAAAAGCCTATAAATCCCAAATGAAAACTCAGAACTTCACCCAAATTGATGAGCATATGTGTCAGAACATGCTGAGGAAGCATGCAGAGTTTCATGGAGATCGGACCACAGTTGGCGCTATAACTGGCAAAAAGCCTTCATTCTTATTAGGGGTTCAAGCATGAAATGCTGAAACCCTATTGTAATTGTAAGGATTTGTAAAACGCATCGTGCAGGACAAACCGTAAGGCCTAGAGACTTGAAACCTGGCCAGATGGTAGGCCTCAATTTGGGGACAACCTATCAGAGTATGACCCCGATTGGCCCATAGGTGGCGCTACAGCAACCAAAAGTTCAAAATTGCTCATAACTCTTAGACCGTTTGTCCCAGGATCAAGTGTCTTATATCGTTGGAATCCTTGGCTCAAGGCGGACAAAATGGCTATCTCCAATTTGGATGTAGGCAGGAAAAATTTTCTGCTATGTCGGATTTTGCCCAAAACCTACTTTTGCGAACTAGTCCCTGGTTTTTCGCCCGATCGGAACCAAACCAGTCTAGGACAATTCTCTGGACTCTCTAGATCAATAATTATCGAAAAAAAGTTGAACTTTTGCATTTGGGTGGCTGTAACAGGGTCATTTAGAAAAGGGGCGTGGCAAAATACACTCAAAAGCCTATAAATCCCAAATGAAAACTCAGAACTTCACCCAAATTGATGAGCATATGTGTCAGAACATGCTGAGGAAGCATGCAGAGTTTCATGGAGATCGGACCCTAGGTGACGCTATAAATGGCAAAAAGCCTTCATTCTTATTAGGGGTTCAAGCATGAAATGCTGAAACCCTATTGTAATTGTAAGGATTTGTAAAACGCATCGTGCAGGACAAACCGTAAGGCCTAGAGACTTGAAACCTGGCCAGATGGTAGGCCTCAATTTGGGGACAACCTATCAGAGTATGACCCCGATTGGCCCATAGGTGGCGCTACAGCAACCAAAAGTTCAAAATTGCTCATAACTCTTAGACCGTTTGTCCCAGGATCAAGTGTCTTATATCGTTGGAATCCTTGGCTCAAGGCGGACAAAATGGCATTCTCCAATTTGGATGTAGGCAGGAAAAATTTTCTGCTATGTCGGATTTTGCCCAAAACCTACTTTTGCGAACTAGTCCCTGGTTTTTCGCCCGATCGGAACCAAACCAGTCTAGGACAATTCTCTGGACTCTCTAGATCAATAATTATCGAAAAAAAGTTGAACTTTTGCATTTGGGTGGCTGTAACAGGGTCATTTAGAAAAAGGGCGTGGCAAAATACACTCAAAAGCCTATAAATCCCAAATGAAAACTCAGAACTTCACCCAAATTGATGAGCATATGTGTCAGAACATGCTGAGGAAGCATGCAGAGTTTCATGGAGATCGGACCACAGTTGGCGCTATAACTGGCAAAAAGCCTTCATTCTTATTAGGGGTTCAAGCATGAAATGCTGAAACCCTATTGTAATTGTAAGGATTTGTAAAACGCATCGTGCAGGACAAACCGTAAGGCCTAGAGACTTGAAACCTGGCCAGATGGTAGGCCTCAATTTGGGGACAACCTATCAGAGTATGACCCCGATTGGCCCATAGGTGGCGCTACAGCAACCAAAAGTTCAAAATTGCTCATAACTCTTAGACCGTTTGTCCCAGGATCAAGTGTCTTATATCGTTGGAATCCTTGGCTCAAGGCGGACAAAATGGCTATCTCCAATTTGGATGTAGGCAGGAAAAATTTTCTGCTATGTCGGATTTTGCCCAAAACCTACTTTTGCGAACTAGTCCCTGGTTTTTCGCCCGATCGGAACCAAACCAGTCTAGGACAATTCTCTGGACTCTCTAGATCAATAATTATCGAAAAAAAGTTGAACTTTTGCATTTGGGTGGCTGTAACAGGGTCATTTAGAAAAGGGGCGTGGCAAAATACACTCAAAAGCCTATAAATCCCAAATGAAAACTCAGAACTTCACCCAAATTGATGAGCATATGTGTCAGAACATGCTGAGGAAGCATGCAGAGTTTCATGGAGATCGGACCACAGTTGGCGCTATAACTGGCAAAAAGCCTTCATTCTTATTAGGGGTTCAAGCATGAAATGCTGAAACCCTATTGTAATTGTAAGGATTTGTAAAACGCATCGTGCAGGACAAACCGTAAGGCCTAGAGACTTGAAACCTGGCCAGATGGTAGGCCTCAATTTGGGGACAACCTATCAGAGTATGACCCCGATTGGCCCATAGGTGGCGCTACAGCAACCAAAAGTTCAAAATTGCTCATAACTCTTAGACCGTTTGTCCCAGGATCAAGTGTCTTATATCGTTGGAATCCTTGGCTCAAGGCGGACAAAATGGCTATCTCCAATTTGGATGTAGGCAGGAAAAATTTTCTGCTATGTCGGATTTTGCCCAAAACCTACTTTTGCGAACTAGTCCCTGGTTTTTCGCCCGATCGGAACCAAACCAGTCTAGGACAATTCTCTGGACTCTCTAGATCAATAATTATCGAAAAAAAGTTGAACTTTTGCATTTGGGTGGCTGTAACAGGGTCATTTAGAAAAGGGGCGTGGCAAAATACACTCAAAAGCCTATAAATCCCAAATGAAAACTCAGAACTTCACCCAAATTGATGAGCATATGTGTCAGAACATGCTGAGGAAGCATGCAGAGTTTCATGGAGATCGGACCACAGTTGGCGCTATAACTGGCAAAAAGCCTTCATTCTTATTAGGGGTTCAAGCATGAAATGCTGAAACCCTATTGTAATTGTAAGGATTTGTAAAACGCATCGTGCAGGACAAACCGTAAGGCCTAGAGACTTGAAACCTGGCCAGATGGTAGGCCTCAATTTGGGGACAACCTATCAGAGTATGACCCCGATTGGCCCATAGGTGGCGCTACAGCAACCAAAAGTTCAAAATTGCTCATAACTCTTAGACCGTTTGTCCCAGGATCAAGTGTCTTATATCGTTGGAATCCTTGGCTCAAGGCGGACAAAATGGCTATCTCCAATTTGGATGTAGGCAGGAAAAATTTTCTGCTATGTCGGATTTTGCCCAAAACCTACTTTTGCGAACTAGTCCCTGGTTTTTCGCCCGATCGGAACCAAACCAGTCTAGGACAATTCTCTGGACTCTCTAGATCAATAATTATCGAAAAAAAGTTGAACTTTTGCATTTGGGTGGCTGTAACAGGGTCATTTAGAAAAGGGGCGTGGCAAAATACACTCAAAAGCCTATAAATCCCAAATGAAAACTCAGAACTTCACCCAAATTGATGAGCATATGTGTCAGAACATGCTGAGGAAGCATGCAGAGTTTCATGGAGATCGGACCACAGTTGGCGCTATAACTGGCAAAAAGCCTTCATTCTTATTAGGGGTTCAAGCATGAAATGCTGAAACCCTATTGTAATTGTAAGGATTTGTAAAACGCATCGTGCAGGACAAACCGTAAGGCCTAGAGACTTGAAACCTGGCCAGATGGTAGGCCTCAATTTGGGGACAACCTATCAGAGTATGACCCCGATTGGCCCATAGGTGGCGCTACAGCAACCAAAAGTTCAAAATTGCTCATAACTCTTAGACCGTTTGTCCCAGGATCAAGTGTCTTATATCGTTGGAATCCTTGGCTCAAGGCGGACAAAATGGCTATCTCCAATTTGGATGTAGGCAGGAAAAATTTTCTGCTATGTCGGATTTTGCCCAAAACCTACTTTTGCGAACTAGTCCCTGGTTTTTCGCCCGATCGGAACCAAACCAGTCTAGGACAATTCTCTGGACTCTCTAGATCAATAATTATCGAAAAAAAGTTGAACTTTTGCATTTGGGTGGCTGTAACAGGGTCATTTAGAAAAGGGGCGTGGCAAAATACACTCAAAAGCCTATAAATCCCAAATGAAAACTCAGAACTTCACCCAAATTGATGAGCATATGTGTCAGAACATGCTGAGGAAGCATGCAGAGTTTCATGGAGATCGGACCACAGTTGGCGCTATAACTGGCAAAAAGCCTTCATTCTTATTAGGGGTTCAAGCATGAAATGCTGAAACCCTATTGTAATTGTAAGGATTTGTAAAACGCATCGTGCAGGACAAACCGTAAGGCCTAGAGACTTGAAACCTGGCCAGATGGTAGGCCTCAATTTGGGGACAACCTATCAGAGTATGACCCCGATTGGCCCATAGGTGGCGCTACAGCAACCAAAAGTTCAAAATTGCTCATAACTCTTAGACCGTTTGTCCCAGGATCAAGTGTCTTATATCGTTGGAATCCTTGGCTCAAGGCGGACAAAATGGCTATCTCCAATTTGGATGTAGGCAGGAAAAATTTTCTGCTATGTCGG
Organism: Squalius cephalus; assembly: GCF_949319135.1. Classification (NCBI taxonomy): domain Eukaryota; kingdom Metazoa; phylum Chordata; class Actinopteri; order Cypriniformes; family Leuciscidae; genus Squalius; species Squalius cephalus. Next base: position 23,985,890 of record NC_137127.1, read on the forward strand.
ATTTTGCCCAAAACCTACTTTTGCGAACTAGTCCCTGGTTTTTCGCCCGATCGGAACCAAACCAGTCTAGGACAATTCTCTGGACTCTCTAGATCAATAATTATCGAAAAAAAGTTGAACTTTTGCATTTGGGTGGCTGTAACAGGGTCATTTAGAAAAGGGGCGTGGCAAAATACACTCAAAAGCCTATAAATCCCAAATGAAAACTCAGAACTTCACCCAAATTGATGAGCATATGTGTCAGAACATGCTGAGGAAGCATGCAGAGTTTCATGGAGATCGGACCACAGTTGGCGCTATAACTGGCAAAAAGCCTTCATTCTTATTAGGGGTTCAAGCATGAAATGCTGAAACCCTATTGTAATTGTAAGGATTTGTAAAACGCATCGTGCAGGACAAACCGTAAGGCCTAGAGACTTGAAACCTGGCCAGATGGTAGGCCTCAATTTGGGGACAACCTATCAGAGTATGACCCCGATTGGCCCATAGGTGGCGCTACAGCAACCAAAAGTTCAAAATTGCTCATAACTCTTAGACCGTTTGTCCCAGGATCAAGTGTCTTATATCGTTGGAATCCTTGGCTCAAGGCGGACAAAATGGCTATCTCCAATTTGGATGTAGGCAGGAAAAATTTTCTGCTATGTCGGATTTTGCCCAAAACCTACTTTTGCGAACTAGTCCCTGGTTTTTCGCCCGATCGGAACCAAACCAGTCTAGGACAATTCTCTGGACTCTCTAGATCAATAATTATCGGAAAAAAGTTGAACTTTTGCATTTGGGTGGCTGTAACAGGGTCATTTAGAAAAGGGGCGTGGCAAAATACACTCAAAAGCCTATAAATCCCAAATGAAAACTCAGAACTTCACCCAAATTGATGAGCATATGTGTCAGAACATGCTGAGGAAGCATGCAGAGTTTCATGGAGATCGGACCACAGTTGGCGCTATAACTGGCAAAAAGCCTTCATTCTTATTAGGGGTTCAAGCATGAAATGCTGAAACCCTATTGTAATTGTAAGGATTTGTAAAACGCATCGTGCAGGACAAACCGTAAGGCCTAGAGACTTGAAACCTGGCCAGATGGTAGGCCTCAATTTGGGGACAACCTATCAGAGTATGACCCCGATTGGCCCATAGGTGGCGCTACAGCAACCAAAAGTTCAAAATTGCTCATAACTCTTAGACCGTTTGTCCCAGGATCAAGTGTCTTATATCGTTGGAATCCTTGGCTCAAGGCGGACAAAATGGCTATCTCCAATTTGGATGTAGGCAGGAAAAATTTTCTGCTATGTCGGATTTTGCCCAAAACCTACTTTTGCGAACTAGTCCCTGGTTTTTCGCCCGATCGGAACCAAACCAGTCTAGGACAATTCTCTGGACTCTCTAGATCAATAATTATCGAAAAAAAGTTGAACTTTTGCATTTGGGTGGCTGTAACAGGGTCATTTAGAAAAGGGGCGTGGCAAAATACACTCAAAAGCCTATAAATCCCAAATGAAAACTCAGAACTTCACCCAAATTGATGAGCATATGTGTCAGAACATGCTGAGGAAGCATGCAGAGTTTCATGGAGATCGGACCACAGTTGGCGCTATAACTGGCAAAAAGCCTTCATTCTTATTAGGGGTTCAAGCATGAAATGCTGAAACCCTATTGTAATTGTAAGGATTTGTAAAACGCATCGTGCAGGACAAACCGTAAGGCCTAGAGACTTGAAACCTGGCCAGATGGTAGGCCTCAATTTGGGGACAACCTATCAGAGTATGACCCCGATTGGCCCATAGGTGGCGCTACAGCAACCAAAAGTTCAAAATTGCTCATAACTCTTAGACCGTTTGTCCCAGGATCAAGTGTCTTATATCGTTGGAATCCTTGGCTCAAGGCGGACAAAATGGCTATCTCCAATTTGGATGTAGGCAGGAAAAATTTTCTGCTATGTCGGATTTTGCCCAAAACCTACTTTTGCGAACTAGTCCCTGGTTTTTCGCCCGATCGGAACCAAACCAGTCTAGGACAATTCTCTGGACTCTCTAGATCAATAATTATCGAAAAAAAGTTGAACTTTTGCATTTGGGTGGCTGTAACAGGGTCATTTAGAAAAGGGGCGTGGCAAAATACACTCAAAAGCCTATAAATCCCAAATGAAAACTCAGAACTTCACCCAAATTGATGAGCATATGTGTCAGAACATGCTGAGGAAGCATGCAGAGTTTCATGGAGATCGGACCACAGTTGGCGCTATAACTGGCAAAAAGCCTTCATTCTTATTAGGGGTTCAAGCATGAAATGCTGAAACCCTATTGTAATTGTAAGGATTTGTAAAACGCATCGTGCAGGACAAACCGTAAGGCCTAGAGACTTGAAACCTGGCCAGATGGTAGGCCTCAATTTGGGGACAACCTATCAGAGTATGACCCCGATTGGCCCATAGGTGGCGCTACAGCAACCAAAAGTTCAAAATTGCTCATAACTCTTAGACCGTTTGTCCCAGGATCAAGTGTCTTATATCGTTGGAATCCTTGGCTCAAGGCGGACAAAATGGCTATCTCCAATTTGGATGTAGGCAGGAAAAATTTTCTGCTATGTCGGATTTTGCCCAAAACCTACTTTTGCGAACTAGTCCCTGGTTTTTCGCCCGATCGGAACCAAACCAGTCTAGGACAATTCTCTGGACTCTCTAGATCAATAATTATCGAAAAAAAGTTGAACTTTTGCATTTGGGTGGCTGTAACAGGGTCATTTAGAAAAGGGGCGTGGCAAAATACACTCAAAAGCCTATAAATCCCAAATGAAAACTCAGAACTTCACCCAAATTGATGAGCATATGTGTCAGAACATGCTGAGGAAGCATGCAGAGTTTCATGGAGATCGGACCACAGTTGGCGCTATAACTGGCAAAAAGCCTTCATTCTTATTAGGGGTTCAAGCATGAAATGCTGAAACCCTATTGTAATTGTAAGGATTTGTAAAACGCATCGTGCAGGACAAACCGTAAGGCCTAGAGACTTGAAACCTGGCCAGATGGTAGGCCTCAATTTGGGGACAACCTATCAGAGTATGACCCCGATTGGCCCATAGGTGGCGCTACAGCAACCAAAAGTTCAAAATTGCTCATAACTCTTAGACCGTTTGTCCCAGGATCAAGTGTCTTATATCGTTGGAATCCTTGGCTCAAGGCGGACAAAATGGCTATCTCCAATTTGGATGTAGGCAGGAAAAATTTTCTGCTATGTCGGATTTTGCCCAAAACCTACTTTTGCGAACTAGTCCCTGGTTTTTCGCCCGATCGGAACCAAACCAGTCTAGGACAATTCTCTGGACTCTCTAGATCAATAATTATCGAAAAAAAGTTGAACTTTTGCATTTGGGTGGCTGTAACAGGGTCATTTAGAAAAGGGGCGTGGCAAAATACACTCAAAAGCCTATAAATCCCAAATGAAAACTCAGAACTTCACCCAAATTGATGAGCATATGTGTCAGAACATGCTGAGGAAGCATGCAGAGTTTCATGGAGATCGGACCACAGTTGGCGCTATAACTGGCAAAAAGCCTTCATTCTTATTAGGGGTTCAAGCATGAAATGCTGAAACCCTATTGTAATTGTAAGGATTTGTAAAACGCATCGTGCAGGACAAACCGTAAGGCCTAGAGACTTGAAACCTGGCCAGATGGTAGGCCTCAATTTGGGGACAACCTATCAGAGTATGACCCCGATTGGCCCATAGGTGGCGCTACAGCAACCAAAAGTTCAAAATTGCTCATAACTCTTAGACCGTTTGTCCCAGGATCAAGTGTCTTATATCGTTGGAATCCTTGGCTCAAGGCGGACAAAATGGCTATCTCCAATTTGGATGTAGGCAGGAAAAATTTTCTGCTATGTCGGATTTTGCCCAAAACCTACTTTTGCGAACTAGTCCCTGGTTTTTCGCCCGATCGGAACCAAACCAGTCTAGGACAATTCTCTGGACTCTCTAGATCAATAATTATCGAAAAAAAGTTGAACTTTTGCATTTGGGTGGCTGTAACAGGGTCATTTAGAAAAGGGGCGTGGCAAAATACACTCAAAAGCCTATAAATCCCAAATGAAAACTCAGAACTTCACCCAAATTGATGAGCATATGTGTCAGAACATGCTGAGGAAGCATGCAGAGTTTCATGGAGATCGGACCACAGTTGGCGCTATAACTGGCAAAAAGCCTTCATTCTTATTAGGGGTTCAAGCATGAAATGCTGAAACCCTATTGTAATTGTAAGGATTTGTAAAACGCATCGTGCAGGACAAACCGTAAGGCCTAGGGACTTGAAACCTGGCCAGATGGTAGGCCTCAATTTGGGGACAACCTATCAGAGTATGACCCCGATTGGCCCATAGGTGGCGCTACAGCAACCAAAAGTTCAAAATTGCTCATAACTCTTAGACCGTTTGTCCCAGGATCAAGTGTCTTATATCGTTGGAATCCTTGGCTCAAGGCGGACAAAATGGCTATCTCCAATTTGGATGTAGGCAGGAAAAATTTTCTGCTATGTCGGATTTTGCCCAAAACCTACTTTTGCGAACTAGTCCCTGGTTTTTCGCCCGATCGGAACCAAACCAGTCTAGGACAATTCTCTGGACTCTCTAGATCAATAATTATCGAAAAAAAGTTGAACTTTTGCATTTGGGTGGCTGTAACAGGGTCATTTAGAAAAGGGGCGTGGCAAAATACACTCAAAAGCCTATAAATCCCAAATGAAAACTCAGAACTTCACCCAAATTGATGAGCATATGTGTCAGAACATGCTGAGGAAGCATGCAGAGTTTCATGGAGATCGGACCACAGTTGGCGCTATAACTGGCAAAAAGCCTTCATTCTTATTAGGGGTTCAAGCATGAAATGCTGAAACCCTATTGTAATTGTAAGGATTTGTAAAACGCATCGTGCAGGACAAACCGTAAGGCCTAGAGACTTGAAACCTGGCCAGATGGTAGGCCTCAATTTGGGGACAACCTATCAGAGTATGACCCCGATTGGCCCATAGGTGGCGCTACAGCAACCAAAAGTTCAAAATTGCTCATAACTCTTAGACCGTTTGTCCCAGGATCAAGTGTCTTATATCGTTGGAATCCTTGGCTCAAGGCGGACAAAATGGCTATCTCCAATTTGGATGTAGGCAGGAAAAATTTTCTGCTATGTCGGATTTTGCCCAAAACCTACTTTTGCGAACTAGTCCCTGGTTTTTCGCCCGATCGGAACCAAACCAGTCTAGGACAATTCTCTGGACTCTCTAGATCAATAATTATCGAAAAAAAGTTGAACTTTTGCATTTGGGTGGCTGTAACAGGGTCATTTAGAAAAGGGGCGTGGCAAAATACACTCAAAAGCCTATAAATCCCAAATGAAAACTCAGAACTTCACCCAAATTGATGAGCATATGTGTCAGAACATGCTGAGGAAGCATGCAGAGTTTCATGGAGATCGGACCACAGTTGGCGCTATAACTGGCAAAAAGCCTTCATTCTTATTAGGGGTTCAAGCATGAAATGCTGAAACCCTATTGTAATTGTAAGGATTTGTAAAACGCATCGTGCAGGACAAACCGTAAGGCCTAGAGACTTGAAACCTGGCCAGATGGTAGGCCTCAATTTGGGGACAACCTATCAGAGTATGACCCCGATTGGCCCATAGGTGGCGCTACAGCAACCAAAAGTTCAAAATTGCTCATAACTCTTAGACCGTTTGTCCCAGGATCAAGTGTCTTATATCGTTGGAATCCTTGGCTCAAGGCGGACAAAATGGCTATCTCCAATTTGGATGTAGGCAGGAAAAATTTTCTGCTATGTCGGATTTTGCCCAAAACCTACTTTTGCGAACTAGTCCCTGGTTTTTCGCCCGATCGGAACCAAACCAGTCTAGGACAATTCTCTGGACTCTCTAGATCAATAATTATCGAAAAAAAGTTGAACTTTTGCATTTGGGTGGCTGTAACAGGGTCATTTAGAAAAGGGGCGTGGCAAAATACACTCAAAAGCCTATAAATCCCAAATGAAAACTCAGAACTTCACCCAAATTGATGAGCATATGTGTCAGAACATGCTGAGGAAGCATGCAGAGTTTCATGGAGATCGGACCACAGTTGGCGCTATAACTGGCAAAAAGCCTTCATTCTTATTAGGGGTTCAAGCATGAAATGCTGAAACCCTATTGTAATTGTAAGGATTTGTAAAACGCATCGTGCAGGACAAACCGTAAGGCCTAGAGACTTGAAACCTGGCCAGATGGTAGGCCTCAATTTGGGGACAACCTATCAGAGTATGACCCCGATTGGCCCATAGGTGGCGCTACAGCAACCAAAAGTTCAAAATTGCTCATAACTCTTAGACCGTTTGTCCCAGGATCAAGTGTCTTATATCGTTGGAATCCTTGGCTCAAGGCGGACAAAATGGCTATCTCCAATTTGGATGTAGGCAGGAAAAATTTTCTGCTATGTCGGATTTTGCCCAAAACCTACTTTTGCGAACTAGTCCCTGGTTTTTCGCCCGATCGGAACCAAACCAGTCTAGGACAATTCTCTGGACTCTCTAGATCAATAATTATCGAAAAAAAGTTGAACTTTTGCATTTGGGTGGCTGTAACAGGGTCATTTAGAAAAGGGGCGTGGCAAAATACACTCAAAAGCCTATAAATCCCAAATGAAAACTCAGAACTTCACCCAAATTGATGAGCATATGTGTCAGAACATGCTGAGGAAGCATGCAGAGTTTCATGGAGATCGGACCACAGTTGGCGCTATAACTGGCAAAAAGCCTTCATTCTTATTAGGGGTTCAAGCATGAAATGCTGAAACCCTATTGTAATTGTAAGGATTTGTAAAACGCATCGTGCAGGACAAACCGTAAGGCCTAGAGACTTGAAACCTGGCCAGATGGTAGGCCTCAATTTGGGGACAACCTATCAGAGTATGACCCCGATTGGCCCATAGGTGGCGCTACAGCAACCAAAAGTTCAAAATTGCTCATAACTCTTAGACCGTTTGTCCCAGGATCAAGTGTCTTATATCGTTGGAATCCTTGGCTCAAGGCGGACAAAATGGCTATCTCCAATTTGGATGTAGGCAGGAAAAATTTTCTGCTATGTCGGATTTTGCCCAAAACCTACTTTTGCGAACTAGTCCCTGGTTTTTCGCCCGATCGGAACCAAACCAGTCTAGGACAATTCTCTGGACTCTCTAGATCAATAATTATCGAAAAAAAGTTGAACTTTTGCATTTGGGTGGCTGTAACAGGGTCATTTAGAAAAGGGGCGTGGCAAAATACACTCAAAAGCCTATAAATCCCAAATGAAAACTCAGAACTTCACCCAAATTGATGAGCATATGTGTCAGAACATGCTGAGGAAGCATGCAGAGTTTCATGGAGATCGGACCACAGTTGGCGCTATAACTGGCAAAAAGCCTTCATTCTTATTAGGGGTTCAAGCATGAAATGCTGAAACCCTATTGTAATTGTAAGGATTTGTAAAACGCATCGTGCAGGACAAACCGTAAGGCCTAGAGACTTGAAACCTGGCCAGATGGTAGGCCTCAATTTGGGGACAACCTATCAGAGTATGACCCCGATTGGCCCATAGGTGGCGCTACAGCAACCAAAAGTTCAAAATTGCTCATAACTCTTAGACCGTTTGTCCCAGGATCAAGTGTCTTATATCGTTGGAATCCTTGGCTCAAGGCGGACAAAATGGCTATCTCCAATTTGGATGTAGGCAGGAAAAATTTTCTGCTATGTCGGATTTTGCCCAAAACCTACTTTTGCGAACTAGTCCCTGGTTTTTCGCCCGATCGGAACCAAACCAGTCTAGGACAATTCTCTGGACTCTCTAGATCAATAATTATCGAAAAAAAGTTGAACTTTTGCATTTGGGTGGCTGTAACAGGGTCATTTAGAAAAGGGGCGTGGCAAAATACACTCAAAAGCCTATAAATCCCAAATGAAAACTCAGAACTTCACCCAAATTGATGAGCATATGTGTCAGAACATGCTGAGGAAGCATGCAGAGTTTCATGGAGATCGGACCACAGTTGGCGCTATAACTGGCAAAAAGCCTTCATTCTTATTAGGGGTTCAAGCATGAAATGCTGAAACCCTATTGTAATTGTAAGGATTTGTAAAACGCATCGTGCAGGACAAACCGTAAGGCCTAGGGACTTGAAACCTGGCCAGATGGTAGGCCTCAATTTGGGGACAACCTATCAGAGTATGACCCCGATTGGCCCATAGGTGGCGCTACAGCAACCAAAAGTTCAAAATTGCTCATAACTCTTAGACCGTTTGTCCCAGGATCAAGTGTCTTATATCGTTGGAATCCTTGGCTCAAGGCGGACAAAATGGCTATCTCCAATTTGGATGTAGGCAGGAAAAATTTTCTGCTATGTCGGATTTTGCCCAAAACCTACTTTTGCGAACTAGTCCCTGGTTTTTCGCCCGATCGGAACCAAACCAGTCTAGGACAATTCTCTGGACTCTCTAGATCAATAATTATCGAAAAAAAGTTGAACTTTTGCATTTGGGTGGCTGTAACAGGGTCATTTAGAAAAGGGGCGTGGCAAAATACACTCAAAAGCCTATAAATCCCAAATGAAAACTCAGAACTTCACCCAAATTGATGAGCATATGTGTCAGAACATGCTGAGGAAGCATGCAGAGTTTCATGGAGATCGGACCACAGTTGGCGCTATAACTGGCAAAAAGCCTTCATTCTTATTAGGGGTTCAAGCATGAAATGCTGAAACCCTATTGTAATTGTAAGGATTTGTAAAACGCATCGTGCAGGACAAACCGTAAGGCCTAGAGACTTGAAACCTGGCCAGATGGTAGGCCTCAATTTGGGGACAACCTATCAGAGTATGACCCCGATTGGCCCATAGGTGGCGCTACAGCAACCAAAAGTTCAAAATTGCTCATAACTCTTAGACCGTTTGTCCCAGGATCAAGTGTCTTATATCGTTGGAATCCTTGGCTCAAGGCGGACAAAATGGCTATCTCCAATTTGGATGTAGGCAGGAAAAATTTTCTGCTATGTCGGATTTTGCCCAAAACCTACTTTTGCGAACTAGTCCCTGGTTTTTCGCCCGATCGGAACCAAACCAGTCTAGGACAATTCTCTGGACTCTCTAGATCAATAATTATCGAAAAAAAGTTGAACTTTTGCATTTGGGTGGCTGTAACAGGGTCATTTAGAAAAGGGGCGTGGCAAAATACACTCAAAAGCCTATAAATCCCAAATGAAAACTCAGAACTTCACCCAAATTGATGAGCATATGTGTCAGAACATGCTGAGGAAGCATGCAGAGTTTCATGGAGATCGGACCACAGTTGGCGCTATAACTGGCAAAAAGCCTTCATTCTTATTAGGGGTTCAAGCATGAAATGCTGAAACCCTATTGTAATTGTAAGGATTTGTAAAACGCATCGTGCAGGACAAACCGTAAGGCCTAGAGACTTGAAACCTGGCCAGATGGTAGGCCTCAATTTGGGGACAACCTATCAGAGTATGACCCCGATTGGCCCATAGGTGGCGCTACAGCAACCAAAAGTTCAAAATTGCTCATAACTCTTAGACCGTTTGTCCCAGGATCAAGTGTCTTATATCGTTGGAATCCTTGGCTCAAGGCGGACAAAATGGCTATCTCCAATTTGGATGTAGGCAGGAAAAATTTTCTGCTATGTCGGATTTTGCCCAAAACCTACTTTTGCGAACTAGTCCCTGGTTTTTCGCCCGATCGGAACCAAACCAGTCTAGGACAATTCTCTGGACTCTCTAGATCAATAATTATCGAAAAAAAGTTGAACTTTTGCATTTGGGTGGCTGTAACAGGGTCATTTAGAAAAGGGGCGTGGCAAAATACACTCAAAAGCCTATAAATCCCAAATGAAAACTCAGAACTTCACCCAAATTGATGAGCATATGTGTCAGAACATGCTGAGGAAGCATGCAGAGTTTCATGGAGATCGGACCACAGTTGGCGCTATAACTGGCAAAAAGCCTTCATTCTTATTAGGGGTTCAAGCATGAAATGCTGAAACCCTATTGTAATTGTAAGGATTTGTAAAACGCATCGTGCAGGACAAACCGTAAGGCCTAGAGACTTGAAACCTGGCCAGATGGTAGGCCTCAATTTGGGGACAACCTATCAGAGTATGACCCCGATTGGCCCATAGGTGGCGCTACAGCAACCAAAAGTTCAAAATTGCTCATAACTCTTAGACCGTTTGTCCCAGGATCAAGTGTCTTATATCGTTGGAATCCTTGGCTCAAGGCGGACAAAATGGCTATCTCCAATTTGGATGTAGGCAGGAAAAATTTTCTGCTATGTCGGATTTTGCCCAAAACCTACTTTTGCGAACTAGTCCCTGGTTTTTCGCCCGATCGGAACCAAACCAGTCTAGGACAATTCTCTGGACTCTCTAGATCAATAATTATCGAAAAAAAGTTGAACTTTTGCATTTGGGTGGCTGTAACAGGGTCATTTAGAAAAGGGGCGTGGCAAAATACACTCAAAAGCCTATAAATCCCAAATGAAAACTCAGAACTTCACCCAAATTGATGAGCATATGTGTCAGAACATGCTGAGGAAGCATGCAGAGTTTCATGGAGATCGGACCACAGTTGGCGCTATAACTGGCAAAAAGCCTTCATTCTTATTAGGGGTTCAAGCATGAAATGCTGAAACCCTATTGTAATTGTAAGGATTTGTAAAACGCATCGTGCAGGACAAACCGTAAGGCCTAGAGACTTGAAACCTGGCCAGATGGTAGGCCTCAATTTGGGGACAACCTATCAGAGTATGACCCCGATTGGCCCATAGGTGGCGCTACAGCAACCAAAAGTTCAAAATTGCTCATAACTCTTAGACCGTTTGTCCCAGGATCAAGTGTCTTATATCGTTGGAATCCTTGGCTCAAGGCGGACAAAATGGCTATCTCCAATTTGGATGTAGGCAGGAAAAATTTTCTGCTATGTCGGATTTTGCCCAAAACCTACTTTTGCGAACTAGTCCCTGGTTTTTCGCCCGATCGGAACCAAACCAGTCTAGGACAATTCTCTGGACTCTCTAGATCAATAATTATCGAAAAAAAGTTGAACTTTTGCATTTGGGTGGCTGTAACAGGGTCATTTAGAAAAGGGGCGTGGCAAAATACACTCAAAAGCCTATAAATCCCAAATGAAAACTCAGAACTTCACCCAAATTGATGAGCATATGTGTCAGAACATGCTGAGGAAGCATGCAGAGTTTCATGGAGATCGGACCCTAGGTGACGCTATAAATGGCAAAAAGCCTTCATTCTTATTAGGGGTTCAAGCATGAAATGCTGAAACCCTATTGTAATTGTAAGGATTTGTAAAACGCATCGTGCAGGACAAACCGTAAGGCCTAGAGACTTGAAACCTGGCCAGATGGTAGGCCTCAATTTGGGGACAACCTATCAGAGTATGACCCCGATTGGCCCATAGGTGGCGCTACAGCAACCAAAAGTTCAAAATTGCTCATAACTCTTAGACCGTTTGTCCCAGGATCAAGTGTCTTATATCGTTGGAATCCTTGGCTCAAGGCGGACAAAATGGCTATCTCCAATTTGGATGTAGGCAGGAAAAATTTTCTGCTATGTCGGATTTTGCCCAAAACCTACTTTTGCGAACTAGTCCCTGGTTTTTCGCCCGATCGGAACCAAACCAGTCTAGGACAATTCTCTGGACTCTCTAGATCAATAATTATCGAAAAAAAGTTGAACTTTTGCATTTGGGTGGCTGTAACAGGGTCATTTAGAAAAGGGGCGTGGCAAAATACACTCAAAAGCCTATAAATCCCAAATGAAAACTCAGAACTTCACCCAAATTGATGAGCATATGTGTCAGAACATGCTGAGGAAGCATGCAGAGTTTCATGGAGATCGGACCACAGTTGGCGCTATAACTGGCAAAAAGCCTTCATTCTTATTAGGGGTTCAAGCATGAAATGCTGAAACCCTATTGTAATTGTAAGGATTTGTAAAACGCATCGTGCAGGACAAACCGTAAGGCCTAGAGACTTGAAACCTGGCCAGATGGTAGGCCTCAATTTGGGGACAACCTATCAGAGTATGACCCCGATTGGCCCATAGGTGGCGCTACAGCAACCAAAAGTTCAAAATTGCTCATAACTCTTAGACCGTTTGTCCCAGGATCAAGTGTCTTATATCGTTGGAATCCTTGGCTCAAGGCGGACAAAATGGCTATCTCCAATTTGGATGTAGGCAGGAAAAATTTTCTGCTATGTCGGATTTTGCCCAAAACCTACTTTTGCGAACTAGTCCCTGGTTTTTCGCCCGATCGGAACCAAACCAGTCTAGGACAATTCTCTGGACTCTCTAGATCAATAATTATCGAAAAAAAGTTGAACTTTTGCATTTGGGTGGCTGTAACAGGGTCATTTAGAAAAGGGGCGTGGCAAAATACACTCAAAAGCCTATAAATCCCAAATGAAAACTCAGAACTTCACCCAAATTGATGAGCATATGTGTCAGAACATGCTGAGGAAGCATGCAGAGTTTCATGGAGATCGGACCACAGTTGGCGCTATAACTGGCAAAAAGCCTTCATTCTTATTAGGGGTTCAAGCATGAAATGCTGAAACCCTATTGTAATTGTAAGGATTTGTAAAACGCATCGTGCAGGACAAACCGTAAGGCCTAGAGACTTGAAACCTGGCCAGATGGTAGGCCTCAATTTGGGGACAACCTATCAGAGTATGACCCCGATTGGCCCATAGGTGGCGCTACAGCAACCAAAAGTTCAAAATTGCTCATAACTCTTAGACCGTTTGTCCCAGGATCAAGTGTCTTATATCGTTGGAATCCTTGGCTCAAGGCGGACAAAATGGCTATCTCCAATTTGGATGTAGGCAGGAAAAATTTTCTGCTATGTCGGATTTTGCCCAAAACCTACTTTTGCGAACTAGTCCCTGGTTTTTCGCCCGATCGGAACCAAACCAGTCTAGGACAATTCTCTGGACTCTCTAGATCAATAATTATCGAAAAAAAGTTGAACTTTTGCATTTGGGTGGCTGTAACAGGGTCATTTAGAAAAGGGGCGTGGCAAAATACACTCAAAAGCCTATAAATCCCAAATGAAAACTCAGAACTTCACCCAAATTGATGAGCATATGTGTCAGAACATGCTGAGGAAGCATGCAGAGTTTCATGGAGATCGGACCACAGTTGGCGCTATAACTGGCAAAAAGCCTTCATTCTTATTAGGGGTTCAAGCATGAAATGCTGAAACCCTATTGTAATTGTAAGGATTTGTAAAACGCATCGTGCAGGACAAACCGTAAGGCCTAGAGACTTGAAACCTGGCCAGATGGTAGGCCTCAATTTGGGGACAACCTATCAGAGTATGACCCCGATTGGCCCATAGGTGGCGCTACAGCAACCAAAAGTTCAAAATTGCTCATAACTCTTAGACCGTTTGTCCCAGGATCAAGTGTCTTATATCGTTGGAATCCTTGGCTCAAGGCGGACAAAATGGCTATCTCCAATTTGGATGTAGGCAGGAAAAATTTTCTGCTATGTCGGATTTTGCCCAAAACCTACTTTTGCGAACTAGTCCCTGGTTTTTCGCCCGATCGGAACCAAACCAGTCTAGGACAATTCTCTGGACTCTCTAGATCAATAATTATCGAAAAAAAGTTGAACTTTTGCATTTGGGTGGCTGTAACAGGGTCATTTAGAAAAGGGGCGTGGCAAAATACACTCAAAAGCCTATAAATCCCAAATGAAAACTCAGAACTTCACCCAAATTGATGAGCATATGTGTCAGAACATGCTGAGGAAGCATGCAGAGTTTCATGGAGATCGGACCACAGTTGGCGCTATAACTGGCAAAAAGCCTTCATTCTTATTAGGGGTTCAAGCATGAAATGCTGAAACCCTATTGTAATTGTAAGGATTTGTAAAACGCATCGTGCAGGACAAACCGTAAGGCCTAGAGACTTGAAACCTGGCCAGATGGTAGGCCTCAATTTGGGGACAACCTATCAGAGTATGACCCCGATTGGCCCATAGGTGGCGCTACAGCAACCAAAAGTTCAAAATTGCTCATAACTCTTAGACCGTTTGTCCCAGGATCAAGTGTCTTATATCGTCGGAATCCTTGGCTCAAGGCGGACAAAATGGCTATCTCCAATTTGGATGTAGGCAGGAAACATTTTCTGCTATGTCGGATTTTGCCCAAAACCTACTTTTGCGAACTAGTCCCTGGTTTTTCGCCCGATCGGAACCAAACCAGTCTAGGACAATTCTCTGGACTCTCTAGATCAATAATTATCGAAAAAAAGTTGAACTTTTGCATTTGGGTGGCTGTAACAGGGTCATTTAGAAAAGGGGCGTGGCAAAATACACTCAAAAGCCTATAAATCCCAAATGAAAACTCAGAACTTCACCCAAATTGATGAGCATATGTGTCAGAACATGCTGAGGAAGCATGCAGAGTTTCATGGAGATCGGACCACAGTTGGCGCTATAACTGGCAAAAAGCCTTCATTCTTATTAGGGGTTCAAGCATGAAATGCTGAAACCCTATTGTAATTGTAAGGATTTGTAAAACGCATCGTGCAGGACAAACCGTAAGGCCTAGAGACTTGAAACCTGGCCAGATGGTAGGCCTCAATTTGGGGACAACCTATCAGAGTATGACCCCGATTGGCCCATAGGTGGCGCTACAGCAACCAAAAGTTCAAAATTGCTCATAACTCTTAGACCGTTTGTCCCAGGATCAAGTGTCTTATATCGTTGGAATCCTTGGCTCAAGGCGGACAAAATGGCTATCTCCAATTTGGATGTAGGCAGGAAAAATTTTCTGCTATGTCGGATTTTGCCCAAAACCTACTTTTGCGAACTAGTCCCTGGTTTTTCGCCCGATCGGAACCAAACCAGTCTAGGACAATTCTCTGGACTCTCTAGATCAATAATTATCGAAAAAAAGTTGAACTTTTGCATTTGGGTGGCTGTAACAGGGTCATTTAGAAAAGGGGCGTGGCAAAATACACTCAAAAGCCTATAAATCCCAAATGAAAACTCAGAACTTCACCCAAATTGATGAGCATATGTGTCAGAACATGCTGAGGAAGCATGCAGAGTTTCATGGAGATCGGACCACAGTTGGCGCTATAACTGGCAAAAAGCCTTCATTCTTATTAGGGGTTCAAGCATGAAATGCTGAAACCCTATTGTAATTGTAAGGATTTGTAAAACGCATCGTGCAGGACAAACCGTAAGGCCTAGAGACTTGAAACCTGGCCAGATGGTAGGCCTCAATTTGGGGACAACCTATCAGAGTATGACCCCGATTGGCCCATAGGTGGCGCTACAGCAACCAAAAGTTCAAAATTGCTCATAACTCTTAGACCGTTTGTCCCAGGATCAAGTGTCTTATATCGTTGGAATCCTTGGCTCAAGGCGGACAAAATGGCTATCTCCAATTTGGATGTAGGCAGGAAAAATTTTCTGCTATGTCGGATTTTGCCCAAAACCTACTTTTGCGAACTAGTCCCTGGTTTTTCGCCCGATCGGAACCAAACCAGTCTAGGACAATTCTCTGGACTCTCTAGATCAATAATTATCGAAAAAAAGTTGAACTTTTGCATTTGGGTGGCTGTAACAGGGTCATTTAGAAAAGGGGCGTGGCAAAATACACTCAAAAGCCTATAAATCCCAAATGAAAACTCAGAACTTCACCCAAATTGATGAGCATATGTGTCAGAACATGCTGAGGAAGCATGCAGAGTTTCATGGAGATCGGACCCTAGGTGACGCTATAAATGGCAAAAAGCCTTCATTCTTATTAGGGGTTCAAGCATGAAATGCTGAAACCCTATTGTAATTGTAAGGATTTGTAAAACGCATCGTGCAGGACAAACCGTAAGGCCTAGAGACTTGAAACCTGGCCAGATGGTAGGCCTCAATTTGGGGACAACCTATCAGAGTATGACCCCGATTGGCCCATAGGTGGCGCTACAGCAACCAAAAGTTCAAAATTGCTCATAACTCTTAGACCGTTTGTCCCAGGATCAAGTGTCTTATATCGTTGGAATCCTTGGCTCAAGGCGGACAAAATGGCTATCTCCAATTTGGATGTAGGCAGGAAAAATTTTCTGCTATGTCGGATTTTGCCCAAAACCTACTTTTGCGAACTAGTCCCTGGTTTTTCGCCCGATCGGAACCAAACCAGTCTAGGACAATTCTCTGGACTCTCTAGATCAATAATTATCGAAAAAAAGTTGAACTTTTGCATTTGGGTGGCTGTAACAGGGTCATTTAGAAAAGGGGCGTGGCAAAATACACTCAAAAGCCTATAAATCCCAAATGAAAACTCAGAACTTCACCCAAATTGATGAGCATATGTGTCAGAACATGCTGAGGAAGCATGCAGAGTTTCATGGAGATCGGACCACAGTTGGCGCTATAACTGGCAAAAAGCCTTCATTCTTATTAGGGGTTCAAGCATGAAATGCTGAAACCCTATTGTAATTGTAAGGATTTGTAAAACGCATCGTGCAGGACAAACCGTAAGGCCTAGAGACTTGAAACCTGGCCAGATGGTAGGCCTCAATTTGGGGACAACCTATCAGAGTATGACCCCGATTGGCCCATAGGTGGCGCTACAGCAACCAAAAGTTCAAAATTGCTCATAACTCTTAGACCGTTTGTCCCAGGATCAAGTGTCTTATATCGTTGGAATCCTTGGCTCAAGGCGGACAAAATGGCTATCTCCAATTTGGATGTAGGCAGGAAAAATTTTCTGCTATGTCGGATTTTGCCCAAAACCTACTTTTGCGAACTAGTCCCTGGTTTTTCGCCCGATCGGAACCAAACCAGTCTAGGACAATTCTCTGGACTCTCTAGATCAATAATTATCGAAAAAAAGTTGAACTTTTGCATTTGGGTGGCTGTAACAGGGTCATTTAGAAAAGGGGCGTGGCAAAATACACTCAAAAGCCTATAAATCCCAAATGAAAACTCAGAACTTCACCCAAATTGATGAGCATATGTGTCAGAACATGCTGAGGAAGCATGCAGAGTTTCATGGAGATCGGACCACAGTTGGCGCTATAACTGGCAAAAAGCCTTCATTCTTATTAGGGGTTCAAGCATGAAATGCTGAAACCCTATTGTAATTGTAAGGATTTGTAAAACGCATCGTGCAGGACAAACCGTAAGGCCTAGAGACTTGAAACCTGGCCAGATGGTAGGCCTCAATTTGGGGACAACCTATCAGAGTATGAACCCGATTGGCCCATAGGTGGCGCTACAGCAACCAAAAGTTCAAAATTGCTCATAACTCTTAGACCGTTTGTCCCAGGATCAAGTGTCTTATATCGTTGGAATCCTTGGCTCAAGGCGGACAAAATGGCTATCTCCAATTTGGATGTAGGCAGGAAAAATTTTCTGCTATGTCGGATTTTGCCCAAAACCTACTTTTGCGAACTAGTCCCTGGTTTTTCGCCCGATCGGAACCAAACCAGTCTAGGACAATTCTCTGGACTCTCTAGATCAATAATTATCGAAAAAAAGTTGAACTTTTGCATTTGGGTGGCTGTAACAGGGTCATTTAGAAAAGGGGCGTGGCAAAATACACTCAAAAGCCTATAAATCCCAAATGAAAACTCAGAACTTCACCCAAATTGATGAGCATATGTGTCAGAACATGCTGAGGAAGCATGCAGAGTTTCATGGAGATCGGACCACAGTTGGCGCTATAACTGGCAAAAAGCCTTCATTCTTATTAGGGGTTCAAGCATGAAATGCTGAAACCCTATTGTAATTGTAAGGATTTGTAAAACGCATCGTGCAGGACAAACCGTAAGGCCTAGAGACTTGAAACCTGGCCAGATGGTAGGCCTCAATTTGGGGACAACCTATCAGAGTATGACCCCGATTGGCCCATAGGTGGCGCTACAGCAACCAAAAGTTCAAAATTGCTCATAACTCTTAGACCGTTTGTCCCAGGATCAAGTGTCTTATATCGTTGGAATCCTTGGCTCAAGGCGGACAAAATGGCTATCTCCAATTTGGATGTAGGCAGGAAAAATTTTCTGCTATGTCGGATTTTGCCCAAAACCTACTTTTGCGAACTAGTCCCTGGTTTTTCGCCCGATCGGAACCAAACCAGTCTAGGACAATTCTCTGGACTCTCTAGATCAATAATTATCGAAAAAAAGTTGAACTTTTGCATTTGGGTGGCTGTAACAGGGTCATTTAGAAAAGGGGCGTGGCAAAATACACTCAAAAGCCTATAAATCCCAAATGAAAACTCAGAACTTCACCCAAATTGATGAGCATATGTGTCAGAACATGCTGAGGAAGCATGCAGAGTTTCATGGAGATCGGACCACAGTTGGCGCTATAACTGGCAAAAAGCCTTCATTCTTATTAGGGGTTCAAGCATGAAATGCTGAAACCCTATTGTAATTGTAAGGATTTGTAAAACGCATCGTGCAGGACAAACCGTAAGGCCTAGAGACTTGAAACCTGGCCAGATGGTAGGCCTCAATTTGGGGACAACCTATCAGAGTATGACCCCGATTGGCCCATAGGTGGCGCTACAGCAACCAAAAGTTCAAAATTGCTCATAACTCTTAGACCGTTTGTCCCAGGATCAAGTGTCTTATATCGTTGGAATCCTTGGCTCAAGGCGGACAAAATGGCTATCTCCAATTTGGATGTAGGCAGGAAAAATTTTCTGCTATGTCGGATTTTGCCCAAAACCTACTTTTGCGAACTAGTCCCTGGTTTTTCGCCCGATCGGAACCAAACCAGTCTAGGACAATTCTCTGGACTCTCTAGATCAATAATTATCGAAAAAAAGTTGAACTTTTGCATTTGGGTGGCTGTAACAGGGTCATTTAGAAAAGGGGCGTGGCAAAATACACTCAAAAGCCTATAAATCCCAAATGAAAACTCAGAACTTCACCCAAATTGATGAGCATATGTGTCAGAACATGCTGAGGAAGCATGCAGAGTTTCATGGAGATCGGACCACAGTTGGCGCTATAACTGGCAAAAAGCCTTCATTCTTATTAGGGGTTCAAGCATGAAATGCTGAAACCCTATTGTAATTGTAAGGATTTGTAAAACGCATCGTGCAGGACAAACCGTAAGGCCTAGAGACTTGAAACCTGGCCAGATGGTAGGCCTCAATTTGGGGACAACCTATCAGAGTATGACCCCGATTGGCCCATAGGTGGCGCTACAGCAACCAAAAGTTCAAAATTGCTCATAACTCTTAGACCGTTTGTCCCAGGATCAAGTGTCTTATATCGTTGGAATCCTTGGCTCAAGGCGGACAAAATGGCTATCTCCAATTTGGATGTAGGCAGGAAACATTTTCTGCTATGTCGGATTTTGCCCAAAACCTACTTTTGCGAACTAGTCCCTGGTTTTTCGCCCGATCGGAACCAAACCAGTCTAGGACAATTCTCTGGACTCTCTAGATCAATAATTATCGAAAAAAAGTTGAACTTTTGCATTTGGGTGGCTGTAACAGGGTCATTTAGAAAAGGGGCGTGGCAAAATACACTCAAAAGCCTATAAATCCCAAATGAAAACTCAGAACTTCACCCAAATTGATGAGCATATGTGTCAGAACATGCTGAGGAAGCATGCAGAGTTTCATGGAGATCGGACCACAGTTGGCGCTATAACTGGCAAAAAGCCTTCATTCTTATTAGGGGTTCAAGCATGAAATGCTGAAACCCTATTGTAATTGTAAGGATTTGTAAAACGCATCGTGCAGGACAAACCGTAAGGCCTAGAGACTTGAAACCTGGCCAGATGGTAGGCCTCAATTTGGGGACAACCTATCAGAGTATGACCCCGATTGGCCCATAGGTGGCGCTACAGCAACCAAAAGTTCAAAATTGCTCATAACTCTTAGACCGTTTGTCCCAGGATCAAGTGTCTTATATCGTTGGAATCCTTGGCTCAAGGCGGACAAAATGGCTATCTCCAATTTGGATGTAGGCAGGAAACATTTTCTGCTATGTCGGATTTTGCCCAAAACCTACTTTTGCGAACTAGTCCCTGGTTTTTCGCCCGATCGGAACCAAACCAGTCTAGGACAATTCTCTGGACTCTCTAGATCAATAATTATCGAAAAAAAGTTGAACTTTTGCATTTGGGTGGCTGTAACAGGGTCATTTAGAAAAGGGGCGTGGCAAAATACACTCAAAAGCCTATAAATCCCAAATGAAAACTCAGAACTTCACCCAAATTGATGAGCATATGTGTCAGAACATGCTGAGGAAGCATGCAGAGTTTCATGGAGATCGGACCACAGTTGGCGCTATAACTGGCAAAAAGCCTTCATTCTTATTAGGGGTTCAAGCATGAAATGCTGAAACCCTATTGTAATTGTAAGGATTTGTAAAACGCATCGTGCAGGACAAACCGTAAGGCCTAGAGACTTGAAACCTGGCCAGATGGTAGGCCTCAATTTGGGGACAACCTATCAGAGTATGACCCCGATTGGCCCATAGGTGGCGCTACAGCAACCAAAAGTTCAAAATTGCTCATAACTCTTAGACCGTTTGTCCCAGGATCAAGTGTCTTATATCGTTGGAATCCTTGGCTCAAGGCGGACAAAATGGCTATCTCCAATTTGGATGTAGGCAGGAAAAATTTTCTGCTATGTCGGATTTTGCCCAAAACCTACTTTTGCGAACTAGTCCCTGGTTTTTCGCCCGATCGGAACCAAACCAGTCTAGGACAATTCTCTGGACTCTCTAGATCAATAATTATCGAAAAAAAGTTGAACTTTTGCATTTGGGTGGCTGTAACAGGGTCATTTAAAAAAGGGGCGTGGCAAAATACACTCAAAAGCCTATAAATCCCAAATGAAAACTCAGAACTTCACCCAAATTGATGAGCATATGTGTCAGAACATGCTGAGGAAGCATGCAGAGTTTCATGGAGATCGGACCACAGTTGGCGCTATAACTGGCAAAAAGCCTTCATTCTTATTAGGGGTTCAAGCATGAAATGCTGAAACCCTATTGTAATTGTAAGGATTTGTAAAACGCATCGTGCAGGACAAACCGTAAGGCCTAGAGACTTGAAACCTGGCCAGATGGTAGGCCTCAATTTGGGGACAACCTATCAGAGTATGACCCCGATTGGCCCATAGGTGGCGCTACAGCAACCAAAAGTTCAAAATTGCTCATAACTCTTAGACCGTTTGTCCCAGGATCAAGTGTCTTATATCGTTGGAATCCTTGGCTCAAGGCGGACAAAATGGCTATCTCCAATTTGGATGTAGGCAGGAAAAATTTTCTGCTATGTCGGATTTTGCCCAAAACCTACTTTTGCGAACTAGTCCCTGGTTTTTCGCCCGATCGGAACCAAACCAGTCTAGGACAATTCTCTGGACTCTCTAGATCAATAATTATCGAAAAAAAGTTGAACTTTTGCATTTGGGTGGCTGTAACAGGGTCATTTAGAAAAGGGGCGTGGCAAAATACACTCAAAAGCCTATAAATCCCAAATGAAAACTCAGAACTTCACCCAAATTGATGAGCATATGTGTCAGAACATGCTGAGGAAGCATGCAGAGTTTCATGGAGATCGGACCACAGTTGGCGCTATAACTGGCAAAAAGCCTTCATTCTTATTAGGGGTTCAAGCATGAAATGCTGAAACCCTATTGTAATTGTAAGGATTTGTAAAACGCATCGTGCAGGACAAACCGTAAGGCCTAGAGACTTGAAACCTGGCCAGATGGTAGGCCTCAATTTGGGGACAACCTATCAGAGTATGACCCCGATTGGCCCATAGGTGGCGCTACAGCAACCAAAAGTTCAAAATTGCTCATAACTCTTAGACCGTTTGTCCCAGGATCAAGTGTCTTATATCGTTGGAATCCTTGGCTCAAGGCGGACAAAATGGCTATCTCCAATTTGGATGTAGGCAGGAAAAATTTTCTGCTATGTCGGATTTTGCCCAAAACCTACTTTTGCGAACTAGTCCCTGGTTTTTCGCCCGATCGGAACCAAACCAGTCTAGGACAATTCTCTGGACTCTCTAGATCAATAATTATCGAAAAAAAGTTGAACTTTTGCATTTGGGTGGCTGTAACAGGGTCATTTAGAAAAGGGGCGTGGCAAAATACACTCAAAAGCCTATAAATCCCAAATGAAAACTCAGAACTTCACCCAAATTGATGAGCATATGTGTCAGAACATGCTGAGGAAGCATGCAGAGTTTCATGGAGATCGGACCCTAGGTGACGCTATAAATGGCAAAAAGCCTTCATTCTTATTAGGGGTTCAAGCATGAAATGCTGAAACCCTATTGTAATTGTAAGGATTTGTAAAACGCATCGTGCAGGACAAACCGTAAGGCCTAGAGACTTGAAACCTGGCCAGATGGTAGGCCTCAATTTGGGGACAACCTATCAGAGTATGACCCCGATTGGCCCATAGGTGGCGCTACAGCAACCAAAAGTTCAAAATTGCTCATAACTCTTAGACCGTTTGTCCCAGGATCAAGTGTCTTATATCGTTGGAATCCTTGGCTCAAGGCGGACAAAATGGCTATCTCCAATTTGGATGTAGGCAGGAAAAATTTTCTGCTATGTCGGATTTTGCCCAAAACCTACTTTTGCGAACTAGTCCCTGGTTTTTCGCCCGATCGGAACCAAACCAGTCTAGGACAATTCTCTGGACTCTCTAGATCAATAATTATCGAAAAAAAGTTGAACTTTTGCATTTGGGTGGCTGTAACAGGGTCATTTAGAAAAGGGGCGTGGCAAAATACACTCAAAAGCCTATAAATCCCAAATGAAAACTCAGAACTTCAC
Organism: Squalius cephalus; assembly: GCF_949319135.1. Taxonomy (NCBI): domain Eukaryota; kingdom Metazoa; phylum Chordata; class Actinopteri; order Cypriniformes; family Leuciscidae; genus Squalius; species Squalius cephalus. The sequence continues at coordinate 24,008,754 of NC_137127.1, forward strand.
CCAAATTGATGAGCATATGTGTCAGAACATGCTGAGGAAGCATGCAGAGTTTCATGGAGATCGGACCACAGTTGGCGCTATAACTGGCAAAAAGCCTTCATTCTTATTAGGGGTTCAAGCATGAAATGCTGAAACCCTATTGTAATTGTAAGGATTTGTAAAACGCATCGTGCAGGACAAACCGTAAGGCCTAGAGACTTGAAACCTGGCCAGATGGTAGGCCTCAATTTGGGGACAACCTATCAGAGTATGACCCCGATTGGCCCATAGGTGGCGCTACAGCAACCAAAAGTTCAAAATTGCTCATAACTCTTAGACCGTTTGTCCCAGGATCAAGTGTCTTATATCGTTGGAATCCTTGGCTCAAGGCGGACAAAATGGCTATCTCCAATTTGGATGTAGGCAGGAAAAATTTTCTGCTATGTCGGATTTTGCCCAAAACCTACTTTTGCGAACTAGTCCCTGGTTTTTCGCCCGATCGGAACCAAACCAGTCTAGGACAATTCTCTGGACTCTCTAGATCAATAATTATCGAAAAAAAGTTGAACTTTTGCATTTGGGTGGCTGTAACAGGGTCATTTAGAAAAGGGGCGTGGCAAAATACACTCAAAAGCCTATAAATCCCAAATGAAAACTCAGAACTTCACCCAAATTGATGAGCATATGTGTCAGAACATGCTGAGGAAGCATGCAGAGTTTCATGGAGATCGGACCACAGTTGGCGCTATAACTGGCAAAAAGCCTTCATTCTTATTAGGGGTTCAAGCATGAAATGCTGAAACCCTATTGTAATTGTAAGGATTTGTAAAACGCATCGTGCAGGACAAACCGTAAGGCCTAGAGACTTGAAACCTGGCCAGATGGTAGGCCTCAATTTGGGGACAACCTATCAGAGTATGAACCCGATTGGCCCATAGGTGGCGCTACAGCAACCAAAAGTTCAAAATTGCTCATAACTCTTAGACCGTTTGTCCCAGGATCAAGTGTCTTATATCGTTGGAATCCTTGGCTCAAGGCGGACAAAATGGCTATCTCCAATTTGGATGTAGGCAGGAAAAATTTTCTGCTATGTCGGATTTTGCCCAAAACCTACTTTTGCGAACTAGTCCCTGGTTTTTCGCCCGATCGGAACCAAACCAGTCTAGGACAATTCTCTGGACTCTCTAGATCAATAATTATCGAAAAAAAGTTGAACTTTTGCATTTGGGTGGCTGTAACAGGGTCATTTAGAAAAGGGGCGTGGCAAAATACACTCAAAAGCCTATAAATCCCAAATGAAAACTCAGAACTTCACCCAAATTGATGAGCATATGTGTCAGAACATGCTGAGGAAGCATGCAGAGTTTCATGGAGATCGGACCACAGTTGGCGCTATAACTGGCAAAAAGCCTTCATTCTTATTAGGGGTTCAAGCATGAAATGCTGAAACCCTATTGTAATTGTAAGGATTTGTAAAACGCATCGTGCAGGACAAACCGTAAGGCCTAGAGACTTGAAACCTGGCCAGATGGTAGGCCTCAATTTGGGGACAACCTATCAGAGTATGACCCCGATTGGCCCATAGGTGGCGCTACAGCAACCAAAAGTTCAAAATTGCTCATAACTCTTAGACCGTTTGTCCCAGGATCAAGTGTCTTATATCGTTGGAATCCTTGGCTCAAGGCGGACAAAATGGCTATCTCCAATTTGGATGTAGGCAGGAAAAATTTTCTGCTATGTCGGATTTTGCCCAAAACCTACTTTTGCGAACTAGTCCCTGGTTTTTCGCCCGATCGGAACCAAACCAGTCTAGGACAATTCTCTGGACTCTCTAGATCAATAATTATCGAAAAAAAGTTGAACTTTTGCATTTGGGTGGCTGTAACAGGGTCATTTAGAAAAGGGGCGTGGCAAAATACACTCAAAAGCCTATAAATCCCAAATGAAAACTCAGAACTTCACCCAAATTGATGAGCATATGTGTCAGAACATGCTGAGGAAGCATGCAGAGTTTCATGGAGATCGGACCACAGTTGGCGCTATAACTGGCAAAAAGCCTTCATTCTTATTAGGGGTTCAAGCATGAAATGCTGAAACCCTATTGTAATTGTAAGGATTTGTAAAACGCATCGTGCAGGACAAACCGTAAGGCCTAGAGACTTGAAACCTGGCCAGATGGTAGGCCTCAATTTGGGGACAACCTATCAGAGTATGACCCCGATTGGCCCATAGGTGGCGCTACAGCAACCAAAAGTTCAAAATTGCTCATAACTCTTAGACCGTTTGTCCCAGGATCAAGTGTCTTATATCGTTGGAATCCTTGGCTCAAGGCGGACAAAATGGCTATCTCCAATTTGGATGTAGGCAGGAAAAATTTTCTGCTATGTCGGATTTTGCCCAAAACCTACTTTTGCGAACTAGTCCCTGGTTTTTCGCCCGATCGGAACCAAACCAGTCTAGGACAATTCTCTGGACTCTCTAGATCAATAATTATCGAAAAAAAGTTGAACTTTTGCATTTGGGTGGCTGTAACAGGGTCATTTAGAAAAGGGGCGTGGCAAAATACACTCAAAAGCCTATAAATCCCAAATGAAAACTCAGAACTTCACCCAAATTGATGAGCATATGTGTCAGAACATGCTGAGGAAGCATGCAGAGTTTCATGGAGATCGGACCACAGTTGGCGCTATAACTGGCAAAAAGCCTTCATTCTTATTAGGGGTTCAAGCATGAAATGCTGAAACCCTATTGTAATTGTAAGGATTTGTAAAACGCATCGTGCAGGACAAACCGTAAGGCCTAGAGACTTGAAACCTGGCCAGATGGTAGGCCTCAATTTGGGGACAACCTATCAGAGTATGACCCCGATTGGCCCATAGGTGGCGCTACAGCAACCAAAAGTTCAAAATTGCTCATAACTCTTAGACCGTTTGTCCCAGGATCAAGTGTCTTATATCGTTGGAATCCTTGGCTCAAGGCGGACAAAATGGCTATCTCCAATTTGGATGTAGGCAGGAAACATTTTCTGCTATGTCGGATTTTGCCCAAAACCTACTTTTGCGAACTAGTCCCTGGTTTTTCGCCCGATCGGAACCAAACCAGTCTAGGACAATTCTCTGGACTCTCTAGATCAATAATTATCGAAAAAAAGTTGAACTTTTGCATTTGGGTGGCTGTAACAGGGTCATTTAGAAAAGGGGCGTGGCAAAATACACTCAAAAGCCTATAAATCCCAAATGAAAACTCAGAACTTCACCCAAATTGATGAGCATATGTGTCAGAACATGCTGAGGAAGCATGCAGAGTTTCATGGAGATCGGACCACAGTTGGCGCTATAACTGGCAAAAAGCCTTCATTCTTATTAGGGGTTCAAGCATGAAATGCTGAAACCCTATTGTAATTGTAAGGATTTGTAAAACGCATCGTGCAGGACAAACCGTAAGGCCTAGAGACTTGAAACCTGGCCAGATGGTAGGCCTCAATTTGGGGACAACCTATCAGAGTATGACCCCGATTGGCCCATAGGTGGCGCTACAGCAACCAAAAGTTCAAAATTGCTCATAACTCTTAGACCGTTTGTCCCAGGATCAAGTGTCTTATATCGTTGGAATCCTTGGCTCAAGGCGGACAAAATGGCTATCTCCAATTTGGATGTAGGCAGGAAACATTTTCTGCTATGTCGGATTTTGCCCAAAACCTACTTTTGCGAACTAGTCCCTGGTTTTTCGCCCGATCGGAACCAAACCAGTCTAGGACAATTCTCTGGACTCTCTAGATCAATAATTATCGAAAAAAAGTTGAACTTTTGCATTTGGGTGGCTGTAACAGGGTCATTTAGAAAAGGGGCGTGGCAAAATACACTCAAAAGCCTATAAATCCCAAATGAAAACTCAGAACTTCACCCAAATTGATGAGCATATGTGTCAGAACATGCTGAGGAAGCATGCAGAGTTTCATGGAGATCGGACCACAGTTGGCGCTATAACTGGCAAAAAGCCTTCATTCTTATTAGGGGTTCAAGCATGAAATGCTGAAACCCTATTGTAATTGTAAGGATTTGTAAAACGCATCGTGCAGGACAAACCGTAAGGCCTAGAGACTTGAAACCTGGCCAGATGGTAGGCCTCAATTTGGGGACAACCTATCAGAGTATGACCCCGATTGGCCCATAGGTGGCGCTACAGCAACCAAAAGTTCAAAATTGCTCATAACTCTTAGACCGTTTGTCCCAGGATCAAGTGTCTTATATCGTTGGAATCCTTGGCTCAAGGCGGACAAAATGGCTATCTCCAATTTGGATGTAGGCAGGAAAAATTTTCTGCTATGTCGGATTTTGCCCAAAACCTACTTTTGCGAACTAGTCCCTGGTTTTTCGCCCGATCGGAACCAAACCAGTCTAGGACAATTCTCTGGACTCTCTAGATCAATAATTATCGAAAAAAAGTTGAACTTTTGCATTTGGGTGGCTGTAACAGGGTCATTTAGAAAAGGGGCGTGGCAAAATACACTCAAAAGCCTATAAATCCCAAATGAAAACTCAGAACTTCACCCAAATTGATGAGCATATGTGTCAGAACATGCTGAGGAAGCATGCAGAGTTTCATGGAGATCGGACCACAGTTGGCGCTATAACTGGCAAAAAGCCTTCATTCTTATTAGGGGTTCAAGCATGAAATGCTGAAACCCTATTGTAATTGTAAGGATTTGTAAAACGCATCGTGCAGGACAAACCGTAAGGCCTAGAGACTTGAAACCTGGCCAGATGGTAGGCCTCAATTTGGGGACAACCTATCAGAGTATGACCCCGATTGGCCCATAGGTGGCGCTACAGCAACCAAAAGTTCAAAATTGCTCATAACTCTTAGACCGTTTGTCCCAGGATCAAGTGTCTTATATCGTTGGAATCCTTGGCTCAAGGCGGACAAAATGGCTATCTCCAATTTGGATGTAGGCAGGAAAAATTTTCTGCTATGTCGGATTTTGCCCAAAACCTACTTTTGCGAACTAGTCCCTGGTTTTTCGCCCGATCGGAACCAAACCAGTCTAGGACAATTCTCTGGACTCTCTAGATCAATAATTATCGAAAAAAAGTTGAACTTTTGCATTTGGGTGGCTGTAACAGGGTCATTTAGAAAAGGGGCGTGGCAAAATACACTCAAAAGCCTATAAATCCCAAATGAAAACTCAGAACTTCACCCAAATTGATGAGCATATGTGTCAGAACATGCTGAGGAAGCATGCAGAGTTTCATGGAGATCGGACCACAGTTGGCGCTATAACTGGCAAAAAGCCTTCATTCTTATTAGGGGTTCAAGCATGAAATGCTGAAACCCTATTGTAATTGTAAGGATTTGTAAAACGCATCGTGCAGGACAAACCGTAAGGCCTAGAGACTTGAAACCTGGCCAGATGGTAGGCCTCAATTTGGGGACAACCTATCAGAGTATGACCCCGATTGGCCCATAGGTGGCGCTACAGCAACCAAAAGTTCAAAATTGCTCATAACTCTTAGACCGTTTGTCCCAGGATCAAGTGTCTTATATCGTTGGAATCCTTGGCTCAAGGCGGACAAAATGGCTATCTCCAATTTGGATGTAGGCAGGAAAAATTTTCTGCTATGTCGGATTTTGCCCAAAACCTACTTTTGCGAACTAGTCCCTGGTTTTTCGCCCGATCGGAACCAAACCAGTCTAGGACAATTCTCTGGACTCTCTAGATCAATAATTATCGAAAAAAAGTTGAACTTTTGCATTTGGGTGGCTGTAACAGGGTCATTTAGAAAAGGGGCGTGGCAAAATACACTCAAAAGCCTATAAATCCCAAATGAAAACTCAGAACTTCACCCAAATTGATGAGCATATGTGTCAGAACATGCTGAGGAAGCATGCAGAGTTTCATGGAGATCGGACCACAGTTGGCGCTATAACTGGCAAAAAGCCTTCATTCTTATTAGGGGTTCAAGCATGAAATGCTGAAACCCTATTGTAATTGTAAGGATTTGTAAAACGCATCGTGCAGGACAAACCGTAAGGCCTAGAGACTTGAAACCTGGCCAGATGGTAGGCCTCAATTTGGGGACAACCTATCAGAGTATGACCCCGATTGGCCCATAGGTGGCGCTACAGCAACCAAAAGTTCAAAATTGCTCATAACTCTTAGACCGTTTGTCCCAGGATCAAGTGTCTTATATCGTTGGAATCCTTGGCTCAAGGCGGACAAAATGGCTATCTCCAATTTGGATGTAGGCAGGAAAAATTTTCTGCTATGTCGGATTTTGCCCAAAACCTACTTTTGCGAACTAGTCCCTGGTTTTTCGCCCGATCGGAACCAAACCAGTCTAGGACAATTCTCTGGACTCTCTAGATCAATAATTATCGAAAAAAAGTTGAACTTTTGCATTTGGGTGGCTGTAACAGGGTCATTTAGAAAAGGGGCGTGGCAAAATACACTCAAAAGCCTATAAATCCCAAATGAAAACTCAGAACTTCACCCAAATTGATGAGCATATGTGTCAGAACATGCTGAGGAAGCATGCAGAGTTTCATGGAGATCGGACCACAGTTGGCGCTATAACTGGCAAAAAGCCTTCATTCTTATTAGGGGTTCAAGCATGAAATGCTGAAACCCTATTGTAATTGTAAGGATTTGTAAAACGCATCGTGCAGGACAAACCGTAAGGCCTAGAGACTTGAAACCTGGCCAGATGGTAGGCCTCAATTTGGGGACAACCTATCAGAGTATGACCCCGATTGGCCCATAGGTGGCGCTACAGCAACCAAAAGTTCAAAATTGCTCATAACTCTTAGACCGTTTGTCCCAGGATCAAGTGTCTTATATCGTTGGAATCCTTGGCTCAAGGCGGACAAAATGGCTATCTCCAATTTGGATGTAGGCAGGAAAAATTTTCTGCTATGTCGGATTTTGCCCAAAACCTACTTTTGCGAACTAGTCCCTGGTTTTTCGCCCGATCGGAACCAAACCAGTCTAGGACAATTCTCTGGACTCTCTAGATCAATAATTATCGAAAAAAAGTTGAACTTTTGCATTTGGGTGGCTGTAACAGGGTCATTTAGAAAAGGGGCGTGGCAAAATACACTCAAAAGCCTATAAATCCCAAATGAAAACTCAGAACTTCACCCAAATTGATGAGCATATGTGTCAGAACATGCTGAGGAAGCATGCAGAGTTTCATGGAGATCGGACCACAGTTGGCGCTATAACTGGCAAAAAGCCTTCATTCTTATTAGGGGTTCAAGCATGAAATGCTGAAACCCTATTGTAATTGTAAGGATTTGTAAAACGCATCGTGCAGGACAAACCGTAAGGCCTAGAGACTTGAAACCTGGCCAGATGGTAGGCCTCAATTTGGGGACAACCTATCAGAGTATGACCCCGATTGGCCCATAGGTGGCGCTACAGCAACCAAAAGTTCAAAATTGCTCATAACTCTTAGACCGTTTGTCCCAGGATCAAGTGTCTTATATCGTTGGAATCCTTGGCTCAAGGCGGACAAAATGGCTATCTCCAATTTGGATGTAGGCAGGAAAAATTTTCTGCTATGTCGGATTTTGCCCAAAACCTACTTTTGCGAACTAGTCCCTGGTTTTTCGCCCGATCGGAACCAAACCAGTCTAGGACAATTCTCTGGACTCTCTAGATCAATAATTATCGAAAAAAAGTTGAACTTTTGCATTTGGGTGGCTGTAACAGGGTCATTTAGAAAAGGGGCGTGGCAAAATACACTCAAAAGCCTATAAATCCCAAATGAAAACTCAGAACTTCACCCAAATTGATGAGCATATGTGTCAGAACATGCTGAGGAAGCATGCAGAGTTTCATGGAGATCGGACCACAGTTGGCGCTATAACTGGCAAAAAGCCTTCATTCTTATTAGGGGTTCAAGCATGAAATGCTGAAACCCTATTGTAATTGTAAGGATTTGTAAAACGCATCGTGCAGGACAAACCGTAAGGCCTAGAGACTTGAAACCTGGCCAGATGGTAGGCCTCAATTTGGGGACAACCTATCAGAGTATGACCCCGATTGGCCCATAGGTGGCGCTACAGCAACCAAAAGTTCAAAATTGCTCATAACTCTTAGACCGTTTGTCCCAGGATCAAGTGTCTTATATCGTTGGAATCCTTGGCTCAAGGCGGACAAAATGGCTATCTCCAATTTGGATGTAGGCAGGAAAAATTTTCTGCTATGTCGGATTTTGCCCAAAACCTACTTTTGCGAACTAGTCCCTGGTTTTTCGCCCGATCGGAACCAAACCAGTCTAGGACAATTCTCTGGACTCTCTAGATCAATAATTATCGAAAAAAGTTGAACTTTTGCATTTGGGTGGCTGTAACAGGGTCATTTAGAAAAGGGGCGTGGCAAAATACACTCAAAAGCCTATAAATCCCAAATGAAAACTCAGAACTTCACCCAAATTGATGAGCATATGTGTCAGAACATGCTGAGGAAGCATGCAGAGTTTCATGGAGATCGGACCACAGTTGGCGCTATAACTGGCAAAAAGCCTTCATTCTTATTAGGGGTTCAAGCATGAAATGCTGAAACCCTATTGTAATTGTAAGGATTTGTAAAACGCATCGTGCAGGACAAACCGTAAGGCCTAGAGACTTGAAACCTGGCCAGATGGTAGGCCTCAATTTGGGGACAACCTATCAGAGTATGACCCCGATTGGCCCATAGGTGGCGCTACAGCAACCAAAAGTTCAAAATTGCTCATAACTCTTAGACCGTTTGTCCCAGGATCAAGTGTCTTATATCGTTGGAATCCTTGGCTCAAGGCGGACAAAATGGCTATCTCCAATTTGGATGTAGGCAGGAAAAATTTTCTGCTATGTCGGATTTTGCCCAAAACCTACTTTTGCGAACTAGTCCCTGGTTTTTCGCCCGATCGGAACCAAACCAGTCTAGGACAATTCTCTGGACTCTCTAGATCAATAATTATCGAAAAAAAGTTGAACTTTTGCATTTGGGTGGCTGTAACAGGGTCATTTAGAAAAGGGGCGTGGCAAAATACACTCAAAAGCCTATAAATCCCAAATGAAAACTCAGAACTTCACCCAAATTGATGAGCATATGTGTCAGAACATGCTGAGGAAGCATGCAGAGTTTCATGGAGATCGGACCACAGTTGGCGCTATAACTGGCAAAAAGCCTTCATTCTTATTAGGGGTTCAAGCATGAAATGCTGAAACCCTATTGTAATTGTAAGGATTTGTAAAACGCATCGTGCAGGACAAACCGTAAGGCCTAGAGACTTGAAACCTGGCCAGATGGTAGGCCTCAATTTGGGGACAACCTATCAGAGTATGACCCCGATTGGCCCATAGGTGGCGCTACAGCAACCAAAAGTTCAAAATTGCTCATAACTCTTAGACCGTTTGTCCCAGGATCAAGTGTCTTATATCGTTGGAATCCTTGGCTCAAGGCGGACAAAATGGCTATCTCCAATTTGGATGTAGGCAGGAAAAATTTTCTGCTATGTCGGATTTTGCCCAAAACCTACTTTTGCGAACTAGTCCCTGGTTTTTCGCCCGATCGGAACCAAACCAGTCTAGGACAATTCTCTGGACTCTCTAGATCAATAATTATCGAAAAAAAGTTGAACTTTTGCATTTGGGTGGCTGTAACAGGGTCATTTAGAAAAGGGGCGTGGCAAAATACACTCAAAAGCCTATAAATCCCAAATGAAAACTCAGAACTTCACCCAAATTGATGAGCATATGTGTCAGAACATGCTGAGGAAGCATGCAGAGTTTCATGGAGATCGGACCACAGTTGGCGCTATAACTGGCAAAAAGCCTTCATTCTTATTAGGGGTTCAAGCATGAAATGCTGAAACCCTATTGTAATTGTAAGGATTTGTAAAACGCATCGTGCAGGACAAACCGTAAGGCCTAGAGACTTGAAACCTGGCCAGATGGTAGGCCTCAATTTGGGGACAACCTATCAGAGTATGACCCCGATTGGCCCATAGGTGGCGCTACAGCAACCAAAAGTTCAAAATTGCTCATAACTCTTAGACCGTTTGTCCCAGGATCAAGTGTCTTATATCGTTGGAATCCTTGGCTCAAGGCGGACAAAATGGCTATCTCCAATTTGGATGTAGGCAGGAAAAATTTTCTGCTATGTCGGATTTTGCCCAAAACCTACTTTTGCGAACTAGTCCCTGGTTTTTCGCCCGATCGGAACCAAACCAGTCTAGGACAATTCTCTGGACTCTCTAGATCAATAATTATCGAAAAAAAGTTGAACTTTTGCATTTGGGTGGCTGTAACAGGGTCATTTAGAAAAGGGGCGTGGCAAAATACACTCAAAAGCCTATAAATCCCAAATGAAAACTCAGAACTTCACCCAAATTGATGAGCATATGTGTCAGAACATGCTGAGGAAGCATGCAGAGTTTCATGGAGATCGGACCACAGTTGGCGCTATAACTGGCAAAAAGCCTTCATTCTTATTAGGGGTTCAAGCATGAAATGCTGAAACCCTATTGTAATTGTAAGGATTTGTAAAACGCATCGTGCAGGACAAACCGTAAGGCCTAGAGACTTGAAACCTGGCCAGATGGTAGGCCTCAATTTGGGGACAACCTATCAGAGTATGACCCCGATTGGCCCATAGGTGGCGCTACAGCAACCAAAAGTTCAAAATTGCTCATAACTCTTAGACCGTTTGTCCCAGGATCAAGTGTCTTATATCGTTGGAATCCTTGGCTCAAGGCGGACAAAATGGCTATCTCCAATTTGGATGTAGGCAGGAAAAATTTTCTGCTATGTCGGATTTTGCCCAAAACCTACTTTTGCGAACTAGTCCCTGGTTTTTCGCCCGATCGGAACCAAACCAGTCTAGGACAATTCTCTGGACTCTCTAGATCAATAATTATCGAAAAAAAGTTGAACTTTTGCATTTGGGTGGCTGTAACAGGGTCATTTAGAAAAGGGGCGTGGCAAAATACACTCAAAAGCCTATAAATCCCAAATGAAAACTCAGAACTTCACCCAAATTGATGAGCATATGTGTCAGAACATGCTGAGGAAGCATGCAGAGTTTCATGGAGATCGGACCACAGTTGGCGCTATAACTGGCAAAAAGCCTTCATTCTTATTAGGGGTTCAAGCATGAAATGCTGAAACCCTATTGTAATTGTAAGGATTTGTAAAACGCATCGTGCAGGACAAACCGTAAGGCCTAGAGACTTGAAACCTGGCCAGATGGTAGGCCTCAATTTGGGGACAACCTATCAGAGTATGACCCCGATTGGCCCATAGGTGGCGCTACAGCAACCAAAAGTTCAAAATTGCTCATAACTCTTAGACCGTTTGTCCCAGGATCAAGTGTCTTATATCGTTGGAATCCTTGGCTCAAGGCGGACAAAATGGCTATCTCCAATTTGGATGTAGGCAGGAAAAATTTTCTGCTATGTCGGATTTTGCCCAAAACCTACTTTTGCGAACTAGTCCCTGGTTTTTCGCCCGATCGGAACCAAACCAGTCTAGGACAATTCTCTGGACTCTCTAGATCAATAATTATCGAAAAAAAGTTGAACTTTTGCATTTGGGTGGCTGTAACAGGGTCATTTAGAAAAGGGGCGTGGCAAAATACACTCAAAAGCCTATAAATCCCAAATGAAAACTCAGAACTTCACCCAAATTGATGAGCATATGTGTCAGAACATGCTGAGGAAGCATGCAGAGTTTCATGGAGATCGGACCACAGTTGGCGCTATAACTGGCAAAAAGCCTTCATTCTTATTAGGGGTTCAAGCATGAAATGCTGAAACCCTATTGTAATTGTAAGGATTTGTAAAACGCATCGTGCAGGACAAACCGTAAGGCCTAGAGACTTGAAACCTGGCCAGATGGTAGGCCTCAATTTGGGGACAACCTATCAGAGTATGACCCCGATTGGCCCATAGGTGGCGCTACAGCAACCAAAAGTTCAAAATTGCTCATAACTCTTAGACCGTTTGTCCCAGGATCAAGTGTCTTATATCGTTGGAATCCTTGGCTCAAGGCGGACAAAATGGCTATCTCCAATTTGGATGTAGGCAGGAAAAATTTTCTGCTATGTCGGATTTTGCCCAAAACCTACTTTTGCGAACTAGTCCCTGGTTTTTCGCCCGATCGGAACCAAACCAGTCTAGGACAATTCTCTGGACTCTCTAGATCAATAATTATCGAAAAAAAGTTGAACTTTTGCATTTGGGTGGCTGTAACAGGGTCATTTAGAAAAGGGGCGTGGCAAAATACACTCAAAAGCCTATAAATCCCAAATGAAAACTCAGAACTTCACCCAAATTGATGAGCATATGTGTCAGAACATGCTGAGGAAGCATGCAGAGTTTCATGGAGATCGGACCACAGTTGGCGCTATAACTGGCAAAAAGCCTTCATTCTTATTAGGGGTTCAAGCATGAAATGCTGAAACCCTATTGTAATTGTAAGGATTTGTAAAACGCATCGTGCAGGACAAACCGTAAGGCCTAGAGACTTGAAACCTGGCCAGATGGTAGGCCTCAATTTGGGGACAACCTATCAGAGTATGACCCCGATTGGCCCATAGGTGGCGCTACAGCAACCAAAAGTTCAAAATTGCTCATAACTCTTAGACCGTTTGTCCCAGGATCAAGTGTCTTATATCGTTGGAATCCTTGGCTCAAGGCGGACAAAATGGCTATCTCCAATTTGGATGTAGGCAGGAAAAATTTTCTGCTATGTCGGATTTTGCCCAAAACCTACTTTTGCGAACTAGTCCCTGGTTTTTCGCCCGATCGGAACCAAACCAGTCTAGGACAATTCTCTGGACTCTCTAGATCAATAATTATCGAAAAAAAGTTGAACTTTTGCATTTGGGTGGCTGTAACAGGGTCATTTAGAAAAGGGGCGTGGCAAAATACACTCAAAAGCCTATAAATCCCAAATGAAAACTCAGAACTTCACCCAAATTGATGAGCATATGTGTCAGAACATGCTGAGGAAGCATGCAGAGTTTCATGGAGATCGGACCACAGTTGGCGCTATAACTGGCAAAAAGCCTTCATTCTTATTAGGGGTTCAAGCATGAAATGCTGAAACCCTATTGTAATTGTAAGGATTTGTAAAACGCATCGTGCAGGACAAACCGTAAGGCCTAGAGACTTGAAACCTGGCCAGATGGTAGGCCTCAATTTGGGGACAACCTATCAGAGTATGACCCCGATTGGCCCATAGGTGGCGCTACAGCAACCAAAAGTTCAAAATTGCTCATAACTCTTAGACCGTTTGTCCCAGGATCAAGTGTCTTATATCGTTGGAATCCTTGGCTCAAGGCGGACAAAATGGCTATCTCCAATTTGGATGTAGGCAGGAAAAATTTTCTGCTATGTCGGATTTTGCCCAAAACCTACTTTTGCGAACTAGTCCCTGGTTTTTCGCCCGATCGGAACCAAACCAGTCTAGGACAATTCTCTGGACTCTCTAGATCAATAATTATCGAAAAAAAGTTGAACTTTTGCATTTGGGTGGCTGTAACAGGGTCATTTAGAAAAGGGGCGTGGCAAAATACACTCAAAAGCCTATAAATCCCAAATGAAAACTCAGAACTTCACCCAAATTGATGAGCATATGTGTCAGAACATGCTGAGGAAGCATGCAGAGTTTCATGGAGATCGGACCACAGTTGGCGCTATAACTGGCAAAAAGCCTTCATTCTTATTAGGGGTTCAAGCATGAAATGCTGAAACCCTATTGTAATTGTAAGGATTTGTAAAACGCATCGTGCAGGACAAACCGTAAGGCCTAGAGACTTGAAACCTGGCCAGATGGTAGGCCTCAATTTGGGGACAACCTATCAGAGTATGACCCCGATTGGCCCATAGGTGGCGCTACAGCAACCAAAAGTTCAAAATTGCTCATAACTCTTAGACCGTTTGTCCCAGGATCAAGTGTCTTATATCGTTGGAATCCTTGGCTCAAGGCGGACAAAATGGCTATCTCCAATTTGGATGTAGGCAGGAAAAATTTTCTGCTATGTCGGATTTTGCCCAAAACCTACTTTTGCGAACTAGTCCCTGGTTTTTCGCCCGATCGGAACCAAACCAGTCTAGGACAATTCTCTGGACTCTCTAGATCAATAATTATCGAAAAAAAGTTGAACTTTTGCATTTGGGTGGCTGTAACAGGGTCATTTAGAAAAGGGGCGTGGCAAAATACACTCAAAAGCCTATAAATCCCAAATGAAAACTCAGAACTTCACCCAAATTGATGAGCATATGTGTCAGAACATGCTGAGGAAGCATGCAGAGTTTCATGGAGATCGGACCACAGTTGGCGCTATAACTGGCAAAAAGCCTTCATTCTTATTAGGGGTTCAAGCATGAAATGCTGAAACCCTATTGTAATTGTAAGGATTTGTAAAACGCATCGTGCAGGACAAACCGTAAGGCCTAGAGACTTGAAACCTGGCCAGATGGTAGGCCTCAATTTGGGGACAACCTATCAGAGTATGACCCCGATTGGCCCATAGGTGGCGCTACAGCAACCAAAAGTTCAAAATTGCTCATAACTCTTAGACCGTTTGTCCCAGGATCAAGTGTCTTATATCGTTGGAATCCTTGGCTCAAGGCGGACAAAATGGCTATCTCCAATTTGGATGTAGGCAGGAAAAATTTTCTGCTATGTCGGATTTTGCCCAAAACCTACTTTTGCGAACTAGTCCCTGGTTTTTCGCCCGATCGGAACCAAACCAGTCTAGGACAATTCTCTGGACTCTCTAGATCAATAATTATCGAAAAAAAGTTGAACTTTTGCATTTGGGTGGCTGTAACAGGGTCATTTAGAAAAGGGGCGTGGCAAAATACACTCAAAAGCCTATAAATCCCAAATGAAAACTCAGAACTTCACCCAAATTGATGAGCATATGTGTCAGAACATGCTGAGGAAGCATGCAGAGTTTCATGGAGATCGGACCCTAGGTGACGCTATAAATGGCAAAAAGCCTTCATTCTTATTAGGGGTTCAAGCATGAAATGCTGAAACCCTATTGTAATTGTAAGGATTTGTAAAACGCATCGTGCAGGACAAACCGTAAGGCCTAGAGACTTGAAACCTGGCCAGATGGTAGGCCTCAATTTGGGGACAACCTATCAGAGTATGACCCCGATTGGCCCATAGGTGGCGCTACAGCAACCAAAAGTTCAAAATTGCTCATAACTCTTAGACCGTTTGTCCCAGGATCAAGTGTCTTATATCGTTGGAATCCTTGGCTCAAGGCGGACAAAATGGCTATCTCCAATTTGGATGTAGGCAGGAAAAATTTTCTGCTATGTCGGATTTTGCCCAAAACCTACTTTTGCGAACTAGTCCCTGGTTTTTCGCCCGATCGGAACCAAACCAGTCTAGGACAATTCTCTGGACTCTCTAGATCAATAATTATCGAAAAAAAGTTGAACTTTTGCATTTGGGTGGCTGTAACAGGGTCATTTAGAAAAAGGGCGTGGCAAAATACACTCAAAAGCCTATAAATCCCAAATGAAAACTCAGAACTTCACCCAAATTGATGAGCATATGTGTCAGAACATGCTGAGGAAGCATGCAGAGTTTCATGGAGATCGGACCACAGTTGGCGCTATAACTGGCAAAAAGCCTTCATTCTTATTAGGGGTTCAAGCATGAAATGCTGAAACCCTATTGTAATTGTAAGGATTTGTAAAACGCATCGTGCAGGACAAACCGTAAGGCCTAGAGACTTGAAACCTGGCCAGATGGTAGGCCTCAATTTGGGGACAACCTATCAGAGTATGACCCCGATTGGCCCATAGGTGGCGCTACAGCAACCAAAAGTTCAAAATTGCTCATAACTCTTAGACCGTTTGTCCCAGGATCAAGTGTCTTATATCGTTGGAATCCTTGGCTCAAGGCGGACAAAATGGCTATCTCCAATTTGGATGTAGGCAGGAAAAATTTTCTGCTATGTCGGATTTTGCCCAAAACCTACTTTTGCGAACTAGTCCCTGGTTTTTCGCCCGATCGGAACCAAACCAGTCTAGGACAATTCTCTGGACTCTCTAGATCAATAATTATCGAAAAAAAGTTGAACTTTTGCATTTGGGTGGCTGTAACAGGGTCATTTAGAAAAGGGGCGTGGCAAAATACACTCAAAAGCCTATAAATCCCAAATGAAAACTCAGAACTTCACCCAAATTGATGAGCATATGTGTCAGAACATGCTGAGGAAGCATGCAGAGTTTCATGGAGATCGGACCACAGTTGGCGCTATAACTGGCAAAAAGCCTTCATTCTTATTAGGGGTTCAAGCATGAAATGCTGAAACCCTATTGTAATTGTAAGGATTTGTAAAACGCATCGTGCAGGACAAACCGTAAGGCCTAGAGACTTGAAACCTGGCCAGATGGTAGGCCTCAATTTGGGGACAACCTATCAGAGTATGACCCCGATTGGCCCATAGGTGGCGCTACAGCAACCAAAAGTTCAAAATTGCTCATAACTCTTAGACCGTTTGTCCCAGGATCAAGTGTCTTATATCGTTGGAATCCTTGGCTCAAGGCGGACAAAATGGCTATCT
This sequence comes from Squalius cephalus, assembly GCF_949319135.1. NCBI lineage: Eukaryota > Metazoa > Chordata > Actinopteri > Cypriniformes > Leuciscidae > Squalius > Squalius cephalus. The sequence goes on from NC_137127.1 coordinate 24,025,315, forward strand.
CCAATTTGGATGTAGGCAGGAAAAATTTTCTGCTATGTCGGATTTTGCCCAAAACCTACTTTTGCGAACTAGTCCCTGGTTTTTCGCCCGATCGGAACCAAACCAGTCTAGGACAATTCTCTGGACTCTCTAGATCAATAATTATCGAAAAAAAGTTGAACTTTTGCATTTGGGTGGCTGTAACAGGGTCATTTAGAAAAGGGGCGTGGCAAAATACACTCAAAAGCCTATAAATCCCAAATGAAAACTCAGAACTTCACCCAAATTGATGAGCATATGTGTCAGAACATGCTGAGGAAGCATGCAGAGTTTCATGGAGATCGGACCACAGTTGGCGCTATAACTGGCAAAAAGCCTTCATTCTTATTAGGGGTTCAAGCATGAAATGCTGAAACCCTATTGTAATTGTAAGGATTTGTAAAACGCATCGTGCAGGACAAACCGTAAGGCCTAGAGACTTGAAACCTGGCCAGATGGTAGGCCTCAATTTGGGGACAACCTATCAGAGTATGACCCCGATTGGCCCATAGGTGGCGCTACAGCAACCAAAAGTTCAAAATTGCTCATAACTCTTAGACCGTTTGTCCCAGGATCAAGTGTCTTATATCGTTGGAATCCTTGGCTCAAGGCGGACAAAATGGCTATCTCCAATTTGGATGTAGGCAGGAAAAATTTTCTGCTATGTCGGATTTTGCCCAAAACCTACTTTTGCGAACTAGTCCCTGGTTTTTCGCCCGATCGGAACCAAACCAGTCTAGGACAATTCTCTGGACTCTCTAGATCAATAATTATCGAAAAAAAGTTGAACTTTTGCATTTGGGTGGCTGTAACAGGGTCATTTAGAAAAGGGGCGTGGCAAAATACACTCAAAAGCCTATAAATCCCAAATGAAAACTCAGAACTTCACCCAAATTGATGAGCATATGTGTCAGAACATGCTGAGGAAGCATGCAGAGTTTCATGGAGATCGGACCACAGTTGGCGCTATAACTGGCAAAAAGCCTTCATTCTTATTAGGGGTTCAAGCATGAAATGCTGAAACCCTATTGTAATTGTAAGGATTTGTAAAACGCATCGTGCAGGACAAACCGTAAGGCCTAGAGACTTGAAACCTGGCCAGATGGTAGGCCTCAATTTGGGGACAACCTATCAGAGTATGACCCCGATTGGCCCATAGGTGGCGCTACAGCAACCAAAAGTTCAAAATTGCTCATAACTCTTAGACCGTTTGTCCCAGGATCAAGTGTCTTATATCGTTGGAATCCTTGGCTCAAGGCGGACAAAATGGCTATCTCCAATTTGGATGTAGGCAGGAAAAATTTTCTGCTATGTCGGATTTTGCCCAAAACCTACTTTTGCGAACTAGTCCCTGGTTTTTCGCCCGATCGGAACCAAACCAGTCTAGGACAATTCTCTGGACTCTCTAGATCAATAATTATCGAAAAAAAGTTGAACTTTTGCATTTGGGTGGCTGTAACAGGGTCATTTAGAAAAGGGGCGTGGCAAAATACACTCAAAAGCCTATAAATCCCAAATGAAAACTCAGAACTTCACCCAAATTGATGAGCATATGTGTCAGAACATGCTGAGGAAGCATGCAGAGTTTCATGGAGATCGGACCACAGTTGGCGCTATAACTGGCAAAAAGCCTTCATTCTTATTAGGGGTTCAAGCATGAAATGCTGAAACCCTATTGTAATTGTAAGGATTTGTAAAACGCATCGTGCAGGACAAACCGTAAGGCCTAGAGACTTGAAACCTGGCCAGATGGTAGGCCTCAATTTGGGGACAACCTATCAGAGTATGACCCCGATTGGCCCATAGGTGGCGCTACAGCAACCAAAAGTTCAAAATTGCTCATAACTCTTAGACCGTTTGTCCCAGGATCAAGTGTCTTATATCGTTGGAATCCTTGGCTCAAGGCGGACAAAATGGCTATCTCCAATTTGGATGTAGGCAGGAAAAATTTTCTGCTATGTCGGATTTTGCCCAAAACCTACTTTTGCGAACTAGTCCCTGGTTTTTCGCCCGATCGGAACCAAACCAGTCTAGGACAATTCTCTGGACTCTCTAGATCAATAATTATCGAAAAAAAGTTGAACTTTTGCATTTGGGTGGCTGTAACAGGGTCATTTAGAAAAGGGGCGTGGCAAAATACACTCAAAAGCCTATAAATCCCAAATGAAAACTCAGAACTTCACCCAAATTGATGAGCATATGTGTCAGAACATGCTGAGGAAGCATGCAGAGTTTCATGGAGATCGGACCACAGTTGGCGCTATAACTGGCAAAAAGCCTTCATTCTTATTAGGGGTTCAAGCATGAAATGCTGAAACCCTATTGTAATTGTAAGGATTTGTAAAACGCATCGTGCAGGACAAACCGTAAGGCCTAGAGACTTGAAACCTGGCCAGATGGTAGGCCTCAATTTGGGGACAACCTATCAGAGTATGACCCCGATTGGCCCATAGGTGGCGCTACAGCAACCAAAAGTTCAAAATTGCTCATAACTCTTAGACCGTTTGTCCCAGGATCAAGTGTCTTATATCGTTGGAATCCTTGGCTCAAGGCGGACAAAATGGCTATCTCCAATTTGGATGTAGGCAGGAAAAATTTTCTGCTATGTCGGATTTTGCCCAAAACCTACTTTTGCGAACTAGTCCCTGGTTTTTCGCCCGATCGGAACCAAACCAGTCTAGGACAATTCTCTGGACTCTCTAGATCAATAATTATCGAAAAAAAGTTGAACTTTTGCATTTGGGTGGCTGTAACAGGGTCATTTAGAAAAGGGGCGTGGCAAAATACACTCAAAAGCCTATAAATCCCAAATGAAAACTCAGAACTTCACCCAAATTGATGAGCATATGTGTCAGAACATGCTGAGGAAGCATGCAGAGTTTCATGGAGATCGGACCACAGTTGGCGCTATAACTGGCAAAAAGCCTTCATTCTTATTAGGGGTTCAAGCATGAAATGCTGAAACCCTATTGTAATTGTAAGGATTTGTAAAACGCATCGTGCAGGACAAACCGTAAGGCCTAGAGACTTGAAACCTGGCCAGATGGTAGGCCTCAATTTGGGGACAACCTATCAGAGTATGACCCCGATTGGCCCATAGGTGGCGCTACAGCAACCAAAAGTTCAAAATTGCTCATAACTCTTAGACCGTTTGTCCCAGGATCAAGTGTCTTATATCGTTGGAATCCTTGGCTCAAGGCGGACAAAATGGCTATCTCCAATTTGGATGTAGGCAGGAAAAATTTTCTGCTATGTCGGATTTTGCCCAAAACCTACTTTTGCGAACTAGTCCCTGGTTTTTCGCCCGATCGGAACCAAACCAGTCTAGGACAATTCTCTGGACTCTCTAGATCAATAATTATCGAAAAAAAGTTGAACTTTTGCATTTGGGTGGCTGTAACAGGGTCATTTAGAAAAGGGGCGTGGCAAAATACACTCAAAAGCCTATAAATCCCAAATGAAAACTCAGAACTTCACCCAAATTGATGAGCATATGTGTCAGAACATGCTGAGGAAGCATGCAGAGTTTCATGGAGATCGGACCACAGTTGGCGCTATAACTGGCAAAAAGCCTTCATTCTTATTAGGGGTTCAAGCATGAAATGCTGAAACCCTATTGTAATTGTAAGGATTTGTAAAACGCATCGTGCAGGACAAACCGTAAGGCCTAGAGACTTGAAACCTGGCCAGATGGTAGGCCTCAATTTGGGGACAACCTATCAGAGTATGACCCCGATTGGCCCATAGGTGGCGCTACAGCAACCAAAAGTTCAAAATTGCTCATAACTCTTAGACCGTTTGTCCCAGGATCAAGTGTCTTATATCGTTGGAATCCTTGGCTCAAGGCGGACAAAATGGCTATCTCCAATTTGGATGTAGGCAGGAAAAATTTTCTGCTATGTCGGATTTTGCCCAAAACCTACTTTTGCGAACTAGTCCCTGGTTTTTCGCCCGATCGGAACCAAACCAGTCTAGGACAATTCTCTGGACTCTCTAGATCAATAATTATCGAAAAAAAGTTGAACTTTTGCATTTGGGTGGCTGTAACAGGGTCATTTAGAAAAGGGGCGTGGCAAAATACACTCAAAAGCCTATAAATCCCAAATGAAAACTCAGAACTTCACCCAAATTGATGAGCATATGTGTCAGAACATGCTGAGGAAGCATGCAGAGTTTCATGGAGATCGGACCACAGTTGGCGCTATAACTGGCAAAAAGCCTTCATTCTTATTAGGGGTTCAAGCATGAAATGCTGAAACCCTATTGTAATTGTAAGGATTTGTAAAACGCATCGTGCAGGACAAACCGTAAGGCCTAGAGACTTGAAACCTGGCCAGATGGTAGGCCTCAATTTGGGGACAACCTATCAGAGTATGACCCCGATTGGCCCATAGGTGGCGCTACAGCAACCAAAAGTTCAAAATTGCTCATAACTCTTAGACCGTTTGTCCCAGGATCAAGTGTCTTATATCGTTGGAATCCTTGGCTCAAGGCGGACAAAATGGCTATCTCCAATTTGGATGTAGGCAGGAAAAATTTTCTGCTATGTCGGATTTTGCCCAAAACCTACTTTTGCGAACTAGTCCCTGGTTTTTCGCCCGATCGGAACCAAACCAGTCTAGGACAATTCTCTGGACTCTCTAGATCAATAATTATCGAAAAAAAGTTGAACTTTTGCATTTGGGTGGCTGTAACAGGGTCATTTAGAAAAGGGGCGTGGCAAAATACACTCAAAAGCCTATAAATCCCAAATGAAAACTCAGAACTTCACCCAAATTGATGAGCATATGTGTCAGAACATGCTGAGGAAGCATGCAGAGTTTCATGGAGATCGGACCACAGTTGGCGCTATAACTGGCAAAAAGCCTTCATTCTTATTAGGGGTTCAAGCATGAAATGCTGAAACCCTATTGTAATTGTAAGGATTTGTAAAACGCATCGTGCAGGACAAACCGTAAGGCCTAGAGACTTGAAACCTGGCCAGATGGTAGGCCTCAATTTGGGGACAACCTATCAGAGTATGACCCCGATTGGCCCATAGGTGGCGCTACAGCAACCAAAAGTTCAAAATTGCTCATAACTCTTAGACCGTTTGTCCCAGGATCAAGTGTCTTATATCGTTGGAATCCTTGGCTCAAGGCGGACAAAATGGCTATCTCCAATTTGGATGTAGGCAGGAAAAATTTTCTGCTATGTCGGATTTTGCCCAAAACCTACTTTTGCGAACTAGTCCCTGGTTTTTCGCCCGATCGGAACCAAACCAGTCTAGGACAATTCTCTGGACTCTCTAGATCAATAATTATCGAAAAAAAGTTGAACTTTTGCATTTGGGTGGCTGTAACAGGGTCATTTAGAAAAGGGGCGTGGCAAAATACACTCAAAAGCCTATAAATCCCAAATGAAAACTCAGAACTTCACCCAAATTGATGAGCATATGTGTCAGAACATGCTGAGGAAGCATGCAGAGTTTCATGGAGATCGGACCACAGTTGGCGCTATAACTGGCAAAAAGCCTTCATTCTTATTAGGGGTTCAAGCATGAAATGCTGAAACCCTATTGTAATTGTAAGGATTTGTAAAACGCATCGTGCAGGACAAACCGTAAGGCCTAGAGACTTGAAACCTGGCCAGATGGTAGGCCTCAATTTGGGGACAACCTATCAGAGTATGACCCCGATTGGCCCATAGGTGGCGCTACAGCAACCAAAAGTTCAAAATTGCTCATAACTCTTAGACCGTTTGTCCCAGGATCAAGTGTCTTATATCGTTGGAATCCTTGGCTCAAGGCGGACAAAATGGCTATCTCCAATTTGGATGTAGGCAGGAAAAATTTTCTGCTATGTCGGATTTTGCCCAAAACCTACTTTTGCGAACTAGTCCCTGGTTTTTCGCCCGATCGGAACCAAACCAGTCTAGGACAATTCTCTGGACTCTCTAGATCAATAATTATCGAAAAAAAGTTGAACTTTTGCATTTGGGTGGCTGTAACAGGGTCATTTAGAAAAGGGGCGTGGCAAAATACACTCAAAAGCCTATAAATCCCAAATGAAAACTCAGAACTTCACCCAAATTGATGAGCATATGTGTCAGAACATGCTGAGGAAGCATGCAGAGTTTCATGGAGATCGGACCACAGTTGGCGCTATAACTGGCAAAAAGCCTTCATTCTTATTAGGGGTTCAAGCATGAAATGCTGAAACCCTATTGTAATTGTAAGGATTTGTAAAACGCATCGTGCAGGACAAACCGTAAGGCCTAGAGACTTGAAACCTGGCCAGATGGTAGGCCTCAATTTGGGGACAACCTATCAGAGTATGACCCCGATTGGCCCATAGGTGGCGCTACAGCAACCAAAAGTTCAAAATTGCTCATAACTCTTAGACCGTTTGTCCCAGGATCAAGTGTCTTATATCGTTGGAATCCTTGGCTCAAGGCGGACAAAATGGCTATCTCCAATTTGGATGTAGGCAGGAAAAATTTTCTGCTATGTCGGATTTTGCCCAAAACCTACTTTTGCGAACTAGTCCCTGGTTTTTCGCCCGATCGGAACCAAACCAGTCTAGGACAATTCTCTGGACTCTCTAGATCAATAATTATCGAAAAAAAGTTGAACTTTTGCATTTGGGTGGCTGTAACAGGGTCATTTAGAAAAGGGGCGTGGCAAAATACACTCAAAAGCCTATAAATCCCAAATGAAAACTCAGAACTTCACCCAAATTGATGAGCATATGTGTCAGAACATGCTGAGGAAGCATGCAGAGTTTCATGGAGATCGGACCACAGTTGGCGCTATAACTGGCAAAAAGCCTTCATTCTTATTAGGGGTTCAAGCATGAAATGCTGAAACCCTATTGTAATTGTAAGGATTTGTAAAACGCATCGTGCAGGACAAACCGTAAGGCCTAGAGACTTGAAACCTGGCCAGATGGTAGGCCTCAATTTGGGGACAACCTATCAGAGTATGACCCCGATTGGCCCATAGGTGGCGCTACAGCAACCAAAAGTTCAAAATTGCTCATAACTCTTAGACCGTTTGTCCCAGGATCAAGTGTCTTATATCGTTGGAATCCTTGGCTCAAGGCGGACAAAATGGCTATCTCCAATTTGGATGTAGGCAGGAAAAATTTTCTGCTATGTCGGATTTTGCCCAAAACCTACTTTTGCGAACTAGTCCCTGGTTTTTCGCCCGATCGGAACCAAACCAGTCTAGGACAATTCTCTGGACTCTCTAGATCAATAATTATCGAAAAAAAGTTGAACTTTTGCATTTGGGTGGCTGTAACAGGGTCATTTAGAAAAGGGGCGTGGCAAAATACACTCAAAAGCCTATAAATCCCAAATGAAAACTCAGAACTTCACCCAAATTGATGAGCATATGTGTCAGAACATGCTGAGGAAGCATGCAGAGTTTCATGGAGATCGGACCACAGTTGGCGCTATAACTGGCAAAAAGCCTTCATTCTTATTAGGGGTTCAAGCATGAAATGCTGAAACCCTATTGTAATTGTAAGGATTTGTAAAACGCATCGTGCAGGACAAACCGTAAGGCCTAGGGACTTGAAACCTGGCCAGATGGTAGGCCTCAATTTGGGGACAACCTATCAGAGTATGACCCCGATTGGCCCATAGGTGGCGCTACAGCAACCAAAAGTTCAAAATTGCTCATAACTCTTAGACCGTTTGTCCCAGGATCAAGTGTCTTATATCGTTGGAATCCTTGGCTCAAGGCGGACAAAATGGCTATCTCCAATTTGGATGTAGGCAGGAAAAATTTTCTGCTATGTCGGATTTTGCCCAAAACCTACTTTTGCGAACTAGTCCCTGGTTTTTCGCCCGATCGGAACCAAACCAGTCTAGGACAATTCTCTGGACTCTCTAGATCAATAATTATCGAAAAAAAGTTGAACTTTTGCATTTGGGTGGCTGTAACAGGGTCATTTAGAAAAGGGGCGTGGCAAAATACACTCAAAAGCCTATAAATCCCAAATGAAAACTCAGAACTTCACCCAAATTGATGAGCATATGTGTCAGAACATGCTGAGGAAGCATGCAGAGTTTCATGGAGATCGGACCACAGTTGGCGCTATAACTGGCAAAAAGCCTTCATTCTTATTAGGGGTTCAAGCATGAAATGCTGAAACCCTATTGTAATTGTAAGGATTTGTAAAACGCATCGTGCAGGACAAACCGTAAGGCCTAGAGACTTGAAACCTGGCCAGATGGTAGGCCTCAATTTGGGGACAACCTATCAGAGTATGACCCCGATTGGCCCATAGGTGGCGCTACAGCAACCAAAAGTTCAAAATTGCTCATAACTCTTAGACCGTTTGTCCCAGGATCAAGTGTCTTATATCGTTGGAATCCTTGGCTCAAGGCGGACAAAATGGCTATCTCCAATTTGGATGTAGGCAGGAAAAATTTTCTGCTATGTCGGATTTTGCCCAAAACCTACTTTTGCGAACTAGTCCCTGGTTTTTCGCCCGATCGGAACCAAACCAGTCTAGGACAATTCTCTGGACTCTCTAGATCAATAATTATCGAAAAAAAGTTGAACTTTTGCATTTGGGTGGCTGTAACAGGGTCATTTAGAAAAGGGGCGTGGCAAAATACACTCAAAAGCCTATAAATCCCAAATGAAAACTCAGAACTTCACCCAAATTGATGAGCATATGTGTCAGAACATGCTGAGGAAGCATGCAGAGTTTCATGGAGATCGGACCACAGTTGGCGCTATAACTGGCAAAAAGCCTTCATTCTTATTAGGGGTTCAAGCATGAAATGCTGAAACCCTATTGTAATTGTAAGGATTTGTAAAACGCATCGTGCAGGACAAACCGTAAGGCCTAGAGACTTGAAACCTGGCCAGATGGTAGGCCTCAATTTGGGGACAACCTATCAGAGTATGACCCCGATTGGCCCATAGGTGGCGCTACAGCAACCAAAAGTTCAAAATTGCTCATAACTCTTAGACCGTTTGTCCCAGGATCAAGTGTCTTATATCGTTGGAATCCTTGGCTCAAGGCGGACAAAATGGCTATCTCCAATTTGGATGTAGGCAGGAAAAATTTTCTGCTATGTCGGATTTTGCCCAAAACCTACTTTTGCGAACTAGTCCCTGGTTTTTCGCCCGATCGGAACCAAACCAGTCTAGGACAATTCTCTGGACTCTCTAGATCAATAATTATCGAAAAAAAGTTGAACTTTTGCATTTGGGTGGCTGTAACAGGGTCATTTAGAAAAGGGGCGTGGCAAAATACACTCAAAAGCCTATAAATCCCAAATGAAAACTCAGAACTTCACCCAAATTGATGAGCATATGTGTCAGAACATGCTGAGGAAGCATGCAGAGTTTCATGGAGATCGGACCACAGTTGGCGCTATAACTGGCAAAAAGCCTTCATTCTTATTAGGGGTTCAAGCATGAAATGCTGAAACCCTATTGTAATTGTAAGGATTTGTAAAACGCATCGTGCAGGACAAACCGTAAGGCCTAGAGACTTGAAACCTGGCCAGATGGTAGGCCTCAATTTGGGGACAACCTATCAGAGTATGACCCCGATTGGCCCATAGGTGGCGCTACAGCAACCAAAAGTTCAAAATTGCTCATAACTCTTAGACCGTTTGTCCCAGGATCAAGTGTCTTATATCGTTGGAATCCTTGGCTCAAGGCGGACAAAATGGCTATCTCCAATTTGGATGTAGGCAGGAAAAATTTTCTGCTATGTCGGATTTTGCCCAAAACCTACTTTTGCGAACTAGTCCCTGGTTTTTCGCCCGATCGGAACCAAACCAGTCTAGGACAATTCTCTGGACTCTCTAGATCAATAATTATCGAAAAAAAGTTGAACTTTTGCATTTGGGTGGCTGTAACAGGGTCATTTAGAAAAGGGGCGTGGCAAAATACACTCAAAAGCCTATAAATCCCAAATGAAAACTCAGAACTTCACCCAAATTGATGAGCATATGTGTCAGAACATGCTGAGGAAGCATGCAGAGTTTCATGGAGATCGGACCACAGTTGGCGCTATAACTGGCAAAAAGCCTTCATTCTTATTAGGGGTTCAAGCATGAAATGCTGAAACCCTATTGTAATTGTAAGGATTTGTAAAACGCATCGTGCAGGACAAACCGTAAGGCCTAGAGACTTGAAACCTGGCCAGATGGTAGGCCTCAATTTGGGGACAACCTATCAGAGTATGACCCCGATTGGCCCATAGGTGGCGCTACAGCAACCAAAAGTTCAAAATTGCTCATAACTCTTAGACCGTTTGTCCCAGGATCAAGTGTCTTATATCGTTGGAATCCTTGGCTCAAGGCGGACAAAATGGCTATCTCCAATTTGGATGTAGGCAGGAAAAATTTTCTGCTATGTCGGATTTTGCCCAAAACCTACTTTTGCGAACTAGTCCCTGGTTTTTCGCCCGATCGGAACCAAACCAGTCTAGGACAATTCTCTGGACTCTCTAGATCAATAATTATCGAAAAAAAGTTGAACTTTTGCATTTGGGTGGCTGTAACAGGGTCATTTAGAAAAGGGGCGTGGCAAAATACACTCAAAAGCCTATAAATCCCAAATGAAAACTCAGAACTTCACCCAAATTGATGAGCATATGTGTCAGAACATGCTGAGGAAGCATGCAGAGTTTCATGGAGATCGGACCACAGTTGGCGCTATAACTGGCAAAAAGCCTTCATTCTTATTAGGGGTTCAAGCATGAAATGCTGAAACCCTATTGTAATTGTAAGGATTTGTAAAACGCATCGTGCAGGACAAACCGTAAGGCCTAGAGACTTGAAACCTGGCCAGATGGTAGGCCTCAATTTGGGGACAACCTATCAGAGTATGACCCCGATTGGCCCATAGGTGGCGCTACAGCAACCAAAAGTTCAAAATTGCTCATAACTCTTAGACCGTTTGTCCCAGGATCAAGTGTCTTATATCGTTGGAATCCTTGGCTCAAGGCGGACAAAATGGCTATCTCCAATTTGGATGTAGGCAGGAAAAATTTTCTGCTATGTCGGATTTTGCCCAAAACCTACTTTTGCGAACTAGTCCCTGGTTTTTCGCCCGATCGGAACCAAACCAGTCTAGGACAATTCTCTGGACTCTCTAGATCAATAATTATCGAAAAAAAGTTGAACTTTTGCATTTGGGTGGCTGTAACAGGGTCATTTAGAAAAGGGGCGTGGCAAAATACACTCAAAAGCCTATAAATCCCAAATGAAAACTCAGAACTTCACCCAAATTGATGAGCATATGTGTCAGAACATGCTGAGGAAGCATGCAGAGTTTCATGGAGATCGGACCACAGTTGGCGCTATAACTGGCAAAAAGCCTTCATTCTTATTAGGGGTTCAAGCATGAAATGCTGAAACCCTATTGTAATTGTAAGGATTTGTAAAACGCATCGTGCAGGACAAACCGTAAGGCCTAGGGACTTGAAACCTGGCCAGATGGTAGGCCTCAATTTGGGGACAACCTATCAGAGTATGACCCCGATTGGCCCATAGGTGGCGCTACAGCAACCAAAAGTTCAAAATTGCTCATAACTCTTAGACCGTTTGTCCCAGGATCAAGTGTCTTATATCGTTGGAATCCTTGGCTCAAGGCGGACAAAATGGCTATCTCCAATTTGGATGTAGGCAGGAAAAATTTTCTGCTATGTCGGATTTTGCCCAAAACCTACTTTTGCGAACTAGTCCCTGGTTTTTCGCCCGATCGGAACCAAACCAGTCTAGGACAATTCTCTGGACTCTCTAGATCAATAATTATCGAAAAAAAGTTGAACTTTTGCATTTGGGTGGCTGTAACAGGGTCATTTAGAAAAGGGGCGTGGCAAAATACACTCAAAAGCCTATAAATCCCAAATGAAAACTCAGAACTTCACCCAAATTGATGAGCATATGTGTCAGAACATGCTGAGGAAGCATGCAGAGTTTCATGGAGATCGGACCACAGTTGGCGCTATAACTGGCAAAAAGCCTTCATTCTTATTAGGGGTTCAAGCATGAAATGCTGAAACCCTATTGTAATTGTAAGGATTTGTAAAACGCATCGTGCAGGACAAACCGTAAGGCCTAGAGACTTGAAACCTGGCCAGATGGTAGGCCTCAATTTGGGGACAACCTATCAGAGTATGACCCCGATTGGCCCATAGGTGGCGCTACAGCAACCAAAAGTTCAAAATTGCTCATAACTCTTAGACCGTTTGTCCCAGGATCAAGTGTCTTATATCGTTGGAATCCTTGGCTCAAGGCGGACAAAATGGCTATCTCCAATTTGGATGTAGGCAGGAAAAATTTTCTGCTATGTCGGATTTTGCCCAAAACCTACTTTTGCGAACTAGTCCCTGGTTTTTCGCCCGATCGGAACCAAACCAGTCTAGGACAATTCTCTGGACTCTCTAGATCAATAATTATCGAAAAAAAGTTGAACTTTTGCATTTGGGTGGCTGTAACAGGGTCATTTAGAAAAGGGGCGTGGCAAAATACACTCAAAAGCCTATAAATCCCAAATGAAAACTCAGAACTTCACCCAAATTGATGAGCATATGTGTCAGAACATGCTGAGGAAGCATGCAGAGTTTCATGGAGATCGGACCACAGTTGGCGCTATAACTGGCAAAAAGCCTTCATTCTTATTAGGGGTTCAAGCATGAAATGCTGAAACCCTATTGTAATTGTAAGGATTTGTAAAACGCATCGTGCAGGACAAACCGTAAGGCCTAGAGACTTGAAACCTGGCCAGATGGTAGGCCTCAATTTGGGGACAACCTATCAGAGTATGACCCCGATTGGCCCATAGGTGGCGCTACAGCAACCAAAAGTTCAAAATTGCTCATAACTCTTAGACCGTTTGTCCCAGGATCAAGTGTCTTATATCGTTGGAATCCTTGGCTCAAGGCGGACAAAATGGCTATCTCCAATTTGGATGTAGGCAGGAAAAATTTTCTGCTATGTCGGATTTTGCCCAAAACCTACTTTTGCGAACTAGTCCCTGGTTTTTCGCCCGATCGGAACCAAACCAGTCTAGGACAATTCTCTGGACTCTCTAGATCAATAATTATCGAAAAAAAGTTGAACTTTTGCATTTGGGTGGCTGTAACAGGGTCATTTAGAAAAGGGGCGTGGCAAAATACACTCAAAAGCCTATAAATCCCAAATGAAAACTCAGAACTTCACCCAAATTGATGAGCATATGTGTCAGAACATGCTGAGGAAGCATGCAGAGTTTCATGGAGATCGGACCACAGTTGGCGCTATAACTGGCAAAAAGCCTTCATTCTTATTAGGGGTTCAAGCATGAAATGCTGAAACCCTATTGTAATTGTAAGGATTTGTAAAACGCATCGTGCAGGACAAACCGTAAGGCCTAGAGACTTGAAACCTGGCCAGATGGTAGGCCTCAATTTGGGGACAACCTATCAGAGTATGACCCCGATTGGCCCATAGGTGGCGCTACAGCAACCAAAAGTTCAAAATTGCTCATAACTCTTAGACCGTTTGTCCCAGGATCAAGTGTCTTATATCGTTGGAATCCTTGGCTCAAGGCGGACAAAATGGCTATCTCCAATTTGGATGTAGGCAGGAAAAATTTTCTGCTATGTCGGATTTTGCCCAAAACCTACTTTTGCGAACTAGTCCCTGGTTTTTCGCCCGATCGGAACCAAACCAGTCTAGGACAATTCTCTGGACTCTCTAGATCAATAATTATCGAAAAAAAGTTGAACTTTTGCATTTGGGTGGCTGTAACAGGGTCATTTAGAAAAGGGGCGTGGCAAAATACACTCAAAAGCCTATAAATCCCAAATGAAAACTCAGAACTTCACCCAAATTGATGAGCATATGTGTCAGAACATGCTGAGGAAGCATGCAGAGTTTCATGGAGATCGGACCACAGTTGGCGCTATAACTGGCAAAAAGCCTTCATTCTTATTAGGGGTTCAAGCATGAAATGCTGAAACCCTATTGTAATTGTAAGGATTTGTAAAACGCATCGTGCAGGACAAACCGTAAGGCCTAGAGACTTGAAACCTGGCCAGATGGTAGGCCTCAATTTGGGGACAACCTATCAGAGTATGACCCCGATTGGCCCATAGGTGGCGCTACAGCAACCAAAAGTTCAAAATTGCTCATAACTCTTAGACCGTTTGTCCCAGGATCAAGTGTCTTATATCGTTGGAATCCTTGGCTCAAGGCGGACAAAATGGCTATCTCCAATTTGGATGTAGGCAGGAAAAATTTTCTGCTATGTCGGATTTTGCCCAAAACCTACTTTTGCGAACTAGTCCCTGGTTTTTCGCCCGATCGGAACCAAACCAGTCTAGGACAATTCTCTGGACTCTCTAGATCAATAATTATCGAAAAAAAGTTGAACTTTTGCATTTGGGTGGCTGTAACAGGGTCATTTAGAAAAGGGGCGTGGCAAAATACACTCAAAAGCCTATAAATCCCAAATGAAAACTCAGAACTTCACCCAAATTGATGAGCATATGTGTCAGAACATGCTGAGGAAGCATGCAGAGTTTCATGGAGATCGGACCCTAGGTGACGCTATAAATGGCAAAAAGCCTTCATTCTTATTAGGGGTTCAAGCATGAAATGCTGAAACCCTATTGTAATTGTAAGGATTTGTAAAACGCATCGTGCAGGACAAACCGTAAGGCCTAGAGACTTGAAACCTGGCCAGATGGTAGGCCTCAATTTGGGGACAACCTATCAGAGTATGACCCCGATTGGCCCATAGGTGGCGCTACAGCAACCAAAAGTTCAAAATTGCTCATAACTCTTAGACCGTTTGTCCCAGGATCAAGTGTCTTATATCGTTGGAATCCTTGGCTCAAGGCGGACAAAATGGCTATCTCCAATTTGGATGTAGGCAGGAAAAATTTTCTGCTATGTCGGATTTTGCCCAAAACCTACTTTTGCGAACTAGTCCCTGGTTTTTCGCCCGATCGGAACCAAACCAGTCTAGGACAATTCTCTGGACTCTCTAGATCAATAATTATCGAAAAAAAGTTGAACTTTTGCATTTGGGTGGCTGTAACAGGGTCATTTAGAAAAGGGGCGTGGCAAAATACACTCAAAAGCCTATAAATCCCAAATGAAAACTCAGAACTTCACCCAAATTGATGAGCATATGTGTCAGAACATGCTGAGGAAGCATGCAGAGTTTCATGGAGATCGGACCACAGTTGGCGCTATAACTGGCAAAAAGCCTTCATTCTTATTAGGGGTTCAAGCATGAAATGCTGAAACCCTATTGTAATTGTAAGGATTTGTAAAACGCATCGTGCAGGACAAACCGTAAGGCCTAGAGACTTGAAACCTGGCCAGATGGTAGGCCTCAATTTGGGGACAACCTATCAGAGTATGACCCCGATTGGCCCATAGGTGGCGCTACAGCAACCAAAAGTTCAAAATTGCTCATAACTCTTAGACCGTTTGTCCCAGGATCAAGTGTCTTATATCGTTGGAATCCTTGGCTCAAGGCGGACAAAATGGCTATCTCCAATTTGGATGTAGGCAGGAAAAATTTTCTGCTATGTCGGATTTTGCCCAAAACCTACTTTTGCGAACTAGTCCCTGGTTTTTCGCCCGATCGGAACCAAACCAGTCTAGGACAATTCTCTGGACTCTCTAGATCAATAATTATCGAAAAAAAGTTGAACTTTTGCATTTGGGTGGCTGTAACAGGGTCATTTAGAAAAGGGGCGTGGCAAAATACACTCAAAAGCCTATAAATCCCAAATGAAAACTCAGAACTTCACCCAAATTGATGAGCATATGTGTCAGAACATGCTGAGGAAGCATGCAGAGTTTCATGGAGATCGGACCACAGTTGGCGCTATAACTGGCAAAAAGCCTTCATTCTTATTAGGGGTTCAAGCATGAAATGCTGAAACCCTATTGTAATTGTAAGGATTTGTAAAACGCATCGTGCAGGACAAACCGTAAGGCCTAGAGACTTGAAACCTGGCCAGATGGTAGGCCTCAATTTGGGGACAACCTATCAGAGTATGACCCCGATTGGCCCATAGGTGGCGCTACAGCAACCAAAAGTTCAAAATTGCTCATAACTCTTAGACCGTTTGTCCCAGGATCAAGTGTCTTATATCGTTGGAATCCTTGGCTCAAGGCGGACAAAATGGCTATCTCCAATTTGGATGTAGGCAGGAAAAATTTTCTGCTATGTCGGATTTTGCCCAAAACCTACTTTTGCGAACTAGTCCCTGGTTTTTCGCCCGATCGGAACCAAACCAGTCTAGGACAATTCTCTGGACTCTCTAGATCAATAATTATCGAAAAAAAGTTGAACTTTTGCATTTGGGTGGCTGTAACAGGGTCATTTAGAAAAGGGGCGTGGCAAAATACACTCAAAAGCCTATAAATCCCAAATGAAAACTCAGAACTTCACCCAAATTGATGAGCATATGTGTCAGAACATGCTGAGGAAGCATGCAGAGTTTCATGGAGATCGGACCACAGTTGGCGCTATAACTGGCAAAAAGCCTTCATTCTTATTAGGGGTTCAAGCATGAAATGCTGAAACCCTATTGTAATTGTAAGGATTTGTAAAACGCATCGTGCAGGACAAACCGTAAGGCCTAGAGACTTGAAACCTGGCCAGATGGTAGGCCTCAATTTGGGGACAACCTATCAGAGTATGACCCCGATTGGCCCATAGGTGGCGCTACAGCAACCAAAAGTTCAAAATTGCTCATAACTCTTAGACCGTTTGTCCCAGGATCAAGTGTCTTATATCGTTGGAATCCTTGGCTCAAGGCGGACAAAATGGCTATCTCCAATTTGGATGTAGGCAGGAAAAATTTTCTGCTATGTCGGATTTTGCCCAAAACCTACTTTTGCGAACTAGTCCCTGGTTTTTCGCCCGATCGGAACCAAACCAGTCTAGGACAATTCTCTGGACTCTCTAGATCAATAATTATCGAAAAAAAGTTGAACTTTTGCATTTGGGTGGCTGTAACAGGGTCATTTAGAAAAGGGGCGTGGCAAAATACACTCAAAAGCCTATAAATCCCAAATGAAAACTCAGAACTTCACCCAAATTGATGAGCATATGTGTCAGAACATGCTGAGGAAGCATGCAGAGTTTCATGGAGATCGGACCACAGTTGGCGCTATAACTGGCAAAAAGCCTTCATTCTTATTAGGGGTTCAAGCATGAAATGCTGAAACCCTATTGTAATTGTAAGGATTTGTAAAACGCATCGTGCAGGACAAACCGTAAGGCCTAGAGACTTGAAACCTGGCCAGATGGTAGGCCTCAATTTGGGGACAACCTATCAGAGTATGACCCCGATTGGCCCATAGGTGGCGCTACAGCAACCAAAAGTTCAAAATTGCTCATAACTCTTAGACCGTTTGTCCCAGGATCAAGTGTCTTATATCGTCGGAATCCTTGGCTCAAGGCGGACAAAATGGCTATCTCCAATTTGGATGTAGGCAGGAAACATTTTCTGCTATGTCGGATTTTGCCCAAAACCTACTTTTGCGAACTAGTCCCTGGTTTTTCGCCCGATCGGAACCAAACCAGTCTAGGACAATTCTCTGGACTCTCTAGATCAATAATTATCGAAAAAAAGTTGAACTTTTGCATTTGGGTGGCTGTAACAGGGTCATTTAGAAAAGGGGCGTGGCAAAATACACTCAAAAGCCTATAAATCCCAAATGAAAACTCAGAACTTCACCCAAATTGATGAGCATATGTGTCAGAACATGCTGAGGAAGCATGCAGAGTTTCATGGAGATCGGACCACAGTTGGCGCTATAACTGGCAAAAAGCCTTCATTCTTATTAGGGGTTCAAGCATGAAATGCTGAAACCCTATTGTAATTGTAAGGATTTGTAAAACGCATCGTGCAGGACAAACCGTAAGGCCTAGAGACTTGAAACCTGGCCAGATGGTAGGCCTCAATTTGGGGACAACCTATCAGAGTATGACCCCGATTGGCCCATAGGTGGCGCTACAGCAACCAAAAGTTCAAAATTGCTCATAACTCTTAGACCGTTTGTCCCAGGATCAAGTGTCTTATATCGTTGGAATCCTTGGCTCAAGGCGGACAAAATGGCTATCTCCAATTTGGATGTAGGCAGGAAAAATTTTCTGCTATGTCGGATTTTGCCCAAAACCTACTTTTGCGAACTAGTCCCTGGTTTTTCGCCCGATCGGAACCAAACCAGTCTAGGACAATTCTCTGGACTCTCTAGATCAATAATTATCGAAAAAAAGTTGAACTTTTGCATTTGGGTGGCTGTAACAGGGTCATTTAGAAAAGGGGCGTGGCAAAATACACTCAAAAGCCTATAAATCCCAAATGAAAACTCAGAACTTCACCCAAATTGATGAGCATATGTGTCAGAACATGCTGAGGAAGCATGCAGAGTTTCATGGAGATCGGACCACAGTTGGCGCTATAACTGGCAAAAAGCCTTCATTCTTATTAGGGGTTCAAGCATGAAATGCTGAAACCCTATTGTAATTGTAAGGATTTGTAAAACGCATCGTGCAGGACAAACCGTAAGGCCTAGAGACTTGAAACCTGGCCAGATGGTAGGCCTCAATTTGGGGACAACCTATCAGAGTATGACCCCGATTGGCCCATAGGTGGCGCTACAGCAACCAAAAGTTCAAAATTGCTCATAACTCTTAGACCGTTTGTCCCAGGATCAAGTGTCTTATATCGTTGGAATCCTTGGCTCAAGGCGGACAAAATGGCTATCTCCAATTTGGATGTAGGCAGGAAAAATTTTCTGCTATGTCGGATTTTGCCCAAAACCTACTTTTGCGAACTAGTCCCTGGTTTTTCGCCCGATCGGAACCAAACCAGTCTAGGACAATTCTCTGGACTCTCTAGATCAATAATTATCGAAAAAAAGTTGAACTTTTGCATTTGGGTGGCTGTAACAGGGTCATTTAGAAAAGGGGCGTGGCAAAATACACTCAAAAGCCTATAAATCCCAAATGAAAACTCAGAACTTCACCCAAATTGATGAGCATATGTGTCAGAACATGCTGAGGAAGCATGCAGAGTTTCATGGAGATCGGACCCTAGGTGACGCTATAAATGGCAAAAAGCCTTCATTCTTATTAGGGGTTCAAGCATGAAATGCTGAAACCCTATTGTAATTGTAAGGATTTGTAAAACGCATCGTGCAGGACAAACCGTAAGGCCTAGAGACTTGAAACCTGGCCAGATGGTAGGCCTCAATTTGGGGACAACCTATCAGAGTATGACCCCGATTGGCCCATAGGTGGCGCTACAGCAACCAAAAGTTCAAAATTGCTCATAACTCTTAGACCGTTTGTCCCAGGATCAAGTGTCTTATATCGTTGGAATCCTTGGCTCAAGGCGGACAAAATGGCTATCTCCAATTTGGATGTAGGCAGGAAAAATTTTCTGCTATGTCGGATTTTGCCCAAAACCTACTTTTGCGAACTAGTCCCTGGTTTTTCGCCCGATCGGAACCAAACCAGTCTAGGACAATTCTCTGGACTCTCTAGATCAATAATTATCGAAAAAAAGTTGAACTTTTGCATTTGGGTGGCTGTAACAGGGTCATTTAGAAAAGGGGCGTGGCAAAATACACTCAAAAGCCTATAAATCCCAAATGAAAACTCAGAACTTCACCCAAATTGATGAGCATATGTGTCAGAACATGCTGAGGAAGCATGCAGAGTTTCATGGAGATCGGACCACAGTTGGCGCTATAACTGGCAAAAAGCCTTCATTCTTATTAGGGGTTCAAGCATGAAATGCTGAAACCCTATTGTAATTGTAAGGATTTGTAAAACGCATCGTGCAGGACAAACCGTAAGGCCTAGAGACTTGAAACCTGGCCAGATGGTAGGCCTCAATTTGGGGACAACCTATCAGAGTATGACCCCGATTGGCCCATAGGTGGCGCTACAGCAACCAAAAGTTCAAAATTGCTCATAACTCTTAGACCGTTTGTCCCAGGATCAAGTGTCTTATATCGTTGGAATCCTTGGCTCAAGGCGGACAAAATGGCTATCTCCAATTTGGATGTAGGCAGGAAAAATTTTCTGCTATGTCGGATTTTGCCCAAAACCTACTTTTGCGAACTAGTCCCTGGTTTTTCGCCCGATCGGAACCAAACCAGTCTAGGACAATTCTCTGGACTCTCTAGATCAATAATTATCGAAAAAAAGTTGAACTTTTGCATTTGGGTGGCTGTAACAGGGTCATTTAGAAAAGGGGCGTGGCAAAATACACTCAAAAGCCTATAAATCCCAAATGAAAACTCAGAACTTCACCCAAATTGATGAGCATATGTGTCAGAACATGCTGAGGAAGCATGCAGAGTTTCATGGAGATCGGACCACAGTTGGCGCTATAACTGGCAAAAAGCCTTCATTCTTATTAGGGGTTCAAGCATGAAATGCTGAAACCCTATTGTAATTGTAAGGATTTGTAAAACGCATCGTGCAGGACAAACCGTAAGGCCTAGAGACTTGAAACCTGGCCAGATGGTAGGCCTCAATTTGGGGACAACCTATCAGAGTATGAACCCGATTGGCCCATAGGTGGCGCTACAGCAACCAAAAGTTCAAAATTGCTCATAACTCTTAGACCGTTTGTCCCAGGATCAAGTGTCTTATATCGTTGGAATCCTTGGCTCAAGGCGGACAAAATGGCTATCTCCAATTTGGATGTAGGCAGGAAAAATTTTCTGCTATGTCGGATTTTGCCCAAAACCTACTTTTGCGAACTAGTCCCTGGTTTTTCGCCCGATCGGAACCAAACCAGTCTAGGACAATTCTCTGGACTCTCTAGATCAATAATTATCGAAAAAAAGTTGAACTTTTGCATTTGGGTGGCTGTAACAGGGTCATTTAGAAAAGGGGCGTGGCAAAATACACTCAAAAGCCTATAAATCCCAAATGAAAACTCAGAACTTCACCCAAATTGATGAGCATATGTGTCAGAACATGCTGAGGAAGCATGCAGAGTTTCATGGAGATCGGACCACAGTTGGCGCTATAACTGGCAAAAAGCCTTCATTCTTATTAGGGGTTCAAGCATGAAATGCTGAAACCCTATTGTAATTGTAAGGATTTGTAAAACGCATCGTGCAGGACAAACCGTAAGGCCTAGAGACTTGAAACCTGGCCAGATGGTAGGCCTCAATTTGGGGACAACCTATCAGAGTATGACCCCGATTGGCCCATAGGTGGCGCTACAGCAACCAAAAGTTCAAAATTGCTCATAACTCTTAGACCGTTTGTCCCAGGATCAAGTGTCTTATATCGTTGGAATCCTTGGCTCAAGGCGGACAAAATGGCTATCTCCAATTTGGATGTAGGCAGGAAAAATTTTCTGCTATGTCGGATTTTGCCCAAAACCTACTTTTGCGAACTAGTCCCTGGTTTTTCGCCCGATCGGAACCAAACCAGTCTAGGACAATTCTCTGGACTCTCTAGATCAATAATTATCGAAAAAAAGTTGAACTTTTGCATTTGGGTGGCTGTAACAGGGTCATTTAGAAAAGGGGCGTGGCAAAATACACTCAAAAGCCTATAAATCCCAAATGAAAACTCAGAACTTCACCCAAATTGATGAGCATATGTGTCAGAACATGCTGAGGAAGCATGCAGAGTTTCATGGAGATCGGACCACAGTTGGCGCTATAACTGGCAAAAAGCCTTCATTCTTATTAGGGGTTCAAGCATGAAATGCTGAAACCCTATTGTAATTGTAAGGATTTGTAAAACGCATCGTGCAGGACAAACCGTAAGGCCTAGAGACTTGAAACCTGGCCAGATGGTAGGCCTCAATTTGGGGACAACCTATCAGAGTATGACCCCGATTGGCCCATAGGTGGCGCTACAGCAACCAAAAGTTCAAAATTGCTCATAACTCTTAGACCGTTTGTCCCAGGATCAAGTGTCTTATATCGTTGGAATCCTTGGCTCAAGGCGGACAAAATGGCTATCTCCAATTTGGATGTAGGCAGGAAAAATTTTCTGCTATGTCGGATTTTGCCCAAAACCTACTTTTGCGAACTAGTCCCTGGTTTTTCGCCCGATCGGAACCAAACCAGTCTAGGACAATTCTCTGGACTCTCTAGATCAATAATTATCGAAAAAAAGTTGAACTTTTGCATTTGGGTGGCTGTAACAGGGTCATTTAGAAAAGGGGCGTGGCAAAATACACTCAAAAGCCTATAAATCCCAAATGAAAACTCAGAACTTCACCCAAATTGATGAGCATATGTGTCAGAACATGCTGAGGAAGCATGCAGAGTTTCATGGAGATCGGACCACAGTTGGCGCTATAACTGGCAAAAAGCCTTCATTCTTATTAGGGGTTCAAGCATGAAATGCTGAAACCCTATTGTAATTGTAAGGATTTGTAAAACGCATCGTGCAGGACAAACCGTAAGGCCTAGAGACTTGAAACCTGGCCAGATGGTAGGCCTCAATTTGGGGACAACCTATCAGAGTATGACCCCGATTGGCCCATAGGTGGCGCTACAGCAACCAAAAGTTCAAAATTGCTCATAACTCTTAGACCGTTTGTCCCAGGATCAAGTGTCTTATATCGTTGGAATCCTTGGCTCAAGGCGGACAAAATGGCTATCTCCAATTTGGATGTAGGCAGGAAACATTTTCTGCTATGTCGGATTTTGCCCAAAACCTACTTTTGCGAACTAGTCCCTGGTTTTTCGCCCGATCGGAACCAAACCAGTCTAGGACAATTCTCTGGACTCTCTAGATCAATAATTATCGAAAAAAAGTTGAACTTTTGCATTTGGGTGGCTGTAACAGGGTCATTTAGAAAAGGGGCGTGGCAAAATACACTCAAAAGCCTATAAATCCCAAATGAAAACTCAGAACTTCACCCAAATTGATGAGCATATGTGTCAGAACATGCTGAGGAAGCATGCAGAGTTTCATGGAGATCGGACCACAGTTGGCGCTATAACTGGCAAAAAGCCTTCATTCTTATTAGGGGTTCAAGCATGAAATGCTGAAACCCTATTGTAATTGTAAGGATTTGTAAAACGCATCGTGCAGGACAAACCGTAAGGCCTAGAGACTTGAAACCTGGCCAGATGGTAGGCCTCAATTTGGGGACAACCTATCAGAGTATGACCCCGATTGGCCCATAGGTGGCGCTACAGCAACCAAAAGTTCAAAATTGCTCATAACTCTTAGACCGTTTGTCCCAGGATCAAGTGTCTTATATCGTTGGAATCCTTGGCTCAAGGCGGACAAAATGGCTATCTCCAATTTGGATGTAGGCAGGAAACATTTTCTGCTATGTCGGATTTTGCCCAAAACCTACTTTTGCGAACTAGTCCCTGGTTTTTCGCCCGATCGGAACCAAACCAGTCTAGGACAATTCTCTGGACTCTCTAGATCAATAATTATCGAAAAAAAGTTGAACTTTTGCATTTGGGTGGCTGTAACAGGGTCATTTAGAAAAGGGGCGTGGCAAAATACACTCAAAAGCCTATAAATCCCAAATGAAAACTCAGAACTTCACCCAAATTGATGAGCATATGTGTCAGAACATGCTGAGGAAGCATGCAGAGTTTCATGGAGATCGGACCACAGTTGGCGCTATAACTGGCAAAAAGCCTTCATTCTTATTAGGGGTTCAAGCATGAAATGCTGAAACCCTATTGTAATTGTAAGGATTTGTAAAACGCATCGTGCAGGACAAACCGTAAGGCCTAGAGACTTGAAACCTGGCCAGATGGTAGGCCTCAATTTGGGGACAACCTATCAGAGTATGACCCCGATTGGCCCATAGGTGGCGCTACAGCAACCAAAAGTTCAAAATTGCTCATAACTCTTAGACCGTTTGTCCCAGGATCAAGTGTCTTATATCGTTGGAATCCTTGGCTCAAGGCGGACAAAATGGCTATCTCCAATTTGGATGTAGGCAGGAAAAATTTTCTGCTATGTCGGATTTTGCCCAAAACCTACTTTTGCGAACTAGTCCCTGGTTTTTCGCCCGATCGGAACCAAACCAGTCTAGGACAATTCTCTGGACTCTCTAGATCAATAATTATCGAAAAAAAGTTGAACTTTTGCATTTGGGTGGCTGTAACAGGGTCATTTAAAAAAGGGGCGTGGCAAAATACACTCAAAAGCCTATAAATCCCAAATGAAAACTCAGAACTTCACCCAAATTGATGAG
This sequence comes from Squalius cephalus, assembly GCF_949319135.1. NCBI lineage: Eukaryota > Metazoa > Chordata > Actinopteri > Cypriniformes > Leuciscidae > Squalius > Squalius cephalus. The sequence continues at coordinate 24,049,527 of NC_137127.1, forward strand.
CATATGTGTCAGAACATGCTGAGGAAGCATGCAGAGTTTCATGGAGATCGGACCACAGTTGGCGCTATAACTGGCAAAAAGCCTTCATTCTTATTAGGGGTTCAAGCATGAAATGCTGAAACCCTATTGTAATTGTAAGGATTTGTAAAACGCATCGTGCAGGACAAACCGTAAGGCCTAGAGACTTGAAACCTGGCCAGATGGTAGGCCTCAATTTGGGGACAACCTATCAGAGTATGACCCCGATTGGCCCATAGGTGGCGCTACAGCAACCAAAAGTTCAAAATTGCTCATAACTCTTAGACCGTTTGTCCCAGGATCAAGTGTCTTATATCGTTGGAATCCTTGGCTCAAGGCGGACAAAATGGCTATCTCCAATTTGGATGTAGGCAGGAAAAATTTTCTGCTATGTCGGATTTTGCCCAAAACCTACTTTTGCGAACTAGTCCCTGGTTTTTCGCCCGATCGGAACCAAACCAGTCTAGGACAATTCTCTGGACTCTCTAGATCAATAATTATCGAAAAAAAGTTGAACTTTTGCATTTGGGTGGCTGTAACAGGGTCATTTAGAAAAGGGGCGTGGCAAAATACACTCAAAAGCCTATAAATCCCAAATGAAAACTCAGAACTTCACCCAAATTGATGAGCATATGTGTCAGAACATGCTGAGGAAGCATGCAGAGTTTCATGGAGATCGGACCACAGTTGGCGCTATAACTGGCAAAAAGCCTTCATTCTTATTAGGGGTTCAAGCATGAAATGCTGAAACCCTATTGTAATTGTAAGGATTTGTAAAACGCATCGTGCAGGACAAACCGTAAGGCCTAGAGACTTGAAACCTGGCCAGATGGTAGGCCTCAATTTGGGGACAACCTATCAGAGTATGACCCCGATTGGCCCATAGGTGGCGCTACAGCAACCAAAAGTTCAAAATTGCTCATAACTCTTAGACCGTTTGTCCCAGGATCAAGTGTCTTATATCGTTGGAATCCTTGGCTCAAGGCGGACAAAATGGCTATCTCCAATTTGGATGTAGGCAGGAAAAATTTTCTGCTATGTCGGATTTTGCCCAAAACCTACTTTTGCGAACTAGTCCCTGGTTTTTCGCCCGATCGGAACCAAACCAGTCTAGGACAATTCTCTGGACTCTCTAGATCAATAATTATCGAAAAAAAGTTGAACTTTTGCATTTGGGTGGCTGTAACAGGGTCATTTAGAAAAGGGGCGTGGCAAAATACACTCAAAAGCCTATAAATCCCAAATGAAAACTCAGAACTTCACCCAAATTGATGAGCATATGTGTCAGAACATGCTGAGGAAGCATGCAGAGTTTCATGGAGATCGGACCACAGTTGGCGCTATAACTGGCAAAAAGCCTTCATTCTTATTAGGGGTTCAAGCATGAAATGCTGAAACCCTATTGTAATTGTAAGGATTTGTAAAACGCATCGTGCAGGACAAACCGTAAGGCCTAGAGACTTGAAACCTGGCCAGATGGTAGGCCTCAATTTGGGGACAACCTATCAGAGTATGACCCCGATTGGCCCATAGGTGGCGCTACAGCAACCAAAAGTTCAAAATTGCTCATAACTCTTAGACCGTTTGTCCCAGGATCAAGTGTCTTATATCGTTGGAATCCTTGGCTCAAGGCGGACAAAATGGCTATCTCCAATTTGGATGTAGGCAGGAAAAATTTTCTGCTATGTCGGATTTTGCCCAAAACCTACTTTTGCGAACTAGTCCCTGGTTTTTCGCCCGATCGGAACCAAACCAGTCTAGGACAATTCTCTGGACTCTCTAGATCAATAATTATCGAAAAAAAGTTGAACTTTTGCATTTGGGTGGCTGTAACAGGGTCATTTAGAAAAGGGGCGTGGCAAAATACACTCAAAAGCCTATAAATCCCAAATGAAAACTCAGAACTTCACCCAAATTGATGAGCATATGTGTCAGAACATGCTGAGGAAGCATGCAGAGTTTCATGGAGATCGGACCACAGTTGGCGCTATAACTGGCAAAAAGCCTTCATTCTTATTAGGGGTTCAAGCATGAAATGCTGAAACCCTATTGTAATTGTAAGGATTTGTAAAACGCATCGTGCAGGACAAACCGTAAGGCCTAGAGACTTGAAACCTGGCCAGATGGTAGGCCTCAATTTGGGGACAACCTATCAGAGTATGACCCCGATTGGCCCATAGGTGGCGCTACAGCAACCAAAAGTTCAAAATTGCTCATAACTCTTAGACCGTTTGTCCCAGGATCAAGTGTCTTATATCGTTGGAATCCTTGGCTCAAGGCGGACAAAATGGCTATCTCCAATTTGGATGTAGGCAGGAAAAATTTTCTGCTATGTCGGATTTTGCCCAAAACCTACTTTTGCGAACTAGTCCCTGGTTTTTCGCCCGATCGGAACCAAACCAGTCTAGGACAATTCTCTGGACTCTCTAGATCAATAATTATCGAAAAAAAGTTGAACTTTTGCATTTGGGTGGCTGTAACAGGGTCATTTAGAAAAGGGGCGTGGCAAAATACACTCAAAAGCCTATAAATCCCAAATGAAAACTCAGAACTTCACCCAAATTGATGAGCATATGTGTCAGAACATGCTGAGGAAGCATGCAGAGTTTCATGGAGATCGGACCACAGTTGGCGCTATAACTGGCAAAAAGCCTTCATTCTTATTAGGGGTTCAAGCATGAAATGCTGAAACCCTATTGTAATTGTAAGGATTTGTAAAACGCATCGTGCAGGACAAACCGTAAGGCCTAGAGACTTGAAACCTGGCCAGATGGTAGGCCTCAATTTGGGGACAACCTATCAGAGTATGACCCCGATTGGCCCATAGGTGGCGCTACAGCAACCAAAAGTTCAAAATTGCTCATAACTCTTAGACCGTTTGTCCCAGGATCAAGTGTCTTATATCGTTGGAATCCTTGGCTCAAGGCGGACAAAATGGCTATCTCCAATTTGGATGTAGGCAGGAAAAATTTTCTGCTATGTCGGATTTTGCCCAAAACCTACTTTTGCGAACTAGTCCCTGGTTTTTCGCCCGATCGGAACCAAACCAGTCTAGGACAATTCTCTGGACTCTCTAGATCAATAATTATCGAAAAAAAGTTGAACTTTTGCATTTGGGTGGCTGTAACAGGGTCATTTAGAAAAGGGGCGTGGCAAAATACACTCAAAAGCCTATAAATCCCAAATGAAAACTCAGAACTTCACCCAAATTGATGAGCATATGTGTCAGAACATGCTGAGGAAGCATGCAGAGTTTCATGGAGATCGGACCACAGTTGGCGCTATAACTGGCAAAAAGCCTTCATTCTTATTAGGGGTTCAAGCATGAAATGCTGAAACCCTATTGTAATTGTAAGGATTTGTAAAACGCATCGTGCAGGACAAACCGTAAGGCCTAGAGACTTGAAACCTGGCCAGATGGTAGGCCTCAATTTGGGGACAACCTATCAGAGTATGACCCCGATTGGCCCATAGGTGGCGCTACAGCAACCAAAAGTTCAAAATTGCTCATAACTCTTAGACCGTTTGTCCCAGGATCAAGTGTCTTATATCGTTGGAATCCTTGGCTCAAGGCGGACAAAATGGCTATCTCCAATTTGGATGTAGGCAGGAAAAATTTTCTGCTATGTCGGATTTTGCCCAAAACCTACTTTTGCGAACTAGTCCCTGGTTTTTCGCCCGATCGGAACCAAACCAGTCTAGGACAATTCTCTGGACTCTCTAGATCAATAATTATCGAAAAAAAGTTGAACTTTTGCATTTGGGTGGCTGTAACAGGGTCATTTAGAAAAGGGGCGTGGCAAAATACACTCAAAAGCCTATAAATCCCAAATGAAAACTCAGAACTTCACCCAAATTGATGAGCATATGTGTCAGAACATGCTGAGGAAGCATGCAGAGTTTCATGGAGATCGGACCACAGTTGGCGCTATAACTGGCAAAAAGCCTTCATTCTTATTAGGGGTTCAAGCATGAAATGCTGAAACCCTATTGTAATTGTAAGGATTTGTAAAACGCATCGTGCAGGACAAACCGTAAGGCCTAGAGACTTGAAACCTGGCCAGATGGTAGGCCTCAATTTGGGGACAACCTATCAGAGTATGACCCCGATTGGCCCATAGGTGGCGCTACAGCAACCAAAAGTTCAAAATTGCTCATAACTCTTAGACCGTTTGTCCCAGGATCAAGTGTCTTATATCGTTGGAATCCTTGGCTCAAGGCGGACAAAATGGCTATCTCCAATTTGGATGTAGGCAGGAAAAATTTTCTGCTATGTCGGATTTTGCCCAAAACCTACTTTTGCGAACTAGTCCCTGGTTTTTCGCCCGATCGGAACCAAACCAGTCTAGGACAATTCTCTGGACTCTCTAGATCAATAATTATCGAAAAAAAGTTGAACTTTTGCATTTGGGTGGCTGTAACAGGGTCATTTAGAAAAGGGGCGTGGCAAAATACACTCAAAAGCCTATAAATCCCAAATGAAAACTCAGAACTTCACCCAAATTGATGAGCATATGTGTCAGAACATGCTGAGGAAGCATGCAGAGTTTCATGGAGATCGGACCACAGTTGGCGCTATAACTGGCAAAAAGCCTTCATTCTTATTAGGGGTTCAAGCATGAAATGCTGAAACCCTATTGTAATTGTAAGGATTTGTAAAACGCATCGTGCAGGACAAACCGTAAGGCCTAGAGACTTGAAACCTGGCCAGATGGTAGGCCTCAATTTGGGGACAACCTATCAGAGTATGACCCCGATTGGCCCATAGGTGGCGCTACAGCAACCAAAAGTTCAAAATTGCTCATAACTCTTAGACCGTTTGTCCCAGGATCAAGTGTCTTATATCGTTGGAATCCTTGGCTCAAGGCGGACAAAATGGCTATCTCCAATTTGGATGTAGGCAGGAAAAATTTTCTGCTATGTCGGATTTTGCCCAAAACCTACTTTTGCGAACTAGTCCCTGGTTTTTCGCCCGATCGGAACCAAACCAGTCTAGGACAATTCTCTGGACTCTCTAGATCAATAATTATCGAAAAAAAGTTGAACTTTTGCATTTGGGTGGCTGTAACAGGGTCATTTAGAAAAGGGGCGTGGCAAAATACACTCAAAAGCCTATAAATCCCAAATGAAAACTCAGAACTTCACCCAAATTGATGAGCATATGTGTCAGAACATGCTGAGGAAGCATGCAGAGTTTCATGGAGATCGGACCACAGTTGGCGCTATAACTGGCAAAAAGCCTTCATTCTTATTAGGGGTTCAAGCATGAAATGCTGAAACCCTATTGTAATTGTAAGGATTTGTAAAACGCATCGTGCAGGACAAACCGTAAGGCCTAGAGACTTGAAACCTGGCCAGATGGTAGGCCTCAATTTGGGGACAACCTATCAGAGTATGACCCCGATTGGCCCATAGGTGGCGCTACAGCAACCAAAAGTTCAAAATTGCTCATAACTCTTAGACCGTTTGTCCCAGGATCAAGTGTCTTATATCGTTGGAATCCTTGGCTCAAGGCGGACAAAATGGCTATCTCCAATTTGGATGTAGGCAGGAAAAATTTTCTGCTATGTCGGATTTTGCCCAAAACCTACTTTTGCGAACTAGTCCCTGGTTTTTCGCCCGATCGGAACCAAACCAGTCTAGGACAATTCTCTGGACTCTCTAGATCAATAATTATCGAAAAAAAGTTGAACTTTTGCATTTGGGTGGCTGTAACAGGGTCATTTAGAAAAGGGGCGTGGCAAAATACACTCAAAAGCCTATAAATCCCAAATGAAAACTCAGAACTTCACCCAAATTGATGAGCATATGTGTCAGAACATGCTGAGGAAGCATGCAGAGTTTCATGGAGATCGGACCACAGTTGGCGCTATAACTGGCAAAAAGCCTTCATTCTTATTAGGGGTTCAAGCATGAAATGCTGAAACCCTATTGTAATTGTAAGGATTTGTAAAACGCATCGTGCAGGACAAACCGTAAGGCCTAGAGACTTGAAACCTGGCCAGATGGTAGGCCTCAATTTGGGGACAACCTATCAGAGTATGACCCCGATTGGCCCATAGGTGGCGCTACAGCAACCAAAAGTTCAAAATTGCTCATAACTCTTAGACCGTTTGTCCCAGGATCAAGTGTCTTATATCGTTGGAATCCTTGGCTCAAGGCGGACAAAATGGCTATCTCCAATTTGGATGTAGGCAGGAAAAATTTTCTGCTATGTCGGATTTTGCCCAAAACCTACTTTTGCGAACTAGTCCCTGGTTTTTCGCCCGATCGGAACCAAACCAGTCTAGGACAATTCTCTGGACTCTCTAGATCAATAATTATCGAAAAAAAGTTGAACTTTTGCATTTGGGTGGCTGTAACAGGGTCATTTAGAAAAGGGGCGTGGCAAAATACACTCAAAAGCCTATAAATCCCAAATGAAAACTCAGAACTTCACCCAAATTGATGAGCATATGTGTCAGAACATGCTGAGGAAGCATGCAGAGTTTCATGGAGATCGGACCACAGTTGGCGCTATAACTGGCAAAAAGCCTTCATTCTTATTAGGGGTTCAAGCATGAAATGCTGAAACCCTATTGTAATTGTAAGGATTTGTAAAACGCATCGTGCAGGACAAACCGTAAGGCCTAGAGACTTGAAACCTGGCCAGATGGTAGGCCTCAATTTGGGGACAACCTATCAGAGTATGACCCCGATTGGCCCATAGGTGGCGCTACAGCAACCAAAAGTTCAAAATTGCTCATAACTCTTAGACCGTTTGTCCCAGGATCAAGTGTCTTATATCGTTGGAATCCTTGGCTCAAGGCGGACAAAATGGCTATCTCCAATTTGGATGTAGGCAGGAAAAATTTTCTGCTATGTCGGATTTTGCCCAAAACCTACTTTTGCGAACTAGTCCCTGGTTTTTCGCCCGATCGGAACCAAACCAGTCTAGGACAATTCTCTGGACTCTCTAGATCAATAATTATCGAAAAAAAGTTGAACTTTTGCATTTGGGTGGCTGTAACAGGGTCATTTAGAAAAGGGGCGTGGCAAAATACACTCAAAAGCCTATAAATCCCAAATGAAAACTCAGAACTTCACCCAAATTGATGAGCATATGTGTCAGAACATGCTGAGGAAGCATGCAGAGTTTCATGGAGATCGGACCACAGTTGGCGCTATAACTGGCAAAAAGCCTTCATTCTTATTAGGGGTTCAAGCATGAAATGCTGAAACCCTATTGTAATTGTAAGGATTTGTAAAACGCATCGTGCAGGACAAACCGTAAGGCCTAGAGACTTGAAACCTGGCCAGATGGTAGGCCTCAATTTGGGGACAACCTATCAGAGTATGACCCCGATTGGCCCATAGGTGGCGCTACAGCAACCAAAAGTTCAAAATTGCTCATAACTCTTAGACCGTTTGTCCCAGGATCAAGTGTCTTATATCGTTGGAATCCTTGGCTCAAGGCGGACAAAATGGCTATCTCCAATTTGGATGTAGGCAGGAAAAATTTTCTGCTATGTCGGATTTTGCCCAAAACCTACTTTTGCGAACTAGTCCCTGGTTTTTCGCCCGATCGGAACCAAACCAGTCTAGGACAATTCTCTGGACTCTCTAGATCAATAATTATCGAAAAAAAGTTGAACTTTTGCATTTGGGTGGCTGTAACAGGGTCATTTAGAAAAGGGGCGTGGCAAAATACACTCAAAAGCCTATAAATCCCAAATGAAAACTCAGAACTTCACCCAAATTGATGAGCATATGTGTCAGAACATGCTGAGGAAGCATGCAGAGTTTCATGGAGATCGGACCACAGTTGGCGCTATAACTGGCAAAAAGCCTTCATTCTTATTAGGGGTTCAAGCATGAAATGCTGAAACCCTATTGTAATTGTAAGGATTTGTAAAACGCATCGTGCAGGACAAACCGTAAGGCCTAGAGACTTGAAACCTGGCCAGATGGTAGGCCTCAATTTGGGGACAACCTATCAGAGTATGACCCCGATTGGCCCATAGGTGGCGCTACAGCAACCAAAAGTTCAAAATTGCTCATAACTCTTAGACCGTTTGTCCCAGGATCAAGTGTCTTATATCGTTGGAATCCTTGGCTCAAGGCGGACAAAATGGCTATCTCCAATTTGGATGTAGGCAGGAAAAATTTTCTGCTATGTCGGATTTTGCCCAAAACCTACTTTTGCGAACTAGTCCCTGGTTTTTCGCCCGATCGGAACCAAACCAGTCTAGGACAATTCTCTGGACTCTCTAGATCAATAATTATCGAAAAAAAGTTGAACTTTTGCATTTGGGTGGCTGTAACAGGGTCATTTAGAAAAGGGGCGTGGCAAAATACACTCAAAAGCCTATAAATCCCAAATGAAAACTCAGAACTTCACCCAAATTGATGAGCATATGTGTCAGAACATGCTGAGGAAGCATGCAGAGTTTCATGGAGATCGGACCACAGTTGGCGCTATAACTGGCAAAAAGCCTTCATTCTTATTAGGGGTTCAAGCATGAAATGCTGAAACCCTATTGTAATTGTAAGGATTTGTAAAACGCATCGTGCAGGACAAACCGTAAGGCCTAGAGACTTGAAACCTGGCCAGATGGTAGGCCTCAATTTGGGGACAACCTATCAGAGTATGACCCCGATTGGCCCATAGGTGGCGCTACAGCAACCAAAAGTTCAAAATTGCTCATAACTCTTAGACCGTTTGTCCCAGGATCAAGTGTCTTATATCGTTGGAATCCTTGGCTCAAGGCGGACAAAATGGCTATCTCCAATTTGGATGTAGGCAGGAAAAATTTTCTGCTATGTCGGATTTTGCCCAAAACCTACTTTTGCGAACTAGTCCCTGGTTTTTCGCCCGATCGGAACCAAACCAGTCTAGGACAATTCTCTGGACTCTCTAGATCAATAATTATCGAAAAAAAGTTGAACTTTTGCATTTGGGTGGCTGTAACAGGGTCATTTAGAAAAGGGGCGTGGCAAAATACACTCAAAAGCCTATAAATCCCAAATGAAAACTCAGAACTTCACCCAAATTGATGAGCATATGTGTCAGAACATGCTGAGGAAGCATGCAGAGTTTCATGGAGATCGGACCACAGTTGGCGCTATAACTGGCAAAAAGCCTTCATTCTTATTAGGGGTTCAAGCATGAAATGCTGAAACCCTATTGTAATTGTAAGGATTTGTAAAACGCATCGTGCAGGACAAACCGTAAGGCCTAGAGACTTGAAACCTGGCCAGATGGTAGGCCTCAATTTGGGGACAACCTATCAGAGTATGACCCCGATTGGCCCATAGGTGGCGCTACAGCAACCAAAAGTTCAAAATTGCTCATAACTCTTAGACCGTTTGTCCCAGGATCAAGTGTCTTATATCGTTGGAATCCTTGGCTCAAGGCGGACAAAATGGCTATCTCCAATTTGGATGTAGGCAGGAAAAATTTTCTGCTATGTCGGATTTTGCCCAAAACCTACTTTTGCGAACTAGTCCCTGGTTTTTCGCCCGATCGGAACCAAACCAGTCTAGGACAATTCTCTGGACTCTCTAGATCAATAATTATCGAAAAAAAGTTGAACTTTTGCATTTGGGTGGCTGTAACAGGGTCATTTAGAAAAGGGGCGTGGCAAAATACACTCAAAAGCCTATAAATCCCAAATGAAAACTCAGAACTTCACCCAAATTGATGAGCATATGTGTCAGAACATGCTGAGGAAGCATGCAGAGTTTCATGGAGATCGGACCACAGTTGGCGCTATAACTGGCAAAAAGCCTTCATTCTTATTAGGGGTTCAAGCATGAAATGCTGAAACCCTATTGTAATTGTAAGGATTTGTAAAACGCATCGTGCAGGACAAACCGTAAGGCCTAGAGACTTGAAACCTGGCCAGATGGTAGGCCTCAATTTGGGGACAACCTATCAGAGTATGACCCCGATTGGCCCATAGGTGGCGCTACAGCAACCAAAAGTTCAAAATTGCTCATAACTCTTAGACCGTTTGTCCCAGGATCAAGTGTCTTATATCGTTGGAATCCTTGGCTCAAGGCGGACAAAATGGCTATCTCCAATTTGGATGTAGGCAGGAAAAATTTTCTGCTATGTCGGATTTTGCCCAAAACCTACTTTTGCGAACTAGTCCCTGGTTTTTCGCCCGATCGGAACCAAACCAGTCTAGGACAATTCTCTGGACTCTCTAGATCAATAATTATCGAAAAAAAGTTGAACTTTTGCATTTGGGTGGCTGTAACAGGGTCATTTAGAAAAGGGGCGTGGCAAAATACACTCAAAAGCCTATAAATCCCAAATGAAAACTCAGAACTTCACCCAAATTGATGAGCATATGTGTCAGAACATGCTGAGGAAGCATGCAGAGTTTCATGGAGATCGGACCCTAGGTGACGCTATAAATGGCAAAAAGCCTTCATTCTTATTAGGGGTTCAAGCATGAAATGCTGAAACCCTATTGTAATTGTAAGGATTTGTAAAACGCATCGTGCAGGACAAACCGTAAGGCCTAGAGACTTGAAACCTGGCCAGATGGTAGGCCTCAATTTGGGGACAACCTATCAGAGTATGACCCCGATTGGCCCATAGGTGGCGCTACAGCAACCAAAAGTTCAAAATTGCTCATAACTCTTAGACCGTTTGTCCCAGGATCAAGTGTCTTATATCGTTGGAATCCTTGGCTCAAGGCGGACAAAATGGCTATCTCCAATTTGGATGTAGGCAGGAAAAATTTTCTGCTATGTCGGATTTTGCCCAAAACCTACTTTTGCGAACTAGTCCCTGGTTTTTCGCCCGATCGGAACCAAACCAGTCTAGGACAATTCTCTGGACTCTCTAGATCAATAATTATCGAAAAAAAGTTGAACTTTTGCATTTGGGTGGCTGTAACAGGGTCATTTAGAAAAGGGGCGTGGCAAAATACACTCAAAAGCCTATAAATCCCAAATGAAAACTCAGAACTTCACCCAAATTGATGAGCATATGTGTCAGAACATGCTGAGGAAGCATGCAGAGTTTCATGGAGATCGGACCACAGTTGGCGCTATAACTGGCAAAAAGCCTTCATTCTTATTAGGGGTTCAAGCATGAAATGCTGAAACCCTATTGTAATTGTAAGGATTTGTAAAACGCATCGTGCAGGACAAACCGTAAGGCCTAGAGACTTGAAACCTGGCCAGATGGTAGGCCTCAATTTGGGGACAACCTATCAGAGTATGACCCCGATTGGCCCATAGGTGGCGCTACAGCAACCAAAAGTTCAAAATTGCTCATAACTCTTAGACCGTTTGTCCCAGGATCAAGTGTCTTATATCGTTGGAATCCTTGGCTCAAGGCGGACAAAATGGCTATCTCCAATTTGGATGTAGGCAGGAAAAATTTTCTGCTATGTCGGATTTTGCCCAAAACCTACTTTTGCGAACTAGTCCCTGGTTTTTCGCCCGATCGGAACCAAACCAGTCTAGGACAATTCTCTGGACTCTCTAGATCAATAATTATCGAAAAAAAGTTGAACTTTTGCATTTGGGTGGCTGTAACAGGGTCATTTAGAAAAGGGGCGTGGCAAAATACACTCAAAAGCCTATAAATCCCAAATGAAAACTCAGAACTTCACCCAAATTGATGAGCATATGTGTCAGAACATGCTGAGGAAGCATGCAGAGTTTCATGGAGATCGGACCCTAGGTGACGCTATAAATGGCAAAAAGCCTTCATTCTTATTAGGGGTTCAAGCATGAAATGCTGAAACCCTATTGTAATTGTAAGGATTTGTAAAACGCATCGTGCAGGACAAACCGTAAGGCCTAGAGACTTGAAACCTGGCCAGATGGTAGGCCTCAATTTGGGGACAACCTATCAGAGTATGACCCCGATTGGCCCATAGGTGGCGCTACAGCAACCAAAAGTTCAAAATTGCTCATAACTCTTAGACCGTTTGTCCCAGGATCAAGTGTCTTATATCGTTGGAATCCTTGGCTCAAGGCGGACAAAATGGCTATCTCCAATTTGGATGTAGGCAGGAAAAATTTTCTGCTATGTCGGATTTTGCCCAAAACCTACTTTTGCGAACTAGTCCCTGGTTTTTCGCCCGATCGGAACCAAACCAGTCTAGGACAATTCTCTGGACTCTCTAGATCAATAATTATCGAAAAAAAGTTGAACTTTTGCATTTGGGTGGCTGTAACAGGGTCATTTAGAAAAGGGGCGTGGCAAAATACACTCAAAAGCCTATAAATCCCAAATGAAAACTCAGAACTTCACCCAAATTGATGAGCATATGTGTCAGAACATGCTGAGGAAGCATGCAGAGTTTCATGGAGATCGGACCACAGTTGGCGCTATAACTGGCAAAAAGCCTTCATTCTTATTAGGGGTTCAAGCATGAAATGCTGAAACCCTATTGTAATTGTAAGGATTTGTAAAACGCATCGTGCAGGACAAACCGTAAGGCCTAGAGACTTGAAACCTGGCCAGATGGTAGGCCTCAATTTGGGGACAACCTATCAGAGTATGACCCCGATTGGCCCATAGGTGGCGCTACAGCAACCAAAAGTTCAAAATTGCTCATAACTCTTAGACCGTTTGTCCCAGGATCAAGTGTCTTATATCGTTGGAATCCTTGGCTCAAGGCGGACAAAATGGCTATCTCCAATTTGGATGTAGGCAGGAAAAATTTTCTGCTATGTCGGATTTTGCCCAAAACCTACTTTTGCGAACTAGTCCCTGGTTTTTCGCCCGATCGGAACCAAACCAGTCTAGGACAATTCTCTGGACTCTCTAGATCAATAATTATCGAAAAAAAGTTGAACTTTTGCATTTGGGTGGCTGTAACAGGGTCATTTAGAAAAGGGGCGTGGCAAAATACACTCAAAAGCCTATAAATCCCAAATGAAAACTCAGAACTTCACCCAAATTGATGAGCATATGTGTCAGAACATGCTGAGGAAGCATGCAGAGTTTCATGGAGATCGGACCACAGTTGGCGCTATAACTGGCAAAAAGCCTTCATTCTTATTAGGGGTTCAAGCATGAAATGCTGAAACCCTATTGTAATTGTAAGGATTTGTAAAACGCATCGTGCAGGACAAACCGTAAGGCCTAGAGACTTGAAACCTGGCCAGATGGTAGGCCTCAATTTGGGGACAACCTATCAGAGTATGACCCCGATTGGCCCATAGGTGGCGCTACAGCAACCAAAAGTTCAAAATTGCTCATAACTCTTAGACCGTTTGTCCCAGGATCAAGTGTCTTATATCGTTGGAATCCTTGGCTCAAGGCGGACAAAATGGCTATCTCCAATTTGGATGTAGGCAGGAAAAATTTTCTGCTATGTCGGATTTTGCCCAAAACCTACTTTTGCGAACTAGTCCCTGGTTTTTCGCCCGATCGGAACCAAACCAGTCTAGGACAATTCTCTGGACTCTCTAGATCAATAATTATCGAAAAAAAGTTGAACTTTTGCATTTGGGTGGCTGTAACAGGGTCATTTAGAAAAGGGGCGTGGCAAAATACACTCAAAAGCCTATAAATCCCAAATGAAAACTCAGAACTTCACCCAAATTGATGAGCATATGTGTCAGAACATGCTGAGGAAGCATGCAGAGTTTCATGGAGATCGGACCACAGTTGGCGCTATAACTGGCAAAAAGCCTTCATTCTTATTAGGGGTTCAAGCATGAAATGCTGAAACCTGTAATGGAAATTTTACATTTAGATGTGTTCTTTTACATTTAGGTGTGTGCAACTTGTTAACGTTGAACATTTATTTTTACTCATAAGCATTTAAAGAAATATAATCATATAGGCTTGCAGGGGCAAAATGTTCTGGGTAGCAAAGAGACTATGAGTACTCAAAGTGACCTATTGTGTACTTCAAGTGTGAAAAGTATGTGCGCAGCTTTGATGAAAATAGAGATAGACAAAATGTGTGAAATCGAGCAGCAGCTAATTTCCAGGAAACTTTTGCAGACTTGATATTGTTCTGTCTAGATAGAATTTATGTTAGACAGAGATCTCAAACAAAGACGTGTTGCCTTTTAAGGTAAACCAAGGCGATCTTTTGAGACAGACCAGGATGTGTTAAGGGTATATAAGCTTGGCAAAAAGGAGAAGTCAGCGCCTTCTCATATCAGACTCTGACTGATGTGTGAACAGCCAATTTCTTGCAAGAAATAAAGATCTTTATAACTTTTGAAATCTCCAGCTGTCTTCCAATTATTATTTAAAGTTGAGAAAAGAATTTCCACAACAAATGGCGACGAGGAATGGGAATCGCAAAGCTGATGACCTCCGTGGACGAAGCAATTGATTGAACATCCCAAAGACAAGAAGTCTCTGGCTCCGATACCCCAACGCTAAAAATGCAAGGGACGGGAGAATTGTGGACACCACGGCAGGCCTAGGTGGACGCGATCCCGAATAAAAGAACCAAGCTGCAAAAGCACGGTGAGGGAAAATTATTTACGTGAGTAAATAAGAAAATTATTTGCGTATTGAATATTTTTCCTAAAAGGGTCAGGAGTTTGGAATAAGCCTGAAAGTAATTTCCAAACAGGGTTTGAGAATAAGCCTGATAGTAATTTCTCAAATGCCATGTGTTAATTGTTTTCCCAGAAGGGCCAGAGTTTGAGAATAAGCCTGATAGTAATTTCTCAAACGTCCAGACAAGGTGCTGTTTGAAATAAGCCTGATAGTAATTTTCGAACATTTAAGAAGGCACTTGTTTGGGAAAAAGACCTAGCATCGACGGATGTGGGCATTTTTGAAAGTCCTAAATTGACGGATTTAGGCAGGCGTGGTGGCCACGCTGGGGGGAAGAATTAACACAGTGAATATAGTGCGTGGTGACCACGCAGCGGAAAAATTTAAATACGCAAATACAAATACTGTTGAGTAAAATTAGTGCAAAAATGGGTAATGTTAATGATAAAGAGTTGGAGACAGTGGATTTCTCAAAAGGGAATTATTGTTCCATGACCACGAAAAATGGAACAGGGTGGCATCATAGGATACCACAGTTAATTATATTGTACAGATTTAATGTGTGTTTAATGTCTGAGTGTAAGCCATCTGCAAAAGACAAAGGAAAATTGGACAAAAAAACAAGTCCAAAAATATACAGAAAAAGATAATTATGACTTTGATGGTCGAATTATAGATGTATGGTTAAATGAGGCAATTACCAGACAAAGAAGACAGATAAACGCAGCATTAGTACCATTAGAGAGTACAGATAGTAGAGAGACAAAGGCAGAGGAAGCCAGGAAAACTTTACTAAACTCTGTTTCTAATTCTTCCGAGGAAATGAGATGCATGAAAACCCGCCTGGCTGAGGACGACCGCTGTCCGGCTCCCTACTCCCCCTACCAACCACCACCAGCAGTGGCCCTCCACGAACCACAAAGACAACCAGGAGCAATGGGAGGTCAAGATCCTGAGGAAGACAAAGAAGAAGAGGGAACGAGTCTGCAAGCAAGACCACCAAGACACCCTGAACATCGAAGCTTGCGAGGTTCGACTACCCTGCCCTCTGCTCCTCCAGACTACACTCCTCCATCTCCAAAATTCGTAAATGTTCACCAACCCAAAGAGAAGCACAGGCCAGACAATCAAAGATAAGTACGTATGAAGATATCTGAAAACTGTTTTTCTGGACGGTCTGGACCCTGAAATAGGGAAAAAGGTCAAAACGTCTTGTGTGGGGTACCACCAAGCGCGGCTGGAAGAAATCCGACGACACGCAACGCATCAACAACAGCTGCTGAGAGACCAAGCCAAGAACAAACAGAAAAAGACTGACAAAGACACTCAACTGGCTCTGCTGAAGATGGGGTGGAAGAGGACGTGGAATGGGTGACCAACCCGCAATGGACCCTGAAGCTTGTTAAATTGTGGGCGAAAAGGACACTGGAGAAATGACTGTCCGGATCCTCCAAAGAAGAGAGGATTCCAACAGCCACCAAAGCCACAAGGAGATTGAAAGAAGGAGGGGGAGGGGAGCGACGGTGAAGGGTCTGACTCCCAGGTGGTAAATATGTCTAATCTTATCTCTTTTTCTGCTCCTTGCAATGAAGAAAATGTGCTTGCTGTTTCTTGCAATGAAGAAAATATGCTTGCTGACACTGAACTTTTGGTATAAAGCATTTGCAAAATTACCAATGATTGACATTAGTGTTGAGGGAAAGAAAGTTAAGTTTCTAAATTAACAGTGGAGTGAAGAACTCAGCAATTAAAAATGAACAATTGCCTGATTTAACTGTATTATCTGGAAAATGGGCAACCTCCAGAAGTGCCACAGGGCATCTGGTAAAGGAACCATATACAGCAGATTTGTCTTGTCAGATTGGTGATCGCTCATTTTCTCATGCTTTTCTTGTAACTACTACCTGTCCTTGTAATCTTCTGGGAAGAGATTTGATGTGTAAACTAAAGCTGAACTTGTATTGTGATGACAGTGGCCTCACTGCTGATATGAGTATGGTGCGAATGCCAACTGAAACATTATATGTTTTTGAATGGAGCACTCCTCAGTGTGGTCTGCAAAACAAAGACACAAATAGGATGCCTCCTGACCATGATTTCATGGAAGAAAGTGATTTGCATTGCACATGTCATGTTAGCAGTGAGCCAGATTAAATTTTTGCTGAAAAATGGTCTGAACTAGAGATTGAGGAACTAAAAACCTCAGAGTTAATTTGGTCAGATAAATGGTGTGCTGTGAAGGTTGAATTGACTGATAGCCAAGCATCACTGTATGATGTGGAGGGGGCCGTCCCTCACATCTTTTTAGCTAAACCACAGACTGCAGAGTGGAGAGAATGGGGCTTTTTGTGAAACAGTGTGACTAAAAGATTGGTGGCTGACAAAATGTGTGGCCATCTGAGAGCACAGGGTTTTACAAACAGTCACTATAAGAGAAAATATTAAGGGAATCAGAACTGTTAAAGTGATGAATAAATAGTACTATATGAATTGCACGTGTTTAAATATTATACTTTTTATATGAAGGCGTCTAGAATTTGTATCCCGTTATCCCTGGGAGACAGTGTGGAAAAACGGTTTTGATCTATGAGATTCTAAGAGTCAATGGTTTACTGTATGTTTAACTAAGATACTTTTTTGTGCATTGTGCATATGAGAATGAGATTGGGTGACCAACTTTAAATATAAATTGTGGGTTGACAAAAATATTGGTCACTCCATTTCATTTAAAAGGTCATTTTCTGGATTCAATAGAAACAATGTTTTCTAATTATAAACATTTGAAATCACATGCTGTCATCATCAGCGAGATAGAAATGTTTTTATTTTTGTCCATGGATCAAAGATTGTGTGAAGATTTCTAAATCTTCTTTTAAATAGCTTATGAACAACAACAAAAAGTTTGAAAAATTTAAATTGTGCAAAGAATGACAAATTGCATTTGAGAAATTGAAACGGATTCTCTCAACTGCAATTGTAGGTCTATACAATTATTTTAAAGTGTTTCATCTATTTGATTTTGAAAAGTTAGGTTTACGTTCACTGTGTAAACTTAAACATATGATGACTGCATCGGACAATTGAAAATTGATATCCTAACGTTCAGACACTGTCGCAAGGGGAATGCCACAGTGTGTCTACGTTCAGTAGTTTCTGTCGTCGTCGAACTTTGTTACCGTTCAGATTTGGTGGTATTCCACTCCTAATATATGTTCCCCATTCAGTTCATAAACTGCTAAGGCAGACATGAATGAATGAATGAATGAATCTCTGGCCAGAGAGGGGTGTGTGGAGTGTGTGAAAGTGAGTGTGTGAATTATGGTGTTCAGAGACATAAATGATGTCAATCAAAACAGCTGTATCTAAACAGGTTATAATATGACCCAACAGGGAAGAAAATATTCCCAATAAAATAATGGCCATGGATGATTTTGGCTAACTATCCTGAGCTGGGTTATTGTTGTGGCAGAAATAAACAATGCCACACGCGCAGCGTATAACTTTGGGAAGGCAGAGAGCAAGCAAGCTTGCCCTGTCTACCCCATATTTAACTTTTTACAGGATGTCATGATGGATCTCATCGAACAGAACTGATTCTGTTCCAAATGTATAAAGTATTGTCTTGTCACTGTTTGACATGAAATTTTACAGGTCTCATCAAAAAGGATGACAGGTCGGATAAGCAGATGAGTCCGGCGACATGATACATGATGTTGTAATTAACAAAAATACTTAAGGTCTCCATTCACAGGTGAAAGCAGCCAGGAAATGGTTCACTCCACAAACAAGGTCCCATCTGGGGTGCAGTGACACCTCCGTCCAAGCATCTCGACTTAAACTACACCAACCAGCCTCAGCAACCCCAAACGCCGACACCAACGACAACGCAAAGCGTAAAGTGAGGGACAAAGGAAGTGCTAGTAACTTTTCCTCCCTTGCCAACGTGGGATAAGCCCATTGCAACGTTTCGCAAAGAATCACCCTGGTGAAGATGGAACGTCCATGGGGCAACGAGATGATCAACACATCTGGAGGAAGATGTGGACCAACTAATGGTTCAAGCTTAGCATAATAATTAATTGTGTGTTATGTTAATTGATGTTTTTATTCAGTTCAATCAAACTGTGCGACTGAGAATTGATATAGATCTCATGATTTGAACAATTACTTAATTAATAGGTACATTCAGGTACTCGTAAATTAAGAAGAGGAAAATGTTTTAATTCTGTAGAGTATAAGGACTCTAAATAGGTACATTACTGTAAAGATAAAAATAATCTAGGGACTATTTTTTGAGGAAAACTTAAGGGGTTAGAACCCTAATTCAGATATCATAGAGGCTAAAAAAAAAAAATAAAAAAAAAAAAATAGTTGTAATAATTGTTCTCTAATAAGGGAGGCTAAGTAACTTTGCTGGACTAGGTCCAAATAGATAATTGGGTAGACTTCTATAGCGATGAATGAATGACTAAATTAAATATTTTTTAGGTGTTTCCATTTGTTAAAATAGCAAAAGAAAAACTTTCAAAAAGGAGATTGATTTTTGGGAAACATATTTAATTTCTGAATTATTATTAGTTGAACGGCTTTATAGCATAACCAAATCTCCGACTTAAAGATTTTAATGATTTAATGAAGCCCAGAGCATTAATTAAAACAAATTATGTAGGGGGCACAAAGTTAAAACCTAGACCAAGAACAATGTAACACTTTTGAATTTGAATTTAACACAGTTGAAATGTTCAATTTAAAAACTAAAATGAATCTAAACAGTTAAGACATTTCAGTGAAATAGAATATTTGCTCAAAGCAAAATTCTAAAAAGCTTTCTTAATTCAAAATGAAGTTACAGATTTAATGATCTGGATCAATGGATCCATTATGAACTATTCCGTATTGCCAACAAATAGAGGCAGGACATGTTATGTCCATCAGTTAATTCTGGGAAAATAGGACTGTAGGAAGATAGGTAATTAATGATTAAATGGCACATCAGCAGCTAAAGCTATTCTCATGGCAACAGCTGGGTGAGAGATAATTAAAAAAATATATAATAATAATAAAAAAAAAAATAATTGACATTGTTTGAAACAAGATAATACAATTATTGATATTTGTGTTAAAGATAAAAATGAAAAGATTATATTATTTTTTTGGTTAGATTTTATTACACATATCCTTAAATAGATCTGACTAAGTAAAACAATCGCCTACTTGAATTAAAAGCTAGCAAAATAAGGTTAAGAACAATGGTTAATCAGCAGTATCAGCCTGTTAAAGGCCTAATAGATCAATGTGATTCAAAATTTAGCTTGATTCAAAGTTAAAAGGCAATGTACTATGGTATGATTAGTTTTTTGAAAATAGAATTAGATTGCTAGAATTAGAATGTTGGGAAGAAGATGAAGTTGAGGTTACAGTGCCTGAAGATGAGGTATACGAGAACGAGAGCGAACATGAGTTTGACTAAGAAATGAAATGACCATGGGGGAAATTTACCTGTTGTAAATTACTATGATTATAGGAGAAGTAAATGTCAAAATTTGTGTGTATGTTCTTTGAATGAACATGGGGTGGATTGTAATGGAAATTTTACATTTAGATGTGTTCTTTTACATTTAGGTGTGTGCAACTTGTTAACGTTGAACATTTATTTTTACTCATAAGCATTTAAAGAAATATAATCATATAGGCTTGCAGGGGCAAAATGTTCTGGGTAGCAAAGAGACTATGAGTACTCAAAGTGACCTATTGTGTACTTCAAGTGTGAAAAGTATGTGCGCAGCTTTGATGAAAATAGAGATAGGCAAAATGTGTGAAATCGAGCAGCAGCTAATTTCCAGGAAACTTTTGCAGACTTGATATTGTTCTGTCTAGATAGAATTTATGTTAGACAGAGATCTCAAACAAAGACGTGTTGCCTTTTAAGGTAAACCAAGGCGATCTTTTGAGACAGACCAGGATGTGTTAAGGGTATATAAGCTTGGCAAAAAGGAGAAGTCAGCGCCTTCTCATATCAGACTCTGACTGATGTGTGAACAGCCAATTTCTTGCAAGAAATAAAGATCTTTATAACTTTTGAAATCTCCAGCTGTCTTCCAATTATTATTTAAAGTTGAGAAAAGAATTTCCACAACAAACCCTATTGTAATTGTAAGGATTTGTAAAACGCATCGTGCAGGACAAACCGTAAGGCCTAGAGACTTGAAACCTGGCCAGATGGTAGGCCTCAATTTGGGGACAACCTATCAGAGTATGACCCCGATTGGCCCATAGGTGGCGCTACAGCAACCAAAAGTTCAAAATTGCTCATAACTCTTAGACCGTTTGTCCCAGGATCAAGTGTCTTATATCGTTGGAATCCTTGGCTCAAGGCGGACAAAATGGCTATCTCCAATTTGGATGTAGGCAGGAAAAATTTTCTGCTATGTCGGATTTTGCCCAAAACCTACTTTTGCGAACTAGTCCCTGGTTTTTCGCCCGATCGGAACCAAACCAGTCTAGGACAATTCTCTGGACTCTCTAGATCAATAATTATCGAAAAAAAGTTGAACTTTTGCATTTGGGTGGCTGTAACAGGGTCATTTAGAAAAGGGGCGTGGCAAAATACACTCAAAAGCCTATAAATCCCAAATGAAAACTCAGAACTTCACCCAAATTGATGAGCATATGTGTCAGAACATGCTGAGGAAGCATGCAGAGTTTCATGGAGATCGGACCCTAGGTGACGCTATAAATGGCAAAAAGCCTTCATTCTTATTAGGGGTTCAAGCATGAAATGCTGAAACCCTATTGTAATTGTAAGGATTTGTAAAACGCATCGTGCAGGACAAACCGTAAGGCCTAGAGACTTGAAACCTGGCCAGATGGTAGGCCTCAATTTGGGGACAACCTATCAGAGTATGACCCCGATTGGCCCATAGGTGGCGCTACAGCAACCAAAAGTTCAAAATTGCTCATAACTCTTAGACCGTTTGTCCCAGGATCAAGTGTCTTATATCGTTGGAATCCTTGGCTCAAGGCGGACAAAATGGCTATCTCCAATTTGGATGTAGGCAGGAAAAATTTTCTGCTATGTCGGATTTTGCCCAAAACCTACTTTTGCGAACTAGTCCCTGGTTTTTCGCCCGATCGGAACCAAACCAGTCTAGGACAATTCTCTGGACTCTCTAGATCAATAATTATCGAAAAAAAGTTGAACTTTTGCATTTGGGTGGCTGTAACAGGGTCATTTAGAAAAGGGGCGTGGCAAAATACACTCAAAAGCCTATAAATCCCAAATGAAAACTCAGAACTTCACCCAAATTGATGAGCATATGTGTCAGAACATGCTGAGGAAGCATGCAGAGTTTCATGGAGATCGGACCACAGTTGGCGCTATAACTGGCAAAAAGCCTTCATTCTTATTAGGGGTTCAAGCATGAAATGCTGAAACCCTATTGTAATTGTAAGGATTTGTAAAACGCATCGTGCAGGACAAACCGTAAGGCCTAGAGACTTGAAACCTGGCCAGATGGTAGGCCTCAATTTGGGGACAACCTATCAGAGTATGACCCCGATTGGCCCATAGGTGGCGCTACAGCAACCAAAAGTTCAAAATTGCTCATAACTCTTAGACCGTTTGTCCCAGGATCAAGTGTCTTATATCGTTGGAATCCTTGGCTCAAGGCGGACAAAATGGCTATCTCCAATTTGGATGTAGGCAGGAAAAATTTTCTGCTATGTCGGATTTTGCCCAAAACCTACTTTTGCGAACTAGTCCCTGGTTTTTCGCCCGATCGGAACCAAACCAGTCTAGGACAATTCTCTGGACTCTCTAGATCAATAATTATCGAAAAAAAGTTGAACTTTTGCATTTGGGTGGCTGTAACAGGGTCATTTAGAAAAGGGGCGTGGCAAAATACACTCAAAAGCCTATAAATCCCAAATGAAAACTCAGAACTTCACCCAAATTGATGAGCATATGTGTCAGAACATGCTGAGGAAGCATGCAGAGTTTCATGGAGATCGGACCACAGTTGGCGCTATAACTGGCAAAAAGCCTTCATTCTTATTAGGGGTTCAAGCATGAAATGCTGAAACCCTATTGTAATTGTAAGGATTTGTAAAACGCATCGTGCAGGACAAACCGTAAGGCCTAGAGACTTGAAACCTGGCCAGATGGTAGGCCTCAATTTGGGGACAACCTATCAGAGTATGACCCCGATTGGCCCATAGGTGGCGCTACAGCAACCAAAAGTTCAAAATTGCTCATAACTCTTAGACCGTTTGTCCCAGGATCAAGTGTCTTATATCGTTGGAATCCTTGGCTCAAGGCGGACAAAATGGCTATCTCCAATTTGGATGTAGGCAGGAAAAATTTTCTGCTATGTCGGATTTTGCCCAAAACCTACTTTTGCGAACTAGTCCCTGGTTTTTCGCCCGATCGGAACCAAACCAGTCTAGGACAATTCTCTGGACTCTCTAGATCAATAATTATCGAAAAAAAGTTGAACTTTTGCATTTGGGTGGCTGTAACAGGGTCATTTAGAAAAGGGGCGTGGCAAAATACACTCAAAAGCCTATAAATCCCAAATGAAAACTCAGAACTTCACCCAAATTGATGAGCATATGTGTCAGAACATGCTGAGGAAGCATGCAGAGTTTCATGGAGATCGGACCACAGTTGGCGCTATAACTGGCAAAAAGCCTTCATTCTTATTAGGGGTTCAAGCATGAAATGCTGAAACCCTATTGTAATTGTAAGGATTTGTAAAACGCATCGTGCAGGACAAACCGTAAGGCCTAGAGACTTGAAACCTGGCCAGATGGTAGGCCTCAATTTGGGGACAACCTATCAGAGTATGACCCCGATTGGCCCATAGGTGGCGCTACAGCAACCAAAAGTTCAAAATTGCTCATAACTCTTAGACCGTTTGTCCCAGGATCAAGTGTCTTATATCGTTGGAATCCTTGGCTCAAGGCGGACAAAATGGCTATCTCCAATTTGGATGTAGGCAGGAAAAATTTTCTGCTATGTCGGATTTTGCCCAAAACCTACTTTTGCGAACTAGTCCCTGGTTTTTCGCCCGATCGGAACCAAACCAGTCTAGGACAATTCTCTGGACTCTCTAGATCAATAATTATCGAAAAAAAGTTGAACTTTTGCATTTGGGTGGCTGTAACAGGGTCATTTAGAAAAGGGGCGTGGCAAAATACACTCAAAAGCCTATAAATCCCAAATGAAAACTCAGAACTTCACCCAAATTGATGAGCATATGTGTCAGAACATGCTGAGGAAGCATGCAGAGTTTCATGGAGATCGGACCACAGTTGGCGCTATAACTGGCAAAAAGCCTTCATTCTTATTAGGGGTTCAAGCATGAAATGCTGAAACCCTATTGTAATTGTAAGGATTTGTAAAACGCATCGTGCAGGACAAACCGTAAGGCCTAGAGACTTGAAACCTGGCCAGATGGTAGGCCTCAATTTGGGGACAACCTATCAGAGTATGACCCCGATTGGCCCATAGGTGGCGCTACAGCAACCAAAAGTTCAAAATTGCTCATAACTCTTAGACCGTTTGTCCCAGGATCAAGTGTCTTATATCGTTGGAATCCTTGGCTCAAGGCGGACAAAATGGCTATCTCCAATTTGGATGTAGGCAGGAAAAATTTTCTGCTATGTCGGATTTTGCCCAAAACCTACTTTTGCGAACTAGTCCCTGGTTTTTCGCCCGATCGGAACCAAACCAGTCTAGGACAATTCTCTGGACTCTCTAGATCAATAATTATCGAAAAAAAGTTGAACTTTTGCATTTGGGTGGCTGTAACAGGGTCATTTAGAAAAGGGGCGTGGCAAAATACACTCAAAAGCCTATAAATCCCAAATGAAAACTCAGAACTTCACCCAAATTGATGAGCATATGTGTCAGAACATGCTGAGGAAGCATGCAGAGTTTCATGGAGATCGGACCACAGTTGGCGCTATAACTGGCAAAAAGCCTTCATTCTTATTAGGGGTTCAAGCATGAAATGCTGAAACCCTATTGTAATTGTAAGGATTTGTAAAACGCATCGTGCAGGACAAACCGTAAGGCCTAGAGACTTGAAACCTGGCCAGATGGTAGGCCTCAATTTGGGGACAACCTATCAGAGTATGACCCCGATTGGCCCATAGGTGGCGCTACAGCAACCAAAAGTTCAAAATTGCTCATAACTCTTAGACCGTTTGTCCCAGGATCAAGTGTCTTATATCGTTGGAATCCTTGGCTCAAGGCGGACAAAATGGCTATCTCCAATTTGGATGTAGGCAGGAAAAATTTTCTGCTATGTCGGATTTTGCCCAAAACCTACTTTTGCGAACTAGTCCCTGGTTTTTCGCCCGATCGGAACCAAACCAGTCTAGGACAATTCTCTGGACTCTCTAGATCAATAATTATCGAAAAAAAGTTGAACTTTTGCATTTGGGTGGCTGTAACAGGGTCATTTAGAAAAGGGGCGTGGCAAAATACACTCAAAAGCCTATAAATCCCAAATGAAAACTCAGAACTTCACCCAAATTGATGAGCATATGTGTCAGAACATGCTGAGGAAGCATGCAGAGTTTCATGGAGATCGGACCCTAGGTGACGCTATAAATGGCAAAAAGCCTTCATTCTTATTAGGGGTTCAAGCATGAAATGCTGAAACCCTATTGTAATTGTAAGGATTTGTAAAACGCATCGTGCAGGACAAACCGTAAGGCCTAGAGACTTGAAACCTGGCCAGATGGTAGGCCTCAATTTGGGGACAACCTATCAGAGTATGACCCCGATTGGCCCATAGGTGGCGCTACAGCAACCAAAAGTTCAAAATTGCTCATAACTCTTAGACCGTTTGTCCCAGGATCAAGTGTCTTATATCGTTGGAATCCTTGGCTCAAGGCGGACAAAATGGCTATCTCCAATTTGGATGTAGGCAGGAAAAATTTTCTGCTATGTCGGATTTTGCCCAAAACCTACTTTTGCGAACTAGTCCCTGGTTTTTCGCCCGATCGGAACCAAACCAGTCTAGGACAATTCTCTGGACTCTCTAGATCAATAATTATCGAAAAAAAGTTGAACTTTTGCATTTGGGTGGCTGTAACAGGGTCATTTAGAAAAGGGGCGTGGCAAAATACACTCAAAAGCCTATAAATCCCAAATGAAAACTCAGAACTTCACCCAAATTGATGAGCATATGTGTCAGAACATGCTGAGGAAGCATGCAGAGTTTCATGGAGATCGGACCACAGTTGGCGCTATAACTGGCAAAAAGCCTTCATTCTTATTAGGGGTTCAAGCATGAAATGCTGAAACCCTATTGTAATTGTAAGGATTTGTAAAACGCATCGTGCAGGACAAACCGTAAGGCCTAGAGACTTGAAACCTGGCCAGATGGTAGGCCTCAATTTGGGGACAACCTATCAGAGTATGACCCCGATTGGCCCATAGGTGGCGCTACAGCAACCAAAAGTTCAAAATTGCTCATAACTCTTAGACCGTTTGTCCCAGGATCAAGTGTCTTATATCGTTGGAATCCTTGGCTCAAGGCGGACAAAATGGCTATCTCCAATTTGGATGTAGGCAGGAAAAATTTTCTGCTATGTCGGATTTTGCCCAAAACCTACTTTTGCGAACTAGTCCCTGGTTTTTCGCCCGATCGGAACCAAACCAGTCTAGGACAATTCTCTGGACTCTCTAGATCAATAATTATCGAAAAAAAGTTGAACTTTTGCATTTGGGTGGCTGTAACAGGGTCATTTAGAAAAGGGGCGTGGCAAAATACACTCAAAAGCCTATAAATCCCAAATGAAAACTCAGAACTTCACCCAAATTGATGAGCATATGTGTCAGAACATGCTGAGGAAGCATGCAGAGTTTCATGGAGATCGGACCACAGTTGGCGCTATAACTGGCAAAAAGCCTTCATTCTTATTAGGGGTTCAAGCATGAAATGCTGAAACCCTATTGTAATTGTAAGGATTTGTAAAACGCATCGTGCAGGACAAACCGTAAGGCCTAGAGACTTGAAACCTGGCCAGATGGTAGGCCTCAATTTGGGGACAACCTATCAGAGTATGACCCCGATTGGCCCATAGGTGGCGCTACAGCAACCAAAAGTTCAAAATTGCTCATAACTCTTAGACCGTTTGTCCCAGGATCAAGTGTCTTATATCGTTGGAATCCTTGGCTCAAGGCGGACAAAATGGCTATCTCCAATTTGGATGTAGGCAGGAAAAATTTTCTGCTATGTCGGATTTTGCCCAAAACCTACTTTTGCGAACTAGTCCCTGGTTTTTCGCCCGATCGGAACCAAACCAGTCTAGGACAATTCTCTGGACTCTCTAGATCAATAATTATCGAAAAAAAGTTGAACTTTTGCATTTGGGTGGCTGTAACAGGGTCATTTAGAAAAGGGGCGTGGCAAAATACACTCAAAAGCCTATAAATCCCAAATGAAAACTCAGAACTTCACCCAAATTGATGAGCATATGTGTCAGAACATGCTGAGGAAGCATGCAGAGTTTCATGGAGATCGGACCACAGTTGGCGCTATAACTGGCAAAAAGCCTTCATTCTTATTAGGGGTTCAAGCATGAAATGCTGAAACCCTATTGTAATTGTAAGGATTTGTAAAACGCATCGTGCAGGACAAACCGTAAGGCCTAGAGACTTGAAACCTGGCCAGATGGTAGGCCTCAATTTGGGGACAACCTATCAGAGTATGACCCCGATTGGCCCATAGGTGGCGCTACAGCAACCAAAAGTTCAAAATTGCTCATAACTCTTAGACCGTTTGTCCCAGGATCAAGTGTCTTATATCGTTGGAATCCTTGGCTCAAGGCGGACAAAATGGCTATCTCCAATTTGGATGTAGGCAGGAAAAATTTTCTGCTATGTCGGATTTTGCCCAAAACCTACTTTTGCGAACTAGTCCCTGGTTTTTCGCCCGATCGGAACCAAACCAGTCTAGGACAATTCTCTGGACTCTCTAGATCAATAATTATCGAAAAAAAGTTGAACTTTTGCATTTGGGTGGCTGTAACAGGGTCATTTAGAAAAGGGGCGTGGCAAAATACACTCAAAAGCCTATAAATCCCAAATGAAAACTCAGAACTTCACCCAAATTGATGAGCATATGTGTCAGAACATGCTGAGGAAGCATGCAGAGTTTCATGGAGATCGGACCACAGTTGGCGCTATAACTGGCAAAAAGCCTTCATTCTTATTAGGGGTTCAAGCATGAAATGCTGAAACCCTATTGTAATTGTAAGGATTTGTAAAACGCATCGTGCAGGACAAACCGTAAGGCCTAGAGACTTGAAACCTGGCCAGATGGTAGGCCTCAATTTGGGGACAACCTATCAGAGTATGACCCCGATTGGCCCATAGGTGGCGCTACAGCAACCAAAAGTTCAAAATTGCTCATAACTCTTAGACCGTTTGTCCCAGGATCAAGTGTCTTATATCGTTGGAATCCTTGGCTCAAGGCGGACAAAATGGCTATCTCCAATTTGGATGTAGGCAGGAAAAATTTTCTGCTATGTCGGATTTTGCCCAAAACCTACTTTTGCGAACTAGTCCCTGGTTTTTCGCCCGATCGGAACCAAACCAGTCTAGGACAATTCTCTGGACTCTCTAGATCAATAATTATCGAAAAAAAGTTGAACTTTTGCATTTGGGTGGCTGTAACAGGGTCATTTAGAAAAGGGGCGTGGCAAAATACACTCAAAAGCCTATAAATCCCAAATGAAAACTCAGAACTTCACCCAAATTGATGAGCATATGTGTCAGAACATGCTGAGGAAGCATGCAGAGTTTCATGGAGATCGGACCCTAGGTGGCGCTATAAATGGCAAAAAGCCTTCATTCTTATTAGGGGTTCAAGCATGAAATGCTGAAACCCTATTGTAATTGTAAGGATTTGTAAAACGCATCGTGCAGGACAAACCGTAAGGCCTAGAGACTTGAAACCTGGCCAGATGGTAGGCCTCAATTTGGGGACAACCTATCAGAGTATGACCCCGATTGGCCCATAGGTGGCGCTACAGCAACCAAAAGTTCAAAATTGCTCATAACTCTTAGACCGTTTGTCCCAGGATCAAGTGTCTTATATCGTTGGAATCCTTGGCTCAAGGCGGACAAAATGGCTATCTCCAATTTGGATGTAGGCAGGAAAAATTTTCTGCTATGTCGGATTTTGCCCAAAACCTACTTTTGCGAACTAGTCCCTGGTTTTTCGCCCGATCGGAACCAAACCAGTCTAGGACAATTCTCTGGACTCTCTAGATCAATAATTATCGAAAAAAAGTTGAACTTTTGCATTTGGGTGGCTGTAACAGGGTCATTTAGAAAAGGGGCGTGGCAAAATACACTCAAAAGCCTATAAATCCCAAATGAAAACTCAGAACTTCACCCAAATTGATGAGCATATGTGTCAGAACATGCTGAGGAAGCATGCAGAGTTTCATGGAGATCGGACCACAGTTGGCGCTATAACTGGCAAAAAGCCTTCATTCTTATTAGGGGTTCAAGCATGAAATGCTGAAACCCTATTGTAATTGTAAGGATTTGTAAAACGCATCGTGCAGGACAAACCGTAAGGCCTAGAGACTTGAAACCTGGCCAGATGGTAGGCCTCAATTTGGGGACAACCTATCAGAGTATGACCCCGATTGGCCCATAGGTGGCGCTACAGCAACCAAAAGTTCAAAATTGCTCATAACTCTTAGACCGTTTGTCCCAGGATCAAGTGTCTTATATCGTTGGAATCCTTGGCTCAAGGCGGACAAAATGGCTATCTCCAATTTGGATGTAGGCAGGAAAAATTTTCTGCTATGTCGGATTTTGCCCAAAACCTACTTTTGCGAACTAGTCCCTGGTTTTTCGCCCGATCGGAACCAAACCAGTCTAGGACAATTCTCTGGACTCTCTAGATCAATAATTATCGAAAAAAAGTTGAACTTTTGCATTTGGGTGGCTGTAACAGGGTCATTTAGAAAAGGGGCGTGGCAAAATACACTCAAAAGCCTATAAATCCCAAATGAAAACTCAGAACTTCACCCAAATTGATGAGCATATGTGTCAGAACATGCTGAGGAAGCATGCAGAGTTTCATGGAGATCGGACCACAGTTGGCGCTATAACTGGCAAAAAGCCTTCATTCTTATTAGGGGTTCAAGCATGAAATGCTGAAACCCTATTGTAATTGTAAGGATTTGTAAAACGCATCGTGCAGGACAAACCGTAAGGCCTAGAGACTTGAAACCTGGCCAGATGGTAGGCCTCAATTTGGGGACAACCTATCAGAGTATGACCCCGATTGGCCCATAGGTGGCGCTACAGCAACCAAAAGTTCAAAATTGCTCATAACTCTTAGACCGTTTGTCCCAGGATCAAGTGTCTTATATCGTTGGAATCCTTGGCTCAAGGCGGACAAAATGGCTATCTCCAATTTGGATGTAGGCAGGAAAAATTTTCTGCTATGTCGGATTTTGCCCAAAACCTACTTTTGCGAACTAGTCCCTGGTTTTTCGCCCGATCGGAACCAAACCAGTCTAGGACAATTATCTGGACTCTCTAGATCAATAATTATCGAAAAAAAGTTGAACTTTTGCATTTGGGTGGCTGTAACAGGGTCATTTAGAAAAGGGGCGTGGCAAAATACACTCAAAAGCCTATAAATCCCAAATGAAAACTCAGAACTTCACCCAAATTGATGAGCATATGTGTCAGAACATGCTGAGGAAGCATGCAGAGTTTCATGGAGATCGGACCACAGTTGGCGCTATAACTGGCAAAAAGCCTTCATTCTTATTAGGGGTTCAAGCATGAAATGCTGAAACCCTATTGTAATTGTAAGGATTTGTAAAACGCATCGTGCAGGACAAACCGTAAGGCCTAGAGACTTGAAACCTGGCCAGATGGTAGGCCTCAATTTGGGGACAACCTATCAGAGTATGACCCCGATTGGCCCATAGGTGGCGCTACAGCAACCAAAAGTTCAAAATTGCTCATAACTCTTAGACCGTTTGTCCCAGGATCAAGTGTCTTATATCGTTGGAATCCTTGGCTCAAGGCGGACAAAATGGCTATCTCCAATTTGGATGTAGGCAGGAAAAATTTTCTGCTATGTCGGATTTTGCCCAAAACCTACTTTTGCGAACTAGTCCCTGGTTTTTCGCCCGATCGGAACCAAACCAGTCTAGGACAATTCTCTGGACTCTCTAGATCAATAATTATCGAAAAAAAGTTGAACTTTTGCATTTGGGTGGCTGTAACAGGGTCATTTAGAAAAGGGGCGTGGCAAAATACACTCAAAAGCCTATAAATCCCAAATGAAAACTCAGAACTTCACCCAAATTGATGAGCATATGTGTCAGAACATGCTGAGGAAGCATGCAGAGTTTCATGGAGATCGGACCACAGTTGGCGCTATAACTGGCAAAAAGCCTTCATTCTTATTAGGGGTTCAAGCATGAAATGCTGAAACCCTATTGTAATTGTAAGGATTTGTAAAACGCATCGTGCAGGACAAACCGTAAGGCCTAGAGACTTGAAACCTGGCCAGATGGTAGGCCTCAATTTGGGGACAACCTATCAGAGTATGACCCCGATTGGCCCATAGGTGGCGCTACAGCAACCAAAAGTTCAAAATTGCTCATAACTCTTAGACCGTTTGTCCCAGGATCAAGTGTCTTATATCGTTGGAATCCTTGGCTCAAGGCGGACAAAATGGCTATCTCCAATTTGGATGTAGGCAGGAAAAATTTTCTGCTATGTCGGATTTTGCCCAAAACCTACTTTTGCGAACTAGTCCCTGGTTTTTCGCCCGATCGGAACCAAACCAGTCTAGGACAATTCTC
The DNA here is from genome assembly GCF_949319135.1 of Squalius cephalus. Taxonomy (NCBI): domain Eukaryota; kingdom Metazoa; phylum Chordata; class Actinopteri; order Cypriniformes; family Leuciscidae; genus Squalius; species Squalius cephalus. Next base: position 24,080,893 of record NC_137127.1, read on the forward strand.
TGGACTCTCTAGATCAATAATTATCGAAAAAAAGTTGAACTTTTGCATTTGGGTGGCTGTAACAGGGTCATTTAGAAAAGGGGCGTGGCAAAATACACTCAAAAGCCTATAAATCCCAAATGAAAACTCAGAACTTCACCCAAATTGATGAGCATATGTGTCAGAACATGCTGAGGAAGCATGCAGAGTTTCATGGAGATCGGACCACAGTTGGCGCTATAACTGGCAAAAAGCCTTCATTCTTATTAGGGGTTCAAGCATGAAATGCTGAAACCCTATTGTAATTGTAAGGATTTGTAAAACGCATCGTGCAGGACAAACCGTAAGGCCTAGAGACTTGAAACCTGGCCAGATGGTAGGCCTCAATTTGGGGACAACCTATCAGAGTATGACCCCGATTGGCCCATAGGTGGCGCTACAGCAACCAAAAGTTCAAAATTGCTCATAACTCTTAGACCGTTTGTCCCAGGATCAAGTGTCTTATATCGTTGGAATCCTTGGCTCAAGGCGGACAAAATGGCTATCTCCAATTTGGATGTAGGCAGGAAAAATTTTCTGCTATGTCGGATTTTGCCCAAAACCTACTTTTGCGAACTAGTCCCTGGTTTTTCGCCCGATCGGAACCAAACCAGTCTAGGACAATTCTCTGGACTCTCTAGATCAATAATTATCGAAAAAAAGTTGAACTTTTGCATTTGGGTGGCTGTAACAGGGTCATTTAGAAAAGGGGCGTGGCAAAATACACTCAAAAGCCTATAAATCCCAAATGAAAACTCAGAACTTCACCCAAATTGATGAGCATATGTGTCAGAACATGCTGAGGAAGCATGCAGAGTTTCATGGAGATCGGACCACAGTTGGCGCTATAACTGGCAAAAAGCCTTCATTCTTATTAGGGGTTCAAGCATGAAATGCTGAAACCCTATTGTAATTGTAAGGATTTGTAAAACGCATCGTGCAGGACAAACCGTAAGGCCTAGAGACTTGAAACCTGGCCAGATGGTAGGCCTCAATTTGGGGACAACCTATCAGAGTATGACCCCGATTGGCCCATAGGTGGCGCTACAGCAACCAAAAGTTCAAAATTGCTCATAACTCTTAGACCGTTTGTCCCAGGATCAAGTGTCTTATATCGTTGGAATCCTTGGCTCAAGGCGGACAAAATGGCTATCTCCAATTTGGATGTAGGCAGGAAAAATTTTCTGCTATGTCGGATTTTGCCCAAAACCTACTTTTGCGAACTAGTCCCTGGTTTTTCGCCCGATCGGAACCAAACCAGTCTAGGACAATTCTCTGGACTCTCTAGATCAATAATTATCGAAAAAAAGTTGAACTTTTGCATTTGGGTGGCTGTAACAGGGTCATTTAGAAAAGGGGCGTGGCAAAATACACTCAAAAGCCTATAAATCCCAAATGAAAACTCAGAACTTCACCCAAATTGATGAGCATATGTGTCAGAACATGCTGAGGAAGCATGCAGAGTTTCATGGAGATCGGACCACAGTTGGCGCTATAACTGGCAAAAAGCCTTCATTCTTATTAGGGGTTCAAGCATGAAATGCTGAAACCCTATTGTAATTGTAAGGATTTGTAAAACGCATCGTGCAGGACAAACCGTAAGGCCTAGAGACTTGAAACCTGGCCAGATGGTAGGCCTCAATTTGGGGACAACCTATCAGAGTATGACCCCGATTGGCCCATAGGTGGCGCTACAGCAACCAAAAGTTCAAAATTGCTCATAACTCTTAGACCGTTTGTCCCAGGATCAAGTGTCTTATATCGTTGGAATCCTTGGCTCAAGGCGGACAAAATGGCTATCTCCAATTTGGATGTAGGCAGGAAAAATTTTCTGCTATGTCGGATTTTGCCCAAAACCTACTTTTGCGAACTAGTCCCTGGTTTTTCGCCCGATCGGAACCAAACCAGTCTAGGACAATTCTCTGGACTCTCTAGATCAATAATTATCGAAAAAAAGTTGAACTTTTGCATTTGGGTGGCTGTAACAGGGTCATTTAGAAAAGGGGCGTGGCAAAATACACTCAAAAGCCTATAAATCCCAAATGAAAACTCAGAACTTCACCCAAATTGATGAGCATATGTGTCAGAACATGCTGAGGAAGCATGCAGAGTTTCATGGAGATCGGACCACAGTTGGCGCTATAACTGGCAAAAAGCCTTCATTCTTATTAGGGGTTCAAGCATGAAATGCTGAAACCCTATTGTAATTGTAAGGATTTGTAAAACGCATCGTGCAGGACAAACCGTAAGGCCTAGAGACTTGAAACCTGGCCAGATGGTAGGCCTCAATTTGGGGACAACCTATCAGAGTATGACCCCGATTGGCCCATAGGTGGCGCTACAGCAACCAAAAGTTCAAAATTGCTCATAACTCTTAGACCGTTTGTCCCAGGATCAAGTGTCTTATATCGTTGGAATCCTTGGCTCAAGGCGGACAAAATGGCTATCTCCAATTTGGATGTAGGCAGGAAAAATTTTCTGCTATGTCGGATTTTGCCCAAAACCTACTTTTGCGAACTAGTCCCTGGTTTTTCGCCCGATCGGAACCAAACCAGTCTAGGACAATTCTCTGGACTCTCTAGATCAATAATTATCGAAAAAAAGTTGAACTTTTGCATTTGGGTGGCTGTAACAGGGTCATTTAGAAAAGGGGCGTGGCAAAATACACTCAAAAGCCTATAAATCCCAAATGAAAACTCAGAACTTCACCCAAATTGATGAGCATATGTGTCAGAACATGCTGAGGAAGCATGCAGAGTTTCATGGAGATCGGACCACAGTTGGCGCTATAACTGGCAAAAAGCCTTCATTCTTATTAGGGGTTCAAGCATGAAATGCTGAAACCCTATTGTAATTGTAAGGATTTGTAAAACGCATCGTGCAGGACAAACCGTAAGGCCTAGAGACTTGAAACCTGGCCAGATGGTAGGCCTCAATTTGGGGACAACCTATCAGAGTATGACCCCGATTGGCCCATAGGTGGCGCTACAGCAACCAAAAGTTCAAAATTGCTCATAACTCTTAGACCGTTTGTCCCAGGATCAAGTGTCTTATATCGTTGGAATCCTTGGCTCAAGGCGGACAAAATGGCTATCTCCAATTTGGATGTAGGCAGGAAAAATTTTCTGCTATGTCGGATTTTGCCCAAAACCTACTTTTGCGAACTAGTCCCTGGTTTTTCGCCCGATCGGAACCAAACCAGTCTAGGACAATTCTCTGGACTCTCTAGATCAATAATTATCGAAAAAAAGTTGAACTTTTGCATTTGGGTGGCTGTAACAGGGTCATTTAGAAAAGGGGCGTGGCAAAATACACTCAAAAGCCTATAAATCCCAAATGAAAACTCAGAACTTCACCCAAATTGATGAGCATATGTGTCAGAACATGCTGAGGAAGCATGCAGAGTTTCATGGAGATCGGACCACAGTTGGCGCTATAACTGGCAAAAAGCCTTCATTCTTATTAGGGGTTCAAGCATGAAATGCTGAAACCCTATTGTAATTGTAAGGATTTGTAAAACGCATCGTGCAGGACAAACCGTAAGGCCTAGAGACTTGAAACCTGGCCAGATGGTAGGCCTCAATTTGGGGACAACCTATCAGAGTATGACCCCGATTGGCCCATAGGTGGCGCTACAGCAACCAAAAGTTCAAAATTGCTCATAACTCTTAGACCGTTTGTCCCAGGATCAAGTGTCTTATATCGTTGGAATCCTTGGCTCAAGGCGGACAAAATGGCTATCTCCAATTTGGATGTAGGCAGGAAAAATTTTCTGCTATGTCGGATTTTGCCCAAAACCTACTTTTGCGAACTAGTCCCTGGTTTTTCGCCCGATCGGAACCAAACCAGTCTAGGACAATTCTCTGGACTCTCTAGATCAATAATTATCGAAAAAAAGTTGAACTTTTGCATTTGGGTGGCTGTAACAGGGTCATTTAGAAAAGGGGCGTGGCAAAATACACTCAAAAGCCTATAAATCCCAAATGAAAACTCAGAACTTCACCCAAATTGATGAGCATATGTGTCAGAACATGCTGAGGAAGCATGCAGAGTTTCATGGAGATCGGACCACAGTTGGCGCTATAACTGGCAAAAAGCCTTCATTCTTATTAGGGGTTCAAGCATGAAATGCTGAAACCCTATTGTAATTGTAAGGATTTGTAAAACGCATCGTGCAGGACAAACCGTAAGGCCTAGAGACTTGAAACCTGGCCAGATGGTAGGCCTCAATTTGGGGACAACCTATCAGAGTATGACCCCGATTGGCCCATAGGTGGCGCTACAGCAACCAAAAGTTCAAAATTGCTCATAACTCTTAGACCGTTTGTCCCAGGATCAAGTGTCTTATATCGTTGGAATCCTTGGCTCAAGGCGGACAAAATGGCTATCTCCAATTTGGATGTAGGCAGGAAAAATTTTCTGCTATGTCGGATTTTGCCCAAAACCTACTTTTGCGAACTAGTCCCTGGTTTTTCGCCCGATCGGAACCAAACCAGTCTAGGACAATTCTCTGGACTCTCTAGATCAATAATTATCGAAAAAAAGTTGAACTTTTGCATTTGGGTGGCTGTAACAGGGTCATTTAGAAAAGGGGCGTGGCAAAATACACTCAAAAGCCTATAAATCCCAAATGAAAACTCAGAACTTCACCCAAATTGATGAGCATATGTGTCAGAACATGCTGAGGAAGCATGCAGAGTTTCATGGAGATCGGACCACAGTTGGCGCTATAACTGGCAAAAAGCCTTCATTCTTATTAGGGGTTCAAGCATGAAATGCTGAAACCCTATTGTAATTGTAAGGATTTGTAAAACGCATCGTGCAGGACAAACCGTAAGGCCTAGAGACTTGAAACCTGGCCAGATGGTAGGCCTCAATTTGGGGACAACCTATCAGAGTATGACCCCGATTGGCCCATAGGTGGCGCTACAGCAACCAAAAGTTCAAAATTGCTCATAACTCTTAGACCGTTTGTCCCAGGATCAAGTGTCTTATATCGTTGGAATCCTTGGCTCAAGGCGGACAAAATGGCTATCTCCAATTTGGATGTAGGCAGGAAAAATTTTCTGCTATGTCGGATTTTGCCCAAAACCTACTTTTGCGAACTAGTCCCTGGTTTTTCGCCCGATCGGAACCAAACCAGTCTAGGACAATTCTCTGGACTCTCTAGATCAATAATTATCGAAAAAAAGTTGAACTTTTGCATTTGGGTGGCTGTAACAGGGTCATTTAGAAAAGGGGCGTGGCAAAATACACTCAAAAGCCTATAAATCCCAAATGAAAACTCAGAACTTCACCCAAATTGATGAGCATATGTGTCAGAACATGCTGAGGAAGCATGCAGAGTTTCATGGAGATCGGACCACAGTTGGCGCTATAACTGGCAAAAAGCCTTCATTCTTATTAGGGGTTCAAGCATGAAATGCTGAAACCCTATTGTAATTGTAAGGATTTGTAAAACGCATCGTGCAGGACAAACCGTAAGGCCTAGAGACTTGAAACCTGGCCAGATGGTAGGCCTCAATTTGGGGACAACCTATCAGAGTATGACCCCGATTGGCCCATAGGTGGCGCTACAGCAACCAAAAGTTCAAAATTGCTCATAACTCTTAGACCGTTTGTCCCAGGATCAAGTGTCTTATATCGTTGGAATCCTTGGCTCAAGGCGGACAAAATGGCTATCTCCAATTTGGATGTAGGCAGGAAAAATTTTCTGCTATGTCGGATTTTGCCCAAAACCTACTTTTGCGAACTAGTCCCTGGTTTTTCGCCCGATCGGAACCAAACCAGTCTAGGACAATTCTCTGGACTCTCTAGATCAATAATTATCGAAAAAAAGTTGAACTTTTGCATTTGGGTGGCTGTAACAGGGTCATTTAGAAAAGGGGCGTGGCAAAATACACTCAAAAGCCTATAAATCCCAAATGAAAACTCAGAACTTCACCCAAATTGATGAGCATATGTGTCAGAACATGCTGAGGAAGCATGCAGAGTTTCATGGAGATCGGACCACAGTTGGCGCTATAACTGGCAAAAAGCCTTCATTCTTATTAGGGGTTCAAGCATGAAATGCTGAAACCCTATTGTAATTGTAAGGATTTGTAAAACGCATCGTGCAGGACAAACCGTAAGGCCTAGAGACTTGAAACCTGGCCAGATGGTAGGCCTCAATTTGGGGACAACCTATCAGAGTATGACCCCGATTGGCCCATAGGTGGCGCTACAGCAACCAAAAGTTCAAAATTGCTCATAACTCTTAGACCGTTTGTCCCAGGATCAAGTGTCTTATATCGTTGGAATCCTTGGCTCAAGGCGGACAAAATGGCTATCTCCAATTTGGATGTAGGCAGGAAAAATTTTCTGCTATGTCGGATTTTGCCCAAAACCTACTTTTGCGAACTAGTCCCTGGTTTTTCGCCCGATCGGAACCAAACCAGTCTAGGACAATTCTCTGGACTCTCTAGATCAATAATTATCGAAAAAAAGTTGAACTTTTGCATTTGGGTGGCTGTAACAGGGTCATTTAGAAAAGGGGCGTGGCAAAATACACTCAAAAGCCTATAAATCCCAAATGAAAACTCAGAACTTCACCCAAATTGATGAGCATATGTGTCAGAACATGCTGAGGAAGCATGCAGAGTTTCATGGAGATCGGACCACAGTTGGCGCTATAACTGGCAAAAAGCCTTCATTCTTATTAGGGGTTCAAGCATGAAATGCTGAAACCCTATTGTAATTGTAAGGATTTGTAAAACGCATCGTGCAGGACAAACCGTAAGGCCTAGAGACTTGAAACCTGGCCAGATGGTAGGCCTCAATTTGGGGACAACCTATCAGAGTATGACCCCGATTGGCCCATAGGTGGCGCTACAGCAACCAAAAGTTCAAAATTGCTCATAACTCTTAGACCGTTTGTCCCAGGATCAAGTGTCTTATATCGTTGGAATCCTTGGCTCAAGGCGGACAAAATGGCTATCTCCAATTTGGATGTAGGCAGGAAAAATTTTCTGCTATGTCGGATTTTGCCCAAAACCTACTTTTGCGAACTAGTCCCTGGTTTTTCGCCCGATCGGAACCAAACCAGTCTAGGACAATTCTCTGGACTCTCTAGATCAATAATTATCGAAAAAAAGTTGAACTTTTGCATTTGGGTGGCTGTAACAGGGTCATTTAGAAAAGGGGCGTGGCAAAATACACTCAAAAGCCTATAAATCCCAAATGAAAACTCAGAACTTCACCCAAATTGATGAGCATATGTGTCAGAACATGCTGAGGAAGCATGCAGAGTTTCATGGAGATCGGACCACAGTTGGCGCTATAACTGGCAAAAAGCCTTCATTCTTATTAGGGGTTCAAGCATGAAATGCTGAAACCCTATTGTAATTGTAAGGATTTGTAAAACGCATCGTGCAGGACAAACCGTAAGGCCTAGAGACTTGAAACCTGGCCAGATGGTAGGCCTCAATTTGGGGACAACCTATCAGAGTATGACCCCGATTGGCCCATAGGTGGCGCTACAGCAACCAAAAGTTCAAAATTGCTCATAACTCTTAGACCGTTTGTCCCAGGATCAAGTGTCTTATATCGTTGGAATCCTTGGCTCAAGGCGGACAAAATGGCTATCTCCAATTTGGATGTAGGCAGGAAAAATTTTCTGCTATGTCGGATTTTGCCCAAAACCTACTTTTGCGAACTAGTCCCTGGTTTTTCGCCCGATCGGAACCAAACCAGTCTAGGACAATTCTCTGGACTCTCTAGATCAATAATTATCGAAAAAAAGTTGAACTTTTGCATTTGGGTGGCTGTAACAGGGTCATTTAGAAAAGGGGCGTGGCAAAATACACTCAAAAGCCTATAAATCCCAAATGAAAACTCAGAACTTCACCCAAATTGATGAGCATATGTGTCAGAACATGCTGAGGAAGCATGCAGAGTTTCATGGAGATCGGACCACAGTTGGCGCTATAACTGGCAAAAAGCCTTCATTCTTATTAGGGGTTCAAGCATGAAATGCTGAAACCCTATTGTAATTGTAAGGATTTGTAAAACGCATCGTGCAGGACAAACCGTAAGGCCTAGAGACTTGAAACCTGGCCAGATGGTAGGCCTCAATTTGGGGACAACCTATCAGAGTATGACCCCGATTGGCCCATAGGTGGCGCTACAGCAACCAAAAGTTCAAAATTGCTCATAACTCTTAGACCGTTTGTCCCAGGATCAAGTGTCTTATATCGTTGGAATCCTTGGCTCAAGGCGGACAAAATGGCTATCTCCAATTTGGATGTAGGCAGGAAAAATTTTCTGCTATGTCGGATTTTGCCCAAAACCTACTTTTGCGAACTAGTCCCTGGTTTTTCGCCCGATCGGAACCAAACCAGTCTAGGACAATTCTCTGGACTCTCTAGATCAATAATTATCGAAAAAAAGTTGAACTTTTGCATTTGGGTGGCTGTAACAGGGTCATTTAGAAAAGGGGCGTGGCAAAATACACTCAAAAGCCTATAAATCCCAAATGAAAACTCAGAACTTCACCCAAATTGATGAGCATATGTGTCAGAACATGCTGAGGAAGCATGCAGAGTTTCATGGAGATCGGACCACAGTTGGCGCTATAACTGGCAAAAAGCCTTCATTCTTATTAGGGGTTCAAGCATGAAATGCTGAAACCCTATTGTAATTGTAAGGATTTGTAAAACGCATCGTGCAGGACAAACCGTAAGGCCTAGAGACTTGAAACCTGGCCAGATGGTAGGCCTCAATTTGGGGACAACCTATCAGAGTATGACCCCGATTGGCCCATAGGTGGCGCTACAGCAACCAAAAGTTCAAAATTGCTCATAACTCTTAGACCGTTTGTCCCAGGATCAAGTGTCTTATATCGTTGGAATCCTTGGCTCAAGGCGGACAAAATGGCTATCTCCAATTTGGATGTAGGCAGGAAAAATTTTCTGCTATGTCGGATTTTGCCCAAAACCTACTTTTGCGAACTAGTCCCTGGTTTTTCGCCCGATCGGAACCAAACCAGTCTAGGACAATTCTCTGGACTCTCTAGATCAATAATTATCGAAAAAAAGTTGAACTTTTGCATTTGGGTGGCTGTAACAGGGTCATTTAGAAAAGGGGCGTGGCAAAATACACTCAAAAGCCTATAAATCCCAAATGAAAACTCAGAACTTCACCCAAATTGATGAGCATATGTGTCAGAACATGCTGAGGAAGCATGCAGAGTTTCATGGAGATCGGACCACAGTTGGCGCTATAACTGGCAAAAAGCCTTCATTCTTATTAGGGGTTCAAGCATGAAATGCTGAAACCCTATTGTAATTGTAAGGATTTGTAAAACGCATCGTGCAGGACAAACCGTAAGGCCTAGAGACTTGAAACCTGGCCAGATGGTAGGCCTCAATTTGGGGACAACCTATCAGAGTATGACCCCGATTGGCCCATAGGTGGCGCTACAGCAACCAAAAGTTCAAAATTGCTCATAACTCTTAGACCGTTTGTCCCAGGATCAAGTGTCTTATATCGTTGGAATCCTTGGCTCAAGGCGGACAAAATGGCTATCTCCAATTTGGATGTAGGCAGGAAAAATTTTCTGCTATGTCGGATTTTGCCCAAAACCTACTTTTGCGAACTAGTCCCTGGTTTTTCGCCCGATCGGAACCAAACCAGTCTAGGACAATTCTCTGGACTCTCTAGATCAATAATTATCGAAAAAAAGTTGAACTTTTGCATTTGGGTGGCTGTAACAGGGTCATTTAGAAAAGGGGCGTGGCAAAATACACTCAAAAGCCTATAAATCCCAAATGAAAACTCAGAACTTCACCCAAATTGATGAGCATATGTGTCAGAACATGCTGAGGAAGCATGCAGAGTTTCATGGAGATCGGACCCTAGGTGACGCTATAAATGGCAAAAAGCCTTCATTCTTATTAGGGGTTCAAGCATGAAATGCTGAAACCCTATTGTAATTGTAAGGATTTGTAAAACGCATCGTGCAGGACAAACCGTAAGGCCTAGAGACTTGAAACCTGGCCAGATGGTAGGCCTCAATTTGGGGACAACCTATCAGAGTATGACCCCGATTGGCCCATAGGTGGCGCTACAGCAACCAAAAGTTCAAAATTGCTCATAACTCTTAGACCGTTTGTCCCAGGATCAAGTGTCTTATATCGTTGGAATCCTTGGCTCAAGGCGGACAAAATGGCTATCTCCAATTTGGATGTAGGCAGGAAAAATGTTCTGCTATGTCGGATTTTGCCCAAAACCTACTTTTGCGAACTAGTCCCTGGTTTTTCGCCCGATCGGAACCAAACCAGTCTAGGACAATTCTCTGGACTCTCTAGATCAATAATTATCGAAAAAAAGTTGAACTTTTGCATTTGGGTGGCTGTAACAGGGTCATTTAGAAAAGGGGCGTGGCAAAATACACTCAAAAGCCTATAAATCCCAAATGAAAACTCAGAACTTCACCCAAATTGATGAGCATATGTGTCAGAACATGCTGAGGAAGCATGCAGAGTTTCATGGAGATCGGACCCTAGGTGACGCTATAAATGGCAAAAAGCCTTCATTCTTATTAGGGGTTCAAGCATGAAATGCTGAAACCCTATTGTAATTGTAAGGATTTGTAAAACGCATCGTGCAGGACAAACCGTAAGGCCTAGAGACTTGAAACCTGGCCAGATGGTAGGCCTCAATTTGGGGACAACCTATCAGAGTATGACCCCGATTGGCCCATAGGTGGCGCTACAGCAACCAAAAGTTCAAAATTGCTCATAACTCTTAGACCGTTTGTCCCAGGATCAAGTGTCTTATATCGTTGGAATCCTTGGCTCAAGGCGGACAAAATGGCTATCTCCAATTTGGATGTAGGCAGGAAAAATTTTCTGCTATGTCGGATTTTGCCCAAAACCTACTTTTGCGAACTAGTCCCTGGTTTTTCGCCCGATCGGAACCAAACCAGTCTAGGACAATTCTCTGGACTCTCTAGATCAATAATTATCGAAAAAAAGTTGAACTTTTGCATTTGGGTGGCTGTAACAGGGTCATTTAGAAAAGGGGCGTGGCAAAATACACTCAAAAGCCTATAAATCCCAAATGAAAACTCAGAACTTCACCCAAATTGATGAGCATATGTGTCAGAACATGCTGAGGAAGCATGCAGAGTTTCATGGAGATCGGACCACAGTTGGCGCTATAACTGGCAAAAAGCCTTCATTCTTATTAGGGGTTCAAGCATGAAATGCTGAAACCCTATTGTAATTGTAAGGATTTGTAAAACGCATCGTGCAGGACAAACCGTAAGGCCTAGAGACTTGAAACCTGGCCAGATGGTAGGCCTCAATTTGGGGACAACCTATCAGAGTATGACCCCGATTGGCCCATAGGTGGCGCTACAGCAACCAAAAGTTCAAAATTGCTCATAACTCTTAGACCGTTTGTCCCAGGATCAAGTGTCTTATATCGTTGGAATCCTTGGCTCAAGGCGGACAAAATGGCTATCTCCAATTTGGATGTAGGCAGGACAAATTTTCTGCTATGTCGGATTTTGCCCAAAACCTACTTTTGCGAACTAGTCCCTGGTTTTTCGCCCGGACAATTCTCTGGACTCTCTAGATCAATAATTATCAAAAAAAAGTTTAACTTTTGCATTTGTATGGCTGTAATAGGGTCATTTATAAAATGGGCGTGGCAAAATACACTAAAAAGCCTATAAATCCTAAATGAAAACTCAGAACTTCACAAAAATTGGTCAGCATATGTGACATAACATCACAAACAAGCATGCAAAATTTTATGGAGATCGGACCAAAGGTGGTGCTATAACAGTTAAAAGGCTTTAAAACCATATATTTCCTATGGTAAACTGCCTGTATTGGCTGTAAATGGTCTTTTCCATCTCTGATCATATAATTTTCATATCATAATGTTCAAAACTAGTGCAATATAATTCTCTGGACTCACTAGATCAATAATTGTCAGAAAAAGTTGAACTACTTCATTTGGATAGCTATAATAGGTTCACTTCGAAATGTAGCCTTTACCAAGTGTCCCCGAAAGCCTATATCTCTTTAATGAAGAACATGTGAAATATCACTCTGAACATGCATGAAAATTTTCAGACAGATCAGACAAAATTTGCCTCTATAACAGTTAAAAAGGTGAAAATGATATGATTATAATGGCATGTTAAGCCAATAAGTGGTATTTTACTGCCCCCTGCTGTTTAAAATAGTCATTTTGTCATATTGTTCTATAATTTATATTTAGACTTTATAAAATCACTATTTTAACATGTACAATTACATTTAGTCAAAATCTATCTGTTAAAGTATTAGTATTGACAGTTTGATCACATCATACATTTCAAATGTCTGCATCTACAACATAATGTGTGTGTGTAGTCTTAGGTTTCTAAATAAATTCTGAATCATCTGATTAATAGCTTACAAAGTCTTTGTGAACTGTTTATAGACCATTCAAATATATTTTCATAATGACATATCCCAATAGCATTGAAAAAATAAAAACATGTGTGTGTGTGTGTAAACATGCATTATGGAGTTAAAATGGAAAAACTGGTTTGCTTTAGTGCAGAAAAATGGTGAAAATCAAGAAGTTTAAAGTGAAAGTGAGCCAATATGTGGTCTTCTACTGCCCTCTTCTGGCCATTCTACTTATTAACCCTCTGGGGTCTGGGCTGTTTTTGGGGCCCTTGAGATGTTCTGACATGCCCTGACATTTGTGCTTTTTTCAGTTGCTTATAAACATATTAATGGCAAAGGTGTAAATTCACTCTATAAAGCACAAACAGGGCTACCATAATATGTGAGCCATGTGTATGTACATGTTTTCATTTTTGAGAGAATAATGTTTATGCGTGGTTATTGAAAAAAATTAAAAATAAAAATTCTGAAATAAGGCCACAAAACACATAGTAAATATGTGTCAATAAGACTTGACTAATGGATGTCCTCGCCTAGTGTTTTTTCTTCAAAATTATGTGAAAATAGTCTTGCTTTATCGTTCACATAAAACCATACATTGATTTAAATTGATGTAAAACAGGTTTTGCTTGGAAAGCCAATATGCGAGGGGGAGGAGTAGTTTACACCTTAGATTACAGTGTTCCACCCACTTTGCATAATGATGAGCCATTCACTCAGGTGTGAAACTGACTGAGCCACAATACAAGGACAACAGATATATTTAGAAGACTTATATTGACCATTTAAGATTTTGCTTACATCTATCTTGTAAATATGTTTTGCTATTTTATTAAAAAGGTTACAATTACAACAATAATTACAATTTCAACAATATTTCAAGTGTACTATTTCTTTGTAAAAAAAAAAAATGATTATAGGCCTACATTTTATCTATGTATTCATATTTCAGTCGATTTTTACTCATCTCAGTAGCAATACAGTTTGCTAAAACATCATCATTCATTCACACACGCGATTTAAATTTAACTTCTGGCAAAGATGAAGTTGACGATAGGCTATTGACTCGCGATCTTCGCAGTAGGCTAGTGTTTTGGATGGTTTGTTTAGAACCAGCTTTCTGTAAATATATTTCACATTTTTTAGACATGTGAGGCGAGTAGGCTATACGGTCTGGTTCATGATGATCTCCAGTTCAAGCACCTTATGTTGTGATTGCTAGCCTATATTTACTTTAAATCCAGGAAATTTGTTAATGAAAAAATTATTAAAATTAAGATACAATTGATACAAAACGAAATTCGTTTTAAAGAAAGGATTTGTACTTTCTGTTTTGAGGTCTCTGTGAAAGTTTGAAAGTCTTTTAGTGCTTTTTTTAGAGCGATCGCGTCCATAATGGAGAACTGTCACGTAATATTGTTTTTTCCTCATAAATGCGAACACGAAAAATAAAAGACAAAAGACTTTTAAGTAAAACTTACTCCGAAATTGTGTTCTCGGCGGAATTCGCTCTTCAAAATGCTGCCGTTCGTCCTCTGAGGAAAAGGTGCATTCTTCCTCGCTGTCCAGAATCATCTGAAGGGAGTCTTTATTACCGGAGAAGCGTGTCATACTCAAAACGCGATGAACTATCAGTCTGAAGTCTGATGAACAAACTGTGTTTTTATGGCATTGATCGGGGGGCGTATGCGATGCATACTAGATCAGGTAAACTATTTACATGTGAATCGCGCCGGGGGCGGGGCGGCTGCAGCTCATTTAGAGATAATGAAGGGAGAAGGAAAAACGGTACCTCTCCTTGCTTTCAAAGGGATTACATGAGTTAAAAACATTTGTTTTTTATATAAATTACTTCATTTAAAAGAGGAGATTTCAAGCTTCATAAAGACATATCTCACGTGCCTGTGTGAGAAGTATTCGCTGAGTTATGATTCATTTTCGGACGCGTTTCAGAATGGACTACACGGACAGAGAGAAGGCAGAACTCGCTTCGTGATTATTTTTCTTTATTTGGCAAAAAGCACAACATTTTGTTTTTATTGTGAGTATACACAAAAATAATACACATTTAACAGAATCGATTGATGTATGAAACTTGTTTTATAAAATCAAAGTCAAAAGAGTATTTGGGGTCTCAATTCAACTCATAAGGAAAAAAGCGAGCAGATCACGCCGGCGTGATCTCCGACCTCTGAGGGTTAATGAAGTCTACTCACATATGCTTTTGCATTCATTAGACACTAAAAATCACTTATATAACAATAAGGCACTAAAAAATCACTTATATAACAATTACTATTGTAGCACAATCATATTTTGTCAGAGTTTATCACATCATTTGTACTGATAGTTCACATAATTGCTAGCAATGTGGTAAATCATGGTAAATCACTCTAAAAACATGGTAAATCATAATAAATAATACTAGAATGTGGTGTATCAAGGTAAATCATACTAGAATCCTGGTACATTATTCTAGAACATGGTATATCATGGTACATCATGCTAGAACAGGGTAAATCATGGTAAACTATGCTAGAACAGGGTAAATTATGGTAAGCCATGATAAATCAGGATAAACTATGGTAAATCATGTTAGAATGTGGTATATCATGGTAAATCATGCTAGAACATGGTAAATCATGGTAAACTATGCTAGAACAGGGTAAATCATGGTAAACTATGATAAATCATGATAAACTATGATAAATCATAATAAACTATGGTAAACCATGCTAGAATCATAGTAAACAATGGTAAATCATACTAGAATGTAGTATATCATGGTAAATCATGCTAGAATATGGCAAATCATGCTAGAATAAATAGAGTAAATAATAGTAGAGTAAATAATACTAGAATGTGGTAAATTGTTGTGGGAGGAGCCTATTTTACTAAAATGGCTATAACTCAAGAAGTAAATGAGATATCTTCACCAAACTCAGTACACATGTGTATGGGTTCAATTTGAAGTCACAGTAAACAATTTTATGGAGATCGGACCATAGGTGGCGCTATAACTGTTAAAAAGCTTTAAAACCATATATATCCCATGGTAAACTGTCTGTATTGGCTGTAAATGGTCTTTTCCATCTATTATGTCAGTGGTTACATGCTTGCTAAATAAATCTTAATAACTTTTGATGCTTTTGTGCTTAAATGCCTTAAAGGCCTTAAAGGAGAACTCCGGTCAATTTTAACATTGAGCTCATTTTTTTGTACATTTGGAGTGCTGTCAATACAGATAACAACGACAAAAATCAGTGTTGCCTACACCGAGTTATTCTATTTTTAAAATTTGCACCCTGTTGACTTCAATGGGGCAAGTACTAAACCTGCTTTTAGCCTCTTAACATCCTTGATGTGTCATTACAAGTGCACAGAAAATGTGAGTGATTCCTTCTGAGTGAACACGAGTGAGTCTGACTGCAGTAGATGTGAAAGAAATGTATAAAAATGATGTTATTTAAGCCAGCGCAAATACCTTTGTTTACATCCTGTTTTTCGGTTGAAGTCCAAAGTAGTCGATTACCGAGTTCACGCGCATAGGTTTAATACCTATGATCACGCGCGTGAACTCGGCAATCGACTACTTTGGACTTCAACCGAAAAACAGGATGTAAACAAAGGTATTTGCGCTGGCTTAAATAACATCATTTTTTTCACAAAAATTGGTGTACTGCCCCCTGCTGTCATTTCATCATACTACTCCCTAATATTGTTATATAATTCATATTTAGACTTTATAAAATCATTATTTTAACATTTACATTCACATTTTGTCAAAACTCATCTATTGAAGTATTACTATTGACAATTGTGTCAAATTAAGGAATGGAATCCTGAAACGAAAGTAAAAATGGAGGCCACCATTTAGGCCACGCCCCCCCAGTACAAATTCACTCATAACTCGAAAAGGGAAAGTCGCTGCGCGCTCAAATTTTGATGGTAAGGACCTCTCCGGGCTTTTGATCGAAACGTATGGTTTCCCCCCCCAAACCCCCCCCCCCCCCCCGCGGATCGCTGGTACCGACTTTGAACGGCCGTAACTCCCGACCCAGACCACCCCGAACCTTGTGTGAGAGCTCGTTGGAAAGGGCCCGTCCTTGGCTAGCTTCTATTCAAATGTGGTGTAATTTGCCCTGGGCATTCCAGAGATTAAAGCCCGAAAAGATATGCCTTTGAACGGTCATAACTCCCGGGCCCAATCGCCCAAAAACACTGCGATGGTCTCATTCAACAGGACTCCTCAAGCACTATCTTTGCTCTGAATTTCAGAATTTTTCGCCTTCTGGTTCCCGAGATATAAGTGAAAAACCAAATTCCCATTCATTCATTCAAACACTTCAACTGTAAGATGGAGGCTGTAATTCCACTGTTGTCAACTAGAGGGAGCAGCAGTATTAGACATAGTATTAATCTTTTTATAAGCTTTCAGCTTTGGCCAACAAACAAATGCTTAAAGCTATTTTCTATTTATTTATTATTATTGGACTGATAATATAGATCACAATGAAATATGTGAAATGGTTAGACCATTAAAAGTTTTTTTTTTTTTTTTCACAATAACACATCCTAAAGTGTGTGTAAGAATGCATTTTTGAGTTAACATGGAAAAACTGGTTTGCTTTAGTGCAGAAAACTGGTGAAAATCATGAAGTTTAAAGTGAAAGTGAGCCAATAAGTGGTCTTCTAGTGCCCTCTTTCGGCCATTGTACTTATTAATGAAGTCTTTTCACATGTGAAAAGACTTGTGATTCATTCTTATGATTCAGACTTGTGAGTCATTCATAATTAGACACTAAAAATCACTTATATTACAATAACTATTATAACACAATCATATTTTGTCAGTGTTTATCACTTCATTTGCACTGACACTTCATATAATTGCTAGTAATGTGGTAAATCATGGTAAATCACGCTAGAAACATGATAAATCATAGTAAATAATACTAGACTGTGGTGTATCAAGGTAAATCATGCTAGAATCCTGTTAAATCATTCTAGAACGTGGTATATCATGGTAAATCATGCTAGAACATGATAAACTATGGTTAATCATGTTAGAATGTGGTATATCATGGTAAATCATGCTAGAACATGGCAAATCAAGGTAAACTAAGATAAAATCATGGTAAACTATGCTAGAACAGGGTAAATCATGGTAAACCATGATAAATCATGATAAACTATGGTAAATCATGCTAGAATGTGTTATATCATGGTAAATCATGCTAGAACATGGTCTTTTCCATCTTTGATGTCAGTGGTTACATGCTTGCTAAATAAAACTTGATGTTTTTTGATGCTTTTGTGCTTAAAGGCCTTAAAGGCCTTAACTGCTTGAACCCCGATAAATGCTGCTTGCAGCTTTAATTATTATTATTTTTCTTCTGCCGTAAAACGCATCGTGCAGCCCAAACCGTAAGATCTGGAACCTTGAAACTTTGCCAGATGGTAGTACAAAAATCGAGGAGAGGTTCAGAGATTATGACCCCGATTGGCCCATAGGTGGCGCTATAGCGACCAAAACCACAAAACTGCTCATAACTCCTAGACCGTATGTCATAGACTCAAGTGTCGGAAAGCTGGACACCTGAAGGTCAAAACGTATATCTCCGATTTCATTTCCGGTATGCAAATTTTTCCACCATTTTGAATTGTGTTAACCCTCTGAAGTCGGCAATCACGCCGGCGTGATCTGCTCGCTTTTTTCCTTATCAGTTGAATTGAGACCCTAAATACTCTTTTGACTTTGATTTTACAAACAAGTTTCATACATCAATCGATTCTGTTAAATGTGTATTATTTTTGTGTATACTCACAATAAAAACAAAGTGTTGTGCTTTTTGCCAAATAAAGAAAAATAAACACAAAGCGAGTTCTGCCTTCTCACTGTCAGTGTAGTCCATTGTGAAACGCGTCCGAAAATGAACAATAACTCAGCGAATACTCAGTCAAACAGACATACAGACACACAGGCATGAAGCTTGAATTCTCTTCTTTTAAATAAAGTAATTTATATAAAAAACAAATATTCTCATCTTGTGAAATCTGTATTAAAAGAGAGCGATTCCAGTCGAGCTCATTACAGCTGATTCAAATGTAATGTGACACGCCCACGGAGAGCGCGCGCTATTCAAACGCAAATGACTGAGGCAATCCACGGCGCAAATCTGTGAACGCCCCCATATCAGCTCGAGAAAACACAAGTTTATTCAGATCATTACTTGTTTACACCGTCTCGCAGCGCTGTGAGGAATAATAATAATGGAAAATACCTCAGAAGTGCGGGTATTTCGAGGAGCAAGGATCAGACTGAGCTGAGGAATACAGTAGTAAGTTTTTTTCCTTCTCACGTGAATCGGGTTTCTGTTTATGAATGAATGAACGGCAGAGATGCGCGCTGTTTACCACAGCTAGCAAAAAGACAGTTTAAATTTAAATCGCGATGATGTTTTAGCAAACTCTATTGCTATACTGAGATGAGTAAAAATCGACTGAAATATGTTGAAATAAAATGTAGGCTATTTGTATAAGCAACGTATTAAACTGCAAATTAACATTTATATGCCCTAATATTTCATAAAAACAACGTTACAGTCAGGCGAAATATGAAAGACAACATTTTGTTGACTAGATTTGGGTACAGTTTTTACTGTAGAATATACTGTAAGATTACACTTGAATTGTTGTTGTAATTGTAACCTTTTTAATAAAAAAATATATTTACAAGGTAGATGTAAACAAACTATTAAAAGGTAAATATAATTTTTTTCTTTTAATAATTTGTATTGTGTTTTATTAGTAACAAATTTGGGGAGAGGATAAATATTCCAAAACTGAAAATACAGTATGAGAATTAACTGCACAATTACTAGACATGTTTACCTTGGATATTATACAATTTGCAAGCACAATTTGTGAAAAAAAAAAAAAAAAAAAAAAAAAGTATATAAAAAAATATAAATAAAATTTATATTTGTGTATAAATATATACATATATATATATATATATATATGTGTGTGTGTGTGTGTATGAAATGCAAAATCCTCTAAATGCCATCTGAAATTTTCTTCTAGAATGATCATTTTATGAAGCTTGTATATTTAAGTTAGCTATAGGTGACACACCTGAATGAATGGCTCATTAAGTATGCAGGGGCATTGTCTCATCAGGTGTGAACTACTAAATATGCATGATCGTTTACGCCCCATCCGCATATTGCCTTTCCAAACTAAAAGTGTTTCACAAAACTTAAATCAATGTATCGTTTTATGTGAATGATTAGGCAGGATGATTTTCACATCATTTTGAAGAAAAAACTCTAGGCGACGACATCCATTAGTCAAAAGTCTTATTGACATATATTTAGTATGTGTTTTGTGGCCTTATTTCAGAAACTTTCATTTTTAGTTTTTTCAATAACCATGCATAAACATTATTCTCTCAAAAATGAAAACATGTACATACATGTGGCTCACATATCATGGTAGTCCTGTTTGTGCTAAATAGAGTGTATTTTTTTTTTGCCATTGATATGTTTATAAGCAACTGAAAAAAGCACAAATGTCAGGGCATGTCAGAACATCTCAAGGACCCCAAAAACACCCCAGACCTCAGAGGGTTAAAAACCTACTTTTGCGAACTAGTCCTAGGTTTTTCGTCCGATCAGAACCAAACCAGTGCAGAAATGTTCTCTGGAGTCTGAATATCAATAATTATCGGAAAAAAGTCGAAATTTCGATTCATGGTCGCTAGGGGGTGCAAAAAGATCATTGTGGGAGGAGCCTATTTTACTAAAATGGCTATAACTCGAGAAGTAAATGAGGTATCTTCACCAATCTCGGTACACATGTGTAAGAGTTCAATCTGAGGTCACAGTAAAAAAACCGCGGCGATTGGCCACATGGTGGCGCTATAACATGAAAAAAAACGTTAGTCCGACTGACTTGAAAATTGGTATGCAGTGTCTTGGTCCAAGGTGCCATGTATGTCTATGAGGACATTGGTGTATCTCGAAAAACATGGCCGCCATCGACCAATGAATTTTGAACACCTATAAGACAAGGTTAACGGAGGTCGATCGGAACGAAACTCAATGGGCATGTTCGACTCATGATCCTAGAGGTCTGTAAGAATTTTGAAAGAAATCGGCCACTAGTTGGCGCTAACAAGTTTTATGGCTCTGTAGTCACGTGGTGTTGCACACATCCACACAATATGCATATCATTTGATAGATCTGCTCATGCTGAACAACTTTGCCTCAAGAACCATTGCTGTCAATCAAACCGTTCATTAAATATTTGCGAACATGTTAAAAACCTACTTTTGTGAACTAGTCCTAGGTTTTTCGCCCGATCGGAACTAGACCAGTCTAGGACAATTCTATGGACTCTCTAGATCAATATTTATCAAATAAAAGTTGAACTTTTGCATTTGGAT
Source organism: Squalius cephalus (assembly GCF_949319135.1). Lineage (NCBI taxonomy): Eukaryota > Metazoa > Chordata > Actinopteri > Cypriniformes > Leuciscidae > Squalius > Squalius cephalus. Next base: position 24,101,810 of record NC_137127.1, read on the forward strand.
GGCTGTAATAGGGTCATTTATAAAATGGGCGTGGCAAAATACACGAAAAAGCCTATAAATCCTAAATGAAAACTCAGAACTTCACAAAAATTGGTGAGCATATGTAACATAACATCATTAACAAGCGTGCAAAATTTTATGTAGATCGGACGATAGGTGGCGCTATAACTGTTAAAAAGCTTTAAAACCATATATTTCCTTTGGTACATTGCCTGTATTGGCTGTAAATAGTGTTTTCCATCTATTATGTCAGTGGTTACATGCTTGCTAAATAAAACTTAATAACTTTTGATGCTTTTGTGCTTAAAAACCTATAAGGCCTTAATAGCTTGAACCCCGATAAATGCTGCTTGCAGCTTTAATTACTATTCTTTTTGTATCAATTATTTATGAAAATAGTTTTTTTTAGCCCTCCATCTGCCTGCTCTTATATCTTGTTGCCTCTATTTGGGTTTTACATAAAAAAACAGCAAGATGTGTCAATTAAATACTTTTATTTTTTATTGACATGGCAGATTGTGGCAAAAATGAGAGTGCTCTAACAACAATGGTTAGCTGAATACATATAATAAATAAATAATAAATAACAATAGACAATGACATTGAACAAGATTTAGATGTAAGTGTTAGTAAAATATCTTCACAATGTCTTTACGTCCTTCATTTTGTGTGTATTCTGAGTGGCAGTTTCTCTCTGCAGATGACGATGTTATGGGACATGACAACATCTGAAATACACAATTGAGTTTAGAGTTACATTGTGTCTCTTCCATTTGATTATGTAATAACAATTATGTTCATGAAGGCTAAAATTAGCAAAAATGGACAGAATGGGCCCTTTACTATGTTAAAAGGAAAAAGTCATGGTATAGCTTTAATGTTTTTTTTGTGACTGGGTATGTTTAGGCATAAAATCATAATTTAAAAAAATCAAACAATATGGATCATAAATTCCATGTCTCTGTTGCTTACTTTGTGGAGAAAAGAAGATGAGTATCCTTAACTTAACAAAGCTGCTCACACAAAAAGACATGATTGGTTGGAAATTATTGTTACCATTTTTTAAGTTATTTAATTTATACTTTAAAATTTATAGACATTTTAAGAAAGAAATCATTTACCTGTTGAGAGTATGTTGACAGTCTGTGTAGTAGCTGTAGCTGTATAGCTGAGCTCCAGAAAATCAGTAATGAGGAGGCTTTGATAGTTACAGATTTGAAAAACAAAAAGGCGGGAATAAAGAACCCTAATCTAACACAAAGAACCATTTCAGCATATAAAGGGATTTTCAGGATGATACGGTACTAAATATGACTTCCTATAACTCCTCCTCTCGTCAGTCAGGATTTGGCATTCTGATTCCCCCTGAATCAGACTAAAATTCTCTAATTATGTTGTACATTAAAATTAATTAATGATACCTGCAATACATTCATGTTGGTTCTGTTCTGTTTACCCTAAGGGGGGTTATTGCTGCTCTCCCTGCTATTATCCATGCTAGGCTGCATGGATGCGCAGGGAGTTCTCGCCCAGAACAGAACCATACCGCCAATCCAAACTGTATGCTAACTGTCAATCGTATTTGACGATAGTGGTCCTGACAGAATTATAGGCATTCAGCATTACAGTATAATTGAAATCTACACTCACCTAAAGGATTATTAGGAACACCATACTAATACTGTATTTGACCCCCTTTCGCCTTCAGAACTGCCTTAATTCTATGTGGCATTGATTTAACAATGTGCTGAAAGCATTCTTTAGAAATGTTGGCCCATATTGATAGGATAGCATCTTGCAGTTGATGGAGATTTGTGGGATGCACATCCAGGACACGAAGCTCCCGTTCCACCACATCCCAAAGATGCTCTATTGGGTTGAGATCTGGTGACTGTGGGGGCCATTTTAGTACAGTGAACTCATTGTCATGTTCAAGAAACCAATTTGAAATGATTCGAGCTTTGTGACATGGTGCATTATCCTGCTGGAAGTAGCCATCAGAGGATGGGTACATGGTGGTCATAAAGGGATGGACATGGTCAGAAACAATGCTCAGGTAGGCCGTGGCATTTAAACGATGCCCAATTGGCACTAAGGGGTCTAAAGTGTGCCAAGAAAACATCCCCCACACCATTACACCACCACCACCAGCCTGCACAGTGGTAACAAGGCATGATGGATCCATGTTCTCATACTGTTTACGCCAAATTCTGACTCTACCATCTGAATGTCTCAACAGAAATCGAGACTCATCAGACCAGGCAACATTTTTCCAGTCTTCAACTGTCCAATTTTGGTGAGCTCGTGCAAATTGTAGCCTCTTTTTCCTATTTGTAGTGGAGATGAGTGGTACCCGGTGGGGTCTTCTGCTGTTGTAGCCCATCCGCCTCAAGGTTGTGCGTGTTGTGGCTTCACAAATGCTTTGCTGCATACCTCGGTTGTAACGAGTGGTTATTTCAGTCAAAGTTGCTCTTCTATCAGCTTGAATCAGTCGGCCCATTCTCCTCTGACCTCTAGCATCAACAAGGCATTTTCGCCCACAGGACTGCCGCATACTGGATGTTTTTCCCTTTTCACACCATTCTTTGTAAACCCTAGAAATGGTTGTGCGTGAAAATCCCAGTAACTGAGCAGATTGTGAAATACTCAGACCGGCCCGTCTGGCACCAACAACCATGCCACGCTCAAAATTGCTTATATCACCTTTCTTTCCCATTCTGACATTCAGTTTGGAGTTCAGGAGATTGTCTTGACCAGGACCACACCCCTAAATGCATTGAAGCAACTGCCATGTGATTGGTTGCTTAGATAATTGCATTAATGAGAAATTGAACAGGTGTTCCTAATAATCCTTTAGGTGAGTGTATATATTTTTAAACATTAATTAGGCTTTAAATAATATAACAACTTTTAATTTAAGTGAACTTTATATTTATTTATTTATCCTTTATTTAACCAGGTAAATCTCATTGAGATATCACTATCTCTTCTTCGAGGGTGACCTGGTCAAGACAGCAGCACACGTAGTTTCACACAGAGATAACCATAAAAAACAATACTCATATAAAACAAAAAGTAAAATCAAGAAAAGCACTTACATGGCTCTTTTAAAACATTTTGCAAAATACATTTAAGAGTACTCAGAGGTGGCAATATCTGTAGTTTAACCCTGTGGGGTCTAAGGTGTTTTTGGGGTCCTTGAGATGTTCTGACATGCTCTTACATTTGTGCTTTTTTCAGTTGCTTATAAACATATTAATGGCAAAGGTGTAATTACACTCTATTTAGCACAAACAGGGCTACCATAATATGTGAGCAACATGTATGCACATGTTTGTATTTTTGAAAAAATAATGTTTATGCATGGTTATTGAAAAAACAAAAAATGAAAATGTCTGAAATAAGGCCACAAAACACATACTAAATATGTGTCAATAAGACTTCTGAATAATGCATTTTGTCGCCTAGAGTTTTTTCTTCAAAATGATGTGAAAATCATCCTTCCTAATCATTCACATAAAACAATACATTGATTTAACCCTCTACTGCACGGTGTTGCCATATGGCAACATACCCTTTCTTAGGACATTTCTTGAAATTTGAAAATAAACATGAGCTCTGATTGGTCTTAAATTCATGGTAGAACCTGGTGGTAACCATTGATATGCTTTGATGACATCACATGACACTGCACACCCTTGCACTGTCATTCTTTTCACACACTTTTGATGACTCCAGTTGCTGAAGAAGTGCTCATGAATATGTGAAGATTTTCCTCAATTTTTCATATTTCTTCAGAATTTAAAATTACATCAAGCATCTGGGGTAAGTTCTAATCTTTTTTCAATCATTGTCACATTGTTTTGATACTACTATTACCTTTTTATTCAATAAAATAGGTATGTTGCCATATGGCAACATTGTGCGGTAATGGAACAATATTTTGCCCATGCTAATGCAGAGTAGCTTTGTATGAATGACAATGTATGGATGCACTGATATAGTTGGATGGTTGTATTCTACTCATATATTTATATATATTTGTATATAGTTATAAAGTAAAGTAAAAGTAAAGTATAAAAGTAAAATATATATATACGCTTATTTTGTCGTCCTTTGCACAGTGTTGAGCTGATGTTGGGAAAGGTGTAAAGTAGATCAAGAATTTGAGGTTTTTGTCATTCCAAAATCTGTATGGTGAACAAAAAATAACCACATACACAAGTCGCTGTGCAGTCCCCATGCACATGTGCATGCACACACACATGCACACACACACACATGCACACGCAAAGGCACAAACACATGCATGTTCTATCATCCTAAACTTGATGGCAGCAGTAACTATTTTTTCTTATATTTCAGTTGAAGTTCAGGAGGAGGCACCTGCACCTCCTGAGGTGGAAAAGGCTCAGAATCTGAATTGGCAAAGGAGGCGAACCATCCTGCCAGTTGAACAGTTCTTATGAGTTTGCGTCAGATGTTTTGTAAATGTTGTTGAAATAATCGTTTCACATTGTTGAACAGTTCTTATGAGTTTGTGTCAGATGTTTTGTAAATGTTGTTGAAATAATCGTTTCACATTGAGTAGTTTCACTTGAACAGTTCTTATGAGTTTGCGTCAGATGTTTTGTAAATGTTGTTGAAATAATACTTTGAAAATTAGTTTCATATTGTGTACACAAAGCTCTTGAAAACATTTTAAATAATAAAAACAATTTCATTTCTAAAAGACGGGTCTATAATCATCTATGAATTTCATGTAATTTTGGGAGAAAACACATCAGGCTGTTCCATTGTCGCACAATGTTGCCATATGGCAACGCACCCAAAAGTACCCCCTGAAAAAAAAAAAAAAAATTAAAAAAAAAAAAAAAAATGTTAATTTGAGTCTATTTTATATAAAAAAAAAAACACTGTAACATTTTTTTCCATGATTGCATAATAATGCGTGCAGTAGATGGTGATTTAAATTTTGTACGACACTTTTTGTTTGGAAAGGCAATATGCGGGTGGGCGTGATTCACACCTGAGGAGACAATGGGCCCCCGCATAATGAGGCTGCATACGTAATGAGCCTTTCATTCAGGTGTGTGACTGAGCCACAAGAAAGAATGCAAGGACAATATATATATATATATATATATATAATTGGTTCACAGTTGTTGTTGTTTTTTCCACAAATTGTGCTTGCAAATTGTATAATATCCAAGGTAAACATTTCTAGTAATTGTGCAGTTAATTGTTCTCATACTGTATTTTTAGATTTGGAATATATTCTCTACCCAAATGTGTCACTAATAAAGCATAATAAAATTATTTAAAGAGAAGGCTTATATTGACCCTTTTAAGATTTTGTTTACATCCATCCTTGTGTATATATATATATATATATATATATATATATATATATATATATATATATATATATATATATATATATATATGTATGTATATATATATATTTTTTTGGCTATTTTATTAAAAAGGTTATACAATTACAACAACAATTAAAATTGTAACAATATTTCCAGTGTAATCTTTCTTTGTAAAAACTGAAGTATACATTTTATCATACGTAATTCAACTCATATGAGCAGAAATTGGCAACATTATAAGCTTATTTGATGTGGCAGTATTTTGCAGTAAAAACTTTATAATCTATCCGATTTTTACTCATCTCAGTATAGCAATAGAGTTTGGTAAAAGCTGTTCATTCATTCACACACAGAAACGCGATTCATTTTTAAACAGTATTTTTGCCAGCTGTAGCTACATAACAGCGCGCATCTGTGCGTTCATTCATTCATACATAGAAACACGATTCATTTTTAAACAGTCTTTTTGCCAGCTGTAGCTACATAACAGCGCACATCTGTGCGTTCATTCATTCATACATAAAAACGCGATTCATATTTAACCTGTTAAGCTGCAACGCCACTTTTGAAAAATCCCCAGAAATGACATACCCAAACTTAAACAGATACAGTTCATGAACCCTTTGTACTAAAAGCACAAGTATGATCTCATTTGAAAGCTGACACCTGGCAGTTTATTGTAAATGTAGAATTAATTATTGTCATAATGAAAAATTTTTTTATAAATAGCTTCAAAGTTTTGTAAAGTTATTAGAAATTAATTTTTATGAAACATCCTCATGAAAATAAAATTGAAGTTGGCACTGGAGCAATCTAGAAATGCACTACAGCTAAAGCCACATGTCTATAAGATAATAAGTCCAAAACTCTGTATTTAGTTAAATGTTTTTCAAGACCATGTCAATGACTTTATTTTGATTTGCTACTTTAAAATGCTACTGATGTTTATTGTCATCTTCTAAACATCAATTCAGTATATTGTCTCTATTGTTTTGTGGTGCAAACGAGCCCCATTCAGTCTCAGTCTCCCCCTGCACACATTCACACCTCTCCAGCCTGGTTATGGCTCGAAATATGCATTTCTTTTGTCTGCATTATAGTTACTAACGACTGGCTATTCACAAGCTATTCATAGGGTTTCAATCCCTAATTTCTTTTATCAAAGTTCTCACTTAACATTTAAAAACTGGATCAAATGCCCTGCTTGAATTTCAGTAAGCATATTTAGAAAAAAAACATAAAAGGATAACTGCTATATGTGGCAGGTGCACCTAGGGCTAGCTAGCATGTTAGCTTAGCACACCATCAATACACGACAATTTATGAGATTAAAACCATGTTTGTGCTCCAAACTTAATTTATAACGCAAGTCGAGTGTTTTAAATAATCTTCTGTGATATAATTTCGCTTCAGATAAAAAAATCAGACAGAATATATATATATATATTTTATTCTGCGCAATGATAAAGTCTATATCGATTAGCATTACATTATAAATATAATCTATTATTATGGAAATACCTGGCATTACTCGAAGAACACAGGTAAACCAAATATCATTTCAATCATGTTTATTGTCTTCAAAACATGTTACAGCGATCTCTGATAGCTTTGAATGTGTTCGAGACTTCCTGGAATGTCACATGATCATGCCTCTTCTTCATGTTATATATATGGACTATTATTGTGCATAATAGCGCCCTCAGGCTGTTGGTATGGATTGAAAACACAATACATCACAGTCTCCAGCGCTCATAATGATTACATCGACGCATTTGGGCATAAATTCAATAAATATTATTCCTGTCTATAGAAATCTGATGAAAACCTATGAAAATATATCAATATTTCTCCAAATCTGCACATTTTTGAGCTAAAGCCCTGAGGGACGTTGTTTTGTGTATCGCTGTCATGACGACAGCACGGGAGTTTTTTATGAATGGAACAGGCTGACGCGCATAATTCATATTAAAGGTATCGACTCATTTTTTCATTTCATAACTCCTGACACAAATTAAGACATAACTGTCACTATAAGTTTTTCAGAATACAATAGTGGTCAAATACTGAAACTTGAGTCTTATATCTTTTTAATGATGTATAGTTTGTCAATGTATAACATTAAATCTGATAGTAATTTTTAACTAAATAAAAAAAAAAACGCTTCAGTGCGCCGACGCACTGGTGAAGCTTAACAGGTTAAACAGTCTTTTTGCCAGCTGTAGCTACATAACAGCACGCATCTGTGCGTTCATTCATTCAGCGTGTACAGACACTTGCGATTAGAACAAAGCAGATATAGAACTGACCTATTCCTCAGTCGGATCCCTTTGCTCCTCGAAATGAAACTTCCAGCACTTCTGAGGTAAATTTTCCAGGATTATTATCAAGATAGTATTATTCCTCACAGCGTCGTAAAGTACATGAGTCTGAAAGTAAACTCGCTGTGTGTGTTATCCAGCTGATGTGGGCATTCACGGGTTTGCCTGGATCACCTCAGATTATTTGCGTTTGAATAGCGTGCGCTCTCCGTGGGTGGAGTCACATTAAAACTTAATGAGCTGACATGAGAATAACTGACATCTCTCTCTTTTCATACATATTACATAAACTGAGAATATATTTTTTGTATAAAATTACTTCATTTAAAAGAAGAGAATTCAAGATTCATGCCTGTGTGTCTGTATGCCTGTTTGACTGAGAATTCGCTGAGTTACAGTTCATTTTCGGACGCGTTTCAGAATGGACTACACTGACAGAGAGAAAGCAGAACTCGCATCATGTTTATTTTTCTTTATTTGGCAAAAAGCACAACACTTTGTTTTTATTGTGAGTATACACAAAAATAATACACACTTAACAGGATCAAGTGATGTAAAACACAAGTATGTAAGATCAAAATCAACAGAGTATTTTTCGTCTCTGTTCCACTGATAAGGAAAAAAACAAGCCTATCGCACCGGCGCGACAGCCAACCTCAGGGGGTTAAGTACATTTTGCAGATCGTTCCAGGCCCAGGGAGCATGAAAAGAAAAAGCACATTTGCCAAATTCTGAGGATACCTTTGGAACTAATCGGATATAGCCTAATCTTCATTTAAACCCATTATAATAAATGTTACATTTACATGCCCTTCAATATATCAGGGCAATTTTTTTCTATTGGTCCAGTCAGACCAGTTTAGATTTTTACTTTCCCTGTCAAAATGCACTAAAAGTTACCATGTAACATGTAACATGTTTACCATGTAAACAGTGCTTTATGATTTTTAGGAAGGTCTAAAATTTAGGACAGGGTTCCTCAATAGGCGGCCCGCGGGCCACATCCGGCCCGTGAGAGGAAAATGTTTGGCCCGCGCTTATTTCAAGGTTGTCATGGTAACATCAGCGTAAGCACGTCACTGGCGTAAAAATTCAAACGCAGTATCTGACAGCATTCGCGCACATCGAAAATGGCAAGTGTTAAGAAAAGAAAAGTGGACACAGAAAATAGACGATTCAAATCTGAATGGACTGAACAATTTTGTTTTATTTTGCCTGACCACAACAATGCAAAGCCAACGTGTTTGATATGCACGCAGACCGTGGCTGTCTGTAAGGCTGATAATATCAAACGCCACTTACAGCAATTTTCCTGAACATTCGGAGAGTCGCAAACAGAAGGTAACACAATTGGTAGCAGCTTACAAGCAATCAGTTGCTGTTATTCATAAAACCACATCCATACAGGAGAGTGCCACCGCAGCATCCTTACGTGTGGCTTGGAACCTGGCAAAGGCCAAAAAGCCGTTCACGGATGCCGAATTAATTAAAACCTGTGCGATTGACATGGTGGATGAAGTTTTAAATCACGACGAGAAAACGAAAAAAAATGGTTGTGGAGCTATTACAGAAGGTGCCATTATCCGATTGCACGGCAACAAGAAGAGTAGAGGCATTGGCGGGTGAGTGTCTGTCCAATCTTTTATCCGACATAAAGAAAGCCGAAGTCATGTCACTTGCAATAGACTCGTCTTGCGACCGAACCGACATTGAACAGCTGTCAGTGTTCGTCAGATTTTTTGATGGGAAGGTTTTCCGCGAAGAGCTGCTTTGTTTGCTGCCAATACAGGGACGTACAACCGGAGAAATTATTTTTAACGAACTGATGCAATTCTTTGAAAAGAATGGATTAGATTTTTAGCAAAGTTGTGTCAGTTGTCACTGACGGGGCTCTGTCAATGGTCGGACATCACAGAGGCCTGATAAGCAGGCTAGCTGCTGTCAATCCAAAACTCGTAGCATTTCACTGTATTATTCACAAATCGGTGTTATGCGCCAAATTGTCTGGAAAAATAAAAGAGACAATGGATACTGTGATGAGGCTTGTAAACTTTATTCGCGCGAGTTCTGGTCTGCAACATCGCCTTTTCCGAGCCTTGCTGGAGGAAATGTCCGCAGAACGGCACAATCTATTGCTGCACAATGATGTCCGATGGTTGAGCAAGGGCCGTGTGCTGGAAAGAGTGTGTGAACTTCAAATGAACTTTGTTCATTTTTAAGCAGCCTTCAAAGCCAAAAGGCAGAGACAATTCTGAAGTTTTTGACGGACAACACAGAGATGGCATTCGTGCATTTTTTGTGCGATATCATGTCTCACCTAAATCAGCTTAATTTGCAATTGCAAGGCAAAAACCACACTATTGCTGACATGTACGAAGCGGTTGAAGCTTTTCGTTTAAAGCTGACCCTTTTTGAGCGGGATCTTCAAGGGAGAAAGCTGCACTTTCCGTATTTACAACAGCACTGCGAGAAACACCAGGTGCAAGAGGACCCGTTAATGCGCGACTTTGTGATGAGACTGGCAGAGAATTTCAAAGAGCGATTTCAGAGCTTTAACCTGTCAAGTGAACTCCTTCTCTTCCTAAGACAGCCATTTTCAGTCCCAGCAGATGGACAATGGACTGCTGAGGCCAAACGCCTGGTTTCATCCTTGGATGAAGCATCTTTGCAGCTGGAGATTTTGGAAATGTCAAAGTCTCACTTGATCAGAGAGCAACACAAGGAGGCTAGTGTGAGCGACTTTTGGACAAAAGTGGTTTCTCAAGCTAAATTCAAGAACAGCAGAATTATTGCAATGTTCCTTCTTTCAATGTTCCCATCCACTTACATCTGTGAGTCATCGTTTTCTATAATGAACAACATCAAGAACCAGGATAGAAACAGACTGTCCAGTGTGCATCTTGATCAGTGTCTCAGAATTGCTACAACAGAATATAGCCCTAACATCAGAGCTATTGCTTCAGCCTCTCGCTGTCACTTCTCTCATTGAATGGTGAGTACATGACAGTTAATACTTTTAGTTTGATCCAAGTAAGAACAATAAAATATTAATGCTGATAGGTCTAATAATTGAATCTGCTTAGGGAAATTGATGAGAAGAGATCCAGTGTGGTGATGAGCAGGATCAGTCGACTCCCATGCAGACATGGAGATCCAGAGTTGTTGTTTGTTCATTTGTTTTTAATGTCCACCATGCAAAGTTCTTTAGTTTTCTTTATCTGAATACAAAAATGCTCATAATTGCTTGAATAAAACAGACTAATGAGAAAAATAAAATAATAAATAAAATCAGAATAAAATCAGAATAATTATATTGTGATTTGTGACTTTTAACAAAACAACAACAACAACAGTAATAGCAGAAGAGCAAACATTAAGGTCATAACATTTTGGTTGGTGGCCCTTTGCTTTGTATTGTCGGCAGAATTTGGCCCTTGGTAAAAAACTATTGAGGAACCCTGATTTAGGATATTTAAAGTGTTGTGCATATTTTGGGTGAACGTGAACTGAACGTACTGTATTACTGCCTGGTGAACGTTACTGTGAACTCGTTCATTCTGGTGTCTGTGAACGGCACGCTCTCTTAGTTTAACTTCGTTCAATAGAGTGCCAGATTTCTATAGAGACTTCCAGACGAAAACCTGGCTAAAACACACCGTAAACCGGCCTTAATATGTAGCGGAAAAAAACACCCAATCTGGCAACACCAGCCACCAGTGTCTACTGACTCTCTTGTTCGATCTCGTTCATCAAAATGAACAAATCTTTTTTCGAGTCATTTTGTTCATTTAAGGGGCTTTAAATGTTATACTATTAACTGGCAAATTCCCAGAACACATCCACCTACGCAATCTTGATCATATTCTGAATTAAGAAATCATTATAATGCAGTCAAAAATCGTTTACAGGGAACATAAATAATTACTTCACCTTCCGAGTCTTTCGTTCATTTGTCACGTGACAGACGCAATGAATGAGGATCGTTCATGAACGACTCATCACGTTACAAATCAAAACAAAAAGCAGCAAGGAGGCATTGTATGATCATTTAAACGAGTTTTATGACAAGGTCGGTGAGGATGGGAAAAATCTGACGCATATCTTCAGTGTTAAAACTGATAAAATAATTGTCTGTGGTTCTATATGGGCTGTGGCAATCATTTTGAAAAATAATATCTCGCAGCAACATGGAAAAAAAGAACTATGAACTAGTTCATTTTTGGAACTGTGAACTTAGTTAAAAATTTTGAAGTATGAACTATGAACTGAACTAGTTCATTTTAAAATTTGTGAACTGAACTTTGAACTAGTTCATGTAGAAAGTGAACTTTCCCAACACTGGATATATATATATATATATATATATATATATATATATATATATTGTAAGAACAATGGGTCGTACATTAATATTAATATTAATATAAATGATCTATAGGGAATTTTAATAATTAATCATGAATATGATTAATATTTTGTATGTTACAGTTACATTAATTTATCGCAGCTGAACTAGATTGATATATGAACGATTACCGTAACGGGTTATGGTTCGTCATTAATACATCAATTGTTCTTATTTCAGCTCGAAGTTATGGGATAACTTTAATGGAATTAATTTAGTTATCAAACAATCTGTTTGTCCAGCGAACAGATTGTACGTAAGATTAAATTAACTCTCAAGGAAAATTATCCTTCTTACAAACACGAGAAAGAGTATGTTTTCCAGGCCTTGAAAAGACACTCTCGGTGTCTGTAGACTAAAATTAGGTTACTTAAATCGTAGCCTACCAAGATAAAGCATATAGCTAAGATCGAACATTTCAGGGACTAAGTAACATGGGCAATTAAATCAGAGTCAGTCAAGGGCATATGGAATTTAATAATTGGACTAATACTACATCGAACTAAGGAATACAAGTTCTACAATTTACACGAGTAAATATGTATGTACAGGACACGTAAACAAAATACAAGACTAAACGGATAACAGATGAGAGAGGGAGAGGAAGGGAGAAAGTGAAACTAAAGTTTCAGGACGAGAGAGATCACCGAGATGATCTCAGCATGGCAAAAATCACAGACAGTAACCCGTAAGAGACAACAAAGAAATCACATTGTAAGTTCAATTCAATAATCGATACTTGCATGGCACATGGTTCTCTTTGTATTTGCTGAAGCAGAGCTCCTTTAAGAGCGGGGCGTGTTTCCTCGTGTCTTCGGGGCGAGCAGACTTGCGCGCAGTTTAAAGGTTCACTTTGATTTGAAGTTGTCGGCTGAAGTTCGAAGACGAAACAAAACTAAAAGACTTAAAGAAAATAAAATATAAAGCCCCCTAAACGGGAGCCATTGATGGTCTCCCTGATGAGGAGGGTTCGAACAAGCAGGAACAAACAAGACGAAAGAAAATACCGAACTCAACTGAACGGAACGCGGAGTGTAACCGCTTTTCTAGGGCACAGGAATTTCACTCCTCCCTGGGGCTTGAGCCAATTGGAATGCGAAATTCCAGGCGGGAGAAAAGTTCTTTGTCTCACTATGAGTTTGATTTGCATGTTTTATGGCAGTCTTAGGATCATGCCATTTCTACGTTAAACAATTATAACTGCAGTAAAATGCATTTTATCATAATTTGGTATCCATATCTTTCCTACGGGTATATGGAGGTTTAATTCAAGACCAAATTTGGTATGTTTAAAAGCTACGGCCTAGAAGTACCTTCTTACTCTGTAAGATAAGTATTAAAAGTTCGATTAACAAACTGGGAATAAGACTAACCTAAAATGTGATGTGCATTTACAAGTGGGAATGAAAATTGGACTTTTTTTAAAAAAGATCCACATGGCATATCTATGATTGTAACAGGGTGCACATCTGAAACATTATTCCTTTAAGGTTTACAAGAATACAACAACCCATCACAGAGAAGAACAATCGTGGAAAAGAGAAATTACATTCAGGTTTACATATTTCTTCAATGGTTATACATATAGAAAATGTAGGATTTAAGTAGGGTTAAAGATTAACACTGCTCCACTCCTAAAATCTTTGTTGCTGGACATTCCTTTAGGCAATAAAACACAGTTCAACACATGGGGGAAGGGATTGCCAGAGAATGTTAGTGAACCTTCTCTAACTAAAACACTATTGATTAAAGAATACATTTCAAAACCACACCTCTAGAAAATCATAATTATATGATCAAACAAATTACTAACATGCATACAGGAAGGTCAAACCCAAATCTGAGTTACATACATTAAAACTATATTTCTATAGGAGGATGTTTGTGTGTGTGTGTGTGTGTGTCTGTGTGTAGAAAGTTTCAAGTTTCGTTATCTCTCTGTGGTCCAGAGAGGGGAAAGGGGGGGTTCGGAATGTCTCTGAGGTGAAATTAGTGTCGTAAAAGTCAATTGGCCGACTAGCTGGAGCCAAAGCCTGATTTGCACTCACGAGTTCAAAGTGCACCAGCTTTTGTATTCAGGAAGAAATGTTTTTAGCAACACAGAGTATTTGAATTTGTTAATTCAAACCAACGACGAATGATTCGATAGCCAATGTTGTTACAATATATATATATAAAAAGTTATCAAACACCTCACAGTCTTCACTGCATAAATTATAAATTAAATATAGATCAATCCTTATAAAAGCTACAAATGTTATTAAGTCAAGAGCAGTGAGTGATTTTTCTCTTTTTCTTTTGTTCTTTGATTATCATTAATGACAGACATCACAGCTTGTTAGGCTGCTGTCACTTTAAGACCTGAAGCACATGATGTGGATCCGGATCTGACATGCATCCGATGTCCTCACAACTCTTTATGTTCTTTTAAGACTTAATTTAACTAATTTAACTGTGCTTGCGAGGATAATCTGCGGGCATTTTGGCATAATTCTGTGAGTTTTTGTCCGTTCAAGCGCTGTATGAAGTTGCTTTCTGTGCGCACAAGTGTGTGTGTCAGACACAGACAGGAGATTCACAGATGCACATGCCTTCTCTTTTGTCAAGTCAAGTCAAGTCATCTTCATTTATATAGCGCTTTTAAAAATAGATTGTTCCAAAGCAGTTTTACATTGATAATAGGAAATTAAAGTAAAGTGTTTTGGCTTTATAGCAGCTCTAGAATAAAGTTATTGTCCAGCTAAAGTTAGTTTGATTGATTCACTTCCGTCACAACGATCATTAGTTATTAAGTTAGGGGCCGCTAACACGACACCGTTTAACAGAAAACTCTTTAAGTTCTTTCTGCGCAAACTTCAAAAACGCGAACCAGTGAGAATGCCGATGGCGTGCACATGCGTATTACGAGTTCAGTCTATAGGTATGTGCGTTTGAATATATGTGCGAAGGTGTGTAGTCCTTCCCTACAAATCAACCCTCAACATACTAGGCTACTTGCCTTAAAATTACATACTACTTTTATACTACATACTACTTGCCATATACTGGCCTTAAAATTGCCATATACTGGCCTTAAAATTAATAATACAGAATTTTTTTATTGCTTCTACGTAGCCACGCGAACCGGAATTATCCCGACAACGCTTTATCTGTAGATAGGTAAAGGGAGGGGAGGGAGGCCTTCACAGGGAAGAGCCTAGTTGACATTTCAGAACTGCACTGTCGTCGCGTCCAGGCACAGGTCCTTCATCAGATTTGGATACAGCCTGGATCCGGCGGACTGCGGTAAACCTTGGGATAAACAGAGAGACTAATATTAGCGTAGACGCCATTCTTCTTATGATGTAACGAGTACATCAGGATTTATGGGAAGCGTTCCCGGTTCCGGCTGACCTAATCTATGCAGCCTAACATTGAATTATAAAAAGTCTATAATGTGTTATGTGTATGCTAGGTCAAAGAGATGTGTTTTTAGTCTAGCTTTGAATTGACAGAGTGTGTCTGCTTCCCGGACAATGTTAGGAAGATTGTTCCAAAGTTTTGGTGCTAAATAGGAAAAGGATCTACCGCCAGCAGTTGATTTTGATATTCTAGGTATTATCAACTGGCCAGAATTTTGAGATTGCAATAGACGTGAAGGACTATAATGCGTTAAGAGCTTGCTCAAGTACTGCGGAGCTAAACCATTTAGTGCATTGTAAATAATCAGCAATATTTTAAAATTTATACGATGTTTAATAGGGAGCCAGTGCAGTGTTGACAGAACTGGGCTAATATGGTTATACTTTCTGGTTCTGGTAAGAACTCTAGCTGCTGTGTTTTGGACCAGCTGAAATTTGTTTATTAAGTGTGCAGGGCAACCACCCATAATAGCATTACAATAATCTAGACTTGATGTCATGAAGGCATGGACTAATTGTTCCGCATTTGTCAATGAGAGCATATGACGTAATTTAGATATATTTTTAAGATGGAAAAATGCGGTTTTACAGATACCAGACACGTGACTTTCAAATGAAAGATTGGTATCAAAGAGCACACCCAGGTTCCTAACCGATGACGAAGACTTGACAGAGCAGCCATCAAGTGTTAGACAGTATTCTAGATTATTACGTGAGGAAGTTTTTTGTCCAATAATTAGAATCTCTGTTTTTTTCAGAATTAAGTAGTAGGAAATTACTAGTCATCCAATTTTTTATATCACCTATGCATTCCTTTAATTTTGGGAATTGGTAAGTTTCGTCAGGGCGTGAAGAAATATAGAGCTGAGTATCATCAGCATAACAGTGAAAACTAATTCCATGCTTCTTAATGATATCTCCCAAGGGTAGCATGCACAGAGTGAAAAGCAATGGTGCTAGTACTGAGCCTTGTGGTATGCCATACTGAACTTGTGATCGATGAGACATCTCTTCATTTACTGCTACAAACTGATAACGGTCAGATAAGTATGATTTAAACCATGTTAATGCAATTCCACTAATGCCAACATAATTTTCAAATCTATTTAAAAGAATGTTGTGGTAAATAGTATCAAATGCAGCACTAAGATCGAGTAACACTAATAGAGAGATACAACCACGATCGGATGATAAGAGCAAATCATTTGTAACTAATGAGAGCAGTCTCAGTACTATGGTACGGTCTAAATCCTGACTGAAAATCCTCACAGATATAATTTCTTTCTAAAAAGGAACATAGTTGTGAGAATACCGCCTTTTCTAGTATCTTTGACAGAAAAGGTAGATTCGAGATCCGCCTGTAATTGACTAATTCTGTACGATCGTTTTGCGATAAGTTGCGTTTTTTTAACAAGCGGTTTAATCATAGCCAGCTTAAAAGTTTTTGGTATGTATCCTAATGACAAAGATGAATTAATGATATTAAGAAGAGGATCTATGACCTATAAGTGAAGAAGTTCATAAAGTCATTACTGCTGTGCTGCTTGGAAACTTCTGGGCTTGAAGCTTTATTTTTCATTAGTTTAGCCACTGTTTCAAATAAATACCTAGGGTTTTGTTTATTTTCTTCTAATAGGGTTGAAAAATAAGCAGATCTAGCAGCTTTTAAGGTCTCTCTGTATGCAATCGAGCTCTCTTTCCATGGAATGCGAAATACCTCTAGTTTTGTTTTCTTCCAGTTGCGCTCCATTTTTCTGGCTGCTCTCTTAAAGGGTCATGAAACCCTAAACCAAATTTTCTGAGATTTTAACAGAGGTATGTGTGTTGAACACCATTGAAGACAATGTTAGCATCTGTTAGATTTAATAGTAGGGGGGAAATGGTTAAATTGTAGTTTTTTTCCACTATTTTCATCTTCCGGGTTTAAAATCTTCATCGTGCCCACGTCACAGGCTGTGACGTGGCAGAGCACTATAGTACTTTGATGACTCATCGGTGTCTCATAATGTGTCTCATAGTTTTCTTATCCAATGAGAAGACACTTGCTCTTAGTTATGCATGACACCACGTGGAACTTTCCAATGACAGACATGTCAAACTGTGATATTGCGTAGTAGATGAGAGAGGCAATGATGGGATGCGCGTCTGTTTTCGTGGTGCAAAAGTTCCAGTGCATCTTTCCCCGCGATGCTGCCAGGGCTAGACTCTGGCTGCGGGTGGTTGGTTGGCCATCAACCACGGACACATCTAAACTATGTGTGTGTAGCAACCATTCAACTGGAGAATGGTGGACTTCGGCCTTGTACAGCAATGCAGGTTGCGTCTTGAGAGTGATGCGGTCCCGAGGACTTTTCTATCGCTTCAGAGGTGTGTGTGTGTGTGTGTGTGTGTGTGTGTGTGTGTGTGTGTGTGTGTGTCTAAAACGTTTTACTTGCCTTTTGTTAATCACTCATTATTAAAGTTTAGATATTTCGATAATACCTCAATTGTATGGAACATATGCTTAATTTGTGCAAATTTCTATGTCACTGGCCATCTTTATTATGTGGGTTTAGGGGGTGCGTAGGTCTAGGCTATGTACGGAACTTTTTTTTTTTAAGTGGAAAATTTATTATTTTCAAATATATGCATTTATAGTGTGTATATAAACAAATATATGTTTTATAATGACATGATTATACATGTATATTTATATGTTTTAAATACAATTACGATTACTGTAGGCTAATATATGTAGCTGTCAGCAAAGAGGGTCTTGGGCTGGGCAGGACCAACGGTGAAGAGGGCTTTAGGCTGGGCAGGACCAGCGGTGAAGAGGGCTTTGAGCTAAGCGGGACCAGCGGCGAAGGAAACTCTGGGCTGGACAGGACTGGCGCAGGATCAAGGACGGGACCAGCATATCAAGCGTCCTTGAGCTTGGGAAAGGCGCTATATAAATTAAACTTATTATTTTTATTATTATTATATCAGGGGAAACGCCCTTGGGAAGACTGGCTCTGGCTCTTGCTCGAAGACTGGCTCTGGCTCTTGCTCGACAGGGCAGGCGACTTCTTTAGTCGGAACTGGACTCGGAACTGGACTCGGAGCTGGACTCGGAGCTGGACTCGGAGCTGGACTCGGAGCTGGACTCGGAACTGGTTCTGGCTCATCTGGGCCAACGCCTGGCTCTGGCTCGGGGGGCATGACGCTCTCAGGTTCGGCGGGCATGACGCTCTCAGTCTCAGGCTCGGTGGGCATGACGCTCTCAGTCTCAGGCTCGGCTGGACTGGCATGAAGTGCAGGCTCGGCTGGACTGGCATGAAGTGAAGGCTCGGCAGGACTGAGGGTGGAAACATGTGGCTCAGGAGAGGATGGAGCTGAGGTAGCCGACAGGGAGGCATGTGCGGCCCAGACACACATAACAGCAGCAACATACAGGGAAAGGGTAGCCTCTTCAACCTCAACAGAACAGACATGAAGAGCTGACTGCTCAGGGGTGGCCTCCAGAATTTGGGGAATGCAGGAAGTCCTCTTTCTCCTCCGTTTACGAGAGCGAGGGGGCGCTGCAGCGAATGATGGCTCTGGGTCAACTGTGCAGGCGTCAGGCTCTGGATCAGCTGGGCCGATGAGAGGAGGGAGATCGGGCTGGACATGAAAATCTGTCTGGAAGCGAAGATCCGGCTGGACGTGGGCCGTCTCTGGCTGGGCAGGCTGGACGTAAATCGTCTCTGGCTGGGCAGGCTTGATGTCTCCCAAAGTGAGTGAAGAACCACACACCCACAATGTGCGGTCAATGAACTCCACGAATGTTAGGTGAATATAGTCCAACATCAGTATCTGGGTGAGAGGATCTTCCAAACCCCTCAAAAACTGCATCTTTAGATCCTCTTCATCCCAATTTACATCCTGAAACCAACTTACGTCCTGAAAGAGAACTAGGTAGAACTCAACATACTCCTCCAGAGTCCGATCACCCTGGAAGAGCATAGTGGATTCCGTGGGGTTCGTGGAAGCGCTGTCTGCGGGCTGTGTAGGATCCATAGCGGTATATGGTCAAGCCTTCTGCCAGGATACAGGCACGGAGACAGAGGTAAGTGAATCCAAACACAGCTTTATTCAAGCAAACAAGAGTGCAGGGTGAGTATTCAGTGAGATCAGGTGCAGATTCGGTGAAGATCACTCGGTGCAGGGCAGACAACAGGTGAGCATGTTCTCTTCAGGTTAGTTAATGTCAAGCAGTCACAGTTCATTGATACTTGTCTTTTCTCTTTCAGATGCGGTCGCTAGCAAACAAGTTCGGAGAAATCACAGGAAGCTCGGGAGGATGCAGGATCACAGGTAACATGGAATCAAGCAGGATTTCTGGAGACAGCGGAACAATGATACAGAGGTTAGTGCTTCACAGGTAAGTATACGTTACTTCTCGGAAATCTGGATGCATCAGAGACTCAGGAGACAATGGATCAAGGTCTGTTCCTGTTGGAGGCTTGACGTTGAACTGAGGTTGTGGTGAGTATTTTATAGAGCTTGCTGATGAGGCTGCTGATTGTGAACAGGTGCAGGTGATTATACTCAGGGGAGAGTAATTGCAGGTGCGCCAAAGAGGATTCTGGGGAATGTAGTGCAGAGATAGACGGTGAATGTGACAGTAGCAGGGCATTCAGTTACTTTTGAAAGGACAAAAATAAGGTGTCAGTGTATTTCATTAGACTAACTTTGCCAGCTATAAAAAAATCTAGCATTTCCTCACGTTTTACCACAGATTTTTAGTGACAGTTGATATGCATGGGCCACTGGCGATGACAGTTTCCCCCCTCCTCCCCTGCCCTGCCGTGCCATACCACACCCACTCCCCTCCCTTCTTCTCACAGCCATCCACGCCCATTTAAGTTGCATTTTTCAAAAAGATTGTGAGCTAGACTTGAGCTGAAAGAGGGGGGTTTCATGACCCTTTAAGGGCCCAAGTGTGCTCGTTGTACCACGGCGTTGCACTATATTTTCTTTAATCTTCTTTAAGCGCAACGGAGCAACTGTGTCTAAAGTGCTGGAAAAGAGAGAGTTAAAAGTTTCTGTCACAATATCGAGTTCTTCTAAGCTATCTGGGATGCTGAGATGATGAAACTGATCAGGAAGTTTATTAAAGGGGTCATATAATGGTACATGCACTTTTACAAGTTGATTGTACTGAAATGTGTGTTGGCAGTGCCTGTACACAACCATCATAAAATGATAAAAATCCATCCAGTGTTTTTTTTAAAATCAACTTGTATGTTTGACCCTCTCTGAAATCAAGCCGTTCGATTTTGTGACGTCACAAAATCGACGCCCCTCCCACGATTGGTGATTGACAGCAGCGTTTCAACACAGCTGTCTGTCATCATAGTCCGCACGTCATTGTTGATACCCTCACTGGAGCGCTGTCTATGAGCAGAATGGCGTCTGCGATTGTGGTGTTCTGTTCTTCTGTGTAATAAGGAACACAGCAGTCATTTTGATGTTCCTAAATCCGAACCGTTGAAGACACAGTGGCTGAGTTTTGTTTTTGAAGGGATATTCCCAAAGGATTGACGCGGGGATTCCCTCACGGGGATTCCCCACGATCAACATGCATTCATGTGTGCGCGAATCATTTCACACCAGACAGCTTTACAAACGAATAAAAACGGATCGGTACCAACGTGTTCCTGCTGAACCTCCAGAAGAAGTGAGTGTAATGTTTTATTAACCTTTATATTAATATTTGTATTAATCTTTGCAAATTTGCAAACCTTGCTGCACGCTTCACGATGAATGCATCTAAGGTTTACACTCAGGGTACATTACAGCATGTTTTCTATGTATGACGTTCTCAATATAATTCATAATCCCACGTTTATAATGAACAACGCGTTATGGTTGTTGCATTATTATTTCAAACGGTGTCCGCACAGAACAGAGGGGTGGGGTGAGCAAAGCTCATTATCATATAAAGACACATGCACTGAAACGGCGTGCTGAAAACAGAGCTGTTTTTGACCAAGTAAAATTAGTGTTTTCTTACAATACTACTGAGAATTTTGAATTAAAGTATATTACAAACTTTTAATTTAGACCCTAAAGAATCATATTAGCTTGTACAAAAATGGCATTATATGACCCCTTTAATAAAGCAATCTTTAGTGGCAGAAGTGATAGGTCTAACATATTTGTAACACGGAGTCGGCTATGCAGCTTTGGCTAAATGAAGTTTACACGAGACTAGATAATGATCCGAGATGTCATCACTCTGCTGCAGAATTTCAACGGCATCAACACTGATTCCGTGTGATAATATTAGATCTAGAGTATGATTACGACAATAAGTAGGTCCTGACACAACTCCAATAGAGTAAAGAATGTCTTTAAATGCCAGTTCCAATGCATCTTTTTTCGTTATCTACATGTATATTAAAATCACCAACAATTATGACTTTATCTGCAACCAGTGCTAACTCTGATAGAAAGTCTTCAAATTCTTTGATAAAGTCTGAATGGTGCCCTGGTGGCCTGTATACAGTAGCCAGCACAAATCTCAAACGTGATTTATCATTTACACTATATGTTGCTATATTAAGCACCAACACTTCAAAATAATTATATTTGAAAATAGACTTCTTAGTAATTCTAAAAATATTACTATAAATTACAGCAACACCTCCCCCTTTGCCTTTCAGACGAGGTTCATGTTTATAACAGTAATCTTGCGGGGTGGACTCATTTAAAGTAATGTAATCGTTTGGTTTTTGCCAGGTTTCTGTCAAACACAGCACATCTAGATTATAGTCTGTAATCATATCATTAACAATAAGTGCTTTTGAAGCAAGGGATATAATATTCAGTAACCCAAGCTTTATAATTTGCTCATTTGTATTATATATGTTTTTTATTTGTTGAACATCAATTAAATTTTTACCCTTAGATGGGTTTGGAAGTTTTTTGTATGTCCTAATTCGGGGAACAGACACAGTCTCTATATGATGATATCTAGGTGAAAGAGGCTCTATGTGATGGGATTTATCTGACCTTGGTGACGTGAGACAGCTAGCAGACGGTCGGTTTAGCCAGTCTGTCTGTTTCCTGACCTGAGCCACAGATTGTCATGTTTGAGCTCTAAGACTATGTGCCATATTACTAGAGAGAAGAGCAGCACCATCCCAGGAGGGATGAATACCATCTCTTTTCAACAGGTCAAGTCTGCCCCAAAACTTTTCCAATTGTCTGTAAATTCTATATTATTTTACGGACACCACTTAGACAACCAGCCATTGAGTGAGGACAATCTACTAAGTATCTCATCACTCTTGCGCACAGGAAGGGGGGGTTGTCTTATCATGCTTGAATGGATTAAAAGCATTCGCATGAATAAGAGCATGATCACATAATGTACCGCTAGACAAAAGATGACGGAGGAAAGCGGATGCCGTGTTAATTACGTTAAATATTTTTAACAAGCTAAACGTTAACGCTTTAATTTTTACAGCACTACTAATTTACTCTTTCAATAATTCAAGCACTTTTCAAGTACCTCTTCATAAATATGTCTGGTTTCAAATTTTCAGGGACTTAAATTTAAAAAAGTAAAAAAATATTTTTTTTTTCATTTTTGCTAAAATGCTTTTAGTGCAAAGGGTTCATAAACTGTATCTGTTTTAGTTTGGGTATGCCATTTCTTGGGATTTTTTCAAAAGTGGAGGTGAAGACTAACAGATTAAATTACATAGACAACTGTCTGATTTTGGCCCAGTCTGAGGAGCTTCCGCTTTGACATCAGCTTGTCATCCTCACTCATCTTGTATCTCTGGGGTTGAGACTCAACGCCAAGAAAATTGTTATCTCTCCTGCCCAGAGGACAACGTATTTAGGCTTAGTATGGTACTCAGTAACCATGTGGGCACAGCTGTCCCCCGTACATGTCGAGTCCATCTTCAACACCCTGAGCGATATTAGGCTAGGTCAGGAAATTACTTTCCATTACTTTCAAAGAGTTCTGGACCTTACATGAGACCGTTTCAGCTGTGGCTCAGAGCCAGGGGATTTCGTCCAAGGGCCCAGGTTTTAGAGCACAACATAGTACTGAATCAGCACTTTTAAAAGTATATAATGATATTTTATTAAGTGTTGATTCTGGAGCTTCTGCAATCTTGTGTTATTAGATCTTAGTGCAGCATTTGATACCATAGATAGATCATAGTATCTTGGTTTCCCGCCTGGAGCACTATGTTCGTTTCCGGGGAGTTGCCCTTCAGTGGATTAAGTATGATTTATCTAACAAGCTTTGCAGTTAATCTGGATGAATTTTTATCAGCTCCACTAACTTGTGGGGTTCCTCAAGGGTCCATTCTTACTCCTGTTTTGCTTTCATTATACACTCACCTAAAGGATTATTAGGAACACCATACTAATACTGTGTTTGACCCCCTTTCGCCTTCAGAACTACCTTAATTCTACGTGGCATTGATTCAACAAGGTCCTGAAAGCATTCTTTAGAAATGTTGGCCCATATTGATAGGATAGCATCTTGCAGTTGATGGAGATTTGTGGGATGCACATCCAGGGCACGAAGCTCCCGTTCCACCACATCCCAAAGATGCTCTATTGGGTTGAGATCTGGTGACTGTGGGGGCCATTTTAGTACAGTGAACTCATTGTCATGTTCAAGAAACCAATTTGAAATGATTCGAGCTTTGTGACATGGTGCATTATCCTGCTGGAAGTAGCCATCAGAGGATGGGTACATGGTGGTCATAAAGGGATGGACATGGTCAGAAACAATGCTCAGGTAGGCCGTGGCATTTAAATGATGCCCAATTGGCACTAAGGGGCCTAAAGTGTGCCAAGAGAACATCCCCCACACCATTACACCACCACCACCAGCCTGCACAGTGGTAACAAGGCATGATGGATCCATGTTCTCATTCTGTTTACGCCAAATTCTGACTCTACCATCTGAATGTCTCAACAGAAATCGAGACTCATCAGACCAGGCAACATTTTTCCAGTCTTCAACTGTCCAATTTTGGTGAGCTCGTGCAAATTGTAGCCTCTTTTTCCTATTTGTAGTGGAGATGAGTGGTACCCGGTGGGGTCTTCTGCTGTTGTAGCCCATCCGCCTCAAGGTTGTGCGTGTTGTGGCTTCACAAATGCTTTGCTGCATACCTCGGTTGTAACGAGTGGTTATTTCAGTCAAAGTTGCTCTTCTATCAGCTTGAATCAGTCGGCCCATTCTCCTCTGACCTCTAGCATCAACAAGGCATTTTCGCCCTCAGGACTGCCGCATACTGGATGTTTTTCCCTTTTCACACCATTCTTTGTAAACCCTAGAAATGGTTGTGCGTGAAAATCCCAGTAACTGAGCAGATTGTGAAATACTCAGACTGGCCCGTCTGGCACCAACAACCATGCCACGCTCAAAATTGCTTAAATTACCTTTCTTTCCCATTCTGACATTCAGTTTGGAGTTCAGGAGATTGTCTTGACCAGGACCACACCCCTAAATGCATTGAAGCAACTGCCATGTGATTGGTTGATTAGATAATTGCATTATTGAGAAATTGAACAGGTGTTCCTAATAATCCTTTAGGTGAGTGTATATGCTTCCTTTGGGATTTATTGTTAAGAAGTATGGTGTTTATTTTCATTGCTATGCTGACGATACGCAGATTTATTTGCCACTGCAACATAATGACAAGAGTGCCGTAACTCCTCTTTTAGCTTGTATAAATGACATAAAAAGCTGGATGTCCCTAATTTTTTCTAAAACTTAATGACAATGAAACAGAGGTCATTATATTTGGGCCATCCGATAATTTTGTGCCACCTAATCTCATTCTTGGTCCACTGGCCCCTCAGTTGTGAGAAATCTGGGTGTATTATTTGACAAAGCTTTTATATTTGGTAAGCAAATAAACGCTGTTGACTTCTGGCAAAAGTAAAGAGTTTTATTTCCATTAATGATCTTGAGAAAGTCATTCATGCCTTCAATTTTTCACAGCTTGACTATTTTAACTCTCTTTATATGGGAGTTAGCCTGACTGCACTGCTGCGTTTGCAGGCAGTCCAGAATGTGGCTGCTAGACTGTTGACAAATTCTCGCAAACATGAGCATATTAGCATATGGTTGCCTGTGCGTTTCAGAATTGAATATAAACTTTTTTTCTTTTTCTTTTTTGTAAATCATTAAATGGCTTGGTGCCACCATACCTTGCTGTCTTACTAAAACGGTACACATCTGCTAGATCTCTTAAGTCCTCTGATCAACTGCTCCTGACTATTCCCAGATCCAGACTGAAACTTAGGGGTTTGCATACCTTTGCATATCAGAATGGCTCCAACAATATCCATTTTTCGCAAGATGCTAATGACAAATGCTTCCCGCATGGGCTGGGGTGTGGTCGAAGATGGCCGGTCAGCCCAAGAGATCTGGAGAGGTTATCATCTCAATTGGCACATCAACCCTCTCGAATTGATGACTATATTTCTGACCCTGAAGTACTTACTCCAACAGTTAAGGCTATGTTAAGCTATGTCCTAGTGCGGGTGGACAACACTACTGTAGTCGCCTACAGAAATCACCAAGGCTCTAGAAGAAAGTCATTGTCCAGTTTAAGTAAGTTCAGCGTTGATTCATTTCCTCTGTAAAAATCATTAGTTATTAATTTAGGGGCCATTTACACAACACAGTTTTCAAATGAAAGCGTTCATTTACATGACAACGGCGTTTTGGTGGCCTGAGAATGCAAACTTTGAAACAGGTTTCAAAGTGAAAGTTTTTGAAAACGATACCGTTATCATCTCTGAGTGAACTTCAAAACTTGAATCTGTGAAAATGGTGATGGCATGCACATGTGTATTATGTGTTTAGTTTATTGGCATGCAAGTTTGAATGTGTATGTGCACAGGCTTGTAGTCTTTCTTAACAGAGTGACATTGCCAACTACTTTTCTGGCATGCATAATACAACACTTTTAGTCTTTTTTTTTGCATTTTATACTTTTTTGCTTTTATACAATAGATAAATAAATTTTCATCCAACTTGCTTTCCTTACAATACAACAATAAATAATCATAGAATAATTACCCCCATTTCATTCATTCATTCATAACAAATATAAGCAAAATAAAAGGCTCAAGGAAGGAGGAGCCCATCTTCTTCATCCCAGGACACAAAGATATCATTAACAATCCAAGCTTATTTTAACAAATGTGTTCTGTGTTTCTGATACATTTTAATTTGTTATACTATTAATTTGACTTTTTTAATGTTGTTGTTGTTGTTGTTTGTTTACTTATATCTTACAATATTTACAATGTTTGTCCTTCATTCCTCCTGCTCCGCCTTGGTCCTCCAAGCCAGTGGCGTCGCCCTGGTTCTCCATCCCTCTATCTCTGCCTTGGTTCCCAGCCTTCTTTTGACTCTGCCTGCCTTGGTCTTCCGTGTTTAGTTCCTGTTTTCTTTCCATTGCTAGTTTGTTTCCATAGTTACTAATATTATTATAATATTAACATGACTAATATTAACATTTATATTTGTTATATGTTAGACATTTCATGTCACATTTTATCTATGTATTTGTTACAAAATACAAAGTTGCAGTAAAATGTGCTTTTATAAAATCAATTCACAGATCATGTGAGTCAGTCAGTTTGATGCCATTTTGCCCATCATATGCTTTTTGGAATTCTTCTCTGGTTTAAGTAAAATCAGATAGCATTTTGGGAGAAAAATGCAGAAAAGTAAGCCAAAACTTGAAGCTAAAATAGCAAATATCTCTACTGCCACAGTAAATTTTCCAGGAGAGCTTACATAAGCTGGAATAAAAGCAATCCATACAGCACAGAATATGAGCATACTGAATGTGATGAATTTGGCTTCATTGAACTTATCAGGCAATTTACGGCCCAAAAAAGCCAAAATGAAACACAAAAGTGCAAGAAATCCTACATAACCTAGTACAGCCCAGAAACCTATATATGAACCTACATCACACTCTAAAATGATCTTTTCCTTGAAATAATTTAGATTTTTAAAGGGAAAGGGTGGAGATATTGTTAACCAAAGCACACAGATAAGTACTTGTATGAGTGTGAAACCAAGAACACTGAGCCTTTGTTGAGGAGGCCCAAACCATTTCATGACATTACTTCCTGGAAGTGTGGCTCTGAAGGCCATTAACACCACTATAGTTTTCCCCAGAACACAAGAGATACATAGAACAAAAGTGATCCCAAATGCTGTGTGACGCAACAGACAGGACCACTCAGTGGGCCGACCAATGAAAGTAAGTGAACAGAGAAAACACAATATCAGTGAAAACAGGAGCAGGAAGCTCAATTCTGAGTTGTTGGCTTTCACAATTGCGGTATTTTTATATCTGAAGAATATGAATGCAATTATCATTGTTAAAACTGCACCAACAATTGAAATTGTTGTAAGCAAGATTCCCATGATCTCCTCAAAAGACAAAAATTCAGTCTCCTTCTCAACACATCCATCCTTTTGCAGATTTGACCAGAAGTCTTGATGGCACCGCAGGCATGTTATAGAATCTATATTAGGTGCGATAAATAAAATAATATTTAAAATAAATGTACCACAAATAAAGATTAGATAGATTCAGCAAACTTCTGAAATTATTCCATTGAACATTTAGATAACTTTGCCAAGTTGTAGCTATATTTACTCTGAGACCGTCCTTTTTATTCATTTATACTAGACCTGTAGTGTTACTGATTTCTCCCTCTGTGCATGGTATGCAGTCATAACAACATATATGTTTTCCTTTCTTCACAGCTTTCCTAGTGCCAGGGGGGCAGCTCTCACTGCACACAGACCCCGGGACCTGTAACATGGATTTCAACTTTATACACTTTTTGAACATATTACTGTATGTATACAATTATAAGATTCATTATCATCACCACACATAATATACTTAATGTTATGGCATTTAACATTTTATCCTCACCTTTGTTATATTATTTGCCCATACAATTGAAGCCATATTCACTGCCAAATGATCTTTCATTGGAAGAGAGGCATCATAAAGGCCAACAGTGACAAATTCATCATGTTTTTTTGTACTTGGTTGCCAATTTATTACCTCATATTTTGCCACTACCTCACCATTCTCATCAAAGTAAATCTCTTCGCCATCTTTGGTTTTGAAACGCACCTTCCGTAGGTGCTTCAGAAACTGACAAAAAATACAGTATTTAAAAATATTTAACTAGTCGTTGGCTGAAATGTTTTATTCAAGAAATCGTTTGAGTTCATTTTTAGTCTATACAATAAAATTGTATAACAGTCCATCCAATTTTAATAAAGTTCTTCACAAAATATTTACTTAGTGTTAACCCACTTTCAAATGATCAATCTGTTTCTTTGAGGCACATTTTTCCTTGCAGCCCAGAAGGTCATGCAGTGTATGAGCAACAGCATATACTCCTTTGTACACATTGCTGAAGATGGGCATTAATGACATGTCTGTGAAAGTGTTTTGCATCTGGGATGGTTCCTCCTTTCCTGTACATGCAGTTGTGGACACTGAATCATTCTTGGTGGGGTATTTACACTGAAACAGGGCTTCCCAGAGCTCAGTAAAAATAGCACTTCCTGAAGACTTCAGTGGCTTAATGTCTAGAATAAATTCCTTTAGACCGGTCACCTGTGTTTTGGGTATTGCAAGACCAATGGCCCCTTGTAGAATGTGGTGCTTATCCAGACTGGCAATGACAGAATCAGAGATCCAGCCTTCTGTACCTACCCACTGGTAACCAGTAATATTGTATTCAACAAATTTATGCAGCAGAACTTCCAAGTCCCAGTGCACAAGAAATCCCACAATAACTCGCGAAGTAGAGCTTTTAATCTGCTCAATTATCCTCATTACTTTATCTTCAGGATAGGTTCTAAAAAATGGGAGAGAATATTCCAAACAGATACCCATCTGTTCAGCTACCTTTATGAAAGTGGCCATCCCATTATTACCATAATCATCATCTGTTCTTATGGCTCCCACCCAGGTCCATCCAAAGTGTCTAACCAGTTCTGCCAGTGCCCTGCTCTGGTAGTAATCACTTGTAATAGTTCGAAGAAATGAAGGATATTTGGTTTTGTCACTGAGACACTCACAGGTGGCATAGTGACTGATCTAAGAAACAATTAAATAGTGTGACATGTTATTTAGTAATCATGAGTGGCTTACATTTTCTGAATGAAAATATTTATTTTTTTAATAAATGTACCTGCTGCTATTATTATTATTATTATTAGTGGTGGTGGTTGTTATAAAAATTAACAATACTTAAATAAAATAACTTGACTGCCATATAGGAACTACTTGTCAAAAAGAGGAATTAATACCATCGGAAGACTGAATGGTCCAATACTTTTTGCCATCGCCATGCATGCTGATGAGGTTGTGTCTCCTAGTATGGTTTGTGCATATGTTTGCTTCGTGCAGGGTCCATCGGAGGTTGTGTTCTCATGTCCATTAGCAAGAGCCATAGTTACTCTGACAGCCATTGCCATTGAACCGCATGTGTCATAGATCTTGTAGCCTAATGAGACCCCAGGTAGCAAAGTGGAACTGTTATTGATTTCCTCAACAGCGAAAAGCATGGATTGCACATACTGGAAGTCTCTATAGTTAAGACTTGGTTAGGAAAAAAAAAAAAAAAAAAAAAAAACATTCATTACATTTGGCTGAATCATAATATCATATTTCAATATTCTAAAGCTATATATAGTGAAACTTTTAGTCATGTCTAAATTTTGTTGATTTGGTGAGAACATTTATGTAAAGATTTTGAAATATACTGATTTAGGTGTTGCCTACCTGACACACTTCAGTGGAGGTGGTGTAACAGAATATGTTAGTTGTCTGATCTCCCAGCTGCTATGAAAAGAGAAAACACCTCCAATTATGATGTCTCCATCTTTCCATAACTGAGGGTATACAGGCTGTCCTTGCAGAGTACAGGTAGTTTCATTAGCTCTGGTGAAAGTAATGATGGTCATTACTACGTGCATGAGTGCAAAGAATGGCTCCATCCACCCACTGAATAGATGAAACTCAGAGACGTGGCAAGTATGAAATTGCAATGGGTTGAACAGGAAGGATTTTGTGATATTTATAGCGATGAATGGTACTAAACCTCATTGGGAAAATAGTTGGACATTTTATGAAGGAGGTGCTCTATCCTGACATGAAGGCTGTAAAAAAAATCAAGCATGTTTTACACGTTTTTTTAGTCTAATCTTTATTTTGTATGATCATTATTTAGAAATTAGAGTTTGCTGTCATTTGAGCAGTACACTTTAATTTTCGTTGCTGATGTTGGCCATTATTAACATTATGAAGTCTATTCTTTAGTTTGGTGAACATAACCAAAAATCCTTTCATGATTGTACTATATACATATATTTGCTAGAAAAATAAATAAATACAAAATAAAAATAAATAAAATTAATAAAATAAAATAAAAATAAATTACACACACTAAAATCTATATAGAATGTGTTGGTGCAGTAATATGTTTCATTCTCTCAACATTAACGGTTCAAACAGGTTCAAAACCTGCATATGTATACAACTTGTATTAAACCAATCAAAATAATAATAATAATAATAATATGTTTATTTTTTATAACACCTTTCAAGAACCCAAGGTCGCTTCACAAAATAATACAAATAGTAGACAGACAAAAGAAACAAGCAATCAGCTTATTAGGCTATATCAAGCAAACAAACAGAAAAGCAGATGGAAACAAGCAGACACTACAAATAATGAACATAAGTCAAAGATAACAAACATATAAGCCTTTTTAGTAACATATAAATTTTGGCAAGTATGTAAAATAAAATAAAGGTGAGAGAGTGGTAGACAGAGAAATAGAATTGAAGATTATGTATTGAGCATGGTAAATATATGAGTTTTAAGGTTTGATTTGAAGATCTGGAGGTTGTCGATGGCACGAAGATTAGGGGCAGTTTATTCCATAGCTTAGGGCCTACAACACTAAAAGCCCTACCACCCACAGTAGATAGTTTAAACCTGGGGACGACAAGCAAATTTTCGTTGCTAGATCTAAGAGTCCGGGTAGGAAGGAATGGTTTATATGGTTACAAGGTATGGTAAATATTACATATGCATATCTGTACAGGTATATCAGAAACTGGGGCACATTTAGATACATTTTATTATGTGACTTCTGAGATCGGAGCATGGCACTACAAAGAACATTGCCACACTAGGCAAATATGAACAACTAGAAAAAAAAGTTTGTTGAGACAGACTTTAAGTTGGCTTGAGAAAGCCGGACCAGAGAGTTTGAAGAAGTTAAAAGTAGTTAGAAGTAGAGCTCTCAACGGGCCTGAAAATTACAACCCGACCCGACCCGGCCCGTGGCTTTTAAAGCCCGGACCCGATGTAACCCGACACATCAACATGAATTATCTGCCCAAACCCGGCCCGCGGCCTGACGTCGCGTCAGATTTTTTTTTTTCTCATACACGTATTATCATGACCAGCAGACGGGAATTCAAATCAACCTTTAATGTTCACGCCTTTTAACAATACAAACAATACAAACAACTGAAACAATAAACTTTAAATATATAAATAGGCTGTAGTAGCGACGGTGAATTCACCTGCGGCAAGTTTACTTTTCACCAACTCCATCTTCTTCTCTCCAGGCTAAAGGCATGCACGCAGCGGCGTCAGGTCTGCCCCCGCCCCTCTCCATGATGCACGTTGCTCGCAGCAGCCAGACTTTCTTTACGGTGAACAGCAGCGATGATTAATAAATGTTTTTTTTGTTTTTTTTTCACTGAGCGGAAAAGATTAAGCCCGAGGTCCGACCCGACCTGAGTCATTTGATTATATTTTCGACCCGAACCTGCGGGTCCCGTCGGGTTTGTCGGGCCGACCCGACCCGTTGAGAACTCTAGTTAGAAGTTTAAAGTAGTTAGAAGTTTAAAGTAGTTTAAATTTTGATTGATAAATTTGTTAGAAAGAAAGAATAGTTAGAAAGAAATAAAAAAGATAAGTTAGAAAGAAAAAAGAAAGATTAGTTAGAAAGAAAAAAAGATTAGTTAGAAAGAAAGAAAGATTAGTTAGAAAGAAAGAAAAAAGATTAGTTAGAAAGAAAAAGAAAGAAAGATTAGTTAGAAAGAAAGATAGATTAGTTAGAAAGAAAGAAAGAAAGATAAGTTAAAAAGAAAGATTAGTTAGAAAGATAGATTAGAAAGAAAGATTAGTTAGAAAGAATGAAAGAAAAAAAGACAGATTAGTTAGAAAGAAAGAAAGATTAGTTAGAAAGAAAGATTAGTTAGAAAGAAAGAAAGAAAGAAAGATTAGTCAGAAAGAAAGAAAAGTTAGAAAGAAGGGAAAAAGAAAGAAAGATTAGTTAGAAAGAAAGAAAGAAAGAATGAATAAAAGAAAGAATGGTGGATTAGCGTAGTTAGTCAGAAAGAAAGAAAGATGGATTAGTTAAAAAGAAAGAAAGAAAAATAGATTAGTTAGAATGAAAGAAAGAAAGACTGATTAGTTAGAAAGATAGATTAGTAAGAAAGAAAGAAAGATTAGTTAGAAAAAAGATTGAAAGAAAGAAAGATTAGTTAGAATGAAAGAAAGAAAGAAAGAAAGACAGATTAGTTAGAAAGAAAACAAGCAAGAAAGAAAGAAAGAAAGATTAGTTAGAAAGAAAGAAAGAAAGAAAGATTAGTTAGAAAGAAAGAAAGAAAGATTAGGTAGAAAGACAAAAATGAAAGAAAGAAAGAAAGAAAGAAAAAGATTAGGTAGAAAGAAAGAAAGAAAGAAAGAAAGAAAGAAAGAAAGAAAGAAAGAGAAAGAAAGAAATAATGGTGGATTAGTTAGTTAGAAAGAAAGATGGATTAGTTAGAAAGAAAGAAAGATGGATTAGTTAAAAAAAGAAAAATAGATTAGTTAGAATGAAAGAAAGACTGATTAGTTAGAAAGATAGATTAGTAAGAGAGAAAGAAAAATGTATTAGTTAGAAAGAAAGAAAGAAAGAAACTAAGAGAAAGAAAGAAAGATTAGTTAGAAAAAAGAAAGAAAGAAAGAGAAATAAATAAAGAAAGAAAGGTGGATTAGTCAGAAAGAAAGATAGATTAGCTAGAATGAAAGAATGAAAGGTGGATTAGTTAGAAAGAAAGAAAGATGGATTAGTTAGAAAGAAAGAAAGAAAGAAAGAAAGATGGATTAGTTAGAAAGAAAGAAAGATGGATTAGTTAAAAAGACAGAAAGAAAAATAGATTAGGTAGAATGAAAGAAAGACTGATTAGTTAGAAAGAAAGATAGATTAGTAAGAAAGAAAGAAAGAATGGTGGATCAGTTAGTTAGAAAGAAA
This sequence comes from Squalius cephalus, assembly GCF_949319135.1. Taxonomy (NCBI): domain Eukaryota; kingdom Metazoa; phylum Chordata; class Actinopteri; order Cypriniformes; family Leuciscidae; genus Squalius; species Squalius cephalus. The sequence goes on from NC_137127.1 coordinate 24,135,685, forward strand.
TAAAGATTAGTTAGAAAGAAAGAAAGATAGATTAGTTAAAAAGAAAGAAAGAAAGAAAGAAAGAAAGAAAGAAAGAAAGAAAAAGGTGGATTAGTCAGAAAGAAAGATAGATTAGCTAGAATGAAAGAAAGAAAGAAAGAAAGAAAGAAAGAAAGAAAGAAAGAAAGAAAAAGGTGGATTAGTCAGAAAGAAAGATAGATTAGCTAGAATGAAAGAAAGAATGAACGGTGGATTAGTTAGTTAGAAAGAAAGAAAGATGGATTAGTTAGAAAGAAAGAAAGAAAGAAAGAAAGAAAGAAAGAAAGATGGATTAGTTAGAAAGAAAGAAAGAAAGAAAGATTGATTAATTAGAAAGATGGATTAGTTAGAAAGAAAGAAAGATGGATTAGTTAGAAAGAAAGAAAGATGGATTAGTTAGAAAGAAAGAAAGATTGATTAGTTAGAAAGAAAGAAAGAAAGAAAGAAAGAAAGATGGATTAGTTAAAAAGTAAGATAGATTAGTTAAAAAGTAAGATAGATTAGTTAAAAAGAAATATATATTAGTTAGAAAGAAATAATGGTGGAATAGTTAGAAAGAAAGAAAGATGGATTAGTTAAAAATAAAGAAAGATAGATTAGTTAGCAAGAAAGATAGATGGATTAGTTAAAAAGAAAGAAAGAAAGACTGATTAGAATGAAAGAAAGACTGATTAGTTAGAATGAAAGATAGAAAGAAAGAAAGAAAGAAAGAAAGAAAGATGGAAAAGTTAGAAAGAAAGAGATTAGTTAGAAAGAAAGATAGATTAATTAGAAAGAAAGATGGATTAGTTAGAAAAAAAGAAAGATGGATTGGTTAGTTAGAAAGAATGAAAGATGGATTAGTTAGAAAGAAAGATGGATTAGTAAAAAGAAAGATAGATTAGTTAGAAAGAAATATAGATTAATTAGAAAGAAAGATGGATTAGTTAGAAAAAAAGAAAGATGGATTGGTTAGTTAGAAAGAATGAAAGATGGATTAGTTAGAAAGAAAGAAAGAAAGAAAGATGGATTAGTTAGAAAGAAAGAAAGAAAGAAAGAATGAAAGAAAGAAAGATGGATTAGTTAGAAAGATGGATTAGTTAGAAAGAAAGATGGATTAGTTAGACAGAAAGAAAGATTGATTAGTTAGTTAGAAAGAGATTGATTAGTTAGAAAGAAAGAAAGAAAGATGGATTAGTTAGAAAGAAAGAAAGATGGATTAGTTAGAAAGAAAGAAAGATGGATTAGTTAAAAAGTAAGATAGATTAGTTAAAAAGAAATATATATTAGTTTGAAAGAAAGAAAGAATGGTGGATTAGTTAGAAAGAAAGAAAGATAGATTAGTTAGCAAGAAAGATAGATGGATTGGTTAAAAAGAAAGAAAGAAAGACTGATTAGAATGAAAGAAAGAAAGATAGATTAGTTAGCAAGAAAGATAGATGGATTGGTTAAAAAGAAAGAAAGAAAGACTGATTAGAATGAAAGAAAGACTGATTAGTTAGAATGAAAGATAGATTAGTAAGAGAGAGAAAAAAGATTGATTAGTTAGAAAGAAAGAAAGAAAGAAAGAAAGATGGAAAAGTTAGAAAGAAAGATAGATTAGTTAGAAAGAAAGATGGATTAGTTAGAAAGAAAGATGGATTAGTTAAAAAGAAAGATAGATTAGTTAGAAAGAAAGATAGATTAATTAGAAAGAAAGATGGATTAGTTAAAAAAAGAAAGATGGATTGGTTAGTTAGAAAGAATGAAAGATGGATTAGTTAGAAAGAAAGAAAGAAAGAAAGAAAGAAAGAAAGAAAGAAAGAAAGATGGATTAGTTAGAAAGAAAGAGAAAGAAAGAAAGAAAGAAAGAAAGAAAGAAAGAAAGAAAGAAAGAAAGAAAGAAATATGGATTAGTTAGAAAGATGGATTAGTTAGAAAGAAAGAAAGATGGATTAGTTAGACAGAAAGAAAGATTGATTAGTTAGAAAGAAAGAAAGAAAGAAAGAAAGAAATAAAGAAAGAAAGAAAGATGGAAAAGTTAGAAAGAAAGATAGATTAGTTAGAAAGAAAGATAGATTAGATAGAAGGATAAATAGATAGATTAGTTAGAAAGATAGATTAGTTAGAAAGAAAGATGGATTAGTTAGAAAAAAGAAAGATGGATTGGTTAGTTAGAAAGAATGAAAGATGGATTAGTTAGAAAGAAAGATGGATTAGTTAAAAAGAAAGACTGATTAGTTAGAAAGAAAGAAAGATAGATTAGTAAGAAAGATAGATTAGATAGAAAGAGATTAGTTAGAAAGAAAGAAAGATAGATTATTTAGAATGAAAGAAAGAAAGATATATTAGTAAGAAAGAAAGAAAGAAAGATGGATTGGTTAGTTAGAAAGAAAGAAAGAAAGAAAGAAAGAAAGAAAGATGGATTAGTTAGAATGAAAGATGGATTAGTTAGAAAGAAAGAAAGATGGATTAGTTAAAAAGAAAGAAAGAAAGATGGATTGGTTAGTTAGAAAGAAAGATAGATGGATTAGTTAAAAAGAAAGAAAAAAGATTGATTAGTTAGAAAGAAAGAAAGAAAGATGGATTGGTTAGTTAGAAAGAAAGAAAGAAAGAAAGAAAGAAAGAAAGAAAGAAAGAAAGAAAGATGGATTAGTTAGAATGAAAGATGGATTAGTTAGAAAGAAAGAAAGATGGATTGGTTAGTTAGAAAGAAAGATAGATGGATTAGTTAAAAAGAAAGAAAAAAGATTGATTAGTTAGAAAGAAAGAAAGAAAGAAAGATGGAAAGATGGATTAGTTAGAAAGAAAGATAGATTAGATAGAAGGATAAATAGATAGATTAGTTAGAAAGATAGATTAGTTAGTTAGAAAGAAAGAAAGATAGATTAGTTAGAAAGAAAGATGTATTAGTTAGAAAGAAAGAAAGATGGATTGGTTAGTTAGAAAGAATGAAAGACGGATTAGTTAGAAAGAAAGAAAGATGTATTAGTTAGAAAGAAAGAAAGATGGATTAGTTAAAAAGAAAGGTAGATTAGTTAGAATGAAAGAAAGAAAGTTAGATAGATAGTGTAGCAACAATGACATCTGCTTTTCACATTAAGTGAATCATGTGATGTCGAACACATCGTCTTTGTCCTTAGGAAAACAGCGCTGGTTAATAATTCCCCACGGGGCAATTTACCAGCGCCCGTGTGGCTGGTACCCCCATGACCTTCCCCCCGACTTTACAGTCTCGTGACATTCCAAACACACACACACACCCCCACACACACGCACACACACACACACACACACACACACACACACACACACCAAGAGACCAACCTTTGTGTGTAACTCAGGATAAGCAATATTTATTTTAAATATATGTACAATTCCATTATGCATGTGTGGTTAGTTTACCTTATAATAGAGGTGTGGTTTCTAATGTGCAGTTTTGAATTCTAAGTGTCTATCGAAAGAATGTTTCTCCCAATTTAGGGTCTCAAATAGAATCATGGTTTTGTAACCCTGCCTCAGACCATAAAACTTTACGACCCAGGAAAGCAGACATTCCAAGTGAGTCACGTCCCAAACGCACCACACACACACACAGATTTTCCATTGACTTACCCACATAGGACATTACCAAAATGTTGATATATTTCTGAGGTGCCTTTTGTTATGACCATGTCATATTGGGGTGTCTACGATTTTGTCATGTGGTAATCAAAACTTTAAATGTGTGTAATTCTGCATATCTCCTGTAACTTCGCATTTCTACAACCTTCATGTGATGCGTTTGATATCTCTGTAATTCTCTCAATCTAACAGAGTCGAATTCCAATAGCAGAATGCAGTAATATACATTGTTTACACATTTCATATTTCTGGAACCGAAAGGCTTAAGTCAATCGTCACTGTAACTCGAGCCAGGAGACCGTTCCAAACGAACAAAGGGGTCTTCCCGCTAGAAAAATCTCGACAGATGATTCGTCCTCCACGAAGAAGGGGACGGTACATGGGACACTGATAAAAGTCCAAACCTTCAGTTTCCTCTCTCTCTTCTCTCATCGATTGCTCTGACCTCCTCCTCTCCTCCCCTGCAACGCTTCTCCAATGAACATCTGGAAAGGCTCTCCGGCCTTCTCCTCGGACGAACACATGTTCGAGTCGTAGCTGCCGTTCTTTGCAACTAAGCTCATACGTGCCTTTCCCCTCCAAAAGGGAAACGATCTGAACTTTCTCGGTAACGTTAAATTCAAGAGAGCCTTTACATCATCTTGCGAAACGACCCAGAAGACGAAGCTAGACGCAAACCAGTCGGACACGCGCACGCGCGCGTCCCTTTTCCAGCATCGCACTGAAAGAGTACAACATCTCGCAAGTATCTCTCAATCTAAAAGCTGATTTCCTGGTGTCTATCTCTTAGGTCTGTGAATTAAGTTACCCTTTTTCCTCTTCTCTTTCTTTCTTTCTTTCTTTCATTTCATTTTATTCTGATCACGTATTTTCTTGTTTGGTTAAATGTTTGTTTGTTTTATTGTTTGTATCTTTACGTACGTTTGTATTTGTAGCTCATATAATCTCTAGTGTTACATTTATTAAAATCCATATATACTTTTAACTGTCTCTGTGTTTGAAAGCCCGCTTTTATAAAGTCAATGAAACAAAAGATCTAGCTACAAGCTCGATATTACAGACTACATTGAGTAGTTTTAATTAATAAACTCAGAAAGTTTGATGTTCGTGGCCAGAAGATAAACTTTCTCGGAGTTTGTAAATAGATACCCCTTCTTAACTGTGATAATCTTACATTTATTCGCTGGACGAATGATTGATGACCAGACCAGTTACAGAACAAGGTAATCTCGATAATTGATAAAGTAAATGTACATGCGATTTCTGAATTATTATGACCATGAGTTATAATTATTAATATTTCCAAAATCCCCTATATCCTTGAGCTAATTCACATTTACCCAGAGTCGTATTTGTTACAATAGATAGATAGATAGATAGATAGATAGATAGATAGATAGATAGATAGATAGTTTAATTGAGTCTAGGGATTCAGGGAGTTTAGATTTGAGTTTTTGGCTTGTACACTAATGGGCCACCGTAGTCTTGGCTCAATTTGAGCAGTCTGCAATGTAAGTCTATGGGATTTTTATGATATTTAATATTAATTTTTAAGAAAACTGAAAGTCAAATCAGTCTGAAAAGATATAGCACACCAAGTCAGAACAGTCTGAAAGTCTGACCAGAGTTTGGAGTTTGTAGAGTTAAAGCTGTAGGAGGAGTTAGTGTCAGAACATTTTGGGTCAGAAGAATAAGAATAACTAGATTAAAAAGTTCGTCGAGACAAACTTTAAGTTGGCTTGAGAAAGCCGGACCAGAAAGTTTGAAGAAGTTTAAATTAGTTTGAAGTTTAAATTAGCTTAAAGTTTTAATTAGTTTAAAGTTTTAAGTAGTTTAAAGTTTAAATTAGTTTGAAGTTTAAATTAGCTTAAAGTTCAAATTAATTTAAAGTTTAAAATAGTTTAAAGTTAAAAAGTTGTTGGGGGTTTTCTAGTGAGTTGCTAAGGTGTTCTGGGTGGTTGCTATGCTGTTGCTAGGTGGTTGCTAGGGTATTCTGTTTGTTGCTAGGGTGTTCTGGGTGGTTGCTAGGGTGTTGCTAGGGTGTTCTGGGTGGTTGCTATGCTGTTGCTAGGTGGTTGCTAGGGTGTTCTGGGTGGTTGCTAGGGTGTTGCTATGTAGTTGCTAAGGTATTTTGTGTGGTTGGTAGGCGGTTGTTAGGGTGTTCTGGGTGGTTGCTAGGCGGTTGCTAGGATGTTCTGGGTGGTTGCAAGGGTGTTGCTAAGCGGTTGCTAGGGTATTTTGGGTGGTTGCTAGGGTGTTGCTAGGCGGTTGCTAAGGTATTTTGGGTGGTTGCTAAGCGGTTGCTAGGGTGTTCTGGGTGGTTGCTATGGTGTTGCTAGGCGGTTGCTAAGGTATTTTGGGTGGTTGCTAGGGTGTTGCTAGGGTGTTCTGGGTGGTTGCTATGGTGTTGCTAGGCAGTTGCTAAGGTATTCTGGGTGGTTGCTAGGTGGTTGCTAGGGTGTTCTGGGTGGTTGCTATGCTGTTGCTAGGTGGTTGCTAGGGTATTCTGGTTGGTTGCTAGGGTGTTCTGGGTGGTTGCTATGGTGTTGCTAGGCGGTTGCTAGGGTATTCTGGGTGGTTGCTAGGCAGTTGCTATGGTGTTACTAGGTGGTTGGTAGTTGTCACAGATGGTTACTATGGAGTTTTTATAGAGTTCTTAGCATGATCTTGACATGATTTAGCATTTAACTAATCGCTATTAGCATGTAGCTATTCACTGCTAGCATGTGTAGCATGTTGGAAGTGCTGTTTGCTAGCATGAGTCAAAAGAGCCAAACCTCATCTCTATACGATGTTCTGATACAGAGATATAGGTCTTGCAAAACGGTTGCTAGGGTACTCTAGTTTGGTTACTATGGAGTTGCTTGGGAGCTGGGAGTTTTAAACGTAAGAAGTTTAAAGTGGTTTGAAGTTTAAAGTAGTTTACAGTAGTTTGAAGTTCATGACAGATAGATAGATAAATAAGTTAGATAGATACACACACACACGCGCACACACACGCACACTCAAGAGTTTATGAGTTTAGAGTTTATAAGTGTATCAATTGATGAGTTTATAAGTGTATGAGTTTTTGAGTTTATAAATTTAAATGAGTTTAGAGTTTATAAGTTTAAATGAGTTTAAGAGTTCAGAGTTTATTAATTTATGAGTTTAAGAGTTCATAAGTCTATGAATTCATGAGTTTATAAGTTAATTAGTTTATAAGTGTATGAGTTTAGGGTTTATTAGTTTAAATGAGTCTCATTGGCTCATATAGTATATAGAACGGCAGTTTTGTTTAGTCTTCAAGGTGTTTAGATTAAAATTTTTGTCGGTTGGTGAGTTTGAATCTGGATTTGAATTTTTTAGAACTCCCCAATGTAAGTCAATGGGAGTTTTTCTGAGTTTTGATCGTCATTTTTAGGAAAACCGTAAGTCCGATCAGTCTGAAAAGATATAGCACACCGAGTCAGATCAGTTTGAGTGTCTGTGCCGAGTTTGGAGTATGTAGAGTTAAAGCTCTAGGAGGAGTTTGAGTTGTAAATTTTTCGCTCAGAAAAAGAATAATAACTAGATGCAAAAGTTCGTCGAGACAAACTTTAAGTTGGCTTGAGAAAGTTTGGACCAGAACGTTTTTTTGCTAGGCGGTTGCTAGGGTGTTCTGGGTGGTTGCTATGGTGTTGCTAGGCGGTTGCTAGGGTGTTCTGGGTGGTTGCTAGGCGGTTGCTAGGGTGTTCTGGGTGGTTGCTATGGTGTTGCTAGGCGGTTGCTAGGGTGTTCTGGGTGGTTGCTATGGTGTTGCTAGGCGGTTGCTAAGGTATTTTGGGTGGTTGCTAGGCGGTTGCTAGGGTGTTCTGGGTGGTTGCTATGGTGTTGCTAGGCGGTTGCTAGGGTGTTCTGGGTGGTTGCTAGGTGGTTGCTAGGGTGTTCTGGGTGGTTGCTATGGTGTTGCTAGGCGGTTGCTAGGGTATTCTGGGTGGTTGCTAAACGGTTGCTAAGGTATTTTGGGTGGTTGCTAGGCGGTTGCTAGGGTGTTCTGGGTGGTTGCTAGGGTGTTGCTAGGCGGTTGCAAGGGTGTTCTGGGTGGTTGCTAGGTGGTTGCTAGGGTGTTTTGGGTGGTTGCTAGGCGGTTGCTAGGGTATTCTGGTTGGTTGCTAGGGTGTTTTGGGTGGTTGCTAGGGTGTTCTGGGTGGTTGCTATGGTGTTACTAGGTGGTTGCTAGGGTATTCTGGTTGGTTGCTATTGTGTTCTGGGTGGTTGCTAGGTGGTTGCTAGGGTGTTTTGAGTGGTTGCTAGGCGGTTGCTAGGGTATTCTGGTTGGTTGCTAGGGTATTTTGGGTGGTTGCTAAGGTGTTCTGGGTGGTTGCTAGGCGGTTGCTAGGGTGTTCTGGGTGGTTGCTATGGTGTTGCTAGGCGGTTGCTAGGGTGTTCTGGGTGGTTGCTAGGCGGTTGCTAGGGTGTTCTGGGTGGTTGCTATGGTGTTGATAGGCGGTTGCTAGGGTATTCTGGGTGGTTGCTAGGCGGTTGCTAAGGTATTTTGGGTGGTTGCTAGGCGGTTGCTAGGGTGTTCTGGGTGGTTGCTAGGCGGTTGCTAGGGTGTTCTGGGTAGTTGCTATGGTTTTGCTAGGCGGTTGCTAGGGTGTTCTGGGTGGTTGCTAGGCGGTTGCTAAGGTATTCAGGGCGGTTGATATGGTGTTACTAGGTGGTTGGTAGTTGTCACAGATGGTTACTCTGGAGTTTTTATAGAGTTCTTAGAATGATTTAACACTTAACTAATCGCTATTAGCATGTAGCTATTCACTGCTAGCATGTGTAGCATGTTGGAAGTGCTGTTTGCTAGCATGAGTCAAAAGAGCCAAACCTCATCTCTATACGATGTTCTGATACAGAGATATAGGTCTTGCAAAACGGTTGCTAGGGTACTCAAGTTTGGTTGCTATGGAGTTGCTTGGGAGCTGGAAGCTTTAAACTTAATAAGTTTAAAGTGGTTTGAAGTTTAAAGTAGTTTACGAGTTTTTGAGTTTATAAGTTTAAATGAGTTTAGAGTGTGTGTGTGTGTGTGTGTGTGTGTGTGTGTGTGTGTGTGTGTGTGTACACACACACACACGCACGCACACACACACACACACACACACACACACTCAGAGTTTATGAGTGTAGAGTTTATAAGTGTATAAATGGATGAGTTTATAAGTGTACAAGTTTTTGAGTTTAGTTTATAAGTTTAAATGAGTTTTGAGTTTATAAGTTTAAATGAGTTTAGAGTTTATAAATTTAAATGAGTTTAAGAGTTCAGAGTTTATTAATTTATGAGTTTTAGAGTTCATAAGTCTATGAATTCATGAGTTTATAAGTTAATTAGTTTATAAGTGTATGAGTTTAGAGTTCATTAGTTTAAATTAGTCTCAATGGCTCTTATAGTATATAGAATGGCAGTTTGGTTTAGTCTTCAAGGTGTTTAGATTTAAATTTTTGTCGGTTGGTGAGTTTGAATCTAAATTTGAATTTTTTAGAACTCCCCAATGCAAGTCAATGGGAGTTTTTCCGAGTTTTGATCGTCATTTTTAGGAAAACCGTAAGTCCGATCAGTCTGAAAAGATATAGCACACTTGGTCAGATCAGTTTGAGTGTCTGAGCCGAGTTTGGAGTATGTAGAGTTAAAGCTCTAGGAGGAGTTTCATATAGAAATTTTAGTCTAGGAATAATAATAATAACTAGATTAAAAAGTTCGTCGAGACAAACTTTAAGTTGGCTTGAGAAAGTTTGTACTGGAAAGTTTGAAGTTTAAAGTAGTTTGAAGATTAAAGTAGTTTGAAGTTTAATTTAGTTTAAAGTTTAATTTAGTTTAAAGTTTAATTTAGTTTAAAGTTTAAATTAGTCTAAAGTTTAAATTAGTTTGAAGTTTAAATTAGTTTAAAGTTTAAATTAGTCTAAAGTTTAAATTAGTTTGAAGTAAATTACTTTAAAGTTGAAAGTAGTTTAAAGTTTAAATTAGTTTGAAGTTTAAATTAGCTTAAAGTTTTAATTAGTTTAAAGTTTAAAGTAGTTTAAAGTTAAAAAGTTGTTGGGGGTTTTCTAGTGGGTTGCTAAGGTGTTCTGGGTGGTTGCTAGGCGGTTGCTAGGGTGTTCGGGGTGGTTGCTAGGGTATTCTGGTTGGTTGCTATGGTGTTGCTAGGGTGTTGCTAAGCGGTTGCTAGGGTATTTTGGGTGGTTGCTATGGTGTTGCTAGGCGGTTGCTAAGGTATTTTGGCTGGTTGCTAGGGTGTTCGGGGTGGTTGCTAGGCGGTTGCTAGGGTGTTCTGGGTGGTTGCTATGGTGTTGCTAGGCGGTTGCTAGGGTGTTCTGGGTGGTTGCTATGGTGTTGCTAGGTGGTTGCTAGGGTATTCTTGGTGGTTGCTAGGCGGTTGCTAGGGTGTTCTGGTTGGTTGCTATGGTGTTGCCAGGCGGTTGCTAGGGTATTCTGGGTGGTTGCTAGATGGTTGCTAGGTGTTTGCTAGGGTGTTTTGGGTGGTTGCTAGGCGGTTGCTAGGGTGTTCTGGGTGGTTGCTATGGTGTTGCTAGGCGGTTGCTAGGGTGTTCTGGGTGGTTGCTATGGTGTTGCTAGGCGGTTGCTAGGGTATTCTTGGTGGTTGCTAGGCGGTTGCTAGGGTGTTCTGGTTGGTTGCTATGGTGTTGCTAGGCGGTTGCTAAGGTATTCTGGGTGGTTGCTAGGTGGTTGCTAGGGTGTTCTGGTTGGTTGCTATGGTGTTGCTAGGCGGTTGCTAGGGTATTCTGGGTGGTTGGTAGGCGGTTGCTAGGGTGTTCTGAGTGGTTGCTATGCTGTTGCTAGGGTGTTCTGGGTGGTTGCTAGGCGGTTGCTAGGGTGTTTTGGGTGGTTGCTATGGTGTTGCTAGGCAGTTGCTAGGGTATTCTGGGTGGTTGCTAGGCGGTTGCTAGGGTGTTCTGGGTGGTTGCTATGGTGTTGCTAGGCGGTTGCTAGGGTATTCTGAGTGGTTGCTAGGCGGTTGCTAGGGTGTTCTGGGTGGTTGCTATGGTGTTGCTAGGCGGTTGCTAGGTATTCTGGGCGGTTGCTAGGCGGTTGCTAGGGTGTTCTGGGCGGTTGCTATGGTATTGCTAGGTGGTTGGTAGTTGTCACAGATGGTTACTATGGAGTCTTTATAGAGTTCTTAGCATGATCTTGGCATGATATAGCACTTAACTAATCGCTATTAGCATGTAGCTATTCACTGCTAGCATGTGTAGCATGTTGGAAGTGCTGTTTGCTAGCATGAGTCAAAAGAGCCAAACCTCATCTCTATACGATGTTCTGATACAGAGATATAGGTCTTGCAAAACGGTTGCTAGGGTACTCAAGTTTGGTTGCTATGGAGTTGCTTGGGAGCTGGAAGTTTTAAACTTAAGAAGTTTAAAGTGGTTTGAAGTTTAAAGTAGTTTACAAGTAAGGAGTTTTGAGTTTACAAGTTTAAATGAGTTTAGAGTTTAAGTTTAAATGAGTTTAGAGTGTGTGTGTGTGTGTGTGTGTGTGTGTTCACACACACACACACACACACACACACACACTCAGAGTTTATGAGTTTAGAGTTTATAAGTGTATAAATTGATGAGTTTATAAGTGTAAGAGTTTTTGAGTTTAGAGTTTATAAGTTTTAAATGAGTTTAGAGTTTATAAGTTTAAATGAGTTTAAGAGTTCAAAGTTTATTAATTTATGAGTTTAAGAGTTCATAAGTCTATGAATTCATGAGTTTATAAGTTAATTAGTTTATAAGTGTATGAGTTTAGAGTTTATTAGTTTAAATGAGTCTCAATGGCTCATATAGTATATAGAATGGCAGTTTGGTTTAGTCTTCAAGGTGTTTAGATTTAAATTTTTGTCGGTTTGAATTTTTTAGAACTCCCAATGTAAGTCAATGGGAGTTTTTGAATGAGTTTTTTCGAGTTTTGATCGTCATTTTTAGGAAAACCGTAAGTCCGATCAGTCTGAAAAGATATAGCACACCGAGTCAGATCAGTTTGAGTGTCTGTGCCGAGTTTGGAGTATGTGGAGTTAAAGCTCTAGGAGGAGTTTGAGTTGTAAATTTTTGCGCTCAGAAGAATAATAATAACTAGATTAAAAAGTTCGTCGAGACAAACTTTAAGTTGGCTTGAGAAAGTTTGTACTGGAAAGTTTGAAGTTTAAAGTAGTTTGAAGATTAAAGTAGTTTGAAGTTTAATTTAGTTTAAAGTTTAATTTAGTTTAAAGTTTAAATTAGTCTAAAGTTTAAATTAGTTTGAAGTTTAAATTAGTTTAAAGTTTAAATTAGTCTAAAGTTTAAATTAGTTTGAAGTAAATTAGTTTAAAGTTTAAAGTAGTTTAAAGTTTAAATTAGTTTGAAGTTAAAATTAGCTTAAAGTTTTAATTAGTTTAAAGTTTAAAGTAGTTTAAAGTTAAAAAGTTGTTGGGGGTTTTCTAGTGGGTTGCTAAGGTGTTCTGGGTGGTTGCTAGGCGGTTGCTAGGGTGTTCTGGGTGGTTGCTATGGTGTTGCTATGCGGTTGCTAAGGTTTTTGGGTGGTTGTTAGGGTGTTCTGGGTTGTTGCTAGGGTGTTGCTTGGTGGTTGCTAGGGTGTTTTGGGTGGTTGCTAGGGTGTTTTGGATGGTTGCTAGGTGGTTGCTAGGGTGTTCTGGGTGGTTGCCATGGTGTTGCTAGGCGGTTGCTAAGGTATTTTTGGTGGTTGCTAGGGTTTTCTGGGTGGTTGCTAGGGTGTTCTGGATGGTTGTTAGGGTGTTGCTAAGCGGTTGCTAGGGTATTTTTGGTGGTTGCTAGGGTGTTGCTAGGCAGTTGCTAAGGTATGTTGGTGGTTGCTAGGCGGTTGCTAGGGTGTTCTGGGTGGTTGCTATGGTGTTGCTAGGCGGTTGCTAAGGTATTTTTGGTGGTTGCTAGGGTGTTGCTGGGCGGTTGCTAGGGTGTTCTGGGTGGTTGCTAGGGTGTTGCTAGGCAGTTGCTAGGGTATTCTGGGTGGTTGCTAGGGTGTTCTGGGTAGTTGCTAGGCGGTTGCTAGGGTGTTTTAGGTGGTTGCTAGGCGGTTGCTAGGGTGTTCTGGGTGGTTGCTATGCTGTTGCTAGGCGGTTGCTAGGGTATTCTGGGTGGTTGCTAGGCAGTTGCTAGGGTGTTTTGGGTGGTTGCTATGGTGTTGCTAGGCGGTTGCTAGGGTGTTTTGGGTGGTTGCTATGGTGTTGCTAGGCGGTTGCTAGGGTGTTCTGGGTGGTTGCTATGCTGTTGCTAGGCGGTTGCTAGGGTATTCTGGGTGGTTGCTAGGCGGTTGCTAGGGTGTTTTGGGTGGTTGCTATGGTGTTGCTAGGCGGTTGCTAGGGTGTTCTGGGTGGTTGCTAGGGTGTTGCTAGGTGGTTGCTAGGGTATTCTGGTTGGTTGCTAGGGTGTTCTGGGTGGTTGCTAGGCGGTTGCTAGGGTGTTCTGGGTGGTTGCTAGGCGGTTGCTAGGGTATTCTGGGTGGTTGCTATGGTGTTGCTAGGCGGTTGCTAGGGTATTCTGGGTGGTTGCTATGCTGTTGCTAGGCGGTTGCTAGGGTATTCTGGGTGGTTGCTAGGCGTTTGCTAGGGTGTTCTGGGTGGTTGCTAGGCGGTTGCTAGGGTGTTTTGGTGGATGCTATGGTGATGCTAGGCGGTTACTAAGGTATTCTGGGTGGTTGCTAGGCGGTTTCTAGGGTGTTCTGGGTGGTTGCTATGGTGTTGCTAGGCGGTTACTAAGGTATTCTGGGTGGTTGCTAGGCGGTTGCTAGGGTGTTCTGGGCTGTTGCTATGGTGTTACTAGGTGGTTGGTAGTTGTCACAGATGGTTACTATGGAGTCTTTACAGAGTTCTTAGCATGATCTTGGCATGATATAGCACTTAACTAATCGCTATTAGCATGTAGCTATTTACTGCTAGCATGTGTAGCATGTTGGAAGTGCTGTTTGCTAGCATGAGTCAAAAGAGCCAAACCTCATCTCTATACAATGTTCTGATACAGAGATATAGGTCTTGCAAAACGGTTGCTAGGGTACTCAAGTTTGGTTGCTATGGAGTTGCTTGGGAGCTGGAAGCTTTAAACTTAAGAAGTTTAAAGTGGTTTGAAGTTTAAAGTAGTTTACGAGTTTTTGAGTTTTGAGTTTATAAGTTTAAATGAGTTTAGAATGAGTGTGTGTGTGTGTGTGTGTGTGTGTGTGTGTGTGTGTTCACACACACACACACACACACACACACACTCAGAGTTTATGAGTTTAGAGTTTATAAGTGTATAAATGCATGAGTTTATAAGTGTACAAGTTTTTGAGTTTAGTTTATAAGTTTAATTGAGTTTTGAGTTTATAAGTTTAAATGAGTTTAGAGTTTATATGTGTAAATGAGTTTAAAGAGTTCAGAGTTTATTAATTTATGAGTTTAAGAGTTCATAAGTCTATGAATTCATGAGTTTATAAGTTAATTAGTTTATAAGTGTATGAGTTTAGAGTTCATTAGTTTAAATGAGTCTCAATGGCTCTTATAGTATATAGAATGGCAGTTTGGTTTAGTCTTCAAGGTGTTTAGATTTAAATTTTTGTCGGTTGGTGAGTTTGAATCTAAATTTGAATTTTTTAGAACTCCCCAATGCAAGTCAATGGGAGTTTTTCCGAGTTTTGATCGTCATTTTTAGGAAAACCGTAAGTCCGATCAGTCTGAAAAGATATAGCACACTTGGTCAGATCAGTTTGAGTGTCTGAGCCGAGTTTGGAGTATGTAGAGTTAAAGCTCTAGGAGGAGTTTCATATAGAAATTTTAGTCTCGGAATAATAATAATAACTAGATTAAAAAGTTCGTCGAGACAAACTTTAAGTTGGCTTGAGAAAGCCGGAAATGTTTAAATGAGTTTAGAGTGTGTGTGTGTGTGTGTGTGTGTGTGTGTTCACACACACACACACACACACACACACACTCAGAGTTTATGAGTTTAGAGTTTATAAGTGTATAAATGGATGAGTTTATAAGTGTACAAGTTTTTGAGTTTAGTTTATAAGTTTAAATGAATTTAGAGTTTATAAGTTTAAATGAGTTTAGAGTTTATAAGTTTAAATGAGTTTATGAGTTCAGAGTTTATTAATTTATGGGTTTAAGAGTTCATAAGTCTATGAATTCATGAGTTTATAAGTTAATTACTTTATAAGTGTATGAGTTTAGAGTTCATTAGTTTAAATGAGTCTCAATGGCTCATATAGTATATAGAACGGCAGTTTGGTTTAGTCTTCAAGGTGTTTAGATTTAAATTTTCGTCGGTTGGTGAGTTTGAATCTGGATTTGAATTTTTTAGAACTCCCCAATGTAAGTCAATGGGAGTTTTTCCGAGTTTTGATCGTCATTTTTAGGAAAACCGTAAGTCCGATCAGTCTAAAAAGATATAGCAACTAACTTCAGATCAGTTTGAGTGTCTGAGCCGAGTTTGGAGTATGTAGAGTTAAAGCTCTAGGACGAGTTTGAGTCAACAGTTTTTAACAGAAGAATAATAATAATAACTAGAATGTACATTTCCTGAAGAAAATGTGAAATGGTGCTTGCAGTGGCAAAACTCGCCACTCGGTTGCTAGAGTGTGGTACATGATTGCATACGAGCCAACAAACATGTCTGTACGATGTTCTGCTGCTGAGATATGGCTTATTCGTGTTGTTCAGGTGGTTGCTAGGGTGTTGCTAGGGTGTTCTGGGTGGTTGCTATGGTGTTGCTAGGCAGTTGCTAGGGTATTCTGGGTGGTTGCTAGGGCGTTGCTAGGCAGTTGCTAGGGTGTTCTGGGTGGTTGCTAGGGTGTTGCTAGGCGGCTGCTAGGGTGTTCTGTGTGGTTGCTATGGTGTTGCTAGGCGGTTGCTAGGGTATTCTGGGTGGTTGCTAGGGCATTGCTAGGGTGTTCTGGGTGGTTGCTAGGCGGTTGCTAGGGTGTTCTGGGTGGTTGCTAGGGTGTTGCTAGGCGGTTGCTAGGGTGTTCTGGGTGGTTGCTATGGTGTTGCTAGGCGGTTGCTAGGGTATTCTGGGTGGTTGCTAGGGCGTTGCTAGGCAGTTGCTAGGGTGTTCTGGGTGGTTGCTAGGGTATTCTGGGTGGTTGCTAGGCGGTTGCTAGGGTGTTCTGGGTGGTTGCTAGGGCATTGCTAGGGTATTCTGGGTGGTTGCTAGGGCTTTGCTAGGCAGTTGCTAGGGTGTTCTGGGTGGTTGCTAGGTGGTTGCTAGGGTGTTCTGGGTGGTTGCTATGGTGTTGCTAGGCGGTTGCTAGGGTATTCTGGGTGGTTGCTAGGGCGTTGCTAGGCAGTTGCTAGGGTGTTCTGGGTGGTTGCTATGATGTTGCTAGGTGGTTGGTAGGGTATTTTGGGTGGTTGCTAGGCAGTTGCTAGGGTGTCCAGGGCGGTTGCTAAGGTGTTACTAAGTTGTTGGTAGTTGTCACAGATGATTACTATTGGAGTTCTTAGCATTTTCTTGGCATGATTTAGCACTTACCTAATCGCTATTAGCATGTAGCTAGCACAGCTAGCATGTGTAACATGTTGGAATTCCTCTTTGCTAGCATGAGTCAAAAGAGCCAACTCCCATCTCTATACGATGTTCTGATGCAGAGAAATAGGTCTTGCAAAATGGTTGCTAGGGTACTCTTTTTGGTTGCTAGGGAGTGGCTTGGCAGGTGCCAATCATGAAACTCCATAGGCTGCTTGTCAGTGTGAATGATATAAACCAACTCCCATTCCTCTGTGACATTCAGAATGAAAGATATCCTCTATGGATTTTGGTTGCTAAGGTGCTCGACAATGGTTGCTATGGCGGGGCTAGCAAGTGTTGTGGTGTCTCATGAATGGCTGTGTGCTGCCCTGAGTCAAACTTGTCTTAACCCCATCTCTTTATGATGTTCTGATGCAGAGATATAGGTCTTGCAAAATGGTTGCTAGGGTGCTCTGTTTGGTTGCTAGGGAGTGGCTTGGCAGCTGCCAATCATAAAACTCCAAAGGCTGCTTGTCAGTATGAATGATATAAACCAACTCCCATGCCTCTGTGGCATTCAGAATGGAAGATATCCCTCTATGGTTTTGGTTGCTAAGCTGCTCGACAATGGTTGCTAGGGAGGGGATAGGAAGTGTTGAGGTGATTCATGATTGGCTGTGTGCTGCCCTGAGTCAAATGAGACCACCCCCATGTTTCTATGACAATTCAGTCCGGAGATATCCCTTTGATCTCTTTCAATGGAAGTCTATGGGACTTGTTGCTAAGGTGCTCTAAATGGTTGCTAAGGCGTCGCTTGATAGCTTCACAATGATCCTGAGAGACTGATTGGTCGTCTGAGTAAAATGAGCCCGCCCCCTTGTCTCTATGACACTGTGATCCAGAGCTATGTTCAATACAAAATCCTATGCAATGTGTAGGACGGCCCATTTCATGGGCCGTTCTACACCATTGTAAGTCAATGGGAAACTTTGGGACGCTCCTGCCCCCCAGGGGTGCAACTTTTACCCCATTGTGAGGTATGTTCTTACAGAGCCTGTCAGCCTCTTCAAATGTGGCAAATCACACGTTTCTGCGAAATCCTCGCTCTGAGCTACGAGTGCTCAAAGTTCGTCGCAATGTTAAGTCAATGGGATTTTTCGGCCGCTTTTTCGCCCCTGGGGCGAACACCGCACCCCCGATCGCTTATAAAAGTCATAGCACACCTCTCCTCAATAAGCCGGTCGATTTGACACCTCACTCAGGGGTCTGTGACAAACGGTGCGGGGCGAGTTACGCGCCAAACTTTTGTGTGGAATAATAAGAATAATAATAATAAGTATGCAAGAGAACACTAATGATGCCTTGCTTTCAGCAAGCACCATTAATAATAATAATAATAATAATAAGTTTAAGTACAATATCAGTAAGTTGGCTCTCTCAAGCCAACTTAATAATAATAATAATAATAATAATAATAAGTTTAAATAGGATTTCAATATGTTGGCTCTCTCAAGCCAACTTAATAAGTTTAAATAGGATTTCAGTAAGTTGGCTCTCTCAAGCCAACTTAATAAGTTTAAATAGGATTTCAGTAAGTTGGCTCTCTCAAGCCAACTTAATAATAATAATAATAAGTTTAAGTACAATATCAGTAAGTTGGCTCTCTCAAGCCAACTTAATAATAAGTTTAAATAGGATTTCAGTAAGTTGGCTCTCTCAAGCCAACTTAACTAGAAAAAAAAGTTTGTTGAGACAAACTTTAAGTTGGCTTGAGAAAGCCGGACCAGAGAGTTTGAAGAAGTTAAAAGTAGTTAGAAGTTTAAAGTAGTTAGAAGTTTGAAGTAGTTTGAAGTTTAAAGTAGTTTAAATTTTTATTGATAAATTAGTTAGAAAGAAAGAATAGTTAGAAAGAAAGAAAAGTTAGAAAGAAAGAAAGAAAGAAAGAAAGAAAAAAGAAAGAAAGATTAGTTAGAAAGAAAGAAAGAAAGATTAGGTAGAAAGAAAGAAAGAAAGATTAGGTAGAAAGAAAGAATGAAAGAAAAAAGAAAGAGATTAGGTAGAAAGAAAGATTAGGTAGAAAGAAAGAAAGAAAAAGATTAGAAAGAAAGAGAATGAAAGAAAGAAAGAAAGAAAGAAAGAAAGAAAGAAAGAAAGAAAGAAAGAAAGAAAGATTAGGTAGAAAGAAAGAAAGAAAAAGATTAGGTAGAAAGAAAGAAAGAAAGAAAGAAAGAAAGAAAGAAAGAAAGAAAGATTAGGTAGAAAGAAAGAAAGAAAAAGATTAGGTAGAAAGAAAGAATGAAAGAAAAAAGAAAGATTAGGTAGAAAGAAAGAAAGATTAGGTAGAAAGAAAGAAAGAAAGAAAGAAAGAAAGAAAGAAAGAAAGATTAGGTAGAAAGAAAGATTAGGTAGAAAGAAAGAAAGAAAGAAAGAAAGAAAGAAAGAAAGAAAGAAAGATTAGTTAGAAAGAAAGAAAGAAAGATTAGGTAGAAAGAAAGAAAGAAAGATTAGGTAGAAAGAAAGAATGAAAGAAAAAAGAAAGAAAGATTAGGTAGAAAGAAAGATTAGGTAGAAAGAAAGAAAGAAAAAGATTAGAAAGAAAGAGAATGAAAGAAAGAAAGAAAGAAAGAAAGAAAGAAAGAAAGAAAGAAAGAAAGAAAGATTAGGTAGAAAGAAAGAAAGAAAAAGATTAGGTAGAAAGAAAGAAAGAAAGAAAGAAAGAAAGAAAGATTAGGTAGAAAGAAAGAAAGAAAAAGATTAGGTAGAAAGAAAGAATGAAAGAAAAAAGAAAGATTAGGTAGAAAGAAAGAAAGATTAGGTAGAAAGAAAGAAAGAAAGAAAGAAAGAAAGAAAGAAAGAAAGAAAGAAAGATTAGGTAGAAAGAAAGATTAGGTAGAAAGAAAGAAAGAAAGAAAGAAAGAAAGAAAGAAAGAAAGAAAGATTAGGTAGAAAGAAAGAAAGAAAGAAAGAAAGAAAGAAAGAAAGAAAGAAAGATTAGGTAGAAAGAAAGAAAAAAGCAAGATTAGTAAGAAAGAAAGAAAAGTAAGAAAGAAAAAAGAAAGAAAGATTAGTTAGAACGAAAGAAGAAAGAAAAAAAATAAAGATTAGTTAAAAAGAAAGAAAGAAAAGTAAGCAAGAAAGAAAATAAAGATTAGTTAGAAAGAAAGAAAGAAAAGTAAGCAAGAAAGAAAATAAAGATTAGTTAGAAAGAAAGAAAAAGAAAAAAGAAAGATTAGCTAGAAAGAAAGAACAAAGATTGGCTAGAAAGAAAGAATGAAAAAAGAAAGAAAGATTAGTTAGAAAGAAAGAAAAAAGAAAGATTTGTTAGAAAGGAAAGAAAGATTAGTTAGAAAGATTAGATAGAAAGATAAGTTAGAAAGAAAGATTAGAAAGAAGAAAGATTAGTTAGAAAGAAAGAAAGAAAGAAAGAAAGAAAGAAAAAAGAAAGAAAGAAAGAAAGAAAGAAAGAAAGAAAGAAAGAAAGAAAGAAAGAAAGAAGAAAGAAAGATTAGTTAGAAAGAAAGAAAAAAGAAAGATTAGTAAGAAAAAAAGAAAAGTAAAAAAGAAAGAAAGAAAAGTAAAAAAGAAAGAAAGATTAGTTAGAACGAAAGAAGAAAGAAAAAAGAAAGATTAGTTAGAAAGAAAGAAAAGTAAGAAAGAAAGAAAAAAGAAATATTAGTTAGAAAGAAAGAAAGAAAGAAAGAAAGAAAAGTAAGCAAGCAAGAAAAGAAAGATTAGTTAGAAAGAAATAAAAAGAAAAAAGAAAGATTAGCTAGAAAGAAAGAAGAAAGATTGGCTAGAAAGAAAGAAAGAAAAAAGAAAGATTAGTTAGAAAGAACGAAAAAAGAAAGATTTGTTAGAAAGGAAAGAAAGATTAGATAGAAAGATAAGTTAGAAAGAAAGATTAGTTAGAAAGAAAGATAGATTGATTAGTTAGAAAGAAAGAAGAAATATTAGTTAGAAAGAAAGAATGAATGAATGGTGGATTAGTTAGAAAGAAAGAAAAGAAAGAAAGACTAATTAGTTAGAAAGAAAGATAGATTAGTGAGAGAGAAAGAAAAAAGATTGATTAGTTAGAAAGAAAGAAAGAAAGAAAGAAAGAAAGAAAGAAAGAAAGAAAGAAAGAAAGAAAGAAAGAAAGAAAAAAAGAAAGAAAGATGGATTAGTTAGAAAGAAAGATTAGATAGAAAGATAGATTAGTTAGAAAGAAAGATAGATTAGTTAGAATGAAAGTAAGATAGATTAGTTAGAAAGAAAGATAGATTAGTTAGAATGAAAGAAAGAAAGATATATTAGTTAGAAAGAAAGATGGATTAGTTCGTTAAAGATAGATAGATAGATAGATAGATAGATAGATAGATAGATAGATAGATAGATAGATAGAAAAGGTTTGAAGTTAGATAGATAGATAGAAAACGTTTGAAGATAGATAGATAGATAGATAGATAGATAGATGGATAGATAAGGTTTGAAGATAGAAAGATAGAAAGAAAGAAAGAAAGAAAGAAAGAAAGAAAGAAAGAAAGAAAAAAAAGATTGATTAGTAAGAAAGACAGAAAGAAAGAGAAAGAAAGAAAGAAAGAAAGAAAGAAAGAAAGAAAGATTGATTAGTTAGAAGGAAAGAAAGAAAGAAAGAAAGAAAGAAAGAAAGAAAGAAAGAAAGAAAGAAAGATTAGTTAGAAAGAAAGTATGATTCGTCAGAAAGGAAGAAAGAAAAATTTGTTAGAAAGAAAGAAAGAAAGAATTAAGAAAGAAAGAAAGAAAGAAAGAAAGAAAGATTAGGTAGAAAGAAAGAAAGATTAGGTAGAAAGAAAGAATGAAAGATTAGAAGGAAAGAAAGAAAGAAAGAAAGAAAGAAAGAAAGAAAGAAAGAAAGAAAGAAAGAAAGAATATTGGATTAGAAAGAAAGAAAGAAAGAAAGAAAGAAAGAAAGAGAAAGAAAGTATAGTGGATTAGTTAGAAAGAAAGAAAGAAAGGTGGATTAGAAAGAAAGAAATAAAGAAATAAAGAAATAAAGAAAGAAAGAAAGAAAGAAAGAGAAAAAAGAAAGGTGGATTAGTTAGAAAGAAAGAAAGAAAGAAAGAAAGAAAGAGAAAGAAAGAGAGAGAGAGAAAGAAATAAATAAAGAGAAATAAAGAATGGTGGATTAGTTAGAAAGAAAGAAAGAAAGATGTTTATTGATATTTGATCATAGTTTACCATAGTTTACCATTATTTACCACGATTTACCATAGTTTACCATGATTTACTATAGTATACCATGATTTACCATGTTCAAGTATGATTTACTGATTCTAGCATGATTTATCATAGATTACCATGATTTACCATAGTTTACCGTGATTTACCACGATTTACCATAGTTTACCATGATTTACTATAGTATACCATGATTTTCCATGTTCAAGTATGATTTACTGATTCTAGCATGATTTATCATAGATTACCATGATTTACCATAGTTTACCATGATTTACCACGATTTACCATAGTTTACCATGATTTACTATAGTATACCACGATTTACCATGTTCAAGTATAATTTACTGATTCTAGCATGATTTACCATAGTTTACCATGATTTACCACGATTTACCATAGTTTACCATGATTTACTATAGTATACCATGATTTACCATGTTCAAGTATGATTTATTGAGTCTAGCATGATTTACCATAGTTTACCATGATTTACCACGATTTACTATAGTATACCACGATTTGCCATGTTCAAGTATAATTTACTGATTCTAGCATGATTTACCATAGTTTAACATGATTTACCATAGTTTACCATGATTTACTATAGTAAACCATGATTTACCATGTTCAAGTATGATTTATTGATTCTAGCATGATTTACCATAGTTTACCATGATTTACCACGATTTACTATAGTTTACCATGATTTACTATAGTATACCATGATTTACCATAGTTTACCATGATTTACCATAGTTTACCATGCTAGCATGATTATCATGTTGCTAGCATGATGCTAGAATTTTTTTACCATGTTGCAAGCATGGTTAACCATGATTTACCATAGTTTACCATGATTTACCACGATTTACCATAGTTTACCATGATTTACTATAGTATACCATGATTTACCATGTTCAAGTATGATTTACTGATTCAAACATGATTTATCATAGATTACCATGATTTACCATAGTTTACCATGATTTACCACGATTTACCACGATTTACCATGATTTACCACGATTTACTATGATTTACTATAGTATACCATGATTTACCATGTTCAAGTATGATTTACTGATTCTAGCATGATTTATCATAGATTACCATGATTTACCATAGTTTACCATGATTTACCTTAGTTTACCATGATTTACCACGATTTACCATAGTTTACCATGATTTACTATAGTATACCATGATTTACCATGTTCAAGTATGATTTATTGAGTCTAGCATGATTTACCATAGTTTACCATGATTTACCACGATTTACTATAGTTTACCATGATTTACTAGCCTGACTTCGTCATACTCATATTCTAGTCAGAATGTGAGTCTGAGACTGCTCCATAGAGATTTGATTATGGGGCGTGTCTCAACCGAACCAGGAAAAAAAAAAAACTCTGCACTCAATTGGATAGACCTACAACCAATCAGAGCAACGGAGTAAATGACGCATGTTCTTCATTCATATTTTCAACCAACAAAATTGCGGCTCTCTGTTCCTCTTTTAAAATGAATGCGCTGTGGATATCTTCTATAACAGACGCGATGGCGGAATCTACACATGATGTTTCATAAACAAAGTTCGGGAGAAGCACGTACAAATAATCAATCCAATATCAACTTGTCATCAAACAATACCATGTCTAACGTTACCCTATATCAGCATGAGGAAGCATATTCACTCTGTCAACTTACCTAACACTCCTTGACAGTTTTTCAGCATCCCTCCACCACCCCGAATCCTCACTCTTGTCTTGTTCTCTCACAACCAGGAACACGGGGGAGTATGGCTACCGAGCCCACAGCCCTCGGACAGCACGTCATATACGCATTTAGTCTATCTGACTTATTTGTGTGAACTCGTGAAATCTTATATGCATTTATTCTATCTGACTTATTTGTAAATGTGAACTCGTGAAATCTCAATTCTCCAGCTGCACTCGTCTTTGTTGTAAACTAATTCAAATCAAGCACTCTTTGGTGACGTAGGTGATTACGTTACCGTTGCTCATCTGTCCATCATCGTATAAAGCCCGCCCTGACAATTTGATTGGTCCGAACAATTTTTGTTCGGGCATAATAGCTCCTCAACGGAACGAGTCCAGACCGAACTTCCCGACCAAAAAATATTGTGGGCGGGGTTCGGGCTGGCACCCAGGCTAATGATTTACTATAGTATACCACGATTTGCCATGTTCAAGTATAATTTACTGATTCTAGCATGATTTACCATAGTTTACCATGATTTACCACGATTTACTATAGTTTACCATGATTTACTATAGTATACCATGATTTACCATGTTCAAGTATGATTTACTATGATTCTAGCATGATTTACCATAGTTTACCATGATTTACCATAGTTTACCACGATTTACCATAGTTTACCATGATTTACCATAGTTTACCATGCTAGCATGATTATCATGTTGCTAGCATGATGCTAGAATTTTTTTTACCATGTTGCAAGCATGGTTAACCATGATTTACCATAGTTTACCATGATTTACCACGATTTACCATAGTTTACTATGATTTACTATAGTATACCATGATTTACCATGTTCAAGTATGATTTACTGATTGTAGCATAGATAGATAGATAAGGTTTGAAGATAGATAGATAGATAGATAGATAGATAGATAGATAGATAGATATAAAAGGTTTGAAGATAGATAGATAGATAGATAGATAGATAGATAGATAGATAGATAGATAGATAGAAAAGGTTTGAAGATAGATAGATAGATAGATAGATAGATAAGTTAAAACGTTAAATAGATAGATAGATAGATAGATAGATAGATAGATAGAAAGAAAAGGTTTGAAGGTTTGAAGATAGATAGATAGATAGATAGATAGATAGATAGATAGATTAGTTAAAACGTTAGATAGATAGATAGATAGATAGATAGATAGAAAAGGTTTGAAGGATAGATTAGGTTTGAAGATAGATAGATAGATAGATAGGTAGATAGATAGATAGATAGATAGATAGATAGATAGATAGATAGATAGATTTGTTATTAGTTAGAAAGAACATAGATAGCTTAAAGCTTAATTGAGTATCAATGGCTTCTAGCAGTTTACATTAAACATAGTTCAAACAGACATGGACTTTTGGTCAATGAAAGTCTATGGGATTTTTATGATTTTTTAATATTAATTTTTAAGAAAACCATAACTCAAACCAGTCTGAAAAGATATAGCAACTCAAGTCAGAACAGTATGAAGGTCTGACCCGAGTTTGGAGTATGTAGCTTGAACGGTCTAGGAGGAGTTAGTGTCTAAAAATTTGCGGTCAGAAAAATAAGAAGAAGAAGAAGAAGAAGAACTAGAATGTACATTTCCTGAAGAAAATGTGAAATGGTGCTTGCAGTGGCAAAACTCTCCACTCGGTTGCTAGGGTGTTGTACATGATTGCATACGAGCCAACAACCATGTCTGTACGATGTTGTGGAGCTGAAATATAGCTTCTATATGTTGCAATATGGTTTATATGTGGCTCTAAACGGTTGCTAGGGCGTTGCTAGGCGGTTGCTAGGGTATTCTGGGTGGTTGCTAGGCGGTTGGTAGGGTATTCTTGGTGGTTGCTAGGGCGTTGCTAGGTGGTTGCTAGGCTGTTCTGGGTGGTTGCTATGGTGTTGCTAGGCGGTTGCTAGGGTATTCTGGGTGGTTGCTAGGGGCGTTGCTAGGGTATTCTGGGTGGTTGCTATGGTGTTGCTTGGCAGTTGCTAGGGTGTTCTGGGTAGTTGCTATGGTGTTGCTAGGCGGTTGCTAGGGTAAACTGGGTGGTTGCTAGGCTGTTCTGGGTGGTTGCTATGGTGTTGCTAGGGTATTCTGGGTGGTTGCTATGGTGTTGCTAGGCAGTTGCTAGGGTATTCTGGGTGGTTGCTATGGTGTTGCTAGGTGGTTGCTAGGGTATTCTGGGTGGTTGCTATGGTGTTGTTAGGTGGTTGCTAGGGTATTCTGGGTGGTTGCTAGGGCATTGCTAGGCGGTTTCTAGGGTATTCTGGGTGGTTGCTAGGGCGTTGCTAGGCGGTTGCTAGGGTATTCTGGGTGGTTGCTAGGGCATTGCTAGGTGGTTGCTAGGGTATTCTGGGTGGTTGCTATGGTGTTGCTAGGCGGTTGCTAGGGTATTCTGGGTGGTTGCTAGGGCGTTGCTAGGGTATTCTTGGTGGTTGCTAGGGTGTTCTGGGTGGTTGCTATTGTGTTGCTAGGCAGTTGCTAGGGTGTTCTGGGTGGTTGCTAGGCAGTTGCTAGGTGTTCTGGGGGGTTGCTAGACAGTTGCTAGGGTGTTCTGGGTGGTTGCTACGGTATTTTTGCTGGTTACTAGAGCGTTTCTAGACGTTGCTAGGGTGTTCAGGATGGTTGCTAAGGTATTTTTTTTAGTTGCTATGGTGTTACTAGGTGGTTGGTAGTTGTCAAAGATGGTTACTATGGAGTTTTTATAGAGTTATTAAAATCTCTAATAACGAGTGCCTTCAGTATGGCACGAGGCCTGCGGCCTCGTGCCTTTGGCCGAATAGGCACAAGCATGGAGCAATATCACAAGGCTACGAGTGTGATATTGCTTTAAAAAATGTAAAAAAAATTTTTTTGAATTATTTATTGGTTTAGGGTGGTTGCTAGGGAGCTCTTAGTGGTTGCTAGGGTGCTGAAACTGGTTGCTAGGGTGTGGCTATGAAGATTTTAGGCCATTACTTATTGGCTGCTTGATAATATAAATCCTCTGAGGGAGAGAGAGGGGGAGAGATGCAGGGGTGTCAGGCCCTTTGGAGTCTGTGTGTGTGAAAACGGCAGTTGGGATTCAAATATTTTTAGAACTCCCAATGTAAAGTCAATGGGACTTTTTTGGCTGCTTTTTCGCCCGCTGTGCGAACATCGTACACCCGATCGCTTAGAAAAGTCATAGCACACCTCTCCTTAATGAGCCGGTCGATTTGACACCTCACTCAGGGGTCTGAGACAAACGGTGCGGGGCGAGTTTCGCGCCAAACTTTGTCCAGAATAAAAATAAGAATAAGAATAAGAACTAGAATGTACATTTCCTGAAGAAAATGTGAAGTGGTGCTTGCAGTGGCAAAACTCGCCACTCGGTTGCTAGAGTTTGGTACATGATTGCATACAAGCCAACAAACATGTCTGTACGATGTTCTGGTGCTGAGATATGGCTTATTCATTTTGTTCAGGTGGTTGCTAAGGTGGTTGCTAGGGTGTTCTGGGTGGTTGCTATGGTGTTGCTAGGCAGTTGCTAGGGTTTTCTGGGTGGTTGCTATGGTGTTGCTAGGCGGTTGCTAGGGTATTCTGGGTGGTTGCTATGGTGGTTCTAGGTGGTTGCTAGGGTATTCTCGGTGGTTGCTAGGGCGTTGCTAGGCAGTTGCTAGGGTATTCTGAGTGGTTGCTATGGTGTTGCTAGGCGGTTGCTAGGGTATTCTGGGTGGTTGCTATGGTGTTGCTAGGCGGTTGCTAGGGTGTTCTGGGTGGTTGCTATGGTGTTCTTGGTGGTTGCTAGGGTGTTGCTAGGGTATTCTAAGTGGTTGCTATGGTGTTGCTAGGTGGTTGCTAGGGTATTCTGGGTGGTTGCTAGGGAGTTGCTAGACAGTTGCTAGGGTATTCTGGGTGGTTGCCATGGAGTTGCTAGGTGGTTGCTAGGGTATTCTGGGTGGTTGCTGTGGTGTTGCTAGGCGGTTGCTAGGGTGTTCTGGGTGGTTGCTATGGTGTTCTGGGTGGTTGCTGTGGTGTTGCTAGGCGGTTGCTAGGGTGTTCTGGGTGGTTGCTAGGCGGTTGCTAGAGGGTTCAGGGTGGTTGCTAGGCAGTTGCTAGGGTATTCTTGGTGGTTGCTAGGGTGTTGCTAGGCAGTTGCTAGGGTGTTCTGGGTGGTTGCTAGACAGTTGCTACGGTGTTCTGGGTGGTTGCTAGGCAGTTGCTAGGTGTTCTGGGTGGTTACGAGTGCCTTTGCTAGAGGGTTCAGGGTGGTTGCTAGGCAGTTGCTAGGGTATTCTTGGTGGTTGCTAGGGTGTTGCTAGGCAGTTGCTAGGGTATTCTGGGTGGATGCTAGGCATTGCTAGGCAGTTGCTAGGGTGTTCTGGGTGGTTGCTAGACAGTTGCTAGGGTGTTCTGGGTGGTTGCTAGGCAGTTGCTAGGTGTTCTGGGTTGTTGCTAGGCAGTTGCTAGGGTGTTCTGGGTGGTTGCGAGTGCCTTCAGTACGGCACTCGGCCTGCGGCCTCGTGCCTATGGCCGAATAGGCACAAGCATTGAGCGATATCGCAAGGCCACGAGTGTAATATTGCTTTAAAAAATACAAAAAAATGTAAAAAAAAATTTTTTTTGGTTTAGGGTGGTTGCTAGGGAGCTCTTAGTGGTTGCTAGGGTGCTGTAACTGGTTGCTAGGGTGTGGCTAAGAATATTTTAGGCCATTACTTATTGGTTGCTTGATAATATAAATCCTCTGAGGGAGAGAGAGAGGGAGAGATGCAGGGGTGTCAGGCCCTTTGGAGTCTGTGTGTGTGAAAACGGCAGTTGGGATTCAAATGTTTTTAGAACTCCCCATGTTAAGTCAATGGGACTTTTTTGGCCGCTTTTTCGTCCGCTGTGCGAACATCGTACACCCGATCGCTTAGAAAAGATATAGCACACCTCTCCTAAATGAGCCGGTCGATTTGACACCTCACTCAGGGGTCTGAGACAAACGGTGTGGGGCGAGTTACGCGCCAAACTTTTGTCCAGAATAAGTATGAGCAATAACAATAGTGTTGCTTTGAAAAGCACCACTAATAATAAGTATGCAAGAGAACACTAATGATGCCTTGCTTTCAGCAAGCACCATTAATAAGTATGCAAGAGAACACTAATGATGCCTTGCTTTCAGCAAGCACCATTAATAATAAGTTTAAATAGGATTTCAGTAAGTTGGCTTTCTCAAGCCAACTTAATAATAATAAGTTTAAGTACAATATCAGTAAGTTGGCTTTTCCAAGCCAACTTAACTAGATTAAAAAGTTCGTCGAGACAAACTTTAAGTTGGCTTGAGAAATTTTGGACCATAAAGTTTGAAAAAGTTTAAAGTAGTTTAAAGTTTAAATTAGTTTAAAGTTTAAAAGTTTTAAATCATTTTAAGTTTAAATTAGTTTAAAGTTTAAATAGTTTGAAGTTTAAATTAGTTTCAATTAGTTTGAAGTTTAAATTAGTTTCAATTAGTTTGAAGTTTAAAT
Source organism: Squalius cephalus (assembly GCF_949319135.1). Taxonomy (NCBI): domain Eukaryota; kingdom Metazoa; phylum Chordata; class Actinopteri; order Cypriniformes; family Leuciscidae; genus Squalius; species Squalius cephalus. The sequence continues at coordinate 24,164,158 of NC_137127.1, forward strand.
TAGTTTGAAGTAGTTTAAAGTTTGAAGTAGTTTAAAGTTAAAAAGTTGTTAGGGTTAACAAATGATATTACTGAATGAATAAACTGAAATGTATTTAATAAAACTCAATGTATTATACTTAAAACAAAGAATGCACAACATTTGTTGATACAATCAATGTCCATGACTTTTCCATGGCTTTATACGCTATACATAGGCCAATATATAAAATTGTAAATTAACAATTATATTTTCTTTATATAAATTAATAATTGTATATATATAATTTAATAATTCTAAATTCTCTTTTTCATTTTCTTTTTTATTATTTCGTAATGACTGCTTTAAGACTGTTTAACATACTGTCCTAATTGTTTTTGAATGGAAAAGGAAAATTTTGCTGGTTGGGGGAGTATGATATGAGTAAGCCTGAATTCAAGAATTTTCACTTCCTAGGGTAAAATTAGCTGAAAAATGTCCACATGTGGAAGAAGAAACAACTGGCAATTCATGTAAGTTTTTTTGTTCAGTCTTATTGGGTTTTTTTTCCAAATGTTACAATAATGTTGCTTTAAAAAGGTTGTTCCTCATTAGCAGGGCTCTGGAGTTCAATCAACTTAGCCCCTTCTGGTGAGATATTTAACCATATATATCCATTTCTTTACATGAATGTAAATAATTGCAACTAAAATCAGTTCAGTATCAGTTATTTTGCTTTTACCATATGTTGACTAGGAGACACTGAGAAGGGGTTAACCAGCAAACCCACGGTGCAAAGCAGGTGGCTCTCTGCAGATTTGGAGGTAACATCATTTACGCATGAAGAATCCTCCAGTTCGTACTGTAGAGGTCTCAATGTTTACCAGGTTAGAGGGAGTACACTTATGCTGCATTTTCACATTAACATGTGTCACACACACATACGCTGTGACACACACATGTGCACACACAGTGGGTTTCTGTCTTTTATATGGGGCTTTCCATAGACATAATGATTTTTGTTCCATAGACATAATGATTTTGGTCATTCTTTTCTTATCTTCTAACTCTAAACACAACCCTCACAAAAACACATTTGCCATTTTGACATTAAAATAACAACAACAACAACAACATATTTATAAGACCAAAAATGTCTCCACAAGATCAAATATTTCTGGTATTACTATCATTGTGGGGACATTTCGTCACAACATTAAACAAGAACAATCATGCTCACCAAACAAAACATCAAAGAACCGTTTCAGTCTTTCAGCCGTTTTCTTTTTAATTATGACCACATATAATGGTAATGTATTGTTCATCTCTAACAGGACTATGAAGATAAATCAATTTCCCTTGCAGAAGAAGGGTCAGTCAGGGAACAAATGGAGGAGGACAACAAACTGAGGATGGTGAATCCTGCTGAACAAGGAGTGGTAGATCAGACCACATGTACTGGTCTACAACATAATGGTTCAATAGGTATGAACATTTCAATCTTGTATTAAGTTTTGTTTGGATAATGGTGTAAAAGGATATATAATATGGTATTGCAGCTGATAATTTGTGTGATACGTAACCTATACATTTCTTTTCATGATAATTTCAACTAAAATCATCATCATCTTTATCAATTATCAGTTATTTTGCTTTTACCATGTTGCCTCCATAGGAGACACTGAGAAGGGGTTAACCAGCAAACCCACGGTGCAAAGCAGGTGGCTCTCTGCAGATTTGGAGGTAACATAATTTACGCATCAAGAATCCTCCAGTTCGGACTGTAGAGGTGTCAGTGTTTACCAGGTTAGAGGGAGTACACTTATGCTGCATTTTCACATTAACATATGTCACACACACATACGCTGTGACACACACATGTGCACACACAGTGGGTTTCTGTCTTTTATATGGGGCTTTCCCTAGACATTATGATTTTTGTTCCATAGACATAATGATTTTGGTCATTTTTTTCTTATCTTCTAACTCTAAACACAACCCTCACAAAAAAACATTCGGCATTTTGACATTAAAACAACAACAACAACAACATATTTATAAGACCAAAAATGTCTCCACAAGATCAAATATTTCTGGTATTACTATCATTGTGGGGACATTTCGTCACAACATTAACCCTCTGGGGTCTGAGCTGTTTTCTGGGCCCTGGAGGTGTTCTGACATGCTCTGACATTTGTGCTTATTTCTGTTACTTGTGACATTTTCATGGCTAAAGTCTAATTACACTGTATTCAGCACAAAATCTGCTACAATAATATATCAGCAGCATGTGTGTAAAAGTTTGTAGTTTTGAGATAATGACATTTATGCGTGGTTTGTGAAAATACAAAAAAAAAAATTCTCACTAAAATAAGGTCATGAAACCCATACTGATTATTTCTTCACAAGACTTTTGAATATTTGAATATTTGAATATTTGCTCTAAAATGATGTGAAAATCACCCTGACTGCTCATTCAGATAAGACAATATATTGATTTAAAATTTTTACGACGTGTTTTGTGCGACAACGCTTTATGCGGGAGCTCATTAATATGTAAGCTTTTCACACCTGAGAAAGACAAAGACCCTCCCCTAACGGCCCTATTAGGAGCTATCAGGCCCTATCATTCTGAGCAACCTTGCACAAAGAATGAGGAGATTTAAAAAAGAATGGCTTTTAGATTGTTTGATTTATTTACAACACAACATAATCCAAAGATACACAACAAATGACAAAAAAGCACTTATTGAAACCAATGATCCAAAGACAGAGACCTTTCTGCCATTCCTAAAAACATTGTACATGCCTTTAATTTCCAAGGTGTTTGATTTTCACTTTACCATGTTCATGTACAGAGACTCGTGTGAATGTTGAAGTCAGCAGGACTCAGTGGCATCTGGGCCCTGAAAAAAAAAAAGTGAACATACTGATATCAAGAGAAAGGCCTGCACGATTTTGGGAATACATTTTAGATTTTTCTGGTTAAAATTGCTTTTTAAAATTCACAGAATACACACACACACAAATGTTTCCAACAATAATATAATGAACACCAGGTTTGTTGTGCCTTGTAGGCATAGGCTATGCGCAGTGCTGCATAAAATAATAATAACAATAACCATAGCAGCCTATAAATCTTCCAAAATATTTCAGTAACAACTAAGCTAGAGAAAAATATATTGATTATCATGTTACTTCAAATGTTTCCATTCGTTATGATGATATGAAATGAGATAATAGTAAAAACATGAAGCCGTTTGGTGCGTTTTGCTTTTCGAATGTATCAAATATGATACATTCAAACGCGATCGCGCTCAAATATAAAACATTATGGTTACCATATACATATCTACGTTTGAGCAGATATCCACAAACACAGTAACAGTAAACACGGGTCTAAATATTATAATATTCACCATATATCTAGCAACAGTTCAACTGCAATGTGAAATTTATTCAACAATAACAAACTAATATGTAAGAATTTCTTACCTTACATCTTTCTTGTCTTCAAATCGCATTCTTCTTCTTCTGAGGTAGCCTAAATCCAATGTAAGCTCACGGTGCGCCTTTCAAACTCGACGAAAAGCAGAGACTTGTGAAGTGTTTTGGTGTTTTGTTTTTGAGGTAATGAGCGCGATCGCGTTCCATGTGGAGATTTGCATGTGAATATCTTTTGCGCGAGTGGGCGTGTTCAAATTAAAAATAATTAGGAAGCGTTTGAGAAGCTGGACATCTTGTTGGTTTTATACAAATTACTTAAACAGAGAATATTTGTTTTCAGTTTGAATCCGATCATTTAAAAGTACACACTTAAATGTTTATAAAGGTATATGGCTCATAAATGTGTGACAAGTATTCGCAGAGTTTTGTTTCAGTTTATAGACGTGCTCAAGAAAAAAAAGTTCACCGCGACGGAGAGGCAGAACGCACACCCTGTTTATTTTCTTTATTTTACAAAAGCACAATGTTTTGATTTGATTGTAAGTGGACACATACAAAAGTAGAAATATCACAGATTATTATTTTTTTTTTTTTTTTTCTGTATGACCATAAATGACGGAGTAATTTAAGTTTATAGTTCTACAATGTGAAGAAAATCCAGCAAAACGCACCGGCGCGTTTGCCGACCTCAGAGGGTTAAACAAGAACAATCATGCTCACCAAACAAAACATCAAAGAACCGTTTCAGTCTTTCAACTGTTTTCTTTTTAATTATGACCATATATAATGGTAATGTATTGTTCATCTCTAACAGGACTATGAAGATGAATCCATTTCCATTGCAGAAGAAGGGACAGTCAGGGAACAAATGGAGGAGGACAACAAACTGAGGATGGTGAATCCTGCTGAACAAGGAGTGGTAGATCAGACCACATGTACTGGTCTACAACATAATGGTCCAGATGATGGTGACCAAAGGAGAAAGCAGCATGAACTATTAATGTTGGCATTAAAGTTAAAACATAATCTAACTGATGCAGTCATTGAGGACATGCTTAAGGTAATCAATGCAGTTAGTGAAAAACATGTTGTGTCCACATCAAAGTACTGTTTCTACAAAACTTTTGGTAAAGTCAGAAACCATTTTCAGTTGCATCCAGTTTGTAAACAGTCCTCTGCTATTATGCAGTCTGATGAGAAATTAGCTAAATGTAACAGTTGTGGGGAGACATGCGACTTAAACAAACACATGAAAGAGGGAAACTTTTTCATTGAACTACCCCTGGAAGGCCAACTCAGAAATATACTACAAAATGACGAAGTTCGTTCACACATTGTAACACCTACACCTACAAAGACTTCTGTCTGTGACATCTATGATGGACAGCTGTACAAGGAAGCTTTAAAAAACAGTAAATCTCATGGCAGTGTGAACCACCTTTCACTAACATTTAGCTGTGATGGCATACCACTGTATCGTTCATCTAAATGCAGCTGTTGGCCCTTGCTCTATACCATTAATGAACTTGACCCAGCAGTGAGATCAAAGCATGTGATGCTTGCTGCTCTGTGGGTTGGTGGAGAAAAGCCAAACATGAACACATTTCTTGAACCTTTTGTGAAAGAATGTGTTCACTTGGAACAGGCTGGCTTCAAATGGTCAGTTGGACATGTGACATACACAACTAAAGTTCTTCCTTTGGTATTAGTCAGTGATTCTGTTGCCAGGCCACTTGTACAAAATTTCAAACAGTTCAATGGGGAATTTGGATGTTCATTTTGTGTACAGAAAGGAGTCATGGTAGAAAAAGGACAAGGCCATACAAGGGTTTACCCTTTCGAAACAAATTGTGATTTAAGAAGTCACATTCAAACCATCAATTTGGCTGAAAGAGCATTGGAGAAGAGCACACCTGTAATGGGTGTTAAAGGGCCCTCAGTACTCTCACTGTTGCCAGGCTTTAACATCATACATGGCTGTGTTCCAGACTACATGCATTGTGTTCTTCTTGGTGTTGCCAGGGACTACGCTAACCTGTGGTTCTGCAGTGAGAACAGTGGACAGCCATGGTATGTTGGAAGGTCTGTCTCAGAAGTGGATGATAGACTTTGCAGCATTCAACCACCCCGTGGTGTTTCTAGAATCCCTCGATCTGTGACTGAAAGGCATTTTTGGAAAGCACATGAGTGGTACATGTGGTTGTTCTTCTACAGTGTACCTGTGTTAAAGGGCACACTCCCTGAAAGGTTCCTTGTCCACTGGGCAAAACTTATGCAGGGTGTTGGTTTGCTCCTCTTAGAATCTATCACTTCAGAAGAGATCACCGAGGCTGACAAATTGCTTAATGCATTTGTGCAGGAAGCAGAAGGACTTTATGGTGTTTGTAATATGACATTCAACATTCATCTGTGTCTGCATTTGGCCCAAAGTGTTAAAGACTGGGGGCCACTCTGGACTCACTCTGCTTTTGTTTTTGAAAGCTACAACAGAGAATTGCTTGAGATGGTAAAGAGCACACAGGGTGTAGCTTTACAGATTTCCAAAACCTTTTTGTTAGAGAAGGCACTTCCAGTCTATGGCAAATCTTTGATGAGTTATGCTCCCATTGAGGTCAAAGACACATTTGAGATGTTAACTACATCTAAGAAGACAGTTCAAATGGTAGAACAGTTTGAAGGAGTCACTGCACTTGGCAGACCACAAAGAAAATTGCTAGAACATGACGACTATCTGGCACTTCACAGTCTTGTGCACTCTTTAAAGAAAGACATTGTCAACTACTATGACAGATTAGTAGTTGATGGTCAAATAATACATGCAGAGAGTTATGCCAGGGAGACGAAGAGAAACTCTCACATTGTCTTCCTTAAAGATGATGATGATGATGATGATGATTGTGCCTTCTTGGTGAGAAGGTTTATCTTTGCAGATTTGGGGACCGGAGGCATGTGCTATGCCATTGGTCACTATTTTCAGAAGCAAAAGCATAATTTTTTCTCATCCTTAAGCAACCCATGCCATTTTGTTGCTGTTGATAAAACTACTGGCCATCTAACAGCCATTCCTGCCAGTAATATCAAACAGAAGAGTTTATTTGTGTGTCTACCAGGACTGAGAGTGGACTACATTTTTAAGTTTCTTAATCGCTATGAGCTGACTACATAATAGACCAACATCAAAAGGAAGTGCAGTGCTGCTGCAGAAAGAAAGAAAGAAATACTGGATTGAAAGACATTTATAGGAAGATACAACATAACCATTAACAGTTTTATAACATTGTTTTTTCATTTTTTATCAAATGTTAATATTATCACTAAAATAAGAATGTTTTTTTAAGATTGAGATTACCACATGGAGGACTTGTTATACTCTCAGTGACATAAGCTTTTACTTAGATACAGTGGGTCAATACCCAATCTGCTTATAAGGTCATTGGGCCAGTACTGATGCAGTAAATATCAGAATATCAGATCAAATGTTTTTTCTGAAACTTGATTGTGATATTGAGTGGATTGAGTGAATTGTAATGCTTCTCAAGTGTTCACTGTAAATAGAATGAGAAAAGCATATATATTGACAATAAATATCACAATATATTCCCATGTTTGAATGTCTTCAATATAATATATAATATAATATAGCTTAATATAACGCATAATTGGTAAATGGTGTAGGAACAAAAAGATGAATAGCAAAAAAGTAACGCTTGATTAAAAATATACACATGTGTTTAAGGATCACTGGAGGCAAGTTGCAGAAGAACTCAAGTGCAGTTTAATTAATAAACTAAAAACAAAGGCTTGACATAGAATAAAACAAAGACCATAACCTCACCAACAGTAGTACAAGGCAAACATGACAAGTGACAAGGCAAACATGAGGGCTTAAATATACACAAGGCTAATGACAAGACAAGGGACACCTGTGAACAAAACAGTGAACCAATGAGAACAAGACACATGAACAGGGGAGTACATGGCAGGTTCACAAGACATGACAAACCAGGGAAGCACATGACAAGAAACTGAAACATGACAATGACCTGAAACAAAACCCAACACCATCTGTGACAATGTGACACTATTCATGCCTCATGTATTTTTATGACATGAGGCATGAAATATATTGTCACATATATGTACACATATTTATACATGCAACATGTAGATCAACTGTTATGCTTGAATTTTTATGCATGTTGAAAATATATATTTTTAAAATATTTTTCAATATATTTAACAGTGTTTCACATATATGTGAATATATTGTATTTCTGTATGGGACTCTGTGGTATAATACAGATGACCATTCCTCGGGCCATGCCCCCCTCCACATCGCAAACTGTGGGGCTTCCGTGTGTGCCTGGTTCCTCTCGGGGACCCAGTGTTTTCATTCGGGGCTCCAGCATCACAAGGCGTGCTTGATTCCTCTGGAAATGAGGATTCGACTGCGTTGCCTCACTCAGGAGTGCCAGCGTTAGTCGGGTCAGATCCAGAGCTAATGGCCATGCCTTCCTGGGCAGCTGAAAGCATCGTTTGGAGTGGCGCCGCCCTCCCCCCGAGCGCTGTAGGCTTGACGATTGGTTCCTGGGTGCGTGCTGCTCTAACAGCACTCGCCCCCAGTGCCTTTCTCCCGGACGTGCATCAGGACGCCTCTGGCTCGCGAGAGACCCCGTGACTTATCGCAGCCCACGGGCGTCCTCCGCCTTCGCTTTACTCAATCGCGCAGCGATCATGGGCTGTATGTTCTCTGTCACTGTCGTGGCACAGGCATGCAATGCTGTGTGTCGCCTTCACCTTCGAGGCAGTGCTGACCTGAGAGTTCTCAGGCCAACACTGACAGAACGCGGAAACTCGACCACGCCCACGGTCTCCTTAGTCTGATTCCCACCGAGGCCGCCTCCCTGCGAGGCACCACCCGTCTCCGCCCCTTAGCCGGCCAAATGCCAGGCTAAGCAGCACTCTTGAGAAGGGCGGCTTGCTCGGCGGTGTGGTTGAGGACTGCGCCCCAACAGTCTTCATCTGGCTAGAGCTTCCCAACCTGTCCCGCTGGGTCGCCTGAACCATCAGGCTCGGCTACGCGATTCAGTTCGCGCAGTCTCCTCCCCGCTTCTGGGGAGTCCGCTTCACTATGGTCGGTGGCTATGCCCCTGTCATGAGAGCGGAGTTCACCACCCTACTGGCGAAGGGTGCGACTTTCCCTCCAGCCGAAATGAAGTCCGGGTTCTACAGCCCAAGATCAGGTTTGCGAACACAGGGACCTAATGCTCCAGCACCTAGCCCATCTGGGCCTTCGGGTCAACTGGGAAAACAGAAAACTTTGCACTGTGCAGAGGATCTCTTTTTTCGGTATGGAAATCGACTCGGTCGCCAGTCACTGTTGACTTGCCTGAGACAGTTTGAGGGCAAGAGTGCGGTTCCAGGACAGGACCCCAGCGCCTTTGGCATGTCAATTGCCTCGAGTTGCTGGCAGTACGTCTCGCCCTTCACCGCTTCCATGCGTTGCTCAAGGGTCAGCACATACTAGTCCGGTCAGACAATACCGTGACAGTAGTGTACATCAACCGACAAGGTGGTCTGCGCTCCCGCCGTATGTCGCAACTCGCCCGCCACCTCCTCCTATGGAGTCAGAAGCATCTGAGGTCGCTTCGAGACATTTCTATTCCGGGAGACCTGAACTGTGCAGCCGACGAGCTCTCACGGCTTCAGCCTCTCCCTGGAGAATGGAGACTCCATCCCCAGATGGTTCAGCTGATTTGGGATCAGTTCGGGGACGCACAGGTAGACCTGTTTGCCTCCCACGACTCGTCCCATTGCGCCCTGTTCTACTCCCTGACCGAGGGCACGCTCGGCACAGACGCACTGGCGCACAGCTGGCCACGGGGCCTTCGCAAGTGTGCATTTCCCCAGTGAGCCTTCTTGCACAGACCCTGTGCAAGATCAGGGAGGACAAGGAGCAGCTCATTTTGGTTGCCCCTCATTGGCACAACCGGACCTGGTTCTCCGAACTAGTACTCCTCGCAACAGCACCTCCCTGGCCAATCCCTCTGAGGAAGGACCTGCTTTCTCAGGGACGGGGCACCCTATGGCACTCTCGTCCCGATCTTTGGAACCTCCACGTGTGGCTCCTGGACGGGATGAGGCAGGTTTGAGTACCCTACCACCAGCAATGGTGGCTACCATCATTTCCGCTAGAGCATCGTCCATGAGACATGCCTACACGTTGAAGTCACCTGGTGCTCTTCTCGCCGAGAAGACCCCAGGAAATGCCCGATCAGTGTCGTGCTTTCCTTCCTGCAGCAAGGGTTGGAGCGAAGGCTGTTTCCTCCACCCTGAAAGTGTATGTTTCCACTATCGCCACACATCACGACACAGTTGAAGGTAAGTCCGTTGAAAAGCATGACCTGATCATCAGGTTCCTGAGAGGAGCGAGGAGACTGAATCCTCCTCGCCCTCCTCTCGTACCCTCTTGGGACCTCTCAGTGGTTCTAACTGCCCTGCAGAGTGCTCCCTTTGAGCCTCTGCAATCAGTGGAGCATAAGTTCCTGTCAATGATGACAGCGCTCCTGGTTGCATTGGCCTCCATCAAGAGGGTAGGGGACCTGCTGGCATTTTCCGTTGACAAAGCGTGCCTGGAATTCGGGCCGGCTAACTCTCACGTGATCCTGAGAGCCCAGCCTGGATATGTGCCCAAGGTTCCCACCACTCCCTTTCGAGATCAGGTGGTGAACCTGCAAGCGCTGCCCTCAGAGGAGGCAGACCCAGCCTTGGCACTGCTCTGTCCAGTACGCGTCCTCCGTGCTTACGTAGACAGAACACAGTGTTTCAGGACCTCAGACCAGCTCTTTGTCTGTTATGGTGGGAAGCTGAAGGGATAGGCTCTCTCCAAGCAAAGGTTGTCTCACTGGATAGTGGATGCCATTGCTTTGGCATACCAGCAGCAAGGTCGACCATGCCCCCTTGGTGTACGGCCCACTCTACCTGGAGTGTGGCCTCCTCTTGGGCTCTAGCGCATGGCGCCTCGCTAACAGACATTTGCACATTCGCGAGATTCGCGAGATGTCGACACCCAACACATTCGCGAGATTCTACAATCTCCGAGTGGAGCCAATTTCTACTCATGGACTCGCTTCAACCAGCCGGTACTAGATTCTGCTCAGGTGTCTTCGCTTGCTCGCTATTCCTATCCACGGACGGATTACGTGCGATATTCTCCTCAGGTGAGCCTAATAAGCCCTGAGTTTCCTCCAGCGCTGTTGACGTCAACGCCAGAGTTATGCCACCGGCAGCTTTCGAGTTGGCCAGGTGCCTCCATGTGCATGGTTCCCCCTCTGGGTGACCCCCACGTGCATTTCCACTATAAGCCTCTCTGAGCATGTGTCTTTCCCTTGGCAAGCCACCTTGCCACCCCTGGGGTTGAAATATTCCACCTGGGGCTGGACATCCCAGTGATTCTCCATATGCAGCCCCCTCTGGATCATATGTGTATTGTGTAAGTCCCCCCCCCCTTCGGGCTGGCACTGATTGCATATTCTACTGAGATATGCTTCCCAGTGTACCTTGGAACTGCCCTCATCGGCCAACTAACAGAGATAATGCTGCGGTGAGTCTAACTCTTGATTGGTATACTATGCAAATTCCGCAGACTCATGACTCATTCCGCATTTTCTTGCCATTGGTTCATTTTGTATACTCGAAGGTGAGAGGCTTTCTAAGCGAAACCCCATTCGTCGTCACAACGTAACGTCTCCGTTCCCTACTCAGGGAACAAGGGTTACATACGTTACCAAGACATTATCTCTAACTTAATTAATGTGTGGAAACAAATTAAGATATATTTGAAAATTCTAGAAATATATCTGGACACTCCAATTTGTAATAATCCTGCTTTTCCTCCGGGGTTACTCGATAAGCTCTCTTTTTCAGTGGAAACACATGGGTAAAGTAACAATTCAGGATCTTTATAGGGAAGGTACATTTAGCTCTTTTAAACAGCTAAAACAAAACTATGCTCTTGCTTTCTGCACATTTTTTGCTAGAAGACTTTTTTAGAAAGCACATTCCAAACTTTGAAGTTTTAAATTTGAATCCCACCTTAGAGAGAATTGTTAATGTACACCCTGGTATGAGTGGTAGTGTGTCAAACTTTTGCAAATTACTGCTAGAAAATGTGGACAATAACACAGAGAAAATAAAACATGACTGGGAGGAGGAAATTGGTTTTAACATTCATGAAAACATGTGGGATGAGTGCTTGAGAAACATACATACATGTTCTGTGAATGCTAGACACACTTTGATTCAGTTCAAGGTAATTCATAGGCTTCATTATTCTAAGTCAAAACTTCATAAAATTTAACCCACAATTTCTCCACTCAGTAATAAGTGTAAAATGTCAGAAGGCACACTGTTTCATTCTTTATGGTCATGTAGTAAAATTCAGTCATTTTGGGAATGTATATTTAAATTTCTTTCTGAAGCAAATTCTATTGATTTGGAGCCTGAGCCTTGCTTTGGACGTTTAGGAGCAGAGAATGCTTTTTGTAATAAATATTAGACACAGGCCATTTCGCTGTGTATGATGCTTGCAAAGACTTTGTCCCCACTTTTGAGATGTGGGCTAGGGAACTGGGAAATATGTTGCACTTGGAAGAACTGAGATTTATATTAAAAGACAAACTATCCATTTTCATTAAGATTTGGAAACCAATAAGAAAATTCTTACAGGTGGACTGAACAAGCTTTATGTGTATTATTATTATTATTTTTGCTTCACATCTCTCCTTTAATTTAACTGTCTGATAATACATTCTTTTAATTTCTGTTGTTTTGCCGTTCACCAGGATAAAAGATTGTGTATGTTTACTCTTTGTCCATGTACAAAATGTTTTTGTTTGTAGAGCACTTGAAGAAACCTTCTACAATCATTGCTATTGTTACGGAGTCTAGTCTCCCTGGTTTCCCCATCTCTCAGTCACGAGCGCCCTCTCCCGAGTTCTAGCGCAGAGCATACTTCCCCATTAGTATGCATCATTTGCGCAGTTATTGCCTTCACCTGTTCTGCATCAGTGCTCATTTGCTCAGCCTTTATATGCCTCGTTCACGGAGTGCTCTTTGCGAAGTATTGCCTCTCTACGTGTGCATGTCCGAGCTATTTTTGAGTCTTCCTGTGTTACTGACCCTCGCTAATATCACCTTCTCTGATTGTCTGCAGCCTGCCTCTCGACCCAGTGCCTGATCCTGACCTTGTTTCTCAGCTGCCTGCCTCGACCTCTTGCCTGTCCCTGGATACCGTTTGCTCGCCGCCTGCCCTCGACTTCCAGCCTGGTCTCACTCTCCTCTCGGCGTGTCCCACTCAAGAATTCCAAAGTTCTCTTTACCTGCCTTTGTTAATAAAAGTTGTTGCATATGGATCTGCCTACTGACTCTATACAGCTATATTGTGGGGGGAGGGGTGTTCTAATTTAAAAGCTGTAAGTACCGAGCTCAATGTAGCATGTATAATGGTAATTTAGTTATATTCATGTATAGTTACTGTTTGGTAGCATTGTGTGTGCGTGTTGTCTTTAAGAAAATGAAAATAAGGGATTAAAAAAACAAAAAATTTTCATTGACCATCATCTCAGACCAATTGTTGCCAACCAGCCTTCATATTTGAGAGACACAAGTGACTTCATTGACCAGCTCAAATCAGTCAAGGTGGACTGTCAGGTTATTACAGCAGTCTTATGGAGAAAGATGACCCAGATGCAGAATGACCAAGGGATTGAATTTGATTGACAAGACAAGGCACAATAGGGATGGTTAAGAGTGAGGATGATCCAAACAGCAGGACAGGGCAGCAGAGGTGGGTAGTAACGAAGTACATTTACTTCGTTACATTTACTTGAGTACTTTTTTAGAAAAATTGTACTTTTAAGAGTAGATTTGAATGTGGGTACTTATTACTTTTACTCGAGTACATTTCTAATGAAAAAACTGTACTTTTACTTCGTTACATTGGGCGACGTTCCTCTCGTTACTTTATTTTAATGCAATATGTGTTGTTAAATGCGTAGTTTATTCCAAGCGCGCTGTATCTTTTTTCTGGACTTGAGCGATGCTCAATTCACAAATGAATGACTCTTTTGAGTCGATTCTGTTCAAAGACTTCATCAAACAAGTTGGCAGATCTGTCTAAATCGGTTCGCGAATCAGTTTGAATGATCTGTTCAGTTCCTGCACGCACTGAATCGTCTGAAACGATTTCAATTCACACTCGACTCTGAGTCGTAACAGGAAGATTTAAGCACATTAAGCGTTAGATGAAGTGGCAGTGGACCTACAGTACAGTCAAGTGAGAGCAAATCTTCAAATGCATCATATTTTTGCCAGCGATGAAGATCTTTATTGAACATCTTCGTAAGCTGTCTGTGAATGAATGATTCCACAGGAGTCAGGACGATATATTCGATTTCATTTCACTCAGGTAATACATTTTACAACCAAACAGATTATTACGCCACGATACTAGAAAGTATGACATTACCCGTTTTTTGGACATATACATTAATTTACATTAAATAAAGCTACCATTGTTCACAGTTTATGAACACCCGCCATCCCGCGGTATTGTGTGTATTGTTGCGCAGTGGCGTGCGAACTCGACTTGAAAACGAATGCCTTTGCCTGCCGTAGACAGTTAACCAGTTTAAACATGCTTGCAGAAATATACATTTGATTATATTTTGGAGAACAGTCAGAAGAAGATCCGTCGATGTATCCGTTCAGATGTTCATGAGCGCGAGCACATGTGAAGAGTTTTTAACTCTTCTCTGTCAATACCTTTGAATGCAACACTCTGCAGATTCACTTTATTTCGACATTGTCTAATAATCCAAATGTAGTTGTATAAGTTACTATTATACAAACCAGAGGACAGGCAATGATTTTCGAGCTATACAGATGGCAGAAATAATGCTTACGTCTCTCTTCTGTTTTTGTTTCAAAGATAGCTGATAATAATAGTCATTTAAATAAACAAAATCTAAATAATATCATTTTATATGACGACTTCAGAGGCAAAAGCCTCTAAGTACCATCTGAAATTTTCTTCTAAAAGAGCATTTTTATCAAGCTTGTATGTTTATGTTCACACTTAAATGGCAATGAAAAATAGCCTACCTATTAATTGTCATTAAAGTGAAATTACTGAACTTAAATATACGAGCTTGATACAAATGATTGTTTTAGAAGAAAATTTCAGATGGCACTCAGAGGCTTTTGCATCATGAAGTCTTCATATATATAGGCCTATATGATCCGAAGTAACTAGTTACTCGCTACTTGAGTAGTTTTTTCATTGGATACTTTTTTACTCTTACTCAAGTAACTATTAAGATTATTACTTTTACTTTTACTTTGAGTAAATATTTCTATAAGTACTTGTACTTTTACTTGAGTACAGTTTTTGGATACTCTACCCACCTCTGCAGGGCAGTAAACAGGAGAAAGGGAAGACATATGAGATCTGACCCGGGCAAGGCAATGCTGGATAATTGAGGATATGAAGCACCAGATAATTCCTGGAGATCAGGCAGTAGCTTGAGGAACCAGAGGCTGGAAACTTTGAGCTGCAACCGAAGCTGTATCGGTCTCACTGCCTGTTCTTGAAAGCACCAGCCAGGATGGATCAGGATGGATGACAGGAACAAACACAAGAGAACAACAAAAAAAAGCTAAACAGAAATAAAAACTGACTCAGGACAGTGACTACAGAAAAGAAATAAACTAATTTAACTAGAAAAAAATAAAAAAGAAATAAACAAAAAGAAATACTAGAAATAAATAACTGAAGCTACAAACAGAGAAAGGCCAAATCAAAATATAAACCAAAACATAAGGCTTGAGAAATCTAGAGCAAAAGACTTGACCTAGACTCAAGCAAATTCAAAATAATAAAATGCAAAAACTAGAACTGGCAGCCAGGAAACACCGTCTAAAAGATTAGTAGACAAGCAAGAATCTCATCCACAACATACACATGCAACAAACCAGCAGAGACATGAGGGAAAGGAGCATAATATAAAGGGACCAGAGCACATGAGGATCAGGTGAGCACAATTAGTGAAACAAGGACCAGACAACAGGGCTGCGTTCAGCCCCGACAAAACGTTGCACAACATTTTTTAAACAGAAACGGTGATGCGTTGAACACACTGTTCTGATGACGCAAGAGTTGCAACTATGGCAGCTGAGAAGGCCATTCTTTGTGTTCTTTGTGAAGAATTTTCGGAGCCTGATGAAGTCGGTATAAATATGTGTTTAATACTACAAAATATGCCCGATGTTACAGTTACTGCACTTGCCGCCCAGAACAAAAGAGAACATCCCAATCGAGTGAAGGGATTGCTGAAACTGAAATGGAAGCACACATCTTACCTAATTCAGACTAAAACACATCTATTTAGCCTCACATACTGACTTTATTTGTAGTTGTTATATGTAATATGTACTGTTTATAAATGTAATGTTTTACATTTATAAAACAATAAATGTTTTACATTTATAAAACAGGGTATTAAAACAAATGTAATGTTTTAATACCCTGTATTTTCTTTCTCATTTTTAGGAAAAGCACTTAATTACCATTGTTTATTTCTATACCAAATGTCATACACTTGCAATGAAGCTAAAAATATAAACAACTACATCATTATGTTGATATCCTATATTTTTACAATAAAACTTACGACAAACATGTCTTCTAATATCCTCAGTTGTTGCGTATACCGAGCTGCATCGAACACATTTGTAAATTACTTTCCTTGAACCCATTGTGCGAGTTCACTTTAATACCGCGTGCTTTATATACATGTTGCTGCTGATCGGACTGCAGTTCTGACACACCCACCAAACAAGAGAAAACGTATCTCAAACCACGTTGCACACCGGTGCATGCCATTTCCAGGAAACATGAAATTCAACCCGGAAACTGTAGCAAACCGTTGCGCACCGTTTTGAACTTGAACGTGCCCCAGGTGTGTTTGACTTCGGCTGCGGCTGGATGTAACCGATCGGCGAGAGTTGCCGTGTGCAGGCGGGGAGGAGCTGAAAATGGAGATATGAAGCTGGACACGTGGCTCC
This sequence comes from Squalius cephalus, assembly GCF_949319135.1. Classification (NCBI taxonomy): domain Eukaryota; kingdom Metazoa; phylum Chordata; class Actinopteri; order Cypriniformes; family Leuciscidae; genus Squalius; species Squalius cephalus. Next base: position 24,180,688 of record NC_137127.1, read on the forward strand.
CGTAGTTTGCTGCAATTACGTCAGTCATGGCAGATCACGTGGCGTTTGCTTGCTTTACGCAGACGAGCTGGAAGCAATAGAAATTCCATTATTTTTGCATGACATTGAGCTCAATGAGCAACGAAGGTGAGTAAAGGTTAAATGTAATAAGTATCTTTTTTAAACAAATTATAGACGCATTATCAATTTAGTTTTAAAGTTACTACCTAGAATCTGAAAATTATATGTTGAATAAAAATACTGTATCGAAAGTCTAAAGTCTTTTAATGTATTAATGATGTAATGGGTGGCTTTTATAATCAATAGCTACTGTTGCTAGCCTTTTGGTTTAAATACAGAGAATTACTCATTCTGACAAAGAAATAATGGACTTTTACTCCAATTTCAACACTTCTGTATACACTAATTATTTGATTAAAATCCCAATTCAACATAAAACATTGATAATACATTTTTGACTACATGTGTGTCCAGTTAGGCTACATGTATATAGTGAGTACAATTCCTCTTGTTCTTATATAGAATGGTTCCAAAAATAGACAATTTTGTGGAGGATGTTGTCCCTCTCTACAGTCCCTCAGAATTTAGAGGTCATTTCAGGCTTTCCAAAGAACAAGTGGAGGTATGTACTGGTTAATATAAAATTCATTGAACTATTACAAGTGTTAGCATGTTGTCTTGATAACCTATTTTTCTACCTGTGCAGGATGTCATTACTACCCTTGGTCCTGTTTATATGAATTTACAACAGACCAATATGCCACTCACAAGCAGTGTTCTTGCCTGCCTTTTAGGGCTGGGCGATTTAAATCGTGAGATTGTTATGCGCATCTCGTCAGTAAAGCCGGTTCCTTGATTAGTAGTAAATCGGCATCACCTGCTTTCAGATGGAGCGGCATTTACTACAAAGAGCCGTAGTTAACTGACAAGCTGAGCCATATCGCATTAATTATCGCTGGCGATACGTCCGCGATTTTAATGCGATATGGCTCAGCTTGTCAGTTAACTACGGTTCTTTGTAGTAAATGCCGCTCCATCTGAAAGCAGGTGATGCCGATTTACTACTAATCAAGGAACCGGCTTTACTGACGAGATGCGCATAACAATCTCACGATTTAAATCGCCCAGCCCTACTGCCTTTGGACATTGGCCAATCAGGAGTCATATCGTGGGGTGGCAGATATATTCAACATGTCAAAATCCACTCATGCCAAGCATCTCCATGAGTTTTGTTGCAATGTGAACACATGCATGGCCCACCACATTTCCTGGCCTAGAGGCTAAAGGCTGGAGATGTCAAAGTTAGGGTTTGACGCAGCAGGTTTCCCCAACACTGTATGTGCAGTGGATGGGTGTCACATTCCTATAATGAGACCCCACTGTAATAATCCCCTAGCATACATGAATAGGAAACAGTTTTATTCTGTAAATTTAACTGGGTTTTGTGACAGTCAGAAGCGCTTCTGTCACATCAGTGTGGGTCACCCTGGGAGTTGGCATGATGCCAGAGCATTTCACTTCACAGAAGTTTGCCGTATTCTTGAAGAAGATCCTCATTCCCTTGTTCCACAGGGAATGCACATAATTGGAGATTCTGCCTACCCTTTGTTGACTCAATTTATGAGGCCTTATAGAGACAATGGCCACTTGTCTGCTAGGCAAAGATGCTTTAACAGAAACCTCAATGCAGCTTGCGTGGTCATTGAGCGTGCATTTGGCATTCTAAAATCTAAGTTTAGGAGGCTCCATTGCCTGCAAATGAGAAGCATTTCCAATATCAGTACAGCAGTCTCAGCCTGCTGCATTTTGCATAATCTTTGTTTAGAGCCCAGTGATCAAGTGATGGTGTTGATGATGAACCACACCACCAGCAACCCCACAACACTATTGCATGTCATTATAGAGACCAGATTTGTGGCCAGATCTAACTTAAAAAAAAAGAAAAAAAAAAAAAGAAAGAAGTTCTAACCATACAAAACCATAAAAAAAAAAGAAAAGTAAAGATTTTCTAAAGATATTTGAATGTACAGAAATATTCAACAAATGATAAAAAACTGAATTTGTGTTGAAATAAATAAATGTATTTTATTGAACACTACAATAAATGTATATTATTGATCAAAATTAGTTTGTCATTAGAAATTGTGTAACTTGGGAACATTAAAAAAAAATCTGTGAAGTAAAACACATATAGTGGACATTTTGGGGAAAGGTGTAAATCAAAAGAGAAAACATCTTCATTATCATTTTATTGAGGTTCATGTGGGTTCTGTAATAGATGTATAATTTGCTCTTGTCTTTTTCCCATTTACTTCAGCTCCTCCACAATTGTTCCCAAGCTGGCCACCATCTTTTTTTCCGAAGGACCTTGTGCGCCTCTCCTTAAGTCGCCACCATCTCTCCAGATCTCGCCTTACCAGGGACTTTAACACAGCAGTCCTTCTTTCTGCATGCTCTTCGTAAGCCTCCAGAAATTGTGAGGGTTGTGGTCGTCTCTGCCTGCTTGTGAGGTTTGTATTTTGTATGGTAGAGGTTCCCGGCTGTTCATCCATATTAGCACCTGCTGGCTGGTCTTGAAGAGAAGAAGTAGTGGGCCTGCTTTTGGAGGAGGTCTCTTCCAAACCCAGAGGTGTGGAGTGAATGGTGCCAGGTGGTGCAGTACCGATCCCCGATGACCCAAATAACTCATCCATTAGATGGTGTGGGTGGGGGGGATGTCAAATGTACAATGAAAATGACCAATGTTTCAGTCTTTTAAGACATGACAATGTTATTTCAGAAACGTAAAAGTAATAAAGCAGTCTTCAACTTACTGTATAGTACTCCCAGGTGATCTTCCCCTCCCCAGTTGCACGGCGGCTGTCTTTTACGCTCTTATAAGTGGTTAACATGTTTGCTATTTTTTTTCAAATTTTTTCACTTGACAAGTTGTAGCCCTTTTGTGAGAATGAGTTTTGTATTTTTTTATAGAAAGTCGTTTTGTTGTTTTTTGGTGTTTTGGAAGGGTGTCTAGAGAACATATTGGATATATACTTTAGCAGTTTGACATGGGTGTTTCTGCTAATACAAAATTATAAAAGTAATCTATAAAAAAAAAACAATTCCCTGTGTTTTTCTTTAAGAACGTTTCAGAAACAGGATTTACAGTCCATATATGAGAATTTCTGGAACTGAAGTTGTCGCAATAAACTTGAAACGCACGTCATTGGTGTAGCCACATTGGCTATGAATCATGGCTCATTGAATCAGAACATAAACGCACATTCCTTCTTGCTGTCCCACTCTGAACCCCCGAAGGTAAATCAGTTGTGTTGGCTCCAGTTAGTCGGCAACAAATTGACTTTTACGACATAAATTGCACCTTGGAGGATAATAAAAAGTCAACACATTCTCTTTACTTTGCAAAGTTCTGCATTCCAAACCCCCTTCCCCTCTCTGGACCACAGAAGGATAACAAAACTTTCGGTGTGACACACACACACATACACACACACACACACACACAAACATCCGTTGTGTTTACCTTAATATCCTTTTAGTGTATGTAACTCAGACTTGGATCTGAACTTCCTGTATGTATGTGTGATTAATGTTGTTGTGATCGTATAGTTATGATCTTCGAGTGTTGGCTCTGAAATGTATTTTTCTCTGAAGAATGTTCTCCCAGTAGAATCGCATCCTGTAACCCGATCTCATTGATAACGGGGGCGCAACATTCCAACGCACACACATCCCAAAACTCACAGATACACGCAGACACGCACACTACCATATATGGACTTCCACTAGTAAAATCTCATTTTACCAACTATTACAACTGTGTAAAGAGTGTTCTGGGTGATTTGCATGTTCCCCAGAATGATATTAGAGTAGTTGTGTTTTTGAATTACAGTAATGTAATCTTAAAGTGCATTTGTGTCCACAAATAATGTATCTCTATGTTGCTATCCTTGTCAATAGTCGTTCTTAGTGTTATTTTGATCCCCTGTGCACAACGAAGGAGATTTTTGATAAGAGACTGTGATAAACGTTATGGTTCCATGCGTTTTAATTCCCCGAGCATAATATCACATTTTGCCCCTCGTGATTCCACACGAGGGTCGGGCGGCATTAACACACCAGGACAATCTTCCTGCTCTAAACTGATTCGTCATCCAGGAAAAAGGAGGCGTACACGGGACACTGATAAAAGCCAAAACCTTCAGTCTTCTCTCTCTTCTTCCTCCTCCAAAACCCAAGTCCGGACCGGCTTCGGCCTGCTTCTCTTTTCTTTTCATTTATTTCTTTTATGTTTTTCTATAGTCTAGTTTCGTTTTCCTCTTCGCCTCTGTTCATTCACGAGCTGAATGAACTTAGCCTGAATCATTCCCGGCAACTTCACCACAAAGAAAGAGACTCTTTGAAGCTCCCGCGCTCGCACGCGCGCCGGAAGACAGCACGCGCACGCCTCCCCTCAGACGACTCGCGCTGCTTTTAAAAACACGCAGAACCCTGCCTTCCTACCTCATACAAAGAGAACCATATGCCATGCAAGTATCGATTATTGAATTGAACTTACGATGTGATTTCTTTGTTGTGTCTTAAGGGTTACTGTCTGTGATTTTTTGCCATAGCCAACTGCGATCTCTGATCGCAGATTTTTGCTTTCACTTCCGATCTCGTCTCCCATCTCTCTCTCTCTCTCTCATCCACTCTCTCTTAATCCTTTTCTGGCATTCTATCTTTTTCTAACTCTGATCATTTTATTCTCTCTCACTGTTATTCGTTATCTTGTATTGTTTAACTGTATTTTATGTACATAGACATATAATCCGTGTGTATTGTGTAGTTTGATATATTCCTTAGTTCGATGTATTGGTCCAATTATTAAATTCCATATGCCCTTGACTGACTCTGATTTAATTGCCCATGTTACTTAGTCCCTGAAATGTTCGATCTTAGCTATATGCTTTATCTTGGTAGGCTACGATTTAAGTAACCTAATTTTAGTCTACAAACACCGAGAGTGTCTTTTCAAGGCCTGGAAAAGATACTCTTTCTCGTGTTTGTAAGAAGGATAATTTTCCTTGAGAGTTAAGTTAATCTTACGTTCAATGTTTGCTGGACAAACAGATTGTTTGATAACTAAATTAATTCCATTAAAGTTATCCCATAACTTCGAGCTGAAATAAGAACAATTGATGTATTAATGACGAACCATAACCCGTTATGGTAATCGTTCATATATCAATCTAGTTCAGCTGCGATAAATTAATGTAACTGTAACATACAAAATATTAATCATATTCATGATTAATTATTAAAATTCCCTATAGATCATTTGAGCTAATATTAATATTAATGTACAACCCATATTTGCTACATTGGTGTCGTCAGTGAATCCGGCCAATCGTGGATCAGTTGTGTCGCCATCAGAACCTGTGCAGCCGCTCTTGAGAAGCTGCGCTGGCTGAGTTCTCCGGCTGCTCTCGAATCGCTCTCGCGGTACTTTGATGGTATACGTCACAGTCACATGGAGTCGGCGCTGCATCAAGTCGGACAAAATTTCTAACCGGCATGCACTGCTTCAAGTCAGCCACCGATTGGTCTGCGCAGCCGCAGAGCTACATGAAGTCGATCAAGCCTAAGGACTAAACAAGGGGGGCGTGGTAAAGGGAAACAAGGAGGCAGTACAAGAGGAGCACATGGCCAACACAAACAAAGACGATAGGCTTGTTCGACTTAAACCGGCGCTGCACAGACCGATCAGTGTATGACATCAAAGTAACGCGAGAGTGATTAGAGAGCAGATGGCTCCGTATGCTTTTGAATCACTCTCGCGGTACTTTGATGTCATAAACCGATCGGTCTGTGCAGCGCCGGTTCAAGTTGAACAAGCCTAAAGCCATGTGCTCAGGCACAAGACAAACAAAGAAACATTGAACAGAGACAAGACAGACAAGACTGACAAAACTGTCAGGGCAGAACCCTGACAGTGGACAAGAAGATCAAATTAGTGACTTTGGATGTAGTTAGTCTATACACCAATATTCCACATTCTGTGGGCCTTTCAGCGATGAGACATTTTATGGATTCAAGAAGTGACCCTGCACCTCCTACTCAATTTCTTGTTGACATTGCAGAACTTGTATTGACCAAGAACTACTTCATGTATAATAAGGAGTTTTATTTGCAAAAGAATTTTGCAAATGGGAGTGTAAGAACTGATTTTCCTGCTAAAAAGCTGAGATAAAACTCACCCTTGCAATAAAGCAATAAAACGCATCCTGGACAGAAGATCGCAAAGAAAGAGCACAGGACATTGTCTTGTCCAAACTTATCTCTTTGTTTATATATGCATCCCCCCTCTCCCTCCTTAAGTCACTAAAATTTCACTGAGATTGTCTATATATCACATATGAGGTATCTTGTGAATCTATTGTTTTTCCTTTTGATGTTTGGTATCATTTTAAATGTCTCAGTGTGATTGGTAAAATTGTCTTAATTTCATTGCAGTCATTGGTATAATGAGAAAGATTGAGAACTTAGGAGACCTGGTCTCCTCTTTGGGTGATGTCTCTTCAAGATATCTCCCCTCTCCCCTGAAACCAGGTGCTACCCCCTGGGGTACATGAATTGACCCAAAACCACTCTAAAAAATATTGGTATAACCCTTTTGTTCTGGTCTGGGTATTTAAGGGTAGGTGACAGAGCAGTCTTTGGGGGAACCTGTAACCAGGGAAAAACCCCATACAGTGCTGTTTCAGTGTTTTCCCATTGGAAAACACTCACACACCACTGTATGTCTCTGTCAGGAATGCATTGCTTACTTTTAGAGTCATCTTTGAGTAATTGATGTCATGTATTTATTATTTCTGAATTGGCTTTTAATCACTTGTGTAATTGGCATGATACATTTTACCTGACAAATAAATGTAACATCTTGATTTATTCTGCATTTTTCAGATATCATTATTACTAGTAGATTAATGTGAAGTCTGGTGTTTCCGCAACGCTACTCCAGGGTAGATCAAACCGAAGGCACTAATGAATGGAGCATGGAGCACGTCATTAATGTAGGATTATCCGTGAACAGGCCATTTCATTAAATGAACCCAACACTGCATTCCACAGTTCGTAACGATTCCCCATCGAACCATTAGTAAGTCATAAAACACAGTCATGGTGCCGAGATGGCTAAAGGAGATGTCACCCCCCTTTCCCTTTTTGTGCCTGTCTAATCTCATACCAGCGATGCCAGGACAGCAGGAAAAGATTTCTCTTTGTTCCCCAAACTTAAGACCAAATGGCCAAGAAACCCTGTGGTAACCCCAATGCATAAATCCACAGCCTTATCAGGAAACGAAGGATGCTAAGGCATTCCCATGGCTTGGAATCACCACAAACCTTAAACCGGGGACACCTCCTTTCTGCAGCTGTAAATTCCAGAGACTTTTGTCTCCAAAACCAATAGACTGAAATTAACCCACTTGTGGTTTAATACAAACAACGGTCTCAAAATTGCTTCCATTAAGCTGAATTGATCACCAGTATTTACCTCATATATATCTTAAGTATCATGTATGTTTTATATAACCTGTGGAGTTCTTTCTGTGTGTTTATAACCTTTATTACAGCCTATTTGTAGGGTTTTCTACCTCAGTTATAGGAATTAATCACAAGAAGTTGCCTCATACATGTGTGTCCTCTGTATTATGTATGCTTTATATTACCCAAGTTAATTTTGTGTGTTAAGGCGAGACATGGCAGGCAAAAACATCGATTTTTCATGCAGTGGTCAGTTTTGAGATTTTGGGATAGTTTACTCCTTTAATATGTGTTCGTTCAAGCTGCTATAAAGAAAACGCTGAAAATATACATTAAGATGTTTATTTTATTACATTTTGTTTACTTGCGGCAGTAAGTTTCTCCCGAATTTACCAGGAAGTTAGTATTCCAACGCCACATCCGTGAGCCTCCGTCTGTTTACTGAAGTCTGTCATGACCGGTATCGCTGTAAAGCTCTGAGTCTCCTGCAACAACGCTATGTAACCCAAATATGGGCATTTCCTTTCTATCAGTAACCAATCGTGTCGTCCAAAGGGGGATTTAAAGCTAAAGACGATTTCTCATTTAGAGCTATTTAAATCTTTAACTGCCGTTTTCTCAAAATGAGTTTTTTGTCATTCTCCAGTATAAACATCTCAGCCTATGTAGCACCTATGTACACCAAACTTTCCAGTTATACACTTAGCAGTATTCTGAAGATATTTTAAGAGGGATTTGTTAATAAATCATTCTGATTTATGTGACATTTTAATAATAATAATAAAAAAAATGGCTAAAATCGATTTTTCAAGGCTATGGACAGTATATTTTGATTTTCTAGGTAATGAAAGCATATATCCTGAAATACCTCTGAGTTTTTTTTTTTTTCATCTTGTGTGTAAACAAAATGAAAAAAGAATTTTGCACCTGGCTTTATCATATGTTCAGATCTATCTACCGAAAATATATGCAAAATCATGCATATTTAATGAGATAATGCCTAATTTGCATAATTAAACATACACATTTCTAAAACTTGTAATAGATTTTTTGTATATATTTGTGTAAGTAATCAACTGAGGAAGTTTTATGGTGATATCTATTATTTTAAAATTTTACCCTATTCACCTATAGTGTCTCGCCTTAAACACTTATCACAGCTAAATCCTTATTTACTTCCACCTCAACTATGGGAAATATATGAATTTTGGTACCTACTTGATGGGTAAATGATTTCTAGAATTTTGATATAAAGTAGATGTGTGTAGGATGCACCATATTTAAACTATTAAGTTGGCTTATTAAAGCGTTTAACTAAACTCTCAGGAGTTTGGGCACATGCGATCACATGGACATTACGCTAATGACATGCAAGAACCAGAGAACGGTAGGTCCCGCCCAAGACAATATCTGATTGGCTGTCGCACTCGGAAGGACGGGTCGGATGGACACGCTTATAACCCAATGACAAGCAGCTATGCGTTGTTTTTTGCCTGCTTTTGCAGTAACTTTTGCTCTTGCGTATGTTTGTGCTGACCTTTCCATCGTCCAGCGTGTATGCTTACATACTCTTCAAACCACCAAGAGCTCATTAAAAATAACTCATCAACTCTTCCGTAAGATCCTTCGTTGAACTTCGTCAAAGAAAACCCTCTCAGAGTCGCTCCAGCAGCTCCTCCAGACTCAGAGGAAACTCCGTTGCATAGCAACCCACAATCCAGGAAATCCCGCGAAGCGCCACCCGGCAAAGCCAACCAACCACTCACCATCGAGTGCTGTCCCTCAGAACGCATCATCGACCAACTGCCAGCCAATCAGCGCCGAAGAGATTCCCTCTCCAGCAACTTCGTCACAGAAGGGAACGCACGCGCTCACAGGAGCACCCAAACGCAAGTACACAATCTCCTAATTCTGGTTGAACTGGTGCAAATCTTATTAAGAAAACGAACTAAGATTAAAGTGCTAGTAGATTGATTCTCTCAGGTTGCGGTCAAGAAATAGTGTCTAACGCTAGACATTTGGGACTCCATTCACCCTCCGTTAATAACATCACTTTTCTCTGTCACTGTTTGAATAAATGTTTGTGTGTTTTCGTTAGTTGAGTTTGTGTGTATTAGAGTAGTTCAATAAAGTCTTGGTTGATTTTACATACATAGTGCAGGGCCATATGTAGCAAAATAAAGTGTTTGGAGCATTTCATATAGATTTTTGCAAATTATGTTTTTTGACTTCTTCAGACCCTATAGTTTGCAAAACTACCTGTTTCCGATTTTTTCCCGGGCTGCACAGGCCCAAAATCCAAGATGGCGGACATATCACCAAAAATTGCAAATAATCGCCTTTTTAAACATTTCAAATGGATATATGTTAGGTATATCATTATATACATACATTTTCTAATTAACTGATTGACTTGGGTAATAAATATGACCACGGGTAACATAAATTATCATGATTATCAACCAATGATGGGTGTAACCACCATTATGCTATTTATTGGCATACCCGGAAAAACGCATTGACTGATTAAAAGTTTCCTTCATATAACCTAATAATCATTTTAATTAAAATAATGTTCTGCGCTCACCACAATAATTCTGTTAACAATCAGATGACATGGAAAATTATTGGGGAGAATGGATTACATGAAGCCAATGGAAAGATGGGAAAGATAGCCAGCCTTTGTTACTAGAAAACAAAATGAAACTTTTGAGCTTTTGCAGGAAGAGGGAAATTATTTTTCCAGCCTGGGCAACTGGTGTTTTTTTACTTGCTAGGACCCCACTGAATACAAAACAACCTTTTTCCAATTTTTTTCTTCATTTTTAGTGCCAAAATTCAAGATGGCAGACAATATGCAGACAAATCACATAAAATAAAATATATAATCTTTTCCCTTCTATAAAGGCTTTAAAATGGTAAACTTTTGATGAATGTATTCCTAATAAGGCAGACAAGTGAGACAGACTATTTTCAAAATATTTATTGGATAATTTGCCCAAAAATTGGGTGAAAAAAATAGAAACATATTGGAAAAAATGGGAAAAAAATCTGCATTTTGTTTCATTATTGAAGGAGTTCAACAAAACAGTCAGCCATTGTCACTCAAGTATTTATCCTCATCACTCTCACTGTCACTGTCACTGTCACTGTCTGACTTTTCAATATTGGTGCATGTCTCCTCAGAGCCCTCACACCTGCAGAGTTGCGTGCATGGTAAGTTGTTGCTCTTGCAAGAACACCTTCTACTGCATTGGCTGGCAATACAAGAGCACTTCACAAGCTCCACAACAGCCTCTGGTGCTGGTGGAAGTTTTGACAGGACAGGAGCCAATTGCCCATTATCAATTTGCCTCCATCCCAGTGATAGTGCATCAAGAATCTTTGGAGCAGGCACTGCATCTTGTGCCCAAACATTTGCTTGCCAGTGTGCTCTCAGAATGTGCTCTCTAACTGCTCCTGAAGTGGGACATAGTTTTCCCACTCCCTGGTTGGGTTTTAGAGTTTTAAACATGTTCCACCGAAAGGGCTTTAGCTGTTTCATAACCAGGTTTGAAGAGCTGACACATGAATTTCTCACATCCAGCTAACACGTCTGGAGATGGATGAAGACCTACACCAAGCCTACAAAGTGCATTCATGACATCATCGTCTGTCTCCATGAATGACTTGAAACAAGAAACCTTTCCTTTCCCACGGATATGGCCTGTGGTATCGCAACCTGTGAGTGCATGGAACCCTGGTAATGCTACTGCGTACATGATCAGTAGAGTGTCCGCCTCTTCTTGTGAGCTCCTCATGCTCACCATGTTAACTTTTGAGGCCATAACACCTTTGTGTGTGTGAACTGTAATTGACAGTTTACATAGTTCAACAGCGTTATGAGCAAGCTAGATAATGAGGTTGGCTTTTTTCTGCCATGCTTTTTTCTGCATGAGGAGCTCACAAGAAGAGGCGGACACTCTACTGATCATGTATGCAGTAGCAGTAAGTCATTTTGGCAAAACCCCACATATCTACACATGTGACACAGATGTCTTGGTGCTTGCCCTACGCAGGATACCAGACCTCAACAAAGACAGTCTCATTAATATGGGCACTGGAGATCGTCGACGAAAGATACAACTCCAGCCTATTTACATGGCTCTTGGCCCAGAGCGTGCAGTAGCATTACCAGGGTTCCATGCACTCACAGGTTGCGATACCACAGGCCATATCCGTGGGAAAGGAAAGATTTCTTGTTTCAAGTCATTCATGGAGACAGATGATGATGTCATTAATGCACTTTGTAGGCTTGGTGTAGGTCCTCATCCATCTCCAGACGTGTTAGCTGGATGTCAGAAATTCATGTGTCAGCTCTTCAAACCTGGTTATGAAACAGCTAAAGCCCTTCGGTGGAACATGTTTAAAACTCTAAAACCCAACCAGGGAGTGGGAAAACTATGTCCCACTTCAGGAGCAGTTACAGAGCACATTCTGAGAGCACACTGGCAAGCAAATGTTTGGGCACAAGATGCAGTGCCTGCTCCAAAGATTCTTGTCGCACTATCACTGGGATGGAGGCAAACTGATGATGGGCAATGGGCTCCTGTCCTGTCAAAACTTCCACCAGCACCAGAGGCTGTTGTGGAGCTTGTGAAGTGCTCTTGTCTTGCCAGCCAATGCAGTAGAAGGTGTTCTTGCAAGAGCAACAACTTACCATGCACGCAACTTTGCAGGTGTGAGGGCTCTGAGGTATGGCAAGCTGTTTTAACTTTTATTAATTTCCAGGATATGAATCCTTGATATCCAGGGCTGGACTGGTAATCTGGCATACCGGGCAAATGCCCGGTGGGCCGACGTGCTTTTTGGGCCGATACATCTAATACTTTTTTTTTTAACGGCCCATAAAACTCGTACATCGGCGGCCCATTCATTTTGTTTTGTTTAATTGATGGCGCTGGGTTAGTTCCGGTGTAATGCATTGGTCAAAAAAAAGTAAGCGTTAGTTTTTTTGAAACCCGTGAAAACCCGTAGATCAGCGGCCCATTGGTTGTTTTCTTGATTGACAGTGGGCTGGCCCAATCACATCTTTAAACACCTCCCCCTTTGGGCTTTGAGTGAGCGTGCAGTGTCAAGTGTGTATCTGTCAAAATAATCTGAGAGATGGAGAAGAAACGCAAGGAATGTACAGAGAAATAGCGTGAAAAATAGATACAGGCCCTTCAAGCAGACACTGTAAAATGTGTCAAAATATATATGTTTTCTGCAGCAGCAGGACCTTCATCAGCTCCAGTGGCTGATGAGGAGGATCAGGAGAGAGATGAGAAAGTGTAGACTAGAGTCCGTGGTAAGCAGAACTACTTTCAAAACACTTTGGCTTATCTCTTTCAAGTTTAGAAATTAGTACAAAACTAATTATGTTTTACTTTAAAATTACTTACTTGTTGAAATTCCAGTTTCACATATCAGAAATACAATTCTTACTAGTAAAAACCTTTATTTTTGATATCAAGAATTCAATTGTCACTAGTTGAAATGTCTATTCTTGATATCAACATTTGAATTGCTACTAGTAACAATGTTCATTTTTGATATCAATAATTCCATTTTCACTAGTGACAATGTTAATTTCTGATATCATGAATGTGCCATTTTATATATCTGAAATTATATTGATATCAGAAATACATTTTCAGATATCAAAAATGAAAATTTTTACTAGTAGCAATTCAATTGTTGATATCAAGAATAGACATTTCAACTAGTGACAATTTAATTATTGATATCAGTAATTGCCATTTTTACTAGTAACAATGTAATTATTGATATCAAAAATTATATTTCTATTATATTCATAAATTCATAAATTCACAAATTATATATAATTTTAAAGCTTAGGGTCTCAGCTTTTTAATGCATCTAATTACATTTATTAACTCATAACGAGTGCTGAGTAATCCCTCTAAAACCGAGTGTACCGCCAGCAGGCGCCACCTAGCTGCGAAAATATTCATTACCATATTTTTCAAAAATCTTGCCTTGATTAACACAAAGTTGATGTCATTTGAAAGCTTAGAGTCTGAACTGTGAATGTATCCACTTTGAAAAACTCTTAAGTATTGCTGAGTTATTTGCTGATAAATAGAATTTCTTTTTTTTTTCATAATCTATAAAATAATGTACTGCAATGTGTCAAAAACATCATACAGCTCATGAAACATTCACAGATCATTGAAAATGGCACTTCATTTTTTACAGCATATTATTACAATTAAAATGAGCCCAAAATTAACATAATCTATTGCTTTTATGACAAGATATTCTTCATGGAGAAAAAATTGCCCATGAGGGGGTGTCAAAGACTGTACAAAAAGGCTATCTCTTTTCCAAATGCTGTAACTTTTGATTCCTTTATCCAATTTTTTTTTTTTTTTTATCCAGATGCAGCTAACATGCAGGGGGACTTCACTAAAAACGAATTTTCCTCCTACCTTATTTCCTTCCTGAGTTATTCCATTACAAATAAGAAAGATATGCAAAATCATAATAAAAATTATATATATATATTTTTGTCTTTTATCAGCCGTTTCTCGGCAGGACAATGTCCAAATGTAATCTAATTAATATTTTCAAAAAATTTAAAAAGAGTTCTTTCAAATGATACCTACCTTTTGACTCTCCTTGCTACAGTTTTGGAGTTATGATTATATAGTTTTTATATAGTTTGGAGCATAATTTGTTGTGTGTTTGTGGGTGTGGGTGTGTGTGTGTGTGTGGGGGGGGGGTGTCATATTTCCACTCTTGATGTTTTAGAGTGTCACCCCTTTATTGCTGTGCACTTTTTTTTCTGCACAGTGGCTGATTTGTATTTCCCATTCATTTCCTATGTCGGTCATTTTTGACCGGCAGGAAGCTAAGTGTGACTATTTTTTTTACGACCCTTTAACATATCCGAATCATGTCCATGATTTTTTTGTGTGTTCACATAGCTAATACAACAAAGTTACCAAGTGTCATCCCATTCCGATGAAGCAAAAAAAAAATTAAAATTAAAAATGTAAAAGTTTTCGTCCGTTTTTGACCGAAGAAGCCCAGAGGGGTTATTAACTAGTGAAAATGTAAATGCTGATATCAAGAATTAGCATTGTTACTAGTGGAAATGTAATTCCTGATATAGAAAATTGCCATTGTTACTAGTAGAAATCTAATTTCTGATATCAATAACTATCGTTTTAACTAGTGAAAATTGAATTGTTGATATCAAGAATTCATATCCTGGAAATGAATAAAAGTTAAAACGGCTTGCCATACTGAGAAGACATGCGCCAATATTGAAAAGTCAGACAGTGACAGTGACAGTGAGAGTGATGAGGATAAATATTTGAGTGACAATGACTGACTGTTTTGTTGAACCCTTCAATAATGAAACAAAATGCAGATTTTTTTTTTTCTTCATTTTTTTCAGATTTTTATTTTTATTTATTTTTTTTCCATTTTTTCCATTTTTTCCATTTTTTTGCCCAATTTTTTGGCAAACGATCCAATAAATATTTTTAAAATAGTCTGGGTCTCACTTGTCTGCCTTATTAGGAATAGATTCATCAAAAAGTTTACCATTTTAAAGCTTTCATAGAAGTGAAAAGATTATATATTTTATTTTCTGTGATTTGTCTGCATATATTGTCTGCCATCTTGAATTTTGGCACTAAAAATGAAGAAAAAAATTGGAAACAGGTTGTTTTGTATTCAGTGGTGTCCTAGCAAGTAAAAAAACACCAGTTGCAAAAATCTATATGAACCGTTCCTAAAATAACACAATTCCCCACACTATACAAGCGTCTTGTGCTGTGTGCTTACAAGTTACTGCCTTAAACTGTAGATTTTGTTACCTTGCTCATAATCAGTTATCATAATTTTATGATATTATTACCGTAGGCCACGGGATAATATTCTGTCCAGAATTGATCAAATACCCTAATCTCAATTTATCGGTGGACGAATAGTTGATAAAGTGTTAAATATTAATTCTGAATAATTTGCATATTAATTCGGTTCTTATTCACTGTAATTCAATCCCCTTTGAGTTATATTGATCTTAATTCCCTTATTAATCTTACATTAAGGAGACCTTCCGATTTCTGACTATCACTGACTTAGCACGTTGCATCTTGCGACTATTACAAAAATTACACCTTTTGGGAAGCATAGGCGGCCGCTTAAGGGTAAAATAGTTCTGCATACTCTGACTATTTCAGAACTGACTATGTTTGATTGTGAGCGCACATTCACGACGTGACGTCTCAAAGCGATACTGGGTCCTTAATGAATGAATAATTGAAAATATGGGATACCCAGAATAATCAAAGATCTAAATTATGCCAGCCGCAGCTGGAACCAGCTTCCAGAGGAAATCAGACGTGCTCCTACAGTAGTCACTTTCAAATCCAGACTCAAAACACTTCTGTTTAGCTGTGCATTTACTGAATGAGCACTGTGCCAATGTTCGTCCGACTGTTTGTACTGTATTTTATTTTATTTTTCTAAACTGTTTTAATTAGGGGTTCAAGCACGTAGTGCTGAAACCCTATTGTAATTGTACTGATTTTTAGGGGTTCAAGCACGTAGTGCTGAAACCCTATTGTAATTGTACTGATTTTTAGGGGTTCAAGCACGAAGTGCTGAAACCCTATTGTAATTGTGCTGATTTTTATTATTATTATTAGGGGTTCAAGCACGAAGTGCTGAAACCCTATTGTAATTGTGCTGATTTTTAGGGGTTCAAGCATGAAATGCTGAAACCCTATTGTAATTGTACTGATTTTTATTATTAGGGGTTCAAGCACGAAGTGCTGAAACCCTATTGTAATTGTGCTGATTTTTAGGGGTTCAAGCACGAAGTGCTGAAACCCTATTGTAATCGTCCTGATTTTTATTAGGGGTTCAAGCACGAAGTGCTGAAACCCTATTGTAATTGTGCTGATTTTTATTATTAGGGGTTCAAGCATGAAATGCTGAAACCCTATTGTAATTGTGCTGATTTTTATTATTATTATTATTATTATTATTATTATTATTCCGCCCTAAAACGCATCGTGCAGCCCAAACCGTAAGAGCTGGAACCTTGAAACTTGGCCAAATGGTAGTCCTCAATTTGGGGAGAACCTATCAAAATATGACCCCGATTGGCCCATAGGTGGCGCTATAATGACCACATTTACTAAATTGCTCATAACTCCTAGACAGTTTGTCCTAGAGTCTCAATTTGATCAACTGTGATCCCTGGATCCAGACGGACAAAATGGCTATCTCCAAATTGCTCTACGAGCAAAAAAAAAATTTCTATGGGCAATTTAGTGAAAAACCTACTTTTGCGAACTAGTCCTAGGTTTTTGGCCCAATCGGAACCAGACCAGTCTAGCACAGTTCTCTGGAGTCTCTAGATCAATAATTATCAAAAAAAAGTTGAACTTTTGCATTGGCCTGGCTGTAACAGGGTCGTTTAGGAAAGGGGTGGGACAAAAAAACACTCAAAAGCCTATACAACCTAAGGGAAAACCCCAAACTTCACAAAAATCGATGAGCAGATGTGTCAGAACATGGTGAAGAAGCATGCCAAGTTTCGTGAAGATCGGACAATAGGTGGCGCTATAACTGTCCAAAACGTCTCTTCTTATTAGGGGTTCAAGCATGAAATGCTGAAACCCTATTGTAATTGTGCTGATTTTTATTAGGGGTTCAAGCACGAAGTGCTGAAACCCTATTGTAATTGTACTGATTTTTATTATTATTATTTTTCTTCTGCCGTAAAACGCATCGTGCAGCCCAAACCGTAAGTGCTAGAGACTTGAAACTTTGCCAGATGGTAGTACAAAAATCGAGGAGAGGTTATCAAAATATGACCCCGATTGGCCCATAGGTGGCGCTACAGTGCAAAAAACAAAAAAAAATCATATTTTTGCTTAAATCTCATTAACCGTTTGTCACAGACTCAAGTGTCTTATATCATTGGAATCCTTGGGTCAAGCCGAACAAAAAAGGCCTCAAGGATTTCATTTCCGGTATGCAAATTTTCCGCCATTTTGAATTATGTCCAAAACCTACTTTTGCGAACTAGTCCCTGGTTTTGTGTCCGATCGGAACCAAACCAGTGCAGAAATGTTCTCTGGAGTCAGAATATCAATAATTATCGAAAAAAAGTTGAAATTTCGATTGACGGTCGCTAAGGGGCGCCAAAATGTTTGAAGAAGGCGGAGCCTATTTTACTAAAATGGCTATAACTCCAGAAGTAAATGAGGTATATTCACCAAACTCGGTACACCTGTGTAAGAGGTCAATCTGAGGTCATAGTAAAAAGATTGCGGCGATTGGCCACATGGTGGCGCTATAACATGAAAAAAACATAAATCAGGCTGTAACCACCTGACCGTTAGTCCGATTGACTTGAAAATTGGTATGCAGTGTCTTGGTCCAAGCTGTCATGTATATCTATGAGGACATTGGTGTATCTCAAAAAACATGGCCGCCATCGGCCAATGAAGTTTGAGCACCTATTAGACAAGGTTAACGGAGGCCGATCGGAACAAAACTCGGTGGGCATGTTCGACTCATGGCCCTAGAGGTCTGTAAGAATTTTGAAAGAAATCGGCCACTAGTTGGCGCTAACGAGTTTTATGGCTCTGTAATCACGTGGTGTTACACTTATCATCACAAAATGCATATCATTTGATAGACCTGCTCATGCTGAACAACTTTGCCTCTAGAACCATTGCTGTCAATCAAACAGTTTATTAATTATTCACGAATATGTTAAAAACCTACTTTTGCGAACTAGTCCCTGGTTTTTTGCCCGATCGGAACCAAACGAGTCTAGGACAATTCTCTGGACTCTTTAGATCAATAATTATCAAAAAAAGTTGAACTTTTGCATTTTTCGCATGGGTATAATTGGGTCATAAAGAAAATGGGCGTGGCAAAATGCAAACAAAAGCCTATAAATCCTAAACAAAAACTCAGAACATCACGAAAATTGGTGAGCATATGTGCCATAACATTCTAAATAAGCATGCAAAATTGTATGTAGATCGGATGATAGTTGGCGCTATAACTGTTAAAAAGCAATGGTAAATTGCCTGTATTGGCTGTAAATGGACTTTTCAATCTATTATTTCAGTGGTTAAAAGCTTTCTAAATAAATCTTAATGTCTTGAATGCTTAAATGCCTTAAAGGCCTTAAATGCTTGAACCCCGATAAATGCTGCTTGCAGCTTTAATTATTATTATTATTATTATTATTATTCCGCCCTAAAACGCATCGTGCAGCCCAAACCGTAAGAGCTGGAACCTTGAAACTTGGCCAAATGGTAGTCCTCAATTTGGGGAGAACCTATCAAAATATGACCCCGATTGGCCCATAGGTGGCGCTATAATGACCACATTTACTAAATTGCTCATAACTCCTAGACAGTTTGTCCTAGAGTCTCAATTTGATCAACTGTGATCCCTGGATCCAGACGGACAAAATGGCTCTCTCCAAATTGCTCTACGAGCAAAAAAAAAATTTCTATGGGCAATTTAGTGAAAAACCTACTTTTGCGAACTAGTCCTAGGTTTTTGGCCCAATCGGAACCAGACCAGTCTAGCACAGTTCTCTGGAGTCTCTAGATCAATAATTATCAAAAAAAAGTTGAACTTTTGCATTGGCCTGGCTGTAACAGGGTCGTTTAGGAAAGGGGTGGGACAAAAAAACACTCAAAAGCCTATACAACCTAAGGGAAAACCCCAAACTTCACAAAAATCGATGAGCAGATGTGTCAGAACATGGTGAAGAAGCATGCCAAGTTTCGTGAAGATCGGACAATAGGTGGCGCTATAACTGTCCAAAACGTCTCTTCTTATTAGGGGTTCAAGCATGAAATGCTGAAACCCTATTGTAATTGTGCTGATTTTTATTATTAGGGGTTCAAGCACGAAGTGCTGAAACCCTATTGTAATTGCCCTGATTTTTAGGGGTTCAAGCACGAAGTGCTGAAACCCTATTGTAATTGTACTGATTTTTATTATTATTATTATTATTATTATTATTATTTTCCCCTAAAACGCATCGTGCAGACCAAACCGTAAGAGCTGGAACCTTGAAACTTGGCCAAATGGTAGTCCTCAATTTGGGGAGAACCTATCAAAGTATGACCCCGATTGGCCCATAGGTGGCGCTATAGCAACCAAAAGCGCGAAACTGCTCATAACTACTAGACCGTACGACGTAGACTCAAGTGTGTTATATCATTGGAAAGCTGGACGCCTGACGAACAAAACGTATATCTCCGATTTCATTTCCGCCATGATAGATTTTCCGCCATTTTGAATTTTGTCAAAAACATACTTTTGCGAACTAGT
Organism: Squalius cephalus; assembly: GCF_949319135.1. Taxonomy (NCBI): domain Eukaryota; kingdom Metazoa; phylum Chordata; class Actinopteri; order Cypriniformes; family Leuciscidae; genus Squalius; species Squalius cephalus. The sequence goes on from NC_137127.1 coordinate 24,200,590, forward strand.
CCTAGGTTTTTCGCCCGATCGGAACCAAACCAGTGCAGAAATGTTCTCTAGAGTCTGTTTATCAAAAACTATCGAAAAAAAGTTGAAATTTCGACTCACGGACGGTAAGGGGCGCCAAAACGTACGTTGTGGGAGGGGCCTATTTTACTAAAATGGCTATAACTCCAGAAATAAATGAGGTATCTTCACCAAACTTGGTACACATGTGTAAGAGGTCAATCTGAGGTCACAGTAAAAAAACCGCGGCAATTGGCCACATGGTGGCGCTATAACATGAAAAAAACATAAAACAGGCTATAACCACCTGACCATTAGTCCGATTGACTTGAAAATTGGCATGCAGTGTCTTGGTCCAAGGTGCCATGTATGTGTATGAGGACATTGGCGTATCTCGAAAAACATGGCCGCCATCGGCCAATGAAATTTGAGCACCTATTAGACAAGGTTAACGGAGGCCGATCGGAACGAAACTCGATGGGCATGTTCGACTCAAGGCCATAGAGGTCTGTAACAATTTTGAAAGAAATCGGCCACTAGTTGGCGCTAACGAGTTTTACAGCTCTGTAATCACGTGGTGTTACAAATATCCACACAATATGCATATCATTTGATAGATCTCCTCATCCTGAACAACTTTGCCTCAAGGACCATTGCTGTCAATCAAACCGTTCATTAAATATTCGCAAACATGTTAAAAACCTACTTTTGCGAACTAGTCCTAGGTTTTTCGCACGATTGGAACCAGACCAGTCTAGGACAATTCTCTGGACTCTCTAGATCAAAAACTATCAAAAAAAAGTTGAACTTTTGCATTTGGATGGCTGTAATAGGGTCATTTATAAAATGGGCGTAGCAGAATACACTAAAAAGCCTATAAATCCTAAATGAAAACTCAGAACCTCACAAAAATTGGTGAGCATATGTGACATAACATCATTAACAAGCATGCCAAATTTTATGGAGATCGGACTATAGGTGGCGCTATAACTGTTAAAAAGCTTTAAAACCATATATTTCCTATGGTACATTGCCTGTATTGGCTGTAAATGGTCTTTTCCATCTATTATGTCAGTGGTTACATGCTTGCTAAATAAAACCTGATAACTTTTGATGCTTTTGTGCTTAAAAACCCTTAAAGGCCTTAATAGCTTGAACCCCGATAAATGCTGCTTGCAGCTTTAATTTTTATTATTATTATTATTATTCTGCCGTAAAACGCATCGTGCAGCCTAAACCGTAAGTGCTAGAGACTTGAAACTTGGCCAGAAGGTAGTACAAAAATCGAGGAGAGGTTCAGAGAATATGAGCTAGATTGGCCAATAGGTGGCGCTACAGTGCAAAAAACAAAAAAATTGCATATTTTTGCTTAAATCTCATCAACCCTTTGTCACAGACTCAAGTGTCTTATATCTTTGGAATCATTGGCTCAAGCCGAACAAAAAAGGCCTCAAGGATTTCATTTCCGGTATGCAAATTTTTCCGCCATTTTGGATTTTGTCCAAAACCTACTTTTGCGAACTAGTCCCTGGTTTTTTGCCCGATCGGAACCAAACCAGTGCAGAAATATTCACAGGAGTCTGAATATCAATAATTATCGAAAAAAAGTAAAAATTTCGATCCACGGTTGCTAAGGGGCGCCAAAACGCTCGCAGGAGGCGGAGCTAATTATACAAAAATGGCTATAACTCGTGAACGAAATGAGATATTTTCACCAAACTCGGTACACATATGTATGAGCTCAAGTTGAGGTCACAGTAAAAAAATCGCGGTGATTGGCCTCATGGTGGCGCTATAATATGAAAAAAACATAAAAAGGCTATAACCACCTGACCTTTAGTCCGATTGACTTGAAAATTGGTATGCAGTGTCTTGGTCCAAGGTGCCATGTATGTCTATGAGGACATTGGTGTATCTCAAAAAACATGGCCGCTATCGGCCAATGAAGTTTGAGCACCTATTAGACAAGGTTAACGGAGGCCGATCGGAACGAAACTCAGTGGGCATGTTCGGCTCAAGCCCCTAGAGGTCTGTAAGAATTGAAAGAAATCGGCCACTAGTTGGCGCTAACGAGTTTTATGGCTCTGTAATCACGTGGTGTTACACTTTTTGTCACAAAATGCATATCATATGATAGATCTGCTCATGCTGAACAACTTTGCCTCTAGAACCATTGCTGTCAATCAAACAGTTCATTAAATATTCATGAATATGTTAAAAACCTACTTTTGCGAACTAGTCCTAGGTTTTTCGCCCGATCGGAACCAGACCAGTCTAGGACAATTCTCTGGACACTCTAGATCAATAATTATCAAAAAAAAGTTGAACTTTTGCATTTGGATGGCTGTAATAGGGTCATTTATAAAATGGGCGTGGCAAAATACACTAAAAAGCCTATAAATCCTAAATGAAAACTCAGAACTTCACAAAAATTGGTGAGCATATGTGTTATAACATCACAAACAAGCTTGCAAAATTTTATGGAGATCGGACAATAGTTGGCGCTATAACTGTTAAAAGGCTTTAAAACCATATATTTCCTATGGTAAACTGCCTGTATTGGCTGTAAATGGTCTTTTCCATGTCTGATCATATAATTTTCATATCATAATGTTAAAAACTAGTGCATAACCATTCTCTGGACTCACTAGAACAATAGTTGTCAGAAAAAGTTGAACTACTTCATTTGGATAGCTATAATAGGTTCACTTCAAAATGTGGCCTTTACCAAGTGTCCCCGAAAGCCTATATCTCTTTAATGAATGTTCAAACCTTCTTAAAAACAAGTCAGAACATGTGAAATATCACTCTGAACATGCATGGAAATTTTCAGACAGATCGGACAAAATTTGCCTCTATAACAGTTAAAAAGGTGAAAATGATATGAATATAATGGTATATTAAGCCAATAAGTGGTATTTTACTGCCCCCTGCTGTTTAAAATAGTCATTTTGTCATATTGTTCTATAATTTATATTTAGACTTTATAAAATCACTATTTTGACATTTACAATTACATTTAGTCAAAATCCATCTGTTAAAGTATTAGTATTGACAGTTTGATCACATCATATATTTCAAACGTCTGTATCTACAACATAATGTGTGTGTGTAGTCTTAGGTTTCTGAATAAATTCTGAATCATCTGATTAATAGCTTACAAAGACTTTGTGAAATGTTTATAGACCATTCAAATAATATTTTATATAATGACATATCCCAATAGCATTGAAAAAATAACAACATTTGTCTTTGTCTTTGTGTGTGTGTGTGTGTGTGTGTGTGTGTGTGTGTGTGTGTGTGTGTGTGTGTAAACATGCATTATGGAGTTAAAATGGAAAAACTGTTTTGCTTTAGTGCAGAAAAATGGTGAAAATCAAGAAGTCTGAAGTAAAAGTGAGCCAATATGTGGTCTTCTACTGCCCTCTGCTGGTCATTCTACTTATTAATGAAGTCTACTCACATATGCTTTTGCATTCATTAGACTCTAAAAATCACTTATATAACAATAAGACACTAAAAATCACTTATATAACAATTACTATTGACAATTAACATGGTAAATCATGGAAAGCTATGATAAATCATGATAAACTATGGTAAACTAGAATCATAGTAAATAATACTAGAATGTGGTCAATTTTTGTGGGAGGAGCCTATTTTACTAAAATGGCTATAACTCAAGAAGTAAATGAGATATCTTCACCAAACTCAGTACACATGTGTATGGGTTCAATTTGAGGTCACAATAAACAATTTTATGGAGATCGGACCATAGGTGGCGCTATAACTGTTAAAAAGCTTTAAAACCATATATATCCCATGGTAAATTGCCTGTATTGGCTGTAAATGGTCTTTTCCAATCTATTATGTCAGTGGTTACATGCTTGCTAAATAAATCTTAATAACTTTTGATGCTTTTGTGCTTAAAAACCTTAAACGCCTTAACTGCTTGAACCCCGATAAATGCTGCTTGCAGCTTTAATTATTAGGGGTTCAAGCACGAAGTGCTGAAACCCTATTGTAATTGTACTGATTTTTAGGGGTTCAAGCACGAAGTGCTGAAACCCTATTGTAATTGTACTGATTTTTATTATTATTATTATTATTATTATTATTATTTTCCCCTAAAACGCATCGTGCAGACCAAACCGTAAGAGCTGGAACCTTGAAACTTGGCCAAATGGTAGTCCTCAATTTGGGGAGAACCTATCAAAGTATGACCCCGATTAGCCCATAGGTGGCGCTATAGCAACCAAAAGTGCGAAACTGCTCATAACTACTAGACCGTATGACGTAGACTCAAGTGTCTTATATCATTGGAAAGCTGGACGCCTGACGAACAAAACGTATATCTCCGATTTCATTTCCGCCATGATAGATTTTCCGCCATTTTGAATTTTGTCAAAAACATACTTTTGCGAACTAGTCCTAGGTTTTTCGCCCGATCGGAACCAAACCAGTGCAGAAATGTTCTCTAGAGTCTGATTATCAAAAACTATCGAAAAAAAGTTGAAATTTCGACTCACGGACGGTAAGGCCGCCAAAACGTTCGTTGTGGGAGGGGCCTATTTTACTAAAATGGCTATAACTCCAGAAGTAAATGAGGTATCTTCACCAAACTTGGTACACATGTGTAAGAGGTCAATCTGAGGTCACAGTAAAAAAACCGCGGCAATTGGCCACATGGTGGCGCTATAACATGAAAAAAACATAAAACAGGCTATAACCACCTGACCATTAGTCCGATTGACTTGAAAATTGGCATGCAGTGTCTTGGTCCAAGGTGCCATGTATGTGTATGAGGACATTGGCGTATCTCGAAAAACATGGCCACCATCGGCCAATGAAGTTTGAGCACCTATTAGACAAGGTTAACGGAGGCCGATCGGAACGAAACTCGATGGGCATGTTCGACTCAAGGCCATAGAGGTCTGTAACAATTTTGAAAGAAATCGGCCACTAGTTGGCGCTAACGAGTTTTACAGCTCTGTAATCACGTGGTGTTACAAATATCCACACAATATGCATATCATTTGATAGATCTCCTCATCCTGAACAACTTTGCCTCAAGGACCATTGCTGTCAATCAAACCGTTCATTAAATATTTGCAAACATGTTAAAAACCTACTTTTGCGAACTAGTCCTAGGTTTTTCGCACGATTGGAACCAGACCAGTCTAGGACAATTCTCTGGACTCTCTAGATCAAAAACTATCAAAAAAAAGTTAAACTTTTGCATTTGGATGGCTGTAATAGGGTCATTTATAAAATGGGCGTAGCAAAATACACTAAAAAGCCTATAAATCCTAAATGAAAACTCAGAACCTCACAAAAATTGGTGAGCATATGTGACATAACATCATTAACAAGCATGCCAAATTTTATGGAGATCGGACCATAGATGGCGCTATAACTGTTAAAAAGCTTTAAAACCATATATTTCCTATGGTACATTGCCTGTATTGGCTGTAAATGGTCTTTTCCATCTATTATGTCAGTGGTTACATGCTTGCTAAATAAAACCTGATAACTTTTGATGCTTTTGTGCTTAAAAACCCTTAAAGGCCTTAATAGCTTGAACCCCGATAAATGCTGCTTGCAGCTTTAATTATTATTATTATTATTATTATTATTATTATTTTCCCCTAAAACGCATCGTGCAGACCAAACCGTAAGAGCTGGAACCTTGAAACTTGGCCAAATGGTAGTCCTCAATTTGGGGAGAACCTATCAAAGTATGACCCCGATTGGCCCATAGGTGGCGCTATAGCAACCAAAAGTGCGAAACTGCTCATAACTACTAGACCGTATGACGTAGACTCAAGTGTCTTATATCATTGGAAAGCTGGACGCCTGACGAACAAAACGTATATCTCCGATTTCATTTCCGCCATGATAGATTTTCCGCCATTTTGAATTTTGTCAAAAACATACTTTTGCGAACTAGTCCTAGGTTTTTCGCCCGATCGGAACCAAACCAGTGCAGAAATGTTCTCTAGAGTCTGATTATCTAAAACTATCGAAAAAAAGTTGAAATTTCGACTCACGGACGGTAAGGCCGCCAAAACGTTTGTTGTGGGAGGGGCCTATTTTACTAAAATGGCTATAACTCCAGAAGTAAATGAGGTATCTTCACCAAACTTGGTACACATGTGTAAGAGGTCAATCTGAGGTCACAGTAAAAAAACCGCGGCAATTGGCCACATGGTGGCGCTATAACATGAAAAAAACATAAAACAGGCTATAACCACCTGACCATTAGTCCGATTGACTTGAAAATTGGCATGCAGTGTCTTGGTCCAAGGTGCCATGTATGTGTATGAGGACATTGGCGTATCTCGAAAAACATGGCCACCATCGGCCAATGAAGTTTGAGCACCTATTAGACAAGGTTAACGGAGGCCGATCGGAACGAAACTCGATGGGCATGTTCGACTCAAGGCCATAGAGGTCTGTAACAATTTTGAAAGAAATCGGCCACTAGTTGGCGCTAACGAGTTTTACAGCTCTGTAATCACGTGGTGTTACAAATATCCACACAATATGCATATCATTTGATAGATCTCCTCATCCTGAACAACTTTGCCTCAAGGACCATTGCTGTCAATCAAACCGTTCATTAAATATTTGCAAACATGTTAAAAACCTACTTTTGCGAACTAGTCCTAGGTTTTTCGCACGATTGGAACCAGACCAGTCTAGGACAATTCTCTGGACTCTCTAGATCAAAAACTATCAAAAAAAAGTTAAACTTTTGCATTTGGATGGCTGTAATAGGGTCATTTATAAAATGGGCGTAGCAAAATACACTAAAAAGCCTATAAATCCTAAATGAAAACTCAGAACCTCACAAAAATTGGTGAGCATATGTGACATAACATCATTAACAAGCATGCCAAATTTTATGGAGATCGGACCATAGGTGGCGCTATAACTGTTAAAAAGCTTTAAAACCATATATTTCCTATGGTACATTGCCTGTATTGGCTGTAAATGGTCTTTTCCATCTATTATGTCAGTGGTTACATGCTTGCTAAATAAAACCTGATAACTTTTGATGCTTTTGTGCTTAAAAACCCTTAAAGGCCTTAATAGCTTGAACCCCGATAAATGCTGCTTGCAGCTTTAATTATTATTATTATTCTTCCCTAAAACGCATCGTGCAGCCAAAACCGTAAGGCCTAGAGATGTGATACTTGGTCAAATGGTAGTAGTATTGCTCGCTACTCAGATACACGGACTTAGCCAAATCGGCCCATAGGTGGCGCTACAGCGACCAAAAGCGCGAAACTGCTCATAACTCCTAGACTGTATGTTGTAGACTCAAGTGTCTTATATCAATGTAATCAAGACCTCATGGCAAACAAAACTTATATCTCCGATTTTATTTCCGGTATGCAAATTTTTCCGCCATTTTGAATTTTGTCAAAAACCTACTTTTGCGAACTAGTCCTAGGTTTTTCGACCGATCGGAACCAAACCAGTGCAGAAATGTTCTCTGGAGTCTGAATATCAATAATTATTGAAAAAAAGTTGAAATTTCGATTCACGGTCGCTAAGGGGCGCCAAATTGTATGTTGTGGGAGGAGCCTATTTCACTAAAACGGCCATAACTCCAGAAGTAAATGAGGTATCTTCACCAAACTCGGTACAATTATTTATGAGGTCAATCTGAGGTCAGAGTAAAAAAATTGCGGCGATTGGCCACATGGTGGCGCTATAACATGAAAAAAACATAAAACTGGCTATAACCACCTGACCATTAGTCCAATTGACTTGAAAATTGGTATGCAGTGTCTTGGTCCAAGGTGTCATGTATGTCTATGAGGACATTGGTGTATCTCAAAAAACATGGCCGCCATCGGCCAATGAAGTTTGAGCACCTATTAGACAAGGTTAACGGAAGCCGATCGGAACGAAACTCGGTGGGCATGTTCGACTCATGGCCCTAGAGGTCTGTAAGAATTTTGAAAGAAAACGGCCACTAGTTGGCGCTAACGAGTTTTATGACTCTGTAATCACGTGGTTTTACACTTATTGTCACAAAATGCATATCATTTGATAGATCTGCTCATGCTGAACAACTTTGCCTCAAGAACCATTGCTGTCAATCAAACCGTTCATTAAATATTCGTAATTATGTTAAAAACCTACTTTTGCGAACTAGTCCTAGGTTTTTCGCCCGATCGGAACCAAACGAGTCTAGGACAATTCTATGGAATCTCAAAATCAATAATTATCAAAAAAAAGTTGAACTTTTGCATTTTTTGCATGGGTATATTGGGTCATAAAGAAAATGGGCGTGGCAAAATGCACTCAAAAGCCTATAAATCCTAAACGAAAACTCAGAACTTCACGAAAATTGGTGAGCATATGTACCATAACATTCTAAAGAAGCATGCAAAATTTCATGTAGATCGGAAGATAGGTGGCGCTATAACTGTTAAAAAGCTTTGAAAACCCTGTATTTCCTATGGTACATTGCCTGTATTGGCTGAAAATGGTCTTTTCCATCTATTATGTCAGTGGTTAGATGCTTGCTAAATAAAACTTAATAGCTTTTGATGCTTTTGTGCTTTAAGGCCTTAAAGGCCTTAATTGCTTGAACCCCGATAAATGCTGCTTGCAGCTTTAATTATTATTATTATTATTATTATTCCGCCCTAAAACGCATCGTGCAGCCCAAACCGTAAGAGCTGGAACCTTGAAACTTGGCCAAATGGTAGTCCTCAATTTGGGGAGAACCTATCAAAATATGACCCCGATTGGCCCATAGGTGGCGCTATAATGACCACATTTACTAAATTGCTCATAACTCCTAGACAGTTTGTCCTAGAGTCTCAATTTGATCAACTGTGATCCCTGGATCCAGACGGACAAAATGGCTATCTCCAAATTGCTCTACGAGCAAAAAAAAAATTTCTATGGGCAATTTAGTGAAAAACCTACTTTTGCGAACTAGTCCTAGGTTTTTGGCCCAATCGGAACCAGACCAGTCTAGCACAGTTCTCTGGAGTCTCTAGATCAATAATTATCAAAAAAAAGTTGAACTTTTGCATTGGCCTGGCTGTAACAGGGTCGTTTAGGAAAGGGGTGGGACAAAAAAACACTCAAAAGCCTATACAACCTAAGGGAAAACCCCAAACTTCACAAAAATCGATGAGCAGATGTGTCAGAACATGGTGAAGAAGCATGCCAAGTTTCGTGAAGATCGGACAATAGGTGGCGCTATAACTGTCCAAAACGTCTCTTCTTATTAGGGGTTCAAGCATGAAATGCTGAAACCCTATTGTAATTGTGCTGATTTTTAGGGGTTCAAGCACGAAGTGCTGAAACCCTATTGTAATTGTGCTGATTTTTATTAGGGGTTCAAGCACGAAGTGCTGAAACCCTATTGTAATTGTGCTGATTTTTATTATTATTAGGGGTTCAAGCATGAAATGCTGAAACCCTATTGTAATTGTACTGATTAGGGGTTCAAGCACGAAGTGCTGAAACCCTATTGTAATTGCCCTGATTTTTATTATTATTATTATTCTTCCCTAAAACGCATCGTGCAGCCAAAACCGTAAGGCCTAGAGATGTGATACTTGGTCAAATGGTAGTAGTATTGCTCGCTACTCAGATACACGGACTTAGCCAAATCGGCCCATAGGTGGCGCTACAGCGACCAAAAGCGCGAAACTGCTCATAACTCCTAGACTGTATGTTGTAGACTCAAGTGTCTTATATCAATGTAATCAAGACCTCATGGCAAACAAAACGTATATCTCCGATTTTATTTCCGGTATGCAAATTTTTCCGCCATTTTGAATTTTGTCAAAAACCTACTTTTGCGAACTAGTCCTAGGTTTTTCGACCGATCGGAACCAAACCAGTGCAGAAATGTTCTCTGGAGTGTGAATATCAATAATTATCGAAAAAAAGTTGAAATTTCGATTCACGGTCGCTAAGGGGCGCCAAATTGTATGTTGTGGGAGGAGCCTATTTCACTAAAACGGCCATAACTCCAGAAGTAAATGAGGTATCTTCACCAAACTCGGTACAATTATTTATGAGGTCAATCTGAGGTCAGAGTAAAAAAATTGCGGCGATTGGCCACATGGTGGCGCTATAACATGAAAAAAACATAAAACTGGCTATAACCACCTGACCATTAGTCCAATTGACTTGAAAATTGGTATGCAGTGTCTTGGTCCAAGGTGTCATGTATGTGTATGAGGACATTGGTGTATCTCAAAAAACATGGCCGCCATCGGCCAATGAAGTTTGAGCACCTATTAGACAAGGTTAACGGAAGCCGATCGGAACGAAACTCGGTGGGCATGTTCGACTCATGGCCCTAGAGGTCTGTAAGAATTTTGAAAGAAAACGGCCACTAGTTAGCGCTAACGAGTTTTATGACTCTGTAATCACGTGGTTTTACACTTATTGTCACAAAATGCATATCATTTGATAGATCTGCTCATGCTGAACAACTTTGCCTCAAGAACCATTGCTGTCAATCAAACCGTTCATTAAATATTTGTAATTATGTTAAAAACCTACTTTTGCGAACTAGTCCTAGGTTTTTCGCCCGATCGGAACCAAACGAGTCTAGGACAATTCTATGGAATCTCAAAATCAATAATTATCAAAAAAAAGTTGAACTTTTGCATTTTTCGCATGGGTATATTGGGTCATAAAGAAAATGGGCGTGGCAAAATGCACTCAAAAGCCTATAAATCCTAAACGAAAACTCAGAACTTCACGAAAATTGGTGAGCATATGTACCATAACATTCTAAAGAAGCATGCAAAATTTCATGTAGATCGGAAGATAGGTGGCGCTATAACTGTTAAAAAGCTTTGAAAACCCTGTATTTCCTATGGTACATTGCCTGTATTGGCTGAAAATGGTCTTTTCCATCTATTATGTCAGTGGTTAGATGCTTGCTAAATAAAACTTAATAGCTTTTGATGCTTTTGTGCTTTAAGGCCTTAAAGGCCTTAATTGCTTGAACCCCGATAAATGCTGCTTGCAGCTTTAATTATTATTATTATTATTATTATTCCGCCGTAAAACGCATCGTGCAGCCCAAACCGTAAGAGCTGGAACTTTGAAACTTTGACAGATGGTAGTACAAAAATCGAGGAAAGGTTCAGAGATTATGACCCCGATTGGCCCATAGGTGGCGCTATAACAACCAAAAGCGCGAAACTGCTCATAACTCCTAGACCGTATGTCGTAGACTCAAGTGTCTTATATCATTGGAAAGCTGGACGCCTGACGAACAAAACGTATATCTCCGATTTCATTTCCGCCATGATAGATTTTCCGCCATTTTGAATTTTGTCAAAAATCTACTTTTGCAAACTAGTCCCTGGTTTTTTGCCCGATTGGAACCAAACTAGTGCAGAAATGTTCTCTGGAGACTGAATATCAATAATTATCGAAAAAAAGTGGAAATTTCGATTCACGGTCGCTAAGGGGCGCCAAAACGTACGTTGTGGGAGGGGCCTATTTTACTAAAATGGCTATAACTCCCGATGTAAATGAGGTATCTTCACCAAACTTGGTACACATGTGTATGAGCTTACTCTGGGGTCACAGTAAAAAAATCGCGACGATTGGCCTCATGGTGGCGCTATAAAATGAAAAAAACATAAAACAGGCTATAACCACCTGACCGTTAGTCCGATTGACTTGAAAATTGGTATGCAGTGTCTTGGTCCAAGGTGCCATGTATGTGTATGAGGACATTGGCGTATCTCAAAAAACATGGCCGCCATCGGCCAACGAAGTTTGAGCACCTATTAGACAAGGTTAACGGAGGCCGATCGGAACGAAACTCAATGGGCATGTTCGGCTCATGGCCCTAAAGGTCTGTAAGAATTTTGAAAGAAATCGGCCACTAGTTGGCGCTAACGAGTTTTACGGCTCTGTAATCACGTAGTGTTACAAATATCCACACAATATGCATATCATTTGATAGATCTCCTCATCCTGAACAACTTTGCCTCAAGAACCATTGCTGTCAATCAAACTGTTCATTAATTATTCATTAATATGTTAAAAACCTACTTTTGCGAACTAGTCCTAGGTTTTTTGCCCGATCGGAACCAGACCAGTCTAGGACAATTCTCTGGACTCTCTAGATCAATAATTATCAAAAAAAAGTTGAACTTTTGCATTTGGATGGCTGTAATAGGGTAATTTATAAAATGGGCGTGTCAAAATACATTAAAAAGCCTATAAATCCTAAATAAAAACTCAGAACTTCACAAAAATTGGTCAGCATATGTGACATAACATCATTAACAAGCATGAAAAATTCTATGGAGATCGGACGATAGGTGGCGCTATAACTGTTAAAAAGCTTTAAAATCATATATTTCCTATGGTAAACTGCCTGTATTGGCTGTAAATGGTCTTTTCCATCTCTGATCATATAATTTTCATATCATAATGTTCAAAACTAGTGCAATACAATTCTCTGGACTCACTAGATCAATAATTGTCAGAAAAAGTTGAACTACTTCATTTGGATAGCTATAATAGGTTCACTTCAAAATCTGGCCTTTACCAAGTGTCCCCGAAAGCCTATATCTCTTTAATCAATGCTCAGACCTTCTTAAAAACAAGTCAGAACATGTGAAATATCACCCTGAACAAGCATGAAAATTTTCAGACAGATCGGACAAAATTTGCCTCTATAACAGTTAAAAAGGTGAAAATGATATGAATTAATGGCATGTTAAGCCAATAAGTGGTATTTTACTGCCCCCTGCTGTTTAAAATAGTCATTTTCTCATATTGGTATTGGTATCAGCCATGGTAAATCATGATAAATGATGGTGTGTGTGTGTGTGTGTGTGTGTGTGTGTGTGTGTGTGTGTGTGTGTGTGTGTGTGTGTGTGTGTGTGTGGTACAAATATAACAAAGGTTTTATTTTCCAACATGAAAACAAACATAACAGAGTGCTAGTGCACAAACAATAACCGACAATGATAATGGATGAGAGGGGAACTTAAATACACAGATCAAGACAAGGACAACAGGTGACGGTTATGATGATGAGGAGCAGGTGATGATGAGGAGGGTGATGAGGAGCAGGTGCAGGTGATGACGACAGATGGTGAATGTGATGAAGACAGAAGGTGAATGTGATGAAGGTGAATGTGACACCAATATCACTGAAACATTTGTGTGTGTGTGTGTGTGTGTGTGTGTGTGTGTGGGTGTGTGTGTGTGTGTGTGTAAGCATGCATTGAGTTAACATGGATAAACTGGTTTGCTTTAGTGCAGAAAACTGGTTTAAAGTGAAAGTGAGCCAATAAGTGGTCTTCTACTGCCCTCTGCTGGCCATTCTACTTATTAATGAAATATTTCAACATGTGCTTGCATTCATACTTGAATACACACTAAAAAAATCACTTATATAGCAATAACTATTATAACACAATCATATTTTGTCAGTGTTAATCACTTTATTTGCACTGACACTTCAAATAATTGCTAGTAATGTGATAAATCAGGCTAGAAACATGGTAAATCAAAGTAAATAATACTAGATTGTCGTTTATCTCCTGGTAAATAATACTAGAACGTGGTATATCATGGTAAACCATGGTTAACTATGCTGTGTGTGTATGTGTGTGTGTGTGTGTGTGTGTGTGTGTGTGTGTGTGTGTGTAAGCATGCATTGAGTTAACATGGAAAAACTGGTTTGCTTTAGTGCAGAAAACTGGTTTAAAGTGAAAGTGAGCCAATAAGTGGTCTTCTAGTGCCCTCTGCTGGCCATTCTACTTAATAATGAAATATTTTACATGTGCTTTTGCATTCATACTTGGACACACACTAAAAATCACGTATATAACTAACTATTATAACACAATAATATTTTGTCAGTGTTCATCACCTCATTTGCACTGACACTTCACATAATTGCTAGTAATGTGGTTAATCATGCTAGAAACATTGTAAATCATAGTAAATAATACTGAAATGAGGTGTATCAAGGTAAATCATGCTAGAATCCTAATAAATCATTCTGGAACATGGTATATGATAGTAAATCATGCTAGAATCATATTAAATAATTCTAGAATGTGGCAAATCGTTGTGGGAGGAGCCTATTTTACTCAAATGGCTATAACTCAAGAAGTAAATGAGATATCTTCACCAAACTCAGTACACATGTGTATGGGTTCAATTTGAGGTCACAGTAAACAATTTTATGGAGATCGGACCATAGGTGGCGCTATAACTGTTAAAAAGCTTTAAAACCATATATATCCCATGGCAAATTGCCTGTATTGGCTGTAAATGGTCTTTTCCATCTATTATGTCAGTGGTTACATGCTTGCTAAATAAATCTTAATAACTTTTGATGCTTTTGTGCTTAAATGCCTTAAACGCCTTAACTGCTTGAACCCCGATAAATGCTGCTTGCAGCTTTAATTATTATTATTTTTCTTCTGCCGTAAAACGCATCGTGCAGCCCAAACCGTAAGTGCTAGAGACTTGAAACTTTGCCAGATGGTAGTACAAAAATCGAGGAGAGGTTATCAAAATATGACCCCGATTGGCCCATAGGTGGCGCTACAGTGCAAAAAACAAAAAAAAATCATATTTTTGCTTAAATCTCATTAACCGTTTGTCACAGACTCAAGTGTCTTATATCATTGGAATCCTTGGGTCAAGCCGAACAAAAAAGGCCTCAAGGATTTCATTTCCGGTATGCAAATTTTCCGCCATTTTGAATTATGTCCAAAACCTACTTTTGCGAACTAGTCCCTGGTTTTGTGTCCGATCGGAACCAAACCAGTGCAGAAATGTTCTCTTGAGTCAGAATATCAATAATTATCGAAAAAAAGTTGAAATTTCGATTGACGGTCGCTAAGGGGCGCCAAAATGTTTGAAGAAGGCGGAGCCTATTTTACTAAAATGGCTATAACTCCAGAAGTAAATGAGGTATATTCACCAAACTCGGTACACCTGTGTAAGAGGTCAATCTGAGGTCATAGTAAAAAGATTGCGGCGATTGGCCACATGGTGGCGCTATAACATGAAAAAAACATAAATCAGGCTGTAACCACCTGACCGTTAGTCCGATTGACTTGAAAATTGGTATGCAGTGTCTTGGTCCAAGCTGTCATGTATATCTATGAGGACATTGGTGTATCTCAAAAAACATGGCCGCCATCGGCCAATGAAGTTTGAGCACCTATTAGACAAGGTTAACGGAGGCCGATCGGAACAAAACTCGGTGGGCATGTTCGACTCATGGCCCTAGAGGTCTGTAACAATTTTGAAAGAAATCGGCCACTAGTTGGCGCTAACGAGTTTTATGGCTCTGTAATCACGTGGTGTTACACTTATCATCACAAAATGCATATCATTTGATAGACCTGCTCATGCTGAACAACTTTGCCTCTAGAACCATTGCTGTCAATCAAACAGTTTATTAATTATTCACGAATATGTTAAAAACCTACTTTTGCGAACTAGTCCCTGGTTTTTTGCCCGATCGGAACCAAACGAGTCTAGGACAATTCTCTGGACTCTTTAGATCAATAATTATCAAAAAAAGTTGAACTTTTGCATTTTTCGCATGGGTATAATTGGGTCATAAAGAAAATGGGCGTGGCAAAATGCAAACAAAAGCCTATAAATCCTAAACAAAAACTCAGAACATCACGAAAATTGGTGAGCATATGTGCCATAACATTCTAAATAAGCATGCAAAATTGTATGTAGATCGGATGATAGTTGGCGCTGTAACTGTTAAAAAGCAATGGTAAATTGCCTGTATTGGCTGTAAATGGACTTTTCAATCTATTATTTCAGTGGTTAAAAGCTTTCTAAATAAATCTTAATGTCTTGAATGCTTAAATGCCTTAAAGGCCTTAAATGCTTGAACCCCGATAAATGCTGCTTGCAGCTTTAATTATTATTATTATTATTATTATTCCGCCGTAAAACGCATCGTGCAGCCCAAACCGTAAGAGCTGGAACTTTGAAACTTTGACAGATGGTAGTACAAAAATCGAGGAAAGGTTCAGAGATTATGACCCCGATTGGCCCATAGGTGGCGCTATAACAACCAAAAGCGCGAAACTGCTCATAACTCCTAGACCTTATGTCGTAGACTCAAGTGTCTTATATCATTGGAAAGCTGGACGCCTGACGAACAAAACGTATATCTCCGATTTTATTTCCGCCATGATAGATTTTCCGCCATTTAGAATTTTGTCAAAAATCTACTTTTGCGAACTAGTCCCTGGTTTTTTGCCCGATTGGAACCAAACTAGTGCAGAAATGTTCTCTGGAGACTGAATATCAATAATTATCGAAAAAAAGTGGAAATTTCGATTCACGGTCGCTAAGGGGCGCCAAAACGTACGTTGTGGGAGGGGCCTATTTTACTAAAATGGCTATAACTCCCGATGTAAATGAGGTATCTTCACCAAACTTGGTACACATGTGTATGAGCTTACTCTGGGGTCACAGTAAAAAAATCGCGACGATTGGCCTCATGGTGGCGCTATAAAATGAAAAAAACATAAAACAGGCTATAACCACCTGACCGTTAGTCCGATTGACTTGAAAATTGGTATGCAGTGTCTTGGTCCAAGGTGCCATGTATGTGTATGAGGACATTGGCGTATCTCTAAAAACATGGCCGCCATCGGCCAACGAAGTTTGAGCACCTATTAGACAAGGTTAACGGAGGCCGATCGGAACGAAACTCAATGGGCATGTTCGGCTCATGGCCCTAAAGGTCTGTAAGAATTTTGAAAGAAATCGGCCACTAGTTGGCGCTAACGAGTTTTACGGCTCTGTAATCACGTGGTGTTACAAATATCCACACAATATGCATATCATTTGATAGATCTCCTCATCCTGAACAACTTTGCCTCAAGAACCATTGCTGTCAATCAAACTGTTCATTAATTATTCATTAATATGTTAAAAACCTACTTTTGCGAACTAGTCCTAGGTTTTTTGCCCGATCGGAACCAGACCAGTCTAGGACAATTCTCTGGACTCTCTAGATCAATAATTATCAAAAAAAAGTTGAACTTTTGCATTTGGATGGCTGTAATAGGGTAATTTATAAAATGGGCGTGTCAAAATACATTAAAAAGCCTATAAATCCTAAATAAAAACTCAGAACTTCACAAAAATTGGTCAGCATATGTGACATAACATCATTAACAAGCATGAAAAATTCTATGGAGATCGGACGATAGGTGGCGCTATAACTGTTAAAAAGCTTTAAAATCATATATTTCCTATGGTAAACTGCCTGTATTGGCTGTAAATGGTCTTTTCCATCTCTGATCATATAATTTTGAATGACTCAGACCTTCTTAAAAACAAGTCAGAACATGTGAAATATCACTCTGAACATGCATGAAAATTTTCAGACAGATCAGACAAAATTTGCCTCTATAACAGTTAAAAAGGTGAAAATGATATGATTATAATGGCATGTTAAGCCAATAAGTGGTATTTTACTGCCCCCTGCTGTTCAAAATAGTCATTTTGTCATATTGTTCTATAATTTATATTTAGACTTTATAAAATCACTATTTTAACATTTACAATTACATTTAGTCAAAATCCATCTGTTAAAGTATTAGTATTGACAGTTTGATCACATCATACATTTCAAATGTCTGCATCTACAACATAATGTGTGTGTGTAGTCTTAGGTTAATCATCTGATTAATAGCTTGCAAAGACTTTGTGAAATGTTTATAGACCATTCAAATATATTTTCATAATGACATATCCCAATAGCATTGAAAAAACAACAACAACATTTGTCTTTGTGTGTGTGTGTGTGTGTGTGTGTGTGTGTGTGTATGTGTGTGTGTGTGTGTGTGTGTGTGTGTGTAAACATGCATTATGGAGTTAAAATGGAAAAACTGGTTTGCTTTAGTGCAGAAAAATGGTGAAAATCAAGAAGTTTAAAGTGAAAGTGAGCCAATATGTGGTCTTCTACTGCCCTCTGCTGGCCATTCTACTTATTAATGAAGTCTACTCACATATGATTTTGCATTCATTAGACACTAAAAATCACTTATATAACAATAAGACACTAAAAAAAAAATCACTTATATAACAATTACTATTGTAGCACAATCATTTATCACTTCATTTTTACTGATACTTCACATAATTGCTAGCAATGTGGTAAATCATGGTTAAATCACACTAAAAACATGGTAAATCATAATAAATAATACTAGAATGTGGTGTATCAAGGTAAATCATACTACAATCCTGGTACATCATTCTAGAACATGGTATATCATGGTACATCATGCTAGAACATGGTAAATCATGGTAAACTATGCTAGAACAGGGTAAATCATGGTAATCCATGATAAATCATAATAAACTATGGTAAATCATGTTAGAATGAGGTATATCATGGTAAATCATGCTAGAACATGGTAAATCATGGTAAACTATGCTAGAACAGGGTAAATCATGGTAAACTATGATAAATCATGTTAAACTATGATAAATCATGATAAACTATGGTAATCCATGCTAGAATCACAGTAAACAATGGTAAATCATACTAGAATGTAGTATATCATGGTAAATTATGCTAGAATATGGCAAATCATGCTAGAATCATAGTAAATAATACTAGAATGTGCTAAATTGTTGTGGGAGGAGCCTATTTTACTAAAATGGCTATAACTCAAGAAGTAAATGAGATATCTTCACCAAACTCAGTACACATGTGTATGGGTTCAATTTGAGGTTACAGTAAACAGTTTTATGGAGATCGGACCATAGGTGGCGCTATAACTGTTAAAAAGCTTTAAAACCATATATATCCCATGGTAAATTGCCTGTATTGGCTGTAAATGGTCTTTTCCATCTATTATGTCTGTGGTTACAAGCTTGCTAAATAAATCTTAATAACTTTTGATGCTTTTGTGCTTAAATGCCTTAAAGGCCTTAACTGCTTGAACCCCGATAAATGCTGCTTGCAGCTTTAATTAGGGGTTCAAGCACGAAGTGCTGAAACCCTATTGTAATCGTCCTGATTTTTATTATTATTATTTTTCCGCCATAAAACGCATCGTGCAGCCCAAACCGTAAGACCTAGAGACTTGAAACTTTGCCAGATGGTAGTACTATTGCTCGCTACTCAGATACACGGACTCAGCCCAATCGGCCCATAGGTGGCGCTATAGCAATCAAAAGCGCAAAACTGCTCAGAACTCCCAGACCGTAAGGCGTAGCTTCAAGTGTCTTATATCATTGAAATCCAGAGCTCCTGAAGAAAAAAACGTATATCTCCGATTTCATTTCCGCCATGATAGATTTTTCGCCATTTTGAATTTTGTCAAAAACCTACTTTTGCGAACTAGTCCCTGGTTTTTCGCCCGATCGGAACCAAACCAGTGCGGAATTGTTCTCTGGAGTCTGAAGATCAATAATTATCGAAAAAAAGTTGAAATTTCGATTAATGGTCGCTAGGGGGTGCAAAATTAACGTTGTGGGAGGAGCCTATTTTACTAAAATGGCTATAACTCAAGAAGTAATTAAGTAAACTTCACCAAACTTGGTACACATGTGTAAGAGGTCAATCTGAGGTCACAGTAAAAAAATTGCGTCGATTGGCCACATGGTGGCGCTATAAAACAAATAAAAACATATAGACAACTGACCGTTTTTCCGAATGACTTGAAATTTGGTATGCAGTGTCTTGGCCCAAGGGGCCATGTATGTCTAAAAGGATATTGGCGTATCTCGAAAAACATGGCCGCCATTGGCCAATGAGGTTTGAGCACCGTTAACGAAGTCCGATCGGAGCGAAACTCGATGGGCATGTTCGGCTCAAGCCCCTAGAGGTCTGTAAGAATTTTGAAAGAAATCGGCCACTAGTTGGCGCTAACGAGTTTTAAGGCTCTGTAATCACGTGGTGTTACACTTATCATCACAAAATGCATATCATCTGATAGATCTGCTCATGCTGAACAACTTTGCCTCAAGAACCATCACTGTCAATCAAACTGTTCATTAAATATTCATGAATATGTTAAAAACCTACTTTTGCGAACTAGTCCCTGGTTTTTCGCCCGATCACAACCAGACCAGTCTAGGACAATTCTCTGGACGCTCTAGATCAATAATTATCGAAAAAAAGTTGAACTTTTGCATTTTTCGCATGGGTATAATTGGGTCATAAAGAAAATGGGCGTGGCAAAATGCACTCAGAAGCCTATAAATCCTAAACGAAAACTCAGAACTTCACGAAAATGGGTGAGCATATGTGCCATAACATTCTAAACAAGCATGCAAAATTTCATGTAGATCGGACCATAGGTGGCGCTATAACTGGCAAAAAGGTTTGAAAACTACATATTTCCTATGGTAAATTGCCTATATTGGCTGTAAATGGATTTTTCCATCTATAATTTCAGTGGTTAAAAGCTTGTTAAATAAAACGTAATGTCTTAAATGCTTATGTGCTTAAAGGCCTTAAATGCTTGAACCCCGATAAATGCTGCTTGCAGCTTTAATTATTATTATTATTCCGCCGTAAAACGCATCGTGCAGCCTAAACCGTAAGTGCTAGAGACTTGAAACTTGGCCAGAAGGTAGTACAAAAATCGAGGAGAGGTTCAGAGAATATGAGCTAGATTGGCCAATAGGTGGCGCTACAGTGCAAAAAACAATAAAATTGCATATTTTTGCTTAAATCTCATCAACCCTTTGTCACAGACTCAAGTGTCTTATATCTTTGGAATCCTTGGGTCAAGCCGAACAAAAAAGGCCTCAAAGATTTCATTTCCGGTATGCAAATTTTTCCGCCATTTTGGATTTTGTCCAAAACCTACTTTTGCGAACTAGTCCCTGGTTTTTCGCCCGATCGGAACCAAACCAGTGCAGAAATATTCACAGGAGTCTGAATATCAATAATTATCGAAAAAAAGTTAAAATTTCGATCCACGGTTGCTAAGGGGCATCAAAACGTTCGCAGGAGGCGGAGCTAATTATACAAAAATGGCTATAACTCGTGAACGAAATGAGATATTTTCACCAAACTCGGTACACATATGTATGAGCTCAAGTTGAGGTCACAGTAAAAAAATCGCGGCGATTGGCCTCATGGTGGCGCTATAATATGAAATAAACATAAAACAGGCTATAACCACCTGACCGTTAGTCCGATTGACTTGAAAATTGGTATGCAGTGTCTTGGTCCAAGGTGCCATGTATGTCTATGAGGACATTGGTGTATCTCAAAAAACATGGCCGTTATCGGCCAATGAAGTTTGAGCACCTATTAGACAAGGTTAACGGAGGCCAATCAGAACGAAACTCAGTGGGCATGTTCGGCTCAAGCCCCTAGAGGTCTGTAAGAATTTTAAAAGGAATCGGCCACTAGTTGGCGCTAACGAGTTTTATGGCTCTGTAATCACGTGCTGTTACACTTATCGTCACAAAATGCATATCATATGATAGATATGCTCATGCTGAACAACTTTGCCTCTAGAACCATTGCTGTCAATCAAACCGTTCATTAAATATTCATGAATATGTTAAAAACCTACTTTTGCGAACTAGTCCTAGGTTTTTCGCCCGATCGGAACCAGACCAGTCTAGGACAATTCTCTGGACTCTTTAGATCAATAATTATCAAAAAAAAGTTGAACTTTTGCATTTGGATTGCTGTAATAGGGTCATTTATAAAATGGGCGTGGTAAAATGCAATCAAAAGCCTATAAATCCTAAACAAAAACTCAGAACTTCACAAAAATTGGTGAGCATATGTGACATACCATCATTAACAAGCATGCAAAATTTTATGGAGATCGGACGATAGGTGGCGCTATAACTGTTAAAAAGCTTTAAAACCATATACTTCCTATGGTAAACTGCCTGTATTGGCTGTAAATGGTCTTTTCCATCTCTGATCATATAATTTTCATATCATAATGTTAAAAACTAGTGCAATACAATTCTCTGGACTCACTAGAACAATAATTGTCAGAAAAAGTTGAACTACTTCATTTGGATAGCTATAATAGGCTCACTTCAAAATGTGGCCTTTACCAAGTGTCCCCGGAAGCCTATATCTCTTTAATGAATGTTCAAACCTTCTTAAAAACAAGCCAGAACATGTGAAATATCACTCTGAACATGCATGGAAATTTTCAGACAGATCGGACAAAATTTGCCTCTATAACAGTTAAAAAGGTGAAAATGATATGAATATAATGGCATATTAAGCCAAGAAGTGGTATTTTACTGCCCCCTGCTGTTTAAAATAGTCATGTTGTCATATTGTTCTATAATTTATATTTAGACTTTAGAAAATCACTATTTTAACATTTACAATTACATTTAGTCAAAATCCATCTGTTAAAGTATTAGTATTGACAGTTTGATCACATCATATATTTCAAATGTCTGTATCTACAACATAATGTGTGTGTGTAGTCTTAGGTTTCTAAATAAATTCTGAATCATCTAATTAATAGCTTACAAAGACTTTGTGAAATGTTTATAGACCATTCAAATACATTTTCATAATGACATATCCCAATAGCATTGAAAAAACAACAACACTTGTCTTTGTGTGTGTGTGTGTGTGTGTGTGTGTGTGTGTGTGTGTGTGTGTGTGTGTGTGTAAACATGCATTATGGAGTTAAAATGGAAAAACTGGTTTGCTTTAGTACAGAAAAATGGTGAAAATCAAGAAGTTTAAAGTGAAAGTGAGCCAATATGTGGTCTTCTACTGCCCTCTGCTGGCCATTCTACTTATTAATGAAGTCTACTCACATATGCTTTTGCATTCATTAGACACTAAAAATCACTTATATAACAATAAAACACTAAAAAATCACTTATATAACAATTACTATTGTAGCACAATCATATTTTGTCAGAGTTTATCACTTCATTTTTACTGATACTTCACATAATTGCTAGCAATGTGGTAAATCATGGTAAATCACACTAAAAACATGGTAAATCATAATAAATAATACTAGAATGTGGTGTATCAAGGTAAATCATACTACAATCCTGGTACATCATTCTAGAACATGGTATATCATGGTACATCATGCTAGAACATGGTAAATCATGGTAAACTATGCTAGAACAGGGTAAATCATGGTAAGCCATGATAAATCATAATAAACTATGGTAAATCATGTTAGAATGTGGTATATCATGGTAAATCATGCTAGAACATGGTAAATCATGGTAAACTATGCTAGAACAGGGTAAATCATGGTAAACTATGATAAATCATGGTAAACTATGATAAATCATGATAAACTAT
Source organism: Squalius cephalus (assembly GCF_949319135.1). Taxonomy (NCBI): domain Eukaryota; kingdom Metazoa; phylum Chordata; class Actinopteri; order Cypriniformes; family Leuciscidae; genus Squalius; species Squalius cephalus. The sequence goes on from NC_137127.1 coordinate 24,223,904, forward strand.
GGTAATCCATGCTAGAATCACAGTAAACAATGGTAAATCATACTAGAATGTAGTATATCATGGTAAATTATGCTAGAATATGGCAAATCATGCTAGAATCATAGTAAATAATACTAGAATATGCTAAATTGTTGTGGGAGGAGCCTATTTTACTAAAATGGCTATAACTCAAGAAGTAAATGAGATATCTTCACCAAACTCAGTACACATGTGTATGGGTTCAATTTGAGGTCACAGTAAACAATTCTATGGAGATCGGACCATAGGTGGCGCTATAACTGTTAAAAAGCTTTAAAACCATATATATCACATGGTAAATTGCCTGTATTGGCTGTAAATGGTCTTTTCCATCTATTATGTCAGTGGTTACATGCTTATTAAATAAATCTTAATAACTTTTGATGCTTTTGTGCTTAAATGCCTTAACTGCTTGAACCCCGATAAATGCTGCTTGCAGCTTTAATTATTATTATTATTATTATTATTATTCCGCCGTAAAACGCATCGTGCAGCCCAAACCGTAAGAGCTGGAACTTTGAAACTTTGACAGATGGTAGTACAAAAATCGAGGAAAGGTTCAGAGATTATGACCCCGATTGGCCCATAGGTGGCGCTATAACAACCAAAAGCGCGAAACTGCTCATAACTCCTAGACCGTATGTCGTAGACTCAAGTGTCTTATATCATTGGAAAGCTGGACGCCTGACGAACAAAACGTATATCTCCGATTTCATTTCCGCCATGATAGATTTTCCGCCATTTTGAATTTTGTCAAAAATCTACTTTTGCGAACTAGTCCCTGGTTTTTTGCCCGATTGGAACTAGTGCAGAAATGTTCTCTGGAGACTGAATATCAATAATTATCGAAAAAAAGTGGAAATTTCGATTCACGGTCGCTAAGGGGCGCCAAAACGTACGTTGTGGGAGGGGCCTATTTTACTAAAATGGCTATAACTCCCGATGTAAATGAGGTATCTTCACCAAACTTGGTACACATGTGTATGAGCTTACTCTGGGGTCACAGTAAAAAAATCGCGACGATTGGCCTCATGGTGGCGCTATAAAATGAAAAAAACATAAAACAGGCTATAACCACCTGACCGTTAGTCCGATTGACTTGAAAATTGGTATGCAGTGTCTTGGTCCAAGGTGCCATGTATGTGTATGAGGACATTGGCGTATCTCAAAAAACATGGCCGCCATCGGCCAACGAAGTTTGAGCACCTATTAGACAAGGTTAACGGAGGCCGATCGGAACGAAACTCAATGGGCATGTTCGGCTCATGGCCCTAAAGGTCTGTAAGAATTTTGAAAGAAATCGGCCACTAGTTGGCGCTAACGAGTTTTACGGCTCTGTAATCACGTAGTGTTACAAATATCCACACAATATGCATATCATTTGATAGATCTCCTCATCCTGAACAACTTTGCCTCAAGAACCATTGCTGTCAATCAAACTGTTCATTAATTATTCATTAATATGTTAAAAACCTACTTTTGCGAACTAGTCCTAGGTTTTTTGCCCGATCGGAACCAGACCAGTCTAGGACAATTCTCTGGACTCTCTAGATCAATAATTATCAAAAAAAAGTTGAACTTTTGCATTTGGATGGCTGTAATAGGGTAATTTATAAAATGGGCGTGTCAAAATACATTAAAAAGCCTATAAATCCTAAATAAAAACTCAGAACTTCACAAAAATTGGTCAGCATATGTGACATAACATCATTAACAAGCATGAAAAATTCTATGGAGATCGGACGATAGGTGGCGCTATAACTGTTAAAAAGCTTTAAAATCATATATTTCCTATGGTAAACTGCCTGTATTGGCTGTAAATGGTCTTTTCCATCTCTGATCATATAATTTTCATATCATAATGTTCAAAACTAGTGCAATACAATTCTCTGGACTCACTAGATCAATAATTGTCAGAAAAAGTTGAACTACTTCATTTGGATAGCTATAATAGGTTCACTTCAAAATCTGGCCTTTACCAAGTGTCCCCGAAAGCCTATATCTCTTTAATCAATGCTCAGACCTTCTTAAAAACAAGTCAGAACATGTGAAATATCACCCTGAACAAGCATGAAAATTTTCAGACAGATCGGACAAAATTTGCCTCTATAACAGTTAAAAAGGTGAAAATGATATGAATTAATGGCATGTTAAGCCAATAAGTGGTATTTTACTGCCCCCTGCTGTTTAAAATAGTCATTTTCTCATATTGGTATTGGTATCAGCCATGGTAAATCATGATAAATGATGGTGTGTGTGTGTGTGTGTGTGTGTGTGTGTGTGTGTGTGTGGTACAAATATAACAAAGGTTTTATTTTCCAACATGAAAACAAACATAACAGAGTGCTAGTGCACAAACAATAACCGACAATGATAATGGATGAGAGGGGAACTTAAATACACAGATCAAGACAAGGACAACAGGTGACGGTTATGATGATGAGGAGCAGGTGATGATGAGGAGGGTGATGAGGAGCAGGTGCAGGTGATGACGACAGATGGTGAATGTGATGAAGACAGAAGGTGAATGTGATGAAGGTGAATGTGACACCAATATCACTGAAACATATGTGTGTGTGTGTGTGTGTGTGTAGCATTATTGTGTGTAGCATATGTAGCAAGTATGCATTATTGAGTTAACATGGAAACACTGGTTTGCTTTAGTGCAGAAAACTGGTCAAAATCATGAGGTTTAAAGTGAAAGTGAGCCAATAAGTGGTCTTCTACTGCCCTCTGCTGGCCATTCTACTTATTAATTAAATTTTTCCACATGTGCTTGCATTTAAACTTGAATACACACTAAAAATCACTTATATAGCAATAACTATTATAACACAATCATATTTTGTCAGTGTTAATCACTTTATTTGCACTGACACTTCAAATAATTGCTAGTAATGTGGTAAATCATGGTAAATCATGGTTAACTATGCTGTGTGTGTGTGTGTGTGTGTGTGTGTGTGTGTGTGTGTGTGTGTGTGTGTGTGTGTGTAAGCATGCATTGAGTTAACATGGATAAACTGGTTTGCTTTAGTGCAGAAAACTGGTTTAAAGTGAAAGTGAGCCAATAAGTGGTCTTCTACTGCCCTCTGCTGGCCATTCTACTTATTAATGAAATATTTCAACATGTGCTTGCATTCATACTTGAATACACACTTAAAAAATCACTTATATAGCAATAACTATTATAACACAATCATATTTTGTCAGTGTTAATCACTTTATTTGCACTGACACTTCAAATAATTGCTAGTAATGTGATAAATCAGGCTAGAAACATGGTAAATCAAAGTAAATAATACTAGATTGTCGTTTATCTCCTGGTAAATAATACTAGAACGTGGTATATCATGGTAAATCATGGTTAACTATGCTGTGTGTGTATGTGTGTGTGTGTGTGTGTGTGTGTGTGTGTGTGTGTGTGTGTGTGTGTGTGTGTGTGTAAGCATGCATTGAGTTAACATGGATAAACTGGTTTGCTTTAGTGCAGAAAACTGGTTTAAAGTGAAAGTGAGCCAATAAGTGGTCTTCTACTGCCCTCTGCTGGCCATTCTACTTATTAATGAAATATTTCAACATGTGCTTGCATTCATACTTGAATACACACTAAACAAATCACTTATATAGCAATAACTATTATAACACAATCATATTTTGTCAGTGTTAATCACTTTATTTGCACTGACACTTCAAATAATTGCTAGTAATGTGATAAATCAGGCTAGAAACATGGTAAATCAAAGTAAATAATACTAGATTGTCGTTTATCTCCTGGTAAATAATACTAGAACGTGGTATATCATGGTAAACCATGGTTAACTATGCTGTGTGTGTATGTGTGTGTGTGTGTGTGTGTGTGTGTGTGTGTGTGTAAGCATGCATTGAGTTAACATGGAAAAACTGGTTTGCTTTAGTGCAGAAAACTGGTTTAAAGTGAAAGTGAGCCAATAAGTGGTCTTCTAGTGCCCTCTGCTGGCCATTCTACTTAATAATGAAATATTTTACATGTGCTTTTGCATTCATACTTGGACACACACTAAAAATCACGTATATAACTAACTATTATAACACAATAATATTTTGTCAGTGTTCATCACCTCATTTGCACTGACACTTGACATAATTGCTAGTAATGTGGTTAATCATGCTAGAAACATTGTAAATCATAGTAAATAATACTGAAATGAGGTGTATCAAGGTAAATCATGCTAGAATCCTAATAAATCATTCTGGAACATGGTATATGATAGTAAATCATGCTAGAATCATATTAAATAATTCTAGAATGTGGCAAATCGTTGTGGGAGGAGCCTATTTTACTCAAATGGCTATAACTCAAGAAGTAAATGAGATATCTTCACCAAACTCAGTACACATGTGTATGGGTTCAATTTGAGGTCACAGTAAACAATTTTATGGAGATCGGACCATAGGTGGCGCTATAACTGTTAAAAAGCTTTAAAACCATATATATCCCATGGTAAACTGCCTGTATTGGCTGTAAATGGTCTTTTCCATCTATTATGTCAGTGGTTACATGCTTGCTAAATAAATCTTAATAACTTTTGATGCTTTTGTGCTTAAATGCCTTAAAGGCCTTAACTGCTTGAACCCCGATAAATGCTGCTTGCAGCTTTAATTATTATTATTATTATTATTATTCCGCCGTAAAACGCATCGTGCAGCCCAAACCGTAAGGGCTAGAGCTTTGAAACTTTGCCATATGGTAGTACAAAAATCGAGGAGAGGTTATCAAATTATGACCCCGATTGGCCCATAGGTGGCGCTATAGCAACCAAAAGCGCGAAACTGCTCATAACTCCTAGACCGTATGTCGTAGACTCAAGTGTCTTATATCATTGGAAAGCTGGACGCCTGACGAACAAAACGTATATCTCCGATTTTATTTCCGCCATGATAGATTTTCCGCCATTTTGAATTTTGTCGAAAATCTACTTTTGCGAACTAGTCCCTGGTTTTTCGCCCGATCGGAACCAAACCAGTGCAGAATTGTTCTCTGGAGTCTGAAGTTCAATAATTATCGAAAAAAGTTGAAATTTCGATTCACGGTCGCTAGGGGGTGCAAAATTAACGTTGTGGGAGGAGCCTATTTTACTAAAATGGCTATAACTCCAGAAGTAAAAGAGGTATTTTAACCAAACTTGGTACACATGTGTAAGAGGTCAATCTGAGGTCACGGTAAAAAAATCGCGGCGATTGGCCATATGGTGGCGCTATAAAATGAAAAAAACATAAAACATGCTATAACCACCTGACCGTTAGTCCGATTGACTTGAAAATTGGTATGCAGTGTCTTGGTCCAAGGTGCCATGTATGTCTATGAGGAGATTGGTGTATCTCAAAAAACATGGCCGCCATTGGCCAATGAATTTGAGCACCTATTAGACAAGGTTAACGGAGGCCGATCGGAACGAAACTCGGTGGGCATGTTCGACTCATGGCCCTAGAGGTCTATAAGAATTTTGAAAGAAATCGGCCACTAGTTGGCGCTAACGAGTTTTATGGCTCTGTAATCACGTGGTGTTACACATATTGTCACAAAATGCATATCATTTGATAGATCTGCTCATGCTGAACAACTTTGCCTCTAGAACCATTGCTGTCAATCAAACCGTTCATTAAATATTCATGAATATGTTAAAAACCTACTTTTGCGAACTAGTCCCTGGTTTTTCGCCCGATCGGAACCAGACCAGTCTAGGACAATTCTCTGGACTCTCTAGATCAATAATTATCGAAAAAAAGTTGAACTTTTGCATTTGGGTGGCTGTAATAGGGTCATTTATAAAAGGGGTGTGGCAAAATACATTAAAGAGCCTATAAATCATATATAAAAAAACTCAGAACTTCACAAAAATTGGTGAGCGTATGTGACCTAACATCATTAATAACCATGCGAAATGTTATGGAGATCGGACCAAAGGTGGCGCTATAACTGTTAAAAAACTTTAAAACCATATATTTCCTATGGTAAATTGCCTGTATTGGCTGTAAATGGTCTTTTCCATCTATAATCATATAATTTTCATATAATAATGTTCAAAACTAGTGCAGTACAATTCTCTGGACTCTCTAGATCAGTAATTATCAGAAAAAGTTGAACTACTTCATTTGTATGGCTATAATAGGTTCACTTCAAAATGTGGCCTTTACCAAGTGTCCCCGAAAGCCTCTATCTCTTTAATCAATGCTCAGACCTTCTTAAAAACAAGTCAGAACGTGTGAAATATCACCCTGAACAAGCATGAAAATTTTCAGACAGATCGGACAAAATTTGCCTCCATAACAGTTAAAAAGGTGAAAATGATATGAATTAATGGCATGTTAAGCCAATAAGTGGTATTCTACTGCCCCCTGCTGTTTAAAATAGTCATTTTCTCATATTGGTATTGGTATCAGCCATGGTAAATCATGATAAATGATGGTGTGTGTGTGTGTGTGTGTGTGTGTGTGTGTGTGTGTGTGTGTGTGTGTGTGTGTGTGTGTGTGGTACAAATACAACAAAGGTTTTATTTTCCAACATGAAAACAAACATAACAGAGTGCTAGTGCACAAACAATAACCGACAATGATAATGGATGAGAGGGGAACTTAAATACACAGATCAAGACAAGGACAACAGGTGACGGTTATGATGATGAGGAGCAGGTGATGATGAGGAGGGTGATGAGGAGCAGGTGCAGGTGATGACGACAGATGGTGAATGTGATGAAGACAGAAGGTGAATTTGATGAAGGTGAATGTGACACCAATATCACTGAAACGTGTGTGTGTGTGTGTGTGTGTGTGTGTGTGTGTGTGTGTGTGTGTGTGTGTGTGTGTAGAATTATTGTGTGTAGCATATGTAGCAAGTATGCATTATTGAGTTAACATGGAAACACTGGTTTGCTTTAGTACAGAAAACTGGTCAAAATCATGAGGTTTAAAGTGAAAGTGAGCCAATAAGTGGTCTTCTACTGCCCTCTGCTGGCCATTCTACTTATTAATTAAATTTTTCCACATGTGCTTGCATTTATACTTGAATACACACTAAAAATCACTTATATAGCAATAACTATTATAACACAATCATATTTTGTCAGTGTTAATCACTTTATTTGCACTGACACTTCAAATAATTGCTAGTAATGTGATAAATCAGGCTAGAAACATGGTAAATCAAAGTAAATAATACTAGATTGTCGTTTATCTCCTGGTAAATAATACTAGAACGTGGTATCTCATGGTAAATCATGGTTAACTATGCTGTGTGTGTGTGTGTGTGTGTGTGTGTGTGTGTGTGTGTGTGTGTGTGTGTGTGTGTGTGTGTGTGTGTGTGTGTGAGCATGCATTGAGTTAACATGGAAAAACTGGTTTGCTTTAGTGCAGAAAACTGGTTTAAAGTGAAAGTGAGCCAATAAGTGGTCTTCTAGTGCCCTCTGCTGGCCATTCTACTTAATAATAAAATATTTTACATGTGCTTTTGCATTCATACTTGGACACACACTAAAAATCACGTATATAACTAACTATTATAACACAATAATATTTTGTCAGTGTTCATCACCTCATTTGCACTGACACTTCACATAATTGCTAGTAATGTGGTTAATCATGCTAGAAACATTGTAAATCATAGTAAATAATACTGAAATGAGGTGTATCAAGGTAAATCATGCTAGAATCCTAATAAATCATTCTGGGACATGGTATATGATAGTAAATCATGCTAGAATCATATTAAATAATTCTAGAATGTGGCAAATCGTTGTGGGAGGAGCCTATTTTACTCAAATGGCTATAACTCAAGAAGTAAATGAGATATCTTCACCAAACTCAGTACACATGTGTATGGGTTCAATTTGAGGTCACAGTAAACAATTTTATGGAGATCGGACCATAGGTGGCGCTATAACTGTTAAAAAGCTTTAAAACCATATATATCCCATGGCAAATTGCCTGTATTGGCTGTAAATGGTCTTTTCCATCTATTATGTCAGTTGTTACATGCTTGCTAAATAAATCTTAATAACTTTTGATGCTTTTGTGCTTAAATGCCTTAAAGGCCTTAACTGCTTGAACCCCGATAAATGCTGCTTGCAGCTTTAATTAGGGGTTCAAGCACGAAGTGCTGAAACCCTATTGTAATTGTCCTGATTTTTATTATTATTATTCTGCCGTAAAACGCATCGTGCAGCCCAAACCGTAAGTGCTGGAGACTTGAGACTTTGCCAGAAGGTAGTACAAAAATCGAGGAGAGGTTATCAAATTATGACCCCGATTGGCCAATAGGTGGCGCTATAGTAAGCAAAAGTATAAAATCGCTAATAACTCCTAGACGGTTTGTCGTAGACTTAAGTGTCTTATATCACTATAATCCTTGGATCAAGGCGGACAAAACGTATATCTCCGATTTCATTTCCGGTTGGCAAATTTTTCCGCCATTTTGAATTTTGTCAAAAACCTACTTTTGCGAACTAGTCTGTGGTTTTTTGTCCGATCGGAACCAAACCAGTGCAGAAATGTTCTCTGGAGTCTGAATATAAATAATTATCGAAAAAAAGTTGAAATTTCGATTCATGGTCGCTACGGGGTGCCAAAATGTTCGAAGGAGGCGGAGTCAGTTTTACTAAAATTGTTATAACTCGTGAACGAAATGAGATATCTTCACCAAACTTGGTAAACATATGTAGGAGGTCAATTTGAGGTCACAGTAAAAAAATTGCGTCGATTGGCCTCATGGTGGCGCTATAAAATAAAAAAAACGTATAGACACCTGACCGTTTTTCCGAATGACTTGAAATTTGGTATGCAGTGTCTTGGCCCAAGGGGCCATGTATGTCTAAAAGGATATTGGCGTATCTCGAAAAACATGGCCGCCATTGGCAAATGAGGTTTGAGCACCTATTAACGAAGTCCGATCGGAACGAAACTCGGTGGGCATGTTCGGCTCAAGCCCCTAGAGGTCTGTAAGAATTTTGAAAGAAATCGGCCACTAGTTGGCGCAAACGAGTTTTAAGGCTCTTTAATCACGTGGTGTTACACTTATTGTCACAAAATGCATATCATTAGATAGATCTGCTCATGCTCAACAACTTTGCCTCAAGAACCACTAATGTCAATCAAACCATTCATTAATTATTCGCGAATATGTTAAAAACCTACTTTTGCAAACTAGTCCTAGGTTTTTTGCCCGATCGGAACCAGACCAGTCTAGGGCAATTCTCTGGACTCTCTAGATCAATAATTATCGAAAAAAAGTTGAAATTTTGCATTTGGGTGGCTGTAATAGGGTCATTTATAAAATGGGTGTGGCAAAATACAATAAAGAGCCTATAAATCATATATAAAAAAACTCAGAACTTCACAAAAATTGGATGAGCGTATGTGACCTAACATCATTAATAACCATGCGAAATGTTATGGAGATCGGACCATAGGTGGCGCTATAACTGTTAAAAAACTTTAAAACCATATATTTCCTATGGTAAATTGCCTGTATTGGCTGTAAATGGTCTTTTCCATCTATAATCATATAATTTTCATATAATAATGTTCAAAACTAGTGCAGTACAATTCTCTGGACTCTCTAGATCAGTAATTATCAGAAAAAGTTGAACTACTTCATTTGTATGGCTATAATAGGGTCACTTCAAAATGTGGCCTTGACCAAGTCTCCCCGAAAGCCTATATCTCTTCAATGAATGCTCAGAGCTTCTTCAAAACAAGTCATAACATGTGAAATATCACTCTAAACAAAAATGAACCTTTTCAGACAGATCAGTCAAAATTTGCCTCTATAACAGTTAAAAAGGTGAAAATGATATGAATATAATGGCATATTAAGCCAATAAGTGGTATTCTACTGCCCCCTGCTGTTTAAAATAGTCATTTTGTCATATTGTTGTAGAATTCATATTTAGACGTTATTGAATAACTCTTTTAACATTTACAATCACATGTAGTCAAATTCATCTATTGAAGTATTACTACTAACAATTGTCACATTGAGGAAAGTGAATCCTGAAGGAGATTTGCAGTAAACAGTTTGATCACATCATATACTTCAAATGTCTGTATCTACAACAGAATGTGTGTGTGTAGTCTTAGGTTTCTGAATAAATTCTGAATGATCTGATTAATAGCTTACAAAGACTTTGTGAAATGTTTATAGACCATTCAAATATATTTTCATAATGACATATCCCAATAGCATTGAAAAAACAACAACAACATTTGTCTTTGTGTGTGTGTGTGTGTGTGTGTGTGTGTGTGTGTGTGTGTGTGTGTGTGTGTGTGTGTTTGTGTGTGTGTGTGTGTGTGTGTGTGTGTGTGTGTGTGTGTGTGTGTGTGTGTGTGTGTGTGTGTGTGTGTGTGTGTAAACATGCATTATGGAGTTAAAATGGAAAAAACTGGTTTGCTTTAGTGCAGAAAAATGGTGAAAATCAAGAAGTTTAAAGTGAAAGTGAGCCAATAAGTGGTCTTCTACTGCCCTCTGCTGGCCATTCTACTTATTAATGAAGTCTACTCACATATGCTTTTGCATTCATTAGACACTAAAAATCACTTATATAACAATAAAACACTAAAAAATCACTTATATAACAATTACTATTGTAGCACAATCATATTTTGTCAGAGTTTATCACTTCATTTTTACTGATACTTCACATAATTGCTAGCAATGTGGTAAATCATGGTAAATCACACTAAAAACATGGTAAATCATAATAAATAATACTAGAATGTGGTGTATCAAGGTAAATCATACTACAATCCTGGTACATCATTCTAGAACTGGTACATCATTCTAGAACATGGTATATCATGGTACATCATGCTAGAACATGGTAAATCATGGTAAACTATGCTAGAACAGGGTAAATCATGGTAAGCCATGATAAATCATAATAAACTATGGTAAATCATGTTAGAATGTGGTATATCATGGTAAATCATGCTAGAACATGGTAAATCATGGTAAACTATGCTAGAACAGGGTAAATCATGGTAAACTATGATAAATCATGGTAAACTATGATAAATCATGATAAACTATGGTAATCCATGCTTGAATCACAGTAAACAATGGTAAATCATACTAGAATGTAGTATATCATGGTAAATTATGCTAGAATATGGCAAATCATGCTAGAATCATAGTAAATAATACTAGAATATGCTAAATTGTTGTGGGAGGAGCCTATTTTACTAAAATGGCTATAACTCAAGAAGTAAATGAGATATCTTCACCAAACTCAGTACACATGTGTATGGGTTCAATTTGAGGTCACAATAAACAATTTTATGGAGATCAGACCATAGGTGGCGCTATAACTGTTAAAAAGCTTTAAAACCATATATATCCCATGGTAAATTGCCTGTATTGGCTGTAAATGGTCTTTTCCAATCTATTATGTCAGTGGTTACATGCTTGCTAAATAAATCTTAATAACTTTTGATGCTTTTGTGCTTAAATGCCTTAAAGGCCTTAACTGCTTGAACCCCGATAAATGCTGCTTGCAGCTTTAATTATTATTATTATTATTATTATTCCGCCCTAAAACGCATCGTGCAGCCCAAACCGTAAGAGCTGGAACCTTGAAACTTGGCCAAATGGTAGTCCTCAATTTGGGGAGAACCTATCAAAATATGACCCCGATTGGCCCATAGGTGGCGCTATAATGACCACATTTACTAAATTGCTCATAACTCCTAGACAGTTTGTCCTAGAGTCTCAATTTTAGCATCACTGTGATCCCTGGATCCAGACGGACAAATGGCTATCTCCAAATCCCGATCCGAGCAAAAAAAAAATTTCTATGGGCAATTTAGTGAAAAACCTACTTTTGCAAACTAGTCCTAGGTTTTTGGCCCAATCGGAACCAGACCAGTCTAGCACAGTTCTCTGGAGTCTCTAGATCAATAATTATCAAAAAAAAGTTGAACTTTTGCATTGGCCTGGCTGTAACAGGGTCATTCAGGAAAGGGGTGGGACAAAAAAACACTCAAAAGCCTATACAACCTAAGGGAAAACCCCAAACTTCACAAAAATCGATGAGCAGATGTGTCAGAACATGGTGAAGAAGCATGCCAAGTTTCGTGAAGATCGGACAATAGGTGGCGCTATAACTGTCCAAAACGTCTCTTCTTATTAGGGGTTCAAGCATGAAATGCTGAAACCCTATTGTAATTGTGCTGATTTTTATTATTATTATTATTATTATTATTATTATTCCGCCCTAAAACGCATCGTGCAGCCCAAACCGTAAGAGCTGGAACCTTGAAACTTGGCCAAATGGTAGTCCTCAATTTGGGGAGAACCTATCAAAATATGACCCCGATTGGCCCATAGGTGGCGCTATAATGACCACATTTACTAAATTGCTCATAACTCCTAGACAGTTTGTCCTAGAGTCTCAATTTTAGCATCACTGTGATCCCTGGATCCAGACGGACAAATGGCTATCTCCAAATCCCGATCCGAGCAAAAAAAAAATTTCTATGGGCAATTTAGTGAAAAACCTACTTTTGCAAACTAGTCCTAGGTTTTTGGCCCAATCGGAACCAGACCAGTCTAGCACAGTTCTCTGGAGTCTCTAGATCAATAATTATCGAAAAAAAGTTGAACTTTTGCATTGGCCTGGCTGTAACAGGGTCATTCAGGAAAGGGGTGGGACAAAAAAACACTCAAAAGCCTATACAACCTAAGGGAAAACCCCAAACTTCACAAAAATCGATGAGCAGATGTGTCAGAACATGGTGAAGAAGCATGCCAAGTTTCGTGAAGATCGGACAATAGGTGGCGCTATAACTGTCCAAAACGTCTCTTCTTATTAGGGGTTCAAGCATGAAATGCTGAAACCCTATTGTAATTGTGCTGATTTTTAGGGGTTCAAGCACGAAGTGCTGAAACCCTATTGTAATTGTACTGATTTTTATTATTATTATTATTATTATTATTATTATTTTCCCCTAAAACGCATCGTGCAGACCAAACCGTAAGAGCTGGAACCTTGAAACTTGGCCAAATGGTAGTCCTCAATTTGGGGAGAACCTATCAAAGTATGACCCCGATTGGCCCATAGGTGGCGCTATAGCAACCAAAAGCGCGAAACTGCTCATAACTACTAGACCGTACGACGTAGACTCAAGTGTGTTATATCATTGGAAAGCTGGACGCCTGACGAACAAAACGTATATCTCCGATTTCATTTCCGCCATGATAGATTTTCCGCCATTTTGAATTTTGTCAAAAACATACTTTTGCGAACTAGTCCTAGGTTTTTCGCCCGATCGGAACCAAACCAGTGCAGAAATGTTCTCTAGAGTCTGTTTATCAAAAACTATCGAAAAAAAGTTGAAATTTCGACTCACGGACGGTAAGGGGCGCCAAAACGTACGTTGTGGGAGGGGCCTATTTTACTAAAATGGCTATAACTCCAGAAATAAATGAGGTATCTTCACCAAACTTGGTACACATGTGTAAGAGGTCAATCTGAGGTCACAGTAAAAAAACCGCGGCAATTGGCCACATGGTGGCGCTATAACATGAAAAAAACATAAAACAGGCTATAACCACCTGACCATTAGTCCGATTGACTTGAAAATTGGCATGCAGTGTCTTGGTCCAAGGTGCCATGTATGTGTATGAGGACATTGGCGTATCTCGAAAAACATGGCCGCCATCGGCCAATGAAATTTGAGCACCTATTAGACAAGGTTAACGGAGGCCGATCGGAACGAAACTCGATGGGCATGTTCGACTCAAGGCCATAGAGGTCTGTAACAATTTTGAAAGAAATCGGCCACTAGTTGGCGCTAACGAGTTTTACAGCTCTGTAATCACGTGGTGTTACAAATATCCACACAATATGCATATCATTTGATAGATCTCCTCATCCTGAACAACTTTGCCTCAAGGACCATTGCTGTCAATCAAACCGTTCATTAAATATTCGCAAACATGTTAAAAACCTACTTTTGCGAACTAGTCCTAGGTTTTTCGCACGATTGGAACCAGACCAGTCTAGGACAATTCTCTGGACTCTCTAGATCAAAAACTATCAAAAAAAAGTTGAACTTTTGCATTTGGATGGCTGTAATAGGGTCATTTATAAAATGGGCGTAGCAAAATACACTAAAAAGCCTATAAATCCTAAATGAAAACTCAGAACCTCACAAAAATTGGTGAGCATATGTGACATAACATCATTAACAAGCATGCCAAATTTTATGGAGATCGGACTATAGGTGGCGCTATAACTGTTAAAAAGCTTTAAAACCATATATTTCCTATGGTACATTGCCTGTATTGGCTGTAAATGGTCTTTTCCATCTATTATGTCAGTGGTTACATGCTTGCTAAATAAAACCTGATAACTTTTGATGCTTTTGTGCTTAAAAACCCTTAAAGGCCTTAATAGCTTGAACCCCGATAAATGCTGCTTGCAGCTTTAATTATTATTATTATTATTATTATTATTATTCCGCCGTAAAACGCATCGTGCAGCCCAAACCGTAAGAGCTGGAACTTTGAAACTTTGACAGATGGTAGTACAAAAATCGAGGAAAGGTTCAGAGATTATGACCCCGATTGGCCCATAGGTGGCGCTATAACAACCAAAAGCGCGAAACTGCTCATAACTCCTAGACCGTATGTCGTAGACTCAAGTGTCTTATATCATTGGAAAGCTGGACGCCTGACGAACAAAACGTATATCTCCGATTTCATTTCCGCCATGATAGATTTTCCGCCATTTTGAATTTTGTCAAAAATCTACTTTTGCGAACTAGTCCCTGGTTTTTTGCCCGATTGGAACCAAACTAGTGCAGAAATGTTCTCTGGAGACTGAATATCAATAATTATCGAAAAAAAGTGGAAATTTCGATTCACGGTCGCTAAGGGGCGCCAAAACGTACGTTGTGGGAGGGGCCTATTTTACTAAAATGGCTATAACTCCCGATGTAAATGAGGTATCTTCACCAAACTTGGTACACATGTGTATGAGCTTACTCTGGGGTCACAGTAAAAAAATCGCGACGATTGGCCTCATGGTGGCGCTATAAAATGAAAAAAACATAAAACAGGCTATAACCACCTGACCGTTAGTCCGATTGACTTGAAAATTGGTATGCAGTGTCTTGGTCCAAGGTGCCATGTATGTGTATGAGGACATTGGCGTATCTCAAAAAACATGGCCGCCATCGGCCAACGAAGTTTGAGCACCTATTAGACAAGGTTAACGGAGGCCGATCGGAACGAAACTCAATGGGCATGTTCGGCTCATGGCCCTAAAGGTCTGTAAGAATTTTGAAAGAAATCGGCCACTAGTTGGCGCTAACGAGTTTTACGGCTCTGTAATCACGTAGTGTTACAAATATCCACACAATATGCATATCATTTGATAGATCTCCTCATCCTGAACAACTTTGCCTCAAGAACCATTGCTGTCAATCAAACTGTTCATTAATTATTCATTAATATGTTAAAAACCTACTTTTGCAAACTAGTCCTAGGTTTTTTGCCCGATCGGAACCAGACCAGTCTAGGACAATTCTCTGGACTCTCTAGATCAATAATTATCAAAAAAAAGTTGAACTTTTGCATTTGGATGGCTGTAATAGGGTAATTTATAAAATGGGCGTGTCAAAATACATTAAAAAGCCTATAAATCCTAAATAAAAACTCAGAACTTCACAAAAATTGGTCAGCATATGTGACATAACATCATTAACAAGCATGAAAAATTCTATGGAGATCGGACGATAGGTGGCGCTATAACTGTTAAAAAGCTTTAAAATCATATATTTCCTATGGTAAACTGCCTGTATTGGCTGTAAATGGTCTTTTCCATCTCTGATCATATAATTTTCATATCATAATGTTCAAAACTAGTGCAATACAATTCTCTGGACTCACTAGATCAATAATTGTCAGAAAAAGTTGAACTACTTCATTTGGATAGCTATAATAGGTTCACTTCAAAATCTGGCCTTTACCAAGTGTCCCCGAAAGCCTATATCTCTTTAATCAATGCTCAGACCTTCTTAAAAACAAGTCAGAACATGTGAAATATCACCCTGAACAAGCATGAAAATTTTCAGACAGATCGGACAAAATTTGCCTCTATAACAGTTAAAAAGGTGAAAATGATATGAATTAATGGCATGTTAAGCCAATAAGTGGTATTTTACTGCCCCCTGCTGTTTAAAATAGTCATTTTCTCATATTGGTATTGGTATCAGCCATGGTAAATCATGATAAATGATGGTGTGTGTGTGTGTGTGTGTGTGTGTGTGTGTGTGTGTGTGGTACAAATATAACAAAGGTTTTATTTTCCAACATGAAAACAAACATAACAGAGTGCTAGTGCACAAACAATAACCGACAATGATAATGGATGAGAGGGGAACTTAAATACACAGATCAAGACAAGGACAACAGGTGACGGTTATGATGATGAGGAGCAGGTGATGATGAGGAGGGTGATGAGGAGCAGGTGCAGGTGATGACGACAGATGGTGAATGTGATGAAGACAGAAGGTGAATGTGATGAAGATGAATGTGACACCAATATCACTGAAACATTTGTGTGTGTGTGTGTGTGTGTGTGTGTGTGTGTGTGTGTGTGTGTGTGTGTGTGTGTGTGTGTGTGTAAGCATGCATTGAGTTAACATGGATAAACTGGTTTGCTTTAGTGCAGAAAACTGGTTTAAAGTGAAAGTGAGCCAATAAGTGGTCTTCTACTGCCCTCTGCTGGCCATTCTACTTATTAATGAAATATTTCAACATGTGCTTGCATTCATACTTGAATACACACTAAAAAAATCACTTATATAGCAATAACTATTATAACACAATCATATTTTGTCAGTGTTAATCACTTTATTTGCACTGACACTTCAAATAATTGCTAGTAATGTGATAAATCAGGCTAGAAACATGGTAAATCAAAGTAAATAATACTAGATTGTCGTTTATCTCCTGGTAAATAATACTAGAACGTGGTATATCATGGTAAACCATGGTTAACTATGCTGTGTGTGTATGTGTGTGTGTGTGTGTGTGTGTGTGTGTGTGTGTGTGTGTGTAAGCATGCATTGAGTTAACATGGAAAAACTGGTTTGCTTTAGTGCAGAAAACTGGTTTAAAGTGAAAGTGAGCCAATAAGTGGTCTTCTAGTGCCCTCTGCTGGCCATTCTACTTAATAATGAAATATTTTACATGTGCTTTTGCATTCATACTTGGACACACACTAAAAATCACGTATATAACTAACTATTATAACACAATAATATTTTGTCAGTGTTCATCACCTCATTTGCACTGACACTTGACATAATTGCTAGTAATGTGGTTAATCATGCTAGAAACATTGTAAATCATAGTAAATAATACTGAAATGAGGTGTATCAAGGTAAATCATGCTAGAATCCTAATAAATCATTCTGGAACATGGTATATGATAGTAAATCATGCTAGAATCATATTAAATAATTCTAGAATGTGGCAAATCGTTGTGGGAGGAGCCTATTTTACTCAAATGGCTATAACTCAAGAAGTAAATGAGATATCTTCACCAAACTCAGTACACATGTGTATGGGTTCAATTTGAGGTCACAGTAAACAATTTTATGGAGATCGGACCATAGGTGGCGCTATAACTGTTAAAAAGCTTTAAAACCATATATATCCCATGGTAAACTGCCTGTATTGGCTGTAAATGGTCTTTTCCATCTATTATGTCAGTGGTTACATGCTTGCTAAATAAATCTTAATAACTTTTGATGCTTTTGTGCTTAAATGCCTTAAAGGCCTTAACTGCTTGAACCCCGATAAATGCTGCTTGCAGCTTTAATTAGGGGTTCAAGCATGAAATGCTGAAACCCTATTGTAATTGTGCTGATTTTTATTATTATTATTCTGCCGTAAAACGCATCGTGCAGCCCAAACCGTAAGTGCTGGAGACTTGAGACTTTGCCAGAAGGTAGTACAAAAATCGAGGAGAGGTTATCAAATTATGACCCCGATTGGCCAATAGGTGGCGCTATAGTAAGCAAAAGTATAAAATCGCTAATAACTCCTAGACGGTTTGTCGTAGACTTAAGTGTCTTATATCACTATAATCCTTGGATCAAGGCGGACAAAACGTATATCTCCGATTTCATTTCCGGTTGGCAAATTTTTCCGCCATTTTGAATTTTGTCAAAAACCTACTTTTGCGAACTAGTCTGTGGTTTTTTGTCCGATCGGAACCAAACCAGTGCAGAAATGTTCTCTGGAGTCTGAATATAAATAATTATCGAAAAAAAGTTGAAATTTCGATTCATGGTCGCTACGGGGTGCCAAAATGTTCGAAGGAGGCGGAGTCAGTTTTACTAAAATTGTTATAACTCGTGAACGAAATGAGATATCTTCACCAAACTTGGTAAACATATGTAGGAGGTCAATTTGAGGTCACAGTAAAAAAATTGCGTCGATTGGCCTCATGGTGGCGCTATAAAATAAAAAAAACGTATAGACACCTGACCGTTTTTCCGAATGACTTGAAATTTGGTATGCAGTGTCTTGGCCCAAGGGGCCATGTATGTCTAAAAGGATATTGGCGTATCTCGAAAAACATGGCCGCCATTGGCAAATGAGGTTTGAGCACCTATTAACGAAGTCCGATCGGAACGAAACTCGGTGGGCATGTTCGGCTCAAGCCCCTAGAGGTCTGTAAGAATTTTGAAAGAAATCGGCCACTAGTTGGCGCAAACGAGTTTTAAGGCTCTTTAATCACGTGGTGTTACACTTATTGTCACAAAATGCATATCATTAGATAGATCTGCTCATGCTCAACAACTTTGCCTCAAGAACCACTAATGTCAATCAAACCATTCATTAATTATTCGCGAATATGTTAAAAACCTACTTTTGCGAACTAGTCCTAGGTTTTTTGCCCGATCGGAACCAGACCAGTCTAGGGCAATTCTCTGGACTCTCTAGATCAATAATTATCGAAAAAAAGTTGAAATTTTGCATTTGGGTGGCTGTAATAGGGTCATTTATAAAATGGGTGTGGCAAAATACAATAAAGAGCCTATAAATCATATATAAAAAAACTCAGAACTTCACAAAAATTGGATGAGCGTATGTGACCTAACATCATTAATAACCATGCGAAATGTTATGGAGATCGGACCATAGGTGGCGCTATAACTGTTAAAAAACTTTAAAACCATATATTTCCTATGGTAAATTGCCTGTATTGGCTGTAAATGGTCTTTTCCATCTATAATCATATAATTTTCATATAATAATGTTCAAAACTAGTGCAGTACAATTCTCTGGACTCTCTAGATCAGTAATTATCAGAAAAAGTTGAACTACTTCATTTGTATGGCTATAATAGGGTCACTTCAAAATGTGGCCTTGACCAAGTCTCCCCGAAAGCCTATATCTCTTCAATGAATGCTCAGAGCTTCTTCAAAACAAGTCATAACATGTGAAATATCACTCTAAACAAAAATGAACCTTTTCAGACAGATCAGTCAAAATTTGCCTCTATAACAGTTAAAAAGGTGAAAATGATATGAATATAATGGCATATTAAGCCAATAAGTGGTATTCTACTGCCCCCTGCTGTTTAAAATAGTCATTTTGTCATATTGTTGTAGAATTCATATTTAGACGTTATTGAATAACTCTTTTAACATTTACAATCACATGTAGTCAAATTCATCTATTGAAGTATTACTACTAACAATTGTCACATTGAGGAAAGTGAATCCTGAAGGAGATTTGCAGTAAACAGTTTGATCACATCATATACTTCAAATGTCTGTATCTACAACAGAATGTGTGTGTGTAGTCTTAGGTTTCTGAATAAATTCTGAATGATCTGATTAATAGCTTACAAAGACTTTGTGAAATGTTTATAGACCATTCAAATATATTTTCATAATGACATATCCCAATAGCATTGAAAAAACAACAACAACATTTGTCTTTGTGTGTGTGTGTGTGTGTGTGTGTGTGTGTGTGTGTGTGTGTGTGTGTGTGTGTGTGTGTGTGTGTGTGTGTGTGTTTGTGTGTGTGTGTGTGTGTGTGTGTGTGTGTGTGTGTGTGTGTGTGTGTGTGTAAACATGCATTATGGAGTTAAAATGGAAAAAACTGGTTTGCTTTAGTGCAGAAAAATGGTGAAAATCAAGAAGTTTAAAGTGAAAGTGAGCCAATAAGTGGTCTTCTACTGCCCTCTGCTGGCCATTCTACTTATTAATGAAGTCTACTCACATATGCTTTTGCATTCATTAGACACTAAAAATCACTTATATAACAATAAAACACTAAAAAATCACTTATATAACAATTACTATTGTAGCACAATCATATTTTGTCAGAGTTTATCACTTCATTTTTACTGATACTTCACATAATTGCTAGCAATGTGGTAAATCATGGTAAATCACACTAAAAACATGGTAAATCATAATAAATAATACTAGAATGTGGTGTATCAAGGTAAATCATACTACAATCCTGGTACATCATTCTAGAACTGGTACATCATTCTAGAACATGGTATATCATGGTACATCATGCTAGAACATGGTAAATCATGGTAAACTATGCTAGAACAGGGTAAATCATGGTAAGCCATGATAAATCATAATAAACTATGGTAAATCATGTTAGAATGTGGTATATCATGGTAAATCATGCTAGAACATGGTAAATCATGGTAAACTATGCTAGAACAGGGTAAATCATGGTAAACTATGATAAATCATGGTAAACTATGATAAATCATGATAAACTATGGTAATCCATGCTTGAATCACAGTAAACAATGGTAAATCATACTAGAATGTAGTATATCATGGTAAATTATGCTAGAATATGGCAAATCATGCTAGAATCATAGTAAATAATACTAGAATATGCTAAATTGTTGTGGGAGGAGCCTATTTTACTAAAATGGCTATAACTCAAGAAGTAAATGAGATATCTTCACCAAACTCAGTACACATGTGTATGGGTTCAATTTGAGGTCACAATAAACAATTTTATGGAGATCAGACCATAGGTGGCGCTTTAACTGTTAAAAAGCTTTAAAACCATATATATCCCATGGTAAATTGCCTGTATTGGCTGTAAATGGTCTTTTCCAATCTATTATGTCAGTGGTTACATGCTTGCTAAATAAATCTTAATAACTTTTGATGCTTTTGTGCTTAAATGCCTTAAAGGCCTTAACTGCTTGAACCCCGATAAATGCTGCTTGCAGCTTTAATTATTATTATTTTTCTTCTGCCGTAAAACGCATCGTGCAGCCCAAACCGTAAGTGCTAGAGACTTGAAACTTTGCCAGATGGTAGTACAAAAATCGAGGAGAGGTTATCAAAATATGACCCCGATTGGCCCATAGGTGGCGCTACAGTGCAAAAAACAAAAAAAAATCATATTTTTGCTTAAATCTCATTAACCGTTTGTCACAGACTCAAGTGTCTTATATCATTGGAATCCTTGGGTCAAGCCGAACAAAAAAGGCCTCAAGGATTTCATTTCCGGTATGCAAATTTTCCGCCATTTTGAATTATGTCCAAAACCTACTTTTGCGAACTAGTCCCTGGTTTTGTGTCCGATTGGAACCAAACCAGTGCAGAAATGTTCTCTGGAGTCAGAATATCAATAATTATCGAAAAAAAGTTGAAATTTCGATTGACGGTCGCTAAGGGGCGCCAAAATGTTTGAAGAAGGCGGAGCCTATTTTACTAAAATGGCTATAACTCCAGAAGTAAATGAGGTATATTCACCAAACTCGGTACACCTGTGTAAGAGGTCAATCTGAGGTCATAGTAAAAAGATTGCGGCGATTGGCCACATGGTGGCGCTATAACATGAAAAAAACATAAATCAGGCTGTAACCACCTGACCGTTAGTCCGATTGACTTGAAAATTGGTATGCAGTGTCTTGGTCCAAGCTGTCATGTATATCTATGAGGACATTGGTGTATCTCAAAAAACATGGCCGCCATCGGCCAATGAAGTTTGAGCACCTATTAGACAAGGTTAACGGAGGCCGATCGGAACAAAACTCGGTGGGCATGTTCGACTCATGGCCCTAGAGGTCTGTAACAATTTTGAAAGAAATCGGCCACTAGTTGGCGCTAACGAGTTTTATGGCTCTGTAATCACGTGGTGTTACACTTATCATCACAAAATGCATATCATTTGATAGACCTGCTCATGCTGAACAACTTTGCCTCTAGAACCATTGCTGTCAATCAAACAGTTTATTAATTATTCACGAATATGTTAAAAACCTACTTTTGCGAACTAGTCCCTGGTTTTTTGCCCGATCGGAACCAAACGAGTCTAGGACAATTCTCTGGACTCTTTAGATCAATAATTATCAAAAAAAGTTGAACTTTTGCATTTTTCGCATGGGTATAATTGGGTCATAAAGAAAATGGGCGTGGCAAAATGCAAACAAAAGCCTATAAATCCTAAACAAAAACTCAGAACATCACGAAAATTGGTGAGCATATGTGCCATAACATTCTAAATAAGCATGCAAAATTGTATGTAGATCGGATGATAGTTGGCGCTATAACTGTTAAAAAGCAATGGTAAATTGCCTGTATTGGCTGTAAATGGACTTTTCAATCTATTATTTCAGTGGTTAAAAGCTTTCTAAATAAATCTTAATGTCTTGAATGCTTAAATGCCTTAAAGGCCTTAAATGCTTGAACCCCGATAAATGCTGCTTGCAGCTTTAATTATTATTATTATTCCGCCGTAAAACGCATCGTGCAGCCTAAACCGTAAGTGCTAGAGACTTGAAACTTGGCCAGAAGGTAGTACAAAAATCGAGGAGAGGTTCAGAGAATATGAGCTAGATTGGCCAATAGGTGGCGCTACAGTGCAAAAAACAAAAAAATTGCATATTTTTGCTTAAATCTCATCAACCCTTTGTCACAGACTCAAGTGTCTTATATCTTTGGAATCATTGGCTCAAGCCGAACAAAAAAGGCCTCAAGGATTTCATTTCCGGTATGCAAATTTTTCCGCCATTTTGGATTTTGTCCAAAACCTACTTTTGCGAACTAGTCCCTGGTTTTTTGCCCGATCGGAACCAAACCAGTGCAGAAATATTCACAGGAGTCTGAATATCAATAATTATCGAAAAAAAGTAAAAATTTCGATCCACGGTTGCTAAGGGGCGCCAAAACGCTCGCAGGAGGCGGAGCTAATTATACAAAAATGGCTATAACTCGTGAACGAAATGAGATATTTTCACCAAACTCGGTACACATATGTATGAGCTCAAGTTGAGGTCACAGTAAAAAAATCGCGGTGATTGGCCTCATGGTGGCGCTATAATATGAAAAAAACATAAAACAGGCTATAACCACCTGACCTTTAGTCCGATTGACTTGAAAATTGGTATGCAGTGTCTTGGTCCAAGGTGCCATGTATGTCTATGAGGACATTGGTGTATCTCAAAAAACATGGCCGCTATCGGCCAATGAAGTTGAGCACCTATTAGACAAGGTTAACGGAGGCCGATCGGAACGAAACTCAGTGGGCATGTTCGGCTCAAGCCCCTAGAGGTCTGTAAGAATTTTGAAAGAAATCGGCCACTAGTTGGCGCTAACGAGTTTTATGGCTCTGTAATCACGTGGTGTTACACTTATTGTCACAAAATGCATATCATATGATAGATCTGCTCATGCTGAACAACTTTGCCTCTAGAACCATTGCTGTCAATCAAACAGTTCATTAAATATTCATGAATATGTTAAAAACCTACTTTTGCGAACTAGTCCTAGGTTTTTCGCCCGATCGGAACCAGACCAGTCTAGGACAATTCTCTGGACACTCTAGATCAATAATTATCAAAAAAAAAGTTGAACTTTTGCATTTGGATGGCTGTAATAGGGTCATTTATAAAATGGGCGTGGCAAAATGCAATCAAAAGCCTATAAATCCAAAACAAAAACTCAGAACTTCACAAAAATTGGTGAGCATATGTGACATACCATCATTAATAAGCATGCAAAATTTTATGGAGATCGGACAATAGTTGGCGCTATAACTGTTAAAAGGCTTTAAAACCATATATTTCCTATGGTAAACTGCCTGTATTGGCTATAAATGGTCTTTTCCATCTCTGATCATATAATTTTCATATCATAATGTTAAAAAATAGTGCAATACAATTCTCTGGACTCACTAGAACAATAATTGTCAGAAAAAGTTGAACTACTTCATTTGGATAGCTATAATAGGTTCACTTCAAAATGTGGCCTTTACCAAGTGTCCCCGAAAACCTATATCTCTTTAATGAATGTTCAAACCTTCTTAAAAACAAGTCAGAACATGTGAAATATCACTCTGAACATGCATGAAAATTTTCAGACAGATCGGACAAAATTTGCCTCTATAACAGTTAAAAAGGTGAAAATGATATGGATATAATGGCATATTAAGCCAATAAGTGTATTTTACTGCCCCCTGCTGTTTAAAATAGTCATTCCCTATTTTAACATTTACAATTACATTTACTCAAAATCCATCTGTTAAAGTATTAGTATTGACAGTTTGATCACATCATATATTTCAAATATCTGTATCTGCAACATAATGTGTGTGTGTAGTCTTAGGTTTCTGAATAAATTCTGAATAATCTGATTAATAGCTTACAAAGACTTTGTGAAATGTTTATAGACCATTGACATATATTTTCATAATGACATATCCCAATAGCATTGAAAAAACAACAACATTTGTCTTTGTGTGTGTGTGTGTGTGTGTGTGTGTGTAAGCATGCATTATTGAGTTAACATGGAAAAACTGGTTTGATTTAGTGCAGAAAACTGGTAAAAATAATGAAATTTAAAGTGAAACTGAGCCAATAAGTGGTCTTCTAGTGCCCTCTGCTGGCCATTCTACTTATGAAGTCTTTTCACATGTGCTTTGTGCAAATCACTAATATAACAATAACTATTATAACAAAATCATATTTTGACAGTGTTTATCACTTCATTTGCACTGACACTTCACATAATTGCTAGTAATGTGGTAAATCATGGTAAATCACGCTAGAAACATTGTAAATCATAGTAAATCATACTAGAATGTGGTGTATCAAGGTGAATCATGCTAGAATCCTGGTAAATCATTCTAGAACGTGATATATCATGGTAAATCATGCTAGAACATGGTAAATCAAGGTAAACAAATAAATTCATGGTAAACTATGTTAGAACAAGGTAAATCATAGTAAACCATGGTAAATCATGATAAACTATGGTAAATCATGCTAGAGTGTGGTATATCATGGTAAATGATGCTAGAACATGGTCTTTTCCATCTATGATGTCAATGGTTACATGCTTGCTAAATAAAACTTTATAACTTTTGATGCTTTTGTGCTTAAAGTCCTTAACGGCCTTAACTGCTTGAACCCCGATAAATGCTGCTTGCAGCTTTAATTATTATTATTATTATTATTATTATTCCGCCGTAAAACGCATCGTGCAGCCCAAACCGTAAGAGCTGGAACTTTGAAACTTTGACAGATGGTAGTACAAAAATCGAGGAAAGGTTCAGAGATTATGACCCCGATTGGCCCATAGGTGGCGCTATAACAACCAAAAGCGCGAAACTGCTCATAACTCCTAGACCGTATGTCGTAGACTCAAGTGTCTTATATCATTGGAAAGCTGGACGCCTGACGAACAAAACGTATATCTCCGATTTAATTTCCGCCATGATAGATTTTCCGCCATTTTGAATTTTGTCAAAAATCTACTTTTGCGAACTAGTCCCTGGTTTTTTGCCCGATTGGAACCAAACTAGTGCAGAAATGTTCTCTGGAGACTGAATATCAATAATTATCGAAAACAAGTGGAAATTTCGATTCACGGTCGCTTAGGGGCGCCAAAACGTACGTTGTGGGAGGGGCCTATTTTACTAAAATGGCTATAACTCCCGATGTAAATGAGGTATCTTCACCAAACTTGGTACACATGTGTATGAGCTTACTCTGGGGTCACAGTAAAAAAATCGCGACGATTGGCCTCATGGTGGCGCTATAAAATGAAAAAAACACAAAACAGGCTATAACCACCTGACCGTTAGTCCGATTGACTTGAAAATTGGTATGCAGTGTCTTGGTCCAAGGTGCCATGTATGTGTATGAGGACATTGGCGTATCTCAAAAAACATGGCCGCCATCGGCCAACGAAGTTTGAGCACCTATTAGACAAGGTTAACGGAGGCCGATCGGAACGAAACTCAATGGGCATGTTCGGCTCATGGCCCTAAAGGTCTGTAAGAATTTTGAAAGAAATCGGCCACTAGTTGGCGCTAACGAGTTTTACGGCTCTGTAATCACGTGGTGTTACAAATATCCACACAATATGCATATCATTTGATAGATCTCCTCATCCTGAACAACTTTGCCTCAAGAACCATTGCTGTCAATCAAACTGTTCATTAATTATTCATTAATATGTTAAAAACCTACTTTTGCGAACTAGTCCTAGGTTTTTTGCCCGATCGGAACCAGACCAGTCTAGGACAATTCTCTGGACTCTCTAGATCAAGAATTATCAAAAAAAAGTTGAACTTTTGCATTTGGATGGCTGTAATAGGGTAATTTATAAAATGGGCGTGTCAAAATACATTAAAAAGCCTATAAATCCTAAATAAAAACTCAGAACTTCACAAAAATTGGTCAGCATATGTGACATAACATCATTAACAAGCATGAAAAATTCTATGGAGATCGGACGATAGGTGGCGCTATAACTGTTAAAAAGCTTTAAAATCATATATTTCCTATGGTAAACTGCCTGTATTGGCTGTAAATGGTCTTTTCCATCTCTGATCATATAATTTTCATATCATAATGTTCAAAACTAGTGCAATACAATTCTCTGGACTCACTAGATCAATAATTGTCAGAAAAAGTTGAACTACTTCATTTGGATAGCTATAATAGGTTCACTTCAAAATCTGGCCTTTACCAAGTGTCCCCGAAAGCCTATATCTCTTTAATCAATGCTCAGACCTTCTTAAAAACAAGTCAGAACATGTGAAATATCACCCTGAACAAGCATGAAAATTTTCAGACAGATCGGACAAAATTTGCCTCTATAACAGTTAAAAAGGTGAAAATGATATGAATTAATGGCATGTTAAGCCAATAAGTGGTATTTTACTGCCCCCTGCTGTTTAAAATAGTCATTTTCTCATATTGGTATTGGTATCAGCCATGGTAAATCATGATAAATGATGGTGTGTGTGTGTGTGTGTGTGTGTGTGTGTGTGTGTGTGGTACAAATATAACAAAGGTTTTATTTTCCAACATGAAAACAAACATAACAGAGTGCTAGTGCACAAACAATAACCGACAATGATAATGGATGAGAGGGGAACTTAAATACACAGATCAAGACAAGGACAACAGGTGACGGTTATGATGATGAGGAGCAGGTGATGATGAGGAGGGTGATGAGGAGCAGGTGCAGGTGATGACGACAGATGGTGAATGTGATGAAGACAGAAGGTGAATGTGATGAAGGTGAATGTGACACCAATATCACTGAAACGTGTGTGTGTGTGTGTGTGTGTGTGTGTGTGTGTGTGTGTGTGTGTGTGTGTGTGTGTAGCATTATTGTGTGTAGCATATGTAGCAAGTATGCATTATTGAGTTAACATGGAAACACTGGTTTGCTTTAGTGCAGAAAACTGGTCAAAATCATGAGGTTTAAAGTGAAAGTGAGCCAATAAGTGGTCTTCTACTACCCTCTGCTGGCCATTCTACTTATTAATTAATTTTTTCCACATGTGCTTGCATTTATACTTGAATACACACTAAAAATCACTTATATAGCAATAACTATTATAACACAATCATATTTTGTCAGTGTTAATCACTTTATTTGCACTGACACTTCAAATAATTGCTAGTAATGTGGTAAATCATGGTAAATCATGGTTAACTATGCTGTGTGTGTGTGTGTGTGTGTGTGTGTGTGTGTGTGTGTGTGTGTGTGTAAGCATGCATTGAGTTAACATGGATAAACTGGTTTGCTTTAGTGCAGAAAACTGGTTTAAAGTGAAAGTGAGCCAATAAGTGGTCTTCTACTGCCCTCTGCTGGCCATTCTACTTATTAATGAAATATTTCAACATGTGCTTGCATTCATACTTGAATACACACTAAAAAAATCACTTATATAGCAATAACTATTATAACACTATCATATTTTGTCAGTGTTAATCACTTTATTTGCACTGACACTTCAAATAATTGCTAGTAATGTGATAAATCAGGCTAGAAACATGGTAAATCAAAGTAAATAATACTAGATTGTCGTTTATCTCCTGGTAAATAATACTAGAATGTGGTACAGGGTTTCCGCGGAGTCATAAAAAGTCATAAAACGTCTTAAATTTAATAATTAGAATTTTAGGCCATAAAAAGTCATAAAAATGTCCGGATTTCCATACAAGGTCATAAATTTCATTTAGCCACGTCATAAATTGATATGCTCTTTCATTTGTTGGTTCTACCATTGCCTTTTCCCCCTGAAAATGCGCTGGCGGCATAATGTTTAATGCACAGGATAAATGCGCCAAAAGCGGAACGCTCATTTGAAACGCGCGCCACACGGACCATTTACCCGCTCGGCTCAAAGTCCAAACGGCAGCGCAGCGCGAGCTCAATAGAACTGATGCGTTTACTCTGATCGGTCTCAGTCACAAGATCCAGTGAGAAGTGCTTGAATTCAGCGAAGAACACACTGTCTCAGTGATTTAAACCAGTTTAAAGGCAGATGAAACAGCGCTGACCAACAGGAGAAACTCTGCACAACGATACAGCAGAAGGCTTTTCCGTCTACAATCTCCCATCATTTACCATGGATTTACTGTAACGTTAGCCTAGTAATATTAACTGCACCATGTGGGATATACTGAATTTTATTATATTATTAGTGCTGATAATCTATTAAAGGACTAATGGAATATTTACAGTATTTAATAATGTATTTAGGCTACTGTTTTTCATACATTTCCTGAAGATACGTGCCATCAAAGTTAGGCAACACAAACCTGTTTCAAGACTTGACCCCTATTAGCACATGCAGAAACTATGTAATTATTTTCCCAATAAAGATATTTATTTTGTTAAGGACAAATGACAAATGTTTGAATGTCCTACCTCAGATTTGTGAAATGTTCACCTGTTTTAGCAAGTGTTTGTCATTATATTTTCTGACAATAAAGAGTAAAGTTAACGCTCTGGTTTCTACAACTTTCACTTGGAAGCAACAGTCTGCCTTTAAAGTCTGGTGTGTTTAGTAGTTGGCTCAAGCCCGTTGCAAATAATCAGTATCAAGAATATTGCTGTCTATTAATGTATTCAAAGCTGTCTTTAGGCATTTAAATAATACATCTTGTTACTTTCAATGAAAGTCAATTAAAAAAAAAACTTTTGAAAGGAATTTGAATGAATTTTTCGTAATTCGTGTAGGTCATAAATTTCAATCATAATGGTCATAAAAAGGTCTTAAAAAGTCTTAAATTTGACTGACCAAACCCTGCAGAAACCCTGGTGGTATATCATGGTAAATCATGGTTACCTATGCTGTGTGTGTGTGTGTGTGTGTGTGTGTGTGTGTGCGTGTGTGTGTGTGTGTGTGTGTGTGTGTGTGTGTGTGTAAGCATGCATTGAGTTAACATGGAAAAACTGGTTTGCTTTAGTGCAGAAAACTGGTTTAAAGTGAAAGTGAGCCAATAAGTGGTCTTCTAGTGCCCTCTGCTGGCCATTCTACTTAATAATTAAATATTTTACATGTGCTTTTGCATTCATACTTGGACACACACTAAAAATGACGTATATAACTAACTATTATAACACAATAATATTTTGTCAGTGTTCATCACCTCATTTGCACTGACACTTCACATAATTGCTAATAATGTGGTTAATCATGCTAGAAACATTGTAAATCATAGTAAATAATACTGAAATGAGGTGTATCAAGGTAAATCATGCTAGAATCCTAATAAATCATTCTGGAACATGGTATATGATAGTAAATCATGCTAGAATCATATTAAATAATTCTAGAATGTGGCAAATCGTTGTGGGAGGAGCCTATTTTACTCAAATGGCTATAACTCAAGAAGTAAATGAGATATCTTCACCAAACTCAGTACACATGTGTATGGGTTCAATTTGAGGTCACAGTAAACAATTCTATGGAGATCGGACCATAGGTGGCGCTATAACTGTTAAAAAGCTTTAAAACCATATATATCCCATGGTAAATTGCCTGTATTGGCTGTAAATGGTCTTTTCCATCTATTATGTCAGTGGTTACATGCTTATTAAATAAATCTTAATAACTTTTGATGCTTTTGTGCTTAAATGCCTTAAAGGCCTTAACTGCTTGAACCCCGATAAATGCTGCTTGCAGCTTTAATTATTATTATTATTCTTCTGCCGTAAAACGCATCGTGCAGCCCAAACCGTAAGGGCTGGAGACTTGAAACTTTGCCAGATGGTAGTACAAAAATCGAGGAGAGGTTCAGAGATTATGACCCCGATTGGCCCATAGGTGGCGCTATAACAACCAAAAGCGCAAAACTGCTCATAACTCCTAGACCGTATGTCGTAGACTCAAGTGTCTTATATCATTGGAAAGCTGGAAACGTGATGAACAAAACGTATATCTCCGATTTCATTTCCGGTATGGAAATTTTTCCGCCATTT
Source organism: Squalius cephalus (assembly GCF_949319135.1). Classification (NCBI taxonomy): domain Eukaryota; kingdom Metazoa; phylum Chordata; class Actinopteri; order Cypriniformes; family Leuciscidae; genus Squalius; species Squalius cephalus. The sequence continues at coordinate 24,254,702 of NC_137127.1, forward strand.
TGAATTTTGTCAAAAAACTACTTTTGCTAATTAGTCCTAGGTTTTTTTTCCGATCGGAACCAAACCAGTGCAGAAATGTTCTATGGAGTCTGACGATCAATAATTATCAAAAAAAATTCGAAATTTCGATTCATGGTCGCTAGGGGGCATAAAATAAACATTGTGGGAGGAGCCTATTTTACTAAAATGGCTATAACTCAAAAAGTAAATGAGATAGCGTAACCAAACTCGGTACACCTGTGTATGGGTTTAGTCTGGGGTCACAGTAAAAAAATCGCGACGATTGAACAATAGGTGGCGCTATAACATGGAAAAAACATGAAAAGGGCTATAACCACCTGACCGTTAGTCCGATTGACTTGAAAATTGGTATGCAGTGTCTTGGCCCAAGGTGCCATATATGTCTATGAGGAAATTGGCGTATCTCAAAAAACATGGCCGCCATTGGCCAATGAAGTTGAGCACCTATTAGACAAGGTTAACGGAGGCCGATCGGAACGAAACTCGATGGGCATGTTCATCTCATGGCCCTAGAGGTCTGTAAGAATTTTGAAAGAAATCGGCCACTAGTTGGCGCTAACGAGTTTTATGGTTCTGTAATCACGTGGTGTTACACTCATCCACACAATATGCATATCATTTGATAGATCTGCTCATGCTGAACAACTTTGCCTCAAGAACCATTGCTGTCAATCAAACCGTTCATTAAATATTCGCGAACATGTTAAAAACCTACTTTTGCGAACTAGTCCTAGGTTTTTCGCCCGATCGGAACCAGACCAGTCTAGGACAATTCTCTGGACTCTCTAGATCAATAATTATCGAAAAAAAGTTGAACTTTTGCTTTTGGATGGCTGTAATAGGGTCATTTATAAAATAGGCGTGGCAAAATACATTAAAAATCCTATAAATCCTAAATGAAAACTCAGAACTTCACAAAAATTGGTGAGCATATGTGACATAACATCATTAACAAGCATGCCAAATTTTATGGAGATCGGACCATATATGGCGCTATAACTGTTAAAAAGCTTTAAAACCATATATTTCCTATGGTACATTGCCTGTATTGGCTGTAAATGGTCTTTTCCATCTATTATGTCAGTGGTTACATGCTTGCTAAATAAAACCTGATAACTTTTGATGCTTTTGTGCTTAAAAACCCTTAAAGGCCTTAATAGCTTGAACCCCGATAAATGCTGCTTGCAGCTTTAATTATTATTATTATTATTATTATTCCGCCCTAAAACGCATCGTGCAGCCCAAACCGTAAGAGCTGGAACCTTGAAACTTGGCCAAATGGTAGTCCTCAATTTGGGGAGAACCTATCAAAATATGACCCCGATTGGCCCATAGGTGGCGCTATAATGACCACATTTACTAAATTGCTCATAACTCCTAGACAGTTTGTCCTAGAGTCTCAATTTTAGCATCACTGTGATCCCTGGATCCAGACGGACAAAATGGCTATCTCCAAATTGCTCTACGAGCAAAAAAAAATTTCTATGGGCCATTTAGTGAAAAACCTACTTTTGCGAACTAGTCCTAGGTTTTTGGCCCAATCGGAACCAGACCAGTCTAGCACAGTTCTCTGGAGTCTCTAGATCAATAATTATCAAAAAAAAGTTGAACTTTTGCATTGGCCTGGCTGTAACAGGGTCGTTTAGGAAAGGGGTGGGACAAAAAAACACTCAAAAGCCTATACAACCTAAGGGAAAACCCCAAACTTCACAAAAATCGATGAGCAGATGTGTCAGAACATGGTGAAGAAGCATGCCAAGTTTCGTGAAGATCGGACAATAGGTGGCGCTATAACTGTCCAAAACGTCTCTTCTTATTAGGGGTTCAAGCATGAAATGCTGAAACCCTATTGTAATTGTGCTGATTTTTATTATTATTATTATTATTATTATTATTCCGCCCTAAAACGCATCGTGCAGCCCAAACCGTAAGAGCTGGAACCTTGAAACTTGGCCAAATGGTAGTCCTCAATTTGGGGAGAACCTATCAAAATATGACCCCGATTGGCCCATAGGTGGCGCTATAATGACCACATTTACTAAATTGCTCATAACTCCTAGACAGTTTGTCCTAGAGTCTCAATTTTAGCATCACTGTGATCCCTGGATCCAGACGGACAAAATGGCTATCTCCAAATTGCTCTACGAGCAAAAAAAAATTTCTATGGGCCATTTAGTGAAAAACCTACTTTTGCGAACTAGTCCTAGGTTTTTGGCCCAATCGGAACCAGACCAGTCTAGCACAGTTCTCTGGAGTCTCTAGATCAATAATTATCAAAAAAAAGTTGAACTTTTGCATTGGCCTGGCTGTAACAGGGTCGTTTAGGAAAGGGGTGGGACAAAAAAACACTCAAAAGCCTATACAACCTAAGGGAAAACCCCAAACTTCACAAAAATCGATGAGCAGATGTGTCAGAACATGGTGAAGAAGCATGCCAAGTTTCGTGAAGATCGGACAATAGGTGGCGCTATAACTGTCCAAAACGTCTCTTCTTATTAGGGGTTCAAGCATGAAATGCTGAAACCCTATTGTAATTGTGCTGATTTTTATTATTATTATTATTATTATTATTATTCCGCCCTAAAACGCATCGTGCAGCCCAAACCGTAAGAGCTGGAACCTTGAAACTTGGCCAAATGGTAGTCCTCAATTTGGGGAGAACCTATCAAAATATGACCCCGATTGGCCCATAGGTGGCGCTATAATGACCACATTTACTAAATTGCTCATAACTCCTAGACAGTTTGTCCTAGAGTCTCAATTTTAGCATCACTGTGATCCCTGGATCCAGACGGACAAAATGGCTATCTCCAAATTGCTCTACGAGCAAAAAAAAATTTCTATGGGCCATTTAGTGAAAAACCTACTTTTGCGAACTAGTCCTAGGTTTTTGGCCCAATCGGAACCAGACCAGTCTAGCACAGTTCTCTGGAGTCTCTAGATCAATAATTATCAAAAAAAAGTTGAACTTTTGCATTGGCCTGGCTGTAACAGGGTCGTTTAGGAAAGGGGTGGGACAAAAAAACACTCAAAAGCCTATACAACCTAAGGGAAAACCCCAAACTTCACAAAAATCGATGAGCAGATGTGTCAGAACATGGTGAAGAAGCATGCCAAGTTTCGTGAAGATCGGACAATAGGTGGCGCTATAACTGTCCAAAACGTCTCTTCTTATTAGGGGTTCAAGCATGAAATGCTGAAACCCTATTGTAATTGTGCTGATTTTTATTATTATTATTATTATTATTATTATTCCGCCCTAAAACGCATCGTGCAGCCCAAACCGTAAGAGCTGGAACCTTGAAACTTGGCCAAATGGTAGTCCTCAATTTGGGGAGAACCTATCAAAATATGACCCCGATTGGCCCATAGGTGGCGCTATAATGACCACATTTACTAAATTGCTCATAACTCCTAGACAGTTTGTCCTAGAGTCTCAATTTTAGCATCACTGTGATCCCTGGATCCAGACGGACAAAATGGCTATCTCCAAATTGCTCTACGAGCAAAAAAAAATTTCTATGGGCCATTTAGTGAAAAACCTACTTTTGCGAACTAGTCCTAGGTTTTTGGCCCAATCGGAACCAGACCAGTCTAGCACAGTTCTCTGGAGTCTCTAGATCAATAATTATCAAAAAAAAGTTGAACTTTTGCATTGGCCTGGCTGTAACAGGGTCGTTTAGGAAAGGGGTGGGACAAAAAAACACTCAAAAGCCTATACAACCTAAGGGAAAACCCCAAACTTCACAAAAATCGATGAGCAGATGTGTCAGAACATGGTGAAGAAGCATGCCAAGTTTCGTGAAGATCGGACAATAGGTGGCGCTATAACTGTCCAAAACGTCTCTTCTTATTAGGGGTTCAAGCATGAAATGCTGAAACCCTATTGTAATTGTGCTGATTTTTATTATTATTATTATTATTATTATTATTCCGCCCTAAAACGCATCGTGCAGCCCAAACCGTAAGAGCTGGAACCTTGAAACTTGGCCAAATGGTAGTCCTCAATTTGGGGAGAACCTATCAAAATATGACCCCGATTGGCCCATAGGTGGCGCTATAATGACCACATTTACTAAATTGCTCATAACTCCTAGACAGTTTGTCCTAGAGTCTCAATTTTAGCATCACTGTGATCCCTGGATCCAGACGGACAAAATGGCTATCTCCAAATTGCTCTACGAGCAAAAAAAAATTTCTATGGGCCATTTAGTGAAAAACCTACTTTTGCGAACTAGTCCTAGGTTTTTGGCCCAATCGGAACCAGACCAGTCTAGCACAGTTCTCTGGAGTCTCTAGATCAATAATTATCAAAAAAAAGTTGAACTTTTGCATTGGCCTGGCTGTAACAGGGTCGTTTAGGAAAGGGGTGGGACAAAAAAACACTCAAAAGCCTATACAACCTAAGGGAAAACCCCAAACTTCACAAAAATCGATGAGCAGATGTGTCAGAACATGGTGAAGAAGCATGCCAAGTTTCGTGAAGATCGGACAATAGGTGGCGCTATAACTGTCCAAAACGTCTCTTCTTATTAGGGGTTCAAGCATGAAATGCTGAAACCCTATTGTAATTGTGCTGATTTTTATTATTATTATTATTATTATTATTATTCCGCCCTAAAACGCATCGTGCAGCCCAAACCGTAAGAGCTGGAACCTTGAAACTTGGCCAAATGGTAGTCCTCAATTTGGGGAGAACCTATCAAAATATGACCCCGATTGGCCCATAGGTGGCGCTATAATGACCACATTTACTAAATTGCTCATAACTCCTAGACAGTTTGTCCTAGAGTCTCAATTTTAGCATCACTGTGATCCCTGGATCCAGACGGACAAAATGGCTATCTCCAAATTGCTCTACGAGCAAAAAAAAATTTCTATGGGCCATTTAGTGAAAAACCTACTTTTGCGAACTAGTCCTAGGTTTTTGGCCCAATCGGAACCAGACCAGTCTAGCACAGTTCTCTGGAGTCTCTAGATCAATAATTATCAAAAAAAAGTTGAACTTTTGCATTGGCCTGGCTGTAACAGGGTCGTTTAGGAAAGGGGTGGGACAAAAAAACACTCAAAAGCCTATACAACCTAAGGGAAAACCCCAAACTTCACAAAAATCGATGAGCAGATGTGTCAGAACATGGTGAAGAAGCATGCCAAGTTTCGTGAAGATCGGACAATAGGTGGCGCTATAACTGTCCAAAACGTCTCTTCTTATTAGGGGTTCAAGCATGAAATGCTGAAACCCTATTGTAATTGTGCTGATTTTTATTATTATTATTATTATTATTATTATTCCGCCCTAAAACGCATCGTGCAGCCCAAACCGTAAGAGCTGGAACCTTGAAACTTGGCCAAATGGTAGTCCTCAATTTGGGGAGAACCTATCAAAATATGACCCCGATTGGCCCATAGGTGGCGCTATAATGACCACATTTACTAAATTGCTCATAACTCCTAGACAGTTTGTCCTAGAGTCTCAATTTTAGCATCACTGTGATCCCTGGATCCAGACGGACAAAATGGCTATCTCCAAATTGCTCTACGAGCAAAAAAAAATTTCTATGGGCCATTTAGTGAAAAACCTACTTTTGCGAACTAGTCCTAGGTTTTTGGCCCAATCGGAACCAGACCAGTCTAGCACAGTTCTCTGGAGTCTCTAGATCAATAATTATCAAAAAAAAGTTGAACTTTTGCATTGGCCTGGCTGTAACAGGGTCGTTTAGGAAAGGGGTGGGACAAAAAAACACTCAAAAGCCTATACAACCTAAGGGAAAACCCCAAACTTCACAAAAATCGATGAGCAGATGTGTCAGAACATGGTGAAGAAGCATGCCAAGTTTCGTGAAGATCGGACAATAGGTGGCGCTATAACTGTCCAAAACGTCTCTTCTTATTAGGGGTTCAAGCATGAAATGCTGAAACCCTATTGTAATTGTGCTGATTTTTATTATTATTATTATTATTATTATTATTCCGCCCTAAAACGCATCGTGCAGCCCAAACCGTAAGAGCTGGAACCTTGAAACTTGGCCAAATGGTAGTCCTCAATTTGGGGAGAACCTATCAAAATATGACCCCGATTGGCCCATAGGTGGCGCTATAATGACCACATTTACTAAATTGCTCATAACTCCTAGACAGTTTGTCCTAGAGTCTCAATTTTAGCATCACTGTGATCCCTGGATCCAGACGGACAAAATGGCTATCTCCAAATTGCTCTACGAGCAAAAAAAAATTTCTATGGGCCATTTAGTGAAAAACCTACTTTTGCGAACTAGTCCTAGGTTTTTGGCCCAATCGGAACCAGACCAGTCTAGCACAGTTCTCTGGAGTCTCTAGATCAATAATTATCAAAAAAAAGTTGAACTTTTGCATTGGCCTGGCTGTAACAGGGTCGTTTAGGAAAGGGGTGGGACAAAAAAACACTCAAAAGCCTATACAACCTAAGGGAAAACCCCAAACTTCACAAAAATCGATGAGCAGATGTGTCAGAACATGGTGAAGAAGCATGCCAAGTTTCGTGAAGATCGGACAATAGGTGGCGCTATAACTGTCCAAAACGTCTCTTCTTATTAGGGGTTCAAGCATGAAATGCTGAAACCCTATTGTAATTGTGCTGATTTTTATTATTATTATTATTATTATTATTATTCCGCCCTAAAACGCATCGTGCAGCCCAAACCGTAAGAGCTGGAACCTTGAAACTTGGCCAAATGGTAGTCCTCAATTTGGGGAGAACCTATCAAAATATGACCCCGATTGGCCCATAGGTGGCGCTATAATGACCACATTTACTAAATTGCTCATAACTCCTAGACAGTTTGTCCTAGAGTCTCAATTTTAGCATCACTGTGATCCCTGGATCCAGACGGACAAAATGGCTATCTCCAAATTGCTCTACGAGCAAAAAAAAATTTCTATGGGCCATTTAGTGAAAAACCTACTTTTGCGAACTAGTCCTAGGTTTTTGGCCCAATCGGAACCAGACCAGTCTAGCACAGTTCTCTGGAGTCTCTAGATCAATAATTATCAAAAAAAAGTTGAACTTTTGCATTGGCCTGGCTGTAACAGGGTCGTTTAGGAAAGGGGTGGGACAAAAAAACACTCAAAAGCCTATACAACCTAAGGGAAAACCCCAAACTTCACAAAAATCGATGAGCAGATGTGTCAGAACATGGTGAAGAAGCATGCCAAGTTTCGTGAAGATCGGACAATAGGTGGCGCTATAACTGTCCAAAACGTCTCTTCTTATTAGGGGTTCAAGCATGAAATGCTGAAACCCTATTGTAATTGTGCTGATTTTTATTATTATTATTATTATTATTATTATTATTCCGCCCTAAAACGCATCGTGCAGCCCAAACCGTAAGAGCTGGAACCTTGAAACTTGGCCAAATGGTAGTCCTCAATTTGGGGAGAACCTATCAAAATATGACCCCGATTGGCCCATAGGTGGCGCTATAATGACCACATTTACTAAATTGCTCATAACTCCTAGACAGTTTGTCCTAGAGTCTCAATTTTAGCATCACTGTGATCCCTGGATCCAGACGGACAAAATGGCTATCTCCAAATTGCTCTACGAGCAAAAAAAAATTTCTATGGGCCATTTAGTGAAAAACCTACTTTTGCGAACTAGTCCTAGGTTTTTGGCCCAATCGGAACCAGACCAGTCTAGCACAGTTCTCTGGAGTCTCTAGATCAATAATTATCAAAAAAAAGTTGAACTTTTGCATTGGCCTGGCTGTAACAGGGTCGTTTAGGAAAGGGGTGGGACAAAAAAACACTCAAAAGCCTATACAACCTAAGGGAAAACCCCAAACTTCACAAAAATCGATGAGCAGATGTGTCAGAACATGGTGAAGAAGCATGCCAAGTTTCGTGAAGATCGGACAATAGGTGGCGCTATAACTGTCCAAAACGTCTCTTCTTATTAGGGGTTCAAGCATGAAATGCTGAAACCCTATTGTAATTGTGCTGATTTTTATTATTATTATTATTATTATTCCGCCCTAAAACGCATCGGGCAGCCCAAACCGTAAGAGCTGGAACCTTGAAACTTGGCCAAATGGTAGTCCTCAATTTGGGGAGAACCTATCAAAGTATGACCCCGATTGGCCCATAGGTGGCGCTATAATGACCAAATTTACTAAATTGCTCATAACTCCTAGACGGTTTGTCCTAGAGTCTCAATTTTAGCATCTCTGTGATCCCTGGATCCAGACGGACAAAATGGCTATCTCCAAATCCCGATCCGAGCAAAAAAAAAAAATTCTATGGGCAATTTAGTGAAAAACCTACTTTTGCGAACTAGTCCTAGGTTTTTGGCCCAATCGGAACCAGACCAGTCTAGCACAGTTCTCTGGAGTCTCTAGATCAATAATTATCGGAAAAAAGTTGAACTTTTGCATTGGCCTGGCTGTAACAGGGTCGTTTAGGAAAGGGGTGGGACAAAAAAACACTCAAAAGCCTATACAACCTAAGGGAAAACCCCAAACTTCACAAAAATCGATGAGCAGATGTGTCAGAACATGGTGAAGAAGCATGCCAAGTTTCGTGAAGATCGGACAATAGGTGGCGCTATAACTGTCCAAAACGTCTCTTCTTATTAGGGGTTCAAGCATGAAATGCTGAAACCCTATTGTAATTGTGCTGATTTTTATTATTATTATTATTATTATTATTATTCCGCCCTAAAACGCATCGTGCAGCCCAAACCGTAAGAGCTGGAACCTTGAAACTTGGCCAAATGGTAGTCCTCAATTTGGGGAGAACCTATCAAAATATGACCCCGATTGGCCCATAGGTGGCGCTATAATGACCACATTTACTAAATTGCTCATAACTCCTAGACAGTTTGTCCTAGAGTCTCAATTTTAGCATCACTGTGATCCCTGGATCCAGACGGACAAAATGGCTATCTCCAAATTGCTCTACGAGCAAAAAAAAATTTCTATGGGCCATTTAGTGAAAAACCTACTTTTGCGAACTAGTCCTAGGTTTTTGGCCCAATCGGAACCAGACCAGTCTAGCACAGTTCTCTGGAGTCTCTAGATCAATAATTATCAAAAAAAAGTTGAACTTTTGCATTGGCCTGGCTGTAACAGGGTCGTTTAGGAAAGGGGTGGGACAAAAAAACACTCAAAAGCCTATACAACCTAAGGGAAAACCCCAAACTTCACAAAAATCGATGAGCAGATGTGTCAGAACATGGTGAAGAAGCATGCCAAGTTTCGTGAAGATCGGACAATAGGTGGCGCTATAACTGTCCAAAACGTCTCTTCTTATTAGGGGTTCAAGCATGAAATGCTGAAACCCTATTGTAATTGTGCTGATTTTTATTATTATTATTATTATTATTATTATTCCGCCCTAAAACGCATCGTGCAGCCCAAACCGTAAGAGCTGGAACCTTGAAACTTGGCCAAATGGTAGTCCTCAATTTGGGGAGAACCTATCAAAATATGACCCCGATTGGCCCATAGGTGGCGCTATAATGACCACATTTACTAAATTGCTCATAACTCCTAGACAGTTTGTCCTAGAGTCTCAATTTTAGCATCACTGTGATCCCTGGATCCAGACGGACAAAATGGCTATCTCCAAATTGCTCTACGAGCAAAAAAAAATTTCTATGGGCCATTTAGTGAAAAACCTACTTTTGCGAACTAGTCCTAGGTTTTTGGCCCAATCGGAACCAGACCAGTCTAGCACAGTTCTCTGGAGTCTCTAGATCAATAATTATCAAAAAAAAGTTGAACTTTTGCATTGGCCTGGCTGTAACAGGGTCGTTTAGGAAAGGGGTGGGACAAAAAAACACTCAAAAGCCTATACAACCTAAGGGAAAACCCCAAACTTCACAAAAATCGATGAGCAGATGTGTCAGAACATGGTGAAGAAGCATGCCAAGTTTCGTGAAGATCGGACAATAGGTGGCGCTATAACTGTCCAAAACGTCTCTTCTTATTAGGGGTTCAAGCATGAAATGCTGAAACCCTATTGTAATTGTGCTGATTTTTATTATTATTATTATTATTATTATTATTCCGCCCTAAAACGCATCGTGCAGCCCAAACCGTAAGAGCTGGAACCTTGAAACTTGGCCAAATGGTAGTCCTCAATTTGGGGAGAACCTATCAAAATATGACCCCGATTGGCCCATAGGTGGCGCTATAATGACCACATTTACTAAATTGCTCATAACTCCTAGACAGTTTGTCCTAGAGTCTCAATTTTAGCATCACTGTGATCCCTGGATCCAGACGGACAAAATGGCTATCTCCAAATTGCTCTACGAGCAAAAAAAAATTTCTATGGGCCATTTAGTGAAAAACCTACTTTTGCGAACTAGTCCTAGGTTTTTGGCCCAATCGGAACCAGACCAGTCTAGCACAGTTCTCTGGAGTCTCTAGATCAATAATTATCAAAAAAAAGTTGAACTTTTGCATTGGCCTGGCTGTAACAGGGTCGTTTAGGAAAGGGGTGGGACAAAAAAACACTCAAAAGCCTATACAACCTAAGGGAAAACCCCAAACTTCACAAAAATCGATGAGCAGATGTGTCAGAACATGGTGAAGAAGCATGCCAAGTTTCGTGAAGATCGGACAATAGGTGGCGCTATAACTGTCCAAAACGTCTCTTCTTATTAGGGGTTCAAGCATGAAATGCTGAAACCCTATTGTAATTGTGCTGATTTTTATTATTATTATTATTATTATTATTATTATTCCGCCCTAAAACGCATCGTGCAGCCCAAACCGTAAGAGCTGGAACCTTGAAACTTGGCCAAATGGTAGTCCTCAATTTGGGGAGAACCTATCAAAATATGACCCCGATTGGCCCATAGGTGGCGCTATAATGACCACATTTACTAAATTGCTCATAACTCCTAGACAGTTTGTCCTAGAGTCTCAATTTTAGCATCACTGTGATCCCTGGATCCAGACGGACAAAATGGCTATCTCCAAATTGCTCTACGAGCAAAAAAAAATTTCTATGGGCCATTTAGTGAAAAACCTACTTTTGCGAACTAGTCCTAGGTTTTTGGCCCAATCGGAACCAGACCAGTCTAGCACAGTTCTCTGGAGTCTCTAGATCAATAATTATCAAAAAAAAGTTGAACTTTTGCATTGGCCTGGCTGTAACAGGGTCGTTTAGGAAAGGGGTGGGACAAAAAAACACTCAAAAGCCTATACAACCTAAGGGAAAACCCCAAACTTCACAAAAATCGATGAGCAGATGTGTCAGAACATGGTGAAGAAGCATGCCAAGTTTCGTGAAGATCGGACAATAGGTGGCGCTATAACTGTCCAAAACGTCTCTTCTTATTAGGGGTTCAAGCATGAAATGCTGAAACCCTATTGTAATTGTGCTGATTTTTATTATTATTATTATTATTATTCCGCCCTAAAACGCATCGGGCAGCCCAAACCGTAAGAGCTGGAACCTTGAAACTTGGCCAAATGGTAGTCCTCAATTTGGGGAGAACCTATCAAAGTATGACCCCGATTGGCCCATAGGTGGCGCTATAATGACCAAATTTACTAAATTGCTCATAACTCCTAGACGGTTTGTCCTAGAGTCTCAATTTTAGCATCTCTGTGATCCCTGGATCCAGACGGACAAAATGGCTATCTCCAAATCCCGATCCGAGCAAAAAAAAAAAATTCTATGGGCAATTTAGTGAAAAACCTACTTTTGCGAACTAGTCCTAGGTTTTTGGCCCAATCGGAACCAGACCAGTCTAGCACAGTTCTCTGGAGTCTCTAGATCAATAATTATCGGAAAAAAGTTGAACTTTTGCATTGGCCTGGCTGTAACAGGGTCATTTAGGAAAGGGGTGGGACAAAAAAACACTCAAAAGCCTATACAACCTAAGGGAAAACCCCAAACTTCACAAAAATCGATGAGCAGATGTGTCAGAACATGGTGAAGAAGCATGCCAAGTTTCGTGAAGATCGGACAATAGGTGGCGCTATAACTGTCCAAAACGTCTCTTCTTATTAGGGGTTCAAGCATGAAATGCTGAAACCCTATTGTAATTGTGCTGATTTTTAGGGGTTCAAGCACGAAGTGCTGAAACCCTATTGTAATTGTCCTGATTTTTATTATTATTATTCTGCCGTAAAACGCATCGTGCAGCCCAAACCGTAAGTGCTGGAGACTTGAGACTTTGCCAGAAGGTAGTACAAAAATCGAGGAGAGGTTATCAAATTATGACCCCGATTGGCCAATAGGTGGCGCTATAGTAAGCAAAAGTATAAAATCGCTAATAACTCCTAGACGGTTTGTCGTAGACTTAAGTGTCTTATATCACTATAATCCTTGGATCAAGGCGGACAAAACGTATATCTCCGATTTCATTTCCGGTTGGCAAATTTTTCCGCCATTTTGAATTTTGTCAAAAACCTACTTTTGCGAACTAGTCTGTGGTTTTTTGTCCGATCGGAACCAAACCAGTGCAGAAATGTTCTCTGGAGTCTGAATATAAATAATTATCGAAAAAAAGTTGAAATTTCGATTCATGGTCGCTACGGGGTGCCAAAATGTTCGAAGGAGGCGGAGTCAGTTTTACTAAAATTGTTATAACTCGTGAACGAAATGAGATATCTTCACCAAACTTGGTAAACATATGTAGGAGGTCAATTTGAGGTCACAGTAAAAAAATTGCGTCGATTGGCCTCATGGTGGCGCTATAAAATAAAAAAAACGTATAGACACCTGACCGTTTTTCCGAATGACTTGAAATTTGGTATGCAGTGTCTTGGCCCAAGGGGCCATGTATGTCTAAAAGGATATTGGCGTATCTCGAAAAACATGGCCGCCATTGGCAAATGAGGTTTGAGCACCTATTAACGAAGTCCGATCGGAACGAAACTCGGTGGGCATGTTCGGCTCAAGCCCCTAGAGGTCTGTAAGAATTTTGAAAGAAATCGGCCACTAGTTGGCGCAAACGAGTTTTAAGGCTCTTTAATCACGTGGTGTTACACTTATTGTCACAAAATGCATATCATTAGATAGATCTGCTCATGCTCAACAACTTTGCCTCAAGAACCACTAATGTCAATCAAACCATTCATTAATTATTCGCGAATATGTTAAAAACCTACTTTTGCGAACTAGTCCTAGGTTTTTTGCCCGATCGGAACCAGACCAGTCTAGGGCAATTCTCTGGACTCTCTAGATCAATAATTATCGAAAAAAAGTTGAAATTTTGCATTTGGGTGGCTGTAATAGGGTCATTTATAAAATGGGTGTGGCAAAATACAATAAAGAGCCTATAAATCATATATAAAAAAACTCAGAACTTCACAAAAATTGGATGAGCGTATGTGACCTAACATCATTAATAACCATGCGAAATGTTATGGAGATCGGACCATAGGTGGCGCTATAACTGTTAAAAAACTTTAAAACCATATATTTCCTATGGTAAATTGCCTGTATTGGCTGTAAATGGTCTTTTCCATCTATAATCATATAATTTTCATATAATAATGTTCAAAACTAGTGCAGTACAATTCTCTGGACTCTCTAGATCAGTAATTATCAGAAAAAGTTGAACTACTTCATTTGTATGGCTATAATAGGGTCACTTCAAAATGTGGCCTTGACCAAGTCTCCCCGAAAGCCTATATCTCTTCAATGAATGCTCAGAGCTTCTTCAAAACAAGTCATAACATGTGAAATATCACTCTAAACAAAAATGAACCTTTTCAGACAGATCAGTCAAAATTTGCCTCTATAACAGTTAAAAAGGTGAAAATGATATGAATATAATGGCATATTAAGCCAATAAGTGGTATTCTACTGCCCCCTGCTGTTTAAAATAGTCATTTTGTCATATTGTTGTAGAATTCATATTTAGACGTTATTGAATAACTCTTTTAACATTTACAATCACATGTAGTCAAATTCATCTATTGAAGTATTACTACTAACAATTGTCACATTGAGGAAAGTGAATCCTGAAGGAGATTTGCAGTAAACAGTTTGATCACATCATATACTTCAAATGTCTGTATCTACAACAGAATGTGTGTGTGTAGTCTTAGGTTTCTGAATAAATTCTGAATGATCTGATTAATAGCTTACAAAGACTTTGTGAAATGTTTATAGACCATTCAAATATATTTTCATAATGACATATCCCAATAGCATTGAAAAAACAACAACAACATTTGTCTTTGTGTGTGTGTGTGTGTGTGTGTGTGTGTGTGTGTGTGTGTGTGTGTGTGTGTGTGTGTGTGTGTGTGTGTGTGTGTGTGTGTGTGTGTGTGTGTGTGTGTGTGTGTGTGTGTGTGTGTGTGTGTGTGTGTAAACATGCATTATGGAGTTAAAATGGAAAAAACTGGTTTGCTTTAGTGCAGAAAAATGGTGAAAATCAAGAAGTTTAAAGTGAAAGTGAGCCAATAAGTGGTCTTCTACTGCCCTCTGCTGGCCATTCTACTTATTAATGAAGTCTACTCACATATGCTTTTGCATTCATTAGACACTAAAAATCACTTATATAACAATAAAACACTAAAAAATCACTTATATAACAATTACTATTGTAGCACAATCATATTTTGTCAGAGTTTATCACTTCATTTTTACTGATACTTCACATAATTGCTAGCAATGTGGTAAATCATGGTAAATCACACTAAAAACATGGTAAATCATAATAAATAATACTAGAATGTGGTGTATCAAGGTAAATCATACTACAATCCTGGTACATCATTCTAGAACTGGTACATCATTCTAGAACATGGTATATCATGGTACATCATGCTAGAACATGGTAAATCATGGTAAACTATGCTAGAACAGGGTAAATCATGGTAAGCCATGATAAATCATAATAAACTATGGTAAATCATGTTAGAATGTGGTATATCATGGTAAATCATGCTAGAACATGGTAAATCATGGTAAACTATGCTAGAACAGGGTAAATCATGGTAAACTATGATAAATCATGGTAAACTATGATAAATCATGATAAACTATGGTAATCCATGCTTGAATCACAGTAAACAATGGTAAATCATACTAGAATGTAGTATATCATGGTAAATTATGCTAGAATATGGCAAATCATGCTAGAATCATAGTAAATAATACTAGAATATGCTAAATTGTTGTGGGAGGAGCCTATTTTACTAAAATGGCTATAACTCAAGAAGTAAATGAGATATCTTCACCAAACTCAGTACACATGTGTATGGGTTCAATTTGAGGTCACAATAAACAATTTTATGGAGATCAGACCATAGGTGGCGCTATAACTGTTAAAAAGCTTTAAAACCATATATATCCCATGGTAAATTGCCTGTATTGGCTGTAAATGGTCTTTTCCAATCTATTATGTCAGTGGTTACATGCTTGCTAAATAAATCTTAATAACTTTTGATGCTTTTGTGCTTAAATGCCTTAAAGGCCTTAACTGCTTGAACCCCGATAAATGCTGCTTGCAGCTTTAATTATTATTATTATTATTATTATTATTCCGCCCTAAAACGCATCGTGCAGCCCAAACCGTAAGAGCTGGAACCTTGAAACTTGGCCAAATGGTAGTCCTCAATTTGGGGAGAACCTATCAAAGTATGACCCAGATTGGCCCATAGGTGGCGCTACAATGACCACATTTACTAAATTACTCATAACTCCTAGACAGTTTGTCCTAGAGTCTCAATTTTAGCATCACTGTGATCCCTGGATCCAGACGGACAAAATGGCTATCTCCAAATTGCTCTACGAGCAAAAAAAAATTTCTATGGGCAATTTAGTGAAAAACCTACTTTTGCAAACTAGTCCTAGGTTTTTGGCCCAATCGGAACCAGACCAGTCTAGCACAGTTCTCTGGACTCTCTAGATCAATAATTATTGAAAAGAAGTTGAACTTTTGCATTGGCCTGGCTGTAACAGGGTCATTTAGGAAAGGGGTGGGACAAAAAAACACTCAAAAGCCTATACAACCTAAGGGAAAACCCCAAACTTCACAAAAATCGATGAGCAGATGTGTCAGAACATGGTGAAGAAGCATGCCAAGTTTCGTGAAGATCGGACAATAGGTGGCGCTATAACTGTCCAAAACGTCTCTTCTTATTAGGGGTTCAAGCATGAAATGCTGAAACCCTATTGTAATTGTGCTGATTTTTATTATTATTATTATTATTATTCCGCCCTAAAACGCATCGGGCAGCCCAAACCGTAAGAGCTGGAACCTTGAAACTTGGCCAAATGGTAGTCCTCAATTTGGGGAGAACCTATCAAAGTATGACCCCGATTGGCCCATAGGTGGCGCTATAATGACCAAATTTACTAAATTGCTCATAACTCCTAGACGGTTTGTCCTAGAGTCTCAATTTTAGCATCTCTGTGATCCCTGGATCCAGACGGACAAAATGGCTATCTCCAAATCCCGATCCGAGCAAAAAAAAAAAATTCTATGGGCAATTTAGTGAAAAACCTACTTTTGCGAACTAGTCCTAGGTTTTTGGCCCAATCGGAACCAGACCAGTCTAGCACAGTTCTCTGGAGTCTCTAGATCAATAATTATCGGAAAAAAGTTGAACTTTTGCATTGGCCTGGCTGTAACAGGGTCATTTAGGAAAGGGGTGGGACAAAAAAACACTCAAAAGCCTATACAACCTAAGGGAAAACCCCAAACTTCACAAAAATCGATGAGCAGATGTGTCAGAACATGGTGAAGAAGCATGCCAAGTTTCGTGAAGATCGGACAATAGGTGGCGCTATAACTGTCCAAAACGTCTCTTCTTATTAGGGGTTCAAGCATGAAATGCTGAAACCCTATTGTAATTGTGCTGATTTTTAGGGGTTCAAGCACGAAGTGCTGAAACCCTATTGTAATTGTCCTGATTTTTATTATTATTATTCTGCCGTAAAACGCATCGTGCAGCCCAAACCGTAAGTGCTGGAGACTTGAGACTTTGCCAGAAGGTAGTACAAAAATCGAGGAGAGGTTATCAAATTATGACCCCGATTGGCCAATAGGTGGCGCTATAGTAAGCAAAAGTATAAAATCGCTAATAACTCCTAGACGGTTTGTCGTAGACTTAAGTGTCTTATATCACTATAATCCTTGGATCAAGGCGGACAAAACGTATATCTCCGATTTCATTTCCGGTTGGCAAATTTTTCCGCCATTTTGAATTTTGTCAAAAACCTACTTTTGCGAACTAGTCTGTGGTTTTTTGTCCGATCGGAACCAAACCAGTGCAGAAATGTTCTCTGGAGTCTGAATATAAATAATTATCGAAAAAAAGTTGAAATTTCGATTCATGGTCGCTACGGGGTGCCAAAATGTTCGAAGGAGGCGGAGTCAGTTTTACTAAAATTGTTATAACTCGTGAACGAAATGAGATATCTTCACCAAACTTGGTAAACATATGTAGGAGGTCAATTTGAGGTCACAGTAAAAAAATTGCGTCGATTGGCCTCATGGTGGCGCTATAAAATAAAAAAAACGTATAGACACCTGACCGTTTTTCCGAATGACTTGAAATTTGGTATGCAGTGTCTTGGCCCAAGGGGCCATGTATGTCTAAAAGGATATTGGCGTATCTCGAAAAACATGGCCGCCATTGGCAAATGAGGTTTGAGCACCTATTAACGAAGTCCGATCGGAACGAAACTCGGTGGGCATGTTCGGCTCAAGCCCCTAGAGGTCTGTAAGAATTTTGAAAGAAATCGGCCACTAGTTGGCGCAAACGAGTTTTAAGGCTCTTTAATCACGTGGTGTTACACTTATTGTCACAAAATGCATATCATTAGATAGATCTGCTCATGCTCAACAACTTTGCCTCAAGAACCACTAATGTCAATCAAACCATTCATTAATTATTCGCGAATATGTTAAAAACCTACTTTTGCGAACTAGTCCTAGGTTTTTTGCCCGATCGGAACCAGACCAGTCTAGGGCAATTCTCTGGACTCTCTAGATCAATAATTATCGAAAAAAAGTTGAAATTTTGCATTTGGGTGGCTGTAATAGGGTCATTTATAAAATGGGTGTGGCAAAATACAATAAAGAGCCTATAAATCATATATAAAAAAACTCAGAACTTCACAAAAATTGGATGAGCGTATGTGACCTAACATCATTAATAACCATGCGAAATGTTATGGAGATCGGACCATAGGTGGCGCTATAACTGTTAAAAAACTTTAAAACCATATATTTCCTATGGTAAATTGCCTGTATTGGCTGTAAATGGTCTTTTCCATCTATAATCATATAATTTTCATATAATAATGTTCAAAACTAGTGCAGTACAATTCTCTGGACTCTCTAGATCAGTAATTATCAGAAAAAGTTGAACTACTTCATTTGTATGGCTATAATAGGGTCACTTCAAAATGTGGCCTTGACCAAGTCTCCCCGAAAGCCTATATCTCTTCAATGAATGCTCAGAGCTTCTTCAAAACAAGTCATAACATGTGAAATATCACTCTAAACAAAAATGAACCTTTTCAGACAGATCAGTCAAAATTTGCCTCTATAACAGTTAAAAAGGTGAAAATGATATGAATATAATGGCATATTAAGCCAATAAGTGGTATTCTACTGCCCCCTGCTGTTTAAAATAGTCATTTTGTCATATTGTTGTAGAATTCATATTTAGACGTTATTGAATAACTCTTTTAACATTTACAATCACATGTAGTCAAATTCATCTATTGAAGTATTACTACTAACAATTGTCACATTGAGGAAAGTGAATCCTGAAGGAGATTTGCAGTAAACAGTTTGATCACATCATATACTTCAAATGTCTGTATCTACAACAGAATGTGTGTGTGTAGTCTTAGGTTTCTGAATAAATTCTGAATGATCTGATTAATAGCTTACAAAGACTTTGTGAAATGTTTATAGACCATTCAAATATATTTTCATAATGACATATCCCAATAGCATTGAAAAAACAACAACAACATTTGTCTTTGTGTGTGTGTGTGTGTGTGTGTGTGTGTGTGTGTGTGTGTGTGTGTGTGTGTGTGTGTGTGTGTGTGTGTGTGTGTGTGTGTGTGTGTGTGTGTGTGTGTGTGTGTGTGTGTGTGTGTGTGTGTGTGTGTGTGTGTGTGTGTGTAAACATGCATTATGGAGTTAAAATGGAAAAAACTGGTTTGCTTTAGTGCAGAAAAATGGTGAAAATCAAGAAGTTTAAAGTGAAAGTGAGCCAATAAGTGGTCTTCTACTGCCCTCTGCTGGCCATTCTACTTATTAATGAAGTCTACTCACATATGCTTTTGCATTCATTAGACACTAAAAATCACTTATATAACAATAAAACACTAAAAAATCACTTATATAACAATTACTATTGTAGCACAATCATATTTTGTCAGAGTTTATCACTTCATTTTTACTGATACTTCACATAATTGCTAGCAATGTGGTAAATCATGGTAAATCACACTAAAAACATGGTAAATCATAATAAATAATACTAGAATGTGGTGTATCAAGGTAAATCATACTACAATCCTGGTACATCATTCTAGAACTGGTACATCATTCTAGAACATGGTATATCATGGTACATCATGCTAGAACATGGTAAATCATGGTAAACTATGCTAGAACAGGGTAAATCATGGTAAGCCATGATAAATCATAATAAACTATGGTAAATCATGTTAGAATGTGGTATATCATGGTAAATCATGCTAGAACATGGTAAATCATGGTAAACTATGCTAGAACAGGGTAAATCATGGTAAACTATGATAAATCATGGTAAACTATGATAAATCATGATAAACTATGGTAATCCATGCTTGAATCACAGTAAACAATGGTAAATCATACTAGAATGTAGTATATCATGGTAAATTATGCTAGAATATGGCAAATCATGCTAGAATCATAGTAAATAATACTAGAATATGCTAAATTGTTGTGGGAGGAGCCTATTTTACTAAAATGGCTATAACTCAAGAAGTAAATGAGATATCTTCACCAAACTCAGTACACATGTGTATGGGTTCAATTTGAGGTCACAATAAACAATTTTATGGAGATCAGACCATAGGTGGCGCTATAACTGTTAAAAAGCTTTAAAACCATATATATCCCATGGTAAATTGCCTGTATTGGCTGTAAATGGTCTTTTCCAATCTATTATGTCAGTGGTTACATGCTTGCTAAATAAATCTTAATAACTTTTGATGCTTTTGTGCTTAAATGCCTTAAAGGCCTTAACTGCTTGAACCCCGATAAATGCTGCTTGCAGCTTTAATTATTATTATTATTATTATTATTATTCCGCCCTAAAACGCATCGTGCAGCCCAAACCGTAAGAGCTGGAACCTTGAAACTTGGCCAAATGGTAGTCCTCAATTTGGGGAGAACCTATCAAAGTATGACCCAGATTGGCCCATAGGTGGCGCTACAATGACCACATTTACTAAATTACTCATAACTCCTAGACAGTTTGTCCTAGAGTCTCAATTTTAGCATCACTGTGATCCCTGGATCCAGACGGACAAAATGGCTATCTCCAAATTGCTCTACGAGCAAAAAAAAAATTCTATGGGCAATTTAGTGAAAAACCTACTTTTGCAAACTAGTCCTAGGTTTTTGGCCCAATCGGAACCAGACCAGTCTAGCACAGTTCTCTGGACTCTCTAGATCAATAATTATTGAAAAGAAGTTGAACTTTTGCATTGGCCTGGCTGTAACAGGGTCATTTAGGAAAGGGGTGGGACCAAAAAACACTCAAAAGCCTATACAACCTAAGGGAAAACCCCAAACTTCACAAAAATCGATGAGCAGATGTGTCAGAACATGGTGAAGAAGCATGCCAAGTTTCGTGAAGATCGGACCATAGGTGGCGCTATAACTGTCCAAAACGTCTCCTCTTATTAGGGGTTCAAGCATGAAATGCTGAAACCCTATTGTAATTGTGCTGATTTTTATTATTAGGGGTTCAAGCACGAAGTGCTGAAACCCTATTGTAATTGTGCTGATTTTTATTATTATTATTATTATTATTATTATTATTCCGCCCTAAAACGCATCGTGCAGCCCAAACCGTAAGAGCTGGAACCTTGAAACTTGGCCAAATGGTAGTCCTCAATTTGGGGAGAACCTATCAAAGTATGACCCAGATTGGCCCATAGGTGGCGCTACAATGACCACATTTACTAAATTACTCATAACTCCTAGACAGTTTGTCCTAGAGTCTCAATTTTAGCATCACTGTGATCCCTGGATCCAGACGGACAAAATGGCTATCTCCAAATTGCTCTACGAGCAAAAAAAAAATTCTATGGGCAATTTAGTGAAAAACCTACTTTTGCAAACTAGTCCTAGGTTTTTGGCCCAATCGGAACCAGACCAGTCTAGCACAGTTCTCTGGACTCTCTAGATCAATAATTATTGAAAAGAAGTTGAACTTTTGCATTGGCCTGGCTGTAACAGGGTCATTTAGGAAAGGGGTGGGACCAAAAAACACTCAAAAGCCTATACAACCTAAGGGAAAACCCCAAACTTCACAAAAATCGATGAGCAGATGTGTCAGAACATGGTGAAGAAGCATGCCAAGTTTCGTGAAGATCGGACCATAGGTGGCGCTATAACTGTCCAAAACGTCTCCTCTTATTAGGGGTTCAAGCATGAAATGCTGAAACCCTATTGTAATTGTGCTGATTTTTATTATTATTATTATTATTATTATTCCGCCCTAAAACGCATCGTGCAGCCCAAACCGTAAGAGCTGGAACCTTGAAACTTGGCCAAATGGTAGTCCTCAATTTGGGGAGAACCTATCAAAGTATGACCCAGATTGGCCCATAGGTGGCGCTACAATGACCACATTTACTAAATTACTCATAACTCCTAGACAGTTTGTCCTAGAGTCTCAATTTTAGCATCACTGTGATCCCTGGATCCAGACGGACAAAATGGCTATCTCCAAATTGCTCTACGAGGGCAAAAAACGGTTGGGACCAAAAAACACTCAAAAGCCTATACAACCTAAGGGAAAACCCCAAACTTCACAAAAATCGATGAGCAGATGTGTCAGAACATGGTGAAGAAGCATGCCAAGTTTCGTGAAGATCGGACCATAGATGGCGCTATAACTGTCCAAAACGTCTCCTCTTATTAGGGGTTCAAGCATGAAATGCTGAAACCCTATTGTAATTGTGCTGATTTTTATTATTATTAGGGGTTCAAGCACGAAGTGCTGAAACCCTATTGTAATTGTACTGATTTTTATTATTAGGGGTTCAAGCACGAAGTGCTGAAACCCTATTGTAATTGTACTGATTTTTAGGGGTTCAAGCATGAAATGCTGAAACCCTATTGTAATTGTGCTGATTTTTATTATTATTATTATTATTATTATTCCGCCCTAAAACGCATCGTGCAGCCCAAACCGTAAGAGCTGGAACCTTGAAACTTGGCCAAATGGTAGTCCTCAATTTGGGGAGAACCTATCAAAATATGACCCCGATTGGCCCATAGGTGGCGCTATAATGACCACATTTACTAAATTGCTCATAACTCCTAGACAGTTTGTCCTAGAGTCTCAATTTTAGCATCACTGTGATCCCTGGATCCAGACGGACAAAATGGCTATCTCCAAATTGCTCTACGAGCAAAAAAAAAAAAATTCTATGGGCAATTTAGTGAAAAACCTACTTTTGCGAACTAGTCCTAGGTTTTTGGCCCAATCGGAACCAGACCAGTCTAGCACAGTTCTCTGGACTCTCTAGATCAATAATTATTGAAAAGAAGTTGAACTTTTGCATTGGCCTGGCTGTAACAGGGTCATTTAGGAAAGGGGTGGGACCAAAAAACACTCAAAAGCCTATACAACCTAAGGGAAAACCCCAAACTTCACAAAAATCGATGAGCAGATGTGTCAGAACATGGTGAAGAAGCATGCCAAGTTTCGTGAAGATCGGACCATAGGTGGCGCTATAACTGTCCAAAACGTCTCCTCTTATTAGGGGTTCAAGCATGAAATGCTGAAACCCTATTGTAATTGTGCTGATTTTTATTATTATTATTATTATTATTATTCCGCCCTAAAACGCATCGTGCAGCCCAAACCGTAAGAGCTGGAACCTTGAAACTTGGCCAAATGGTAGTCCTCAATTTGGGGAGAACCTATCAAAGTATGACCCAGATTGGCCCATAGGTGGCGCTACAATGACCACATTTACTAAATTACTCATAACTCCTAGACAGTTTGTCCTAGAGTCTCAATTTTAGCATCACTGTGATCCCTGGATCCAGACGGACAAAATGGCTATCTCCAAATTGCTCTACGAGGGCAAAAAACGGTTGGGACCAAAAAACACTCAAAAGCCTATACAACCTAAGGGAAAACCCCAAACTTCACAAAAATCGATGAGCAGATGTGTCAGAACATGGTGAAGAAGCATGCCAAGTTTCGTGAAGATCGGACCATAGATGGCGCTATAACTGTCCAAAACGTCTCCTCTTATTAGGGGTTCAAGCATGAAATGCTGAAACCCTATTGTAATTGTGCTGATTTTTATTATTATTAGGGGTTCAAGCACGAAGTGCTGAAACCCTATTGTAATTGTACTGATTTTTATTATTAGGGGTTCAAGCACGAAGTGCTGAAACCCTATTGTAATTGTACTGATTTTTAGGGGTTCAAGCATGAAATGCTGAAACCCTATTGTAATTGTGCTGATTTTTATTATTATTATTATTATTATTATTCCGCCCTAAAACGCATCGTGCAGCCCAAACCGTAAGAGCTGGAACCTTGAAACTTGGCCAAATGGTAGTCCTCAATTTGGGGAGAACCTATCAAAATATGACCCCGATTGGCCCATAGGTGGCGCTATAATGACCACATTTACTAAATTGCTCATAACTCCTAGACAGTTTGTCCTAGAGTCTCAATTTTAGCATCACTGTGATCCCTGGATCCAGACGGACAAAATGGCTATCTCCAAATTGCTCTACGAGCAAAAAAAAAAAAAATTCTATGGGCAATTTAGTGAAAAACCTACTTTTGCGAACTAGTCCTAGGTTTTTGGCCCAATCGGAACCAGACCAGTCTAGCACAGTTCTCTGGACTCTCTAGATCAATAATTATTGAAAAGAAGTTGAACTTTTGCATTGGCCTGGCTGTAACAGGGTCATTTAGGAAAGGGGTGGGACCAAAAAACACTCAAAAGCCTATACAACCTAAGGGAAAACCCCAAACTTCACAAAAATCGATGAGCAGATGTGTCAGAACATGGTGAAGAAGCATGCCAAGTTTCGTGAAGATCGGACCATAGGTGGCGCTATAACTGTCCAAAACGTCTCCTCTTATTAGGGGTTCAAGCATGAAATGCTGAAACCCTATTGTAATTGTGCTGATTTTTATTATTATTATTATTATTATTATTCCGCCCTAAAACGCATCGTGCAGCCCAAACCGTAAGAGCTGGAACCTTGAAACTTGGCCAAATGGTAGTCCTCAATTTGGGGAGAACCTATCAAAATATGACCCCGATTGGCCCATAGGTGGCGCTATAATGACCACATTTACTAAATTGCTCATAACTCCTAGACAGTTTGTCCTAGAGTCTCAATTTTAGCATCACTGTGATCCCTGGATCCAGACGGACAAAATGGCTATCTCCAAATTGCTCTACGAGCAAAAAAAAAAAATTCTATGGGCAATTTAGTGAAAAACCTACTTTTGCGAACTAGTCCTAGGTTTTTGGCCCAATCGGAACCAGACCAGTCTAGCACAGTTCTCTGGACTCTCTAGATCAATAATTATTGAAAAGAAGTTGAACTTTTGCATTGGCCTGGCTGTAACAGGGTCATTTAGGAAAGGGGTGGGACCAAAAAACACTCAAAAGCCTATACAACCTAAGGGAAAACCCCAAACTTCACAAAAATCGATGAGCAGATGTGTCAGAACATGGTGAAGAAGCATGCCAAGTTTCGTGAAGATCGGACCATAGGTGGCGCTATAACTGTCCAAAACGTCTCCTCTTATTAGGGGTTCAAGCATGAAATGCTGAAACCCTATTGTAATTGTGCTGATTTTTATTATTATTATTATTATTATTATTATTATTATTCCGCCCTAAAACGCATCGTGCAGCCCAAACCGTAAGAGCTGGAACCTTGAAACTTGGCCAAATGGTAGTCCTCAATTTGGGGAGAACCTATCAAAGTATGACCCAGATTGGCCCATAGGTGGCGCTACAATGACCACATTTACTAAATTACTCATAACTCCTAGACAGTTTGTCCTAGAGTCTCAATTTTAGCATCACTGTGATCCCTGGATCCAGACGGACAAAATGGCTATCTCCAAATTGCTCTACGAGCAAAAAAAAAATTCTATGGGCAATTTAGTGAAAAACCTACTTTTGCAAACTAGTCCTAGGTTTTTGGCCCAATCGGAACCAGACCAGTCTAGCACAGTTCTCTGGACTCTCTAGATCAATAATTATTGAAAAGAAGTTGAACTTTTGCATTGGCCTGGCTGTAACAGGGTCATTTAGGAAAGGGGTGGGACCAAAAAACACTCAAAAGCCTATACAACCTAAGGGAAAACCCCAAACTTCACAAAAATCGATGAGCAGATGTGTCAGAACATGGTGAAGAAGCATGCCAAGTTTCGTGAAGATCGGACCATAGGTGGCGCTATAACTGTCCAAAACGTCTCCTCTTATTAGGGGTTCAAGCATGAAATGCTGAAACCCTATTGTAATTGTGCTGATTTTTATTATTAGGGGTTCAAGCACGAAGTGCTGAAACCCTATTGTAATTGTGCTGATTTTTATTATTATTATTATTATTATTATTATTATTCCGCCCTAAAACGCATCGTGCAGCCCAAACCGTAAGAGCTGGAACCTTGAAACTTGGCCAAATGGTAGTCCTCAATTTGGGGAGAACCTATCAAAGTATGACCCAGATTGGCCCATAGGTGGCGCTACAATGACCACATTTACTAAATTACTCATAACTCCTAGACAGTTTGTCCTAGAGTCTCAATTTTAGCATCACTGTGATCCCTGGATCCAGACGGACAAAATGGCTATCTCCAAATTGCTCTACGAGCAAAAAAAAAATTCTATGGGCAATTTAGTGAAAAACCTACTTTTGCAAACTAGTCCTAGGTTTTTGGCCCAATCGGAACCAGACCAGTCTAGCACAGTTCTCTGGACTCTCTAGATCAATAATTATTGAAAAGAAGTTGAACTTTTGCATTGGCCTGGCTGTAACAGGGTCATTTAGGAAAGGGGTGGGACCAAAAAACACTCAAAAGCCTATACAACCTAAGGGAAAACCCCAAACTTCACAAAAATCGATGAGCAGATGTGTCAGAACATGGTGAAGAAGCATGCCAAGTTTCGTGAAGATCGGACCATAGGTGGCGCTATAACTGTCCAAAACGTCTCCTCTTATTAGGGGTTCAAGCATGAAATGCTGAAACCCTATTGTAATTGTGCTGATTTTTATTATTATTATTATTATTATTATTCCGCCCTAAAACGCATCGTGCAGCCCAAACCGTAAGAGCTGGAACCTTGAAACTTGGCCAAATGGTAGTCCTCAATTTGGGGAGAACCTATCAAAGTATGACCCAGATTGGCCCATAGGTGGCGCTACAATGACCACATTTACTAAATTACTCATAACTCCTAGACAGTTTGTCCTAGAGTCTCAATTTTAGCATCACTGTGATCCCTGGATCCAGACGGACAAAATGGCTATCTCCAAATTGCTCTACGAGGGCAAAAAACGGTTGGGACCAAAAAACACTCAAAAGCCTATACAACCTAAGGGAAAACCCCAAACTTCACAAAAATCGATGAGCAGATGTGTCAGAACATGGTGAAGAAGCATGCCAAGTTTCGTGAAGATCGGACCATAGATGGCGCTATAACTGTCCAAAACGTCTCCTCTTATTAGGGGTTCAAGCATGAAATGCTGAAACCCTATTGTAATTGTGCTGATTTTTATTATTATTAGGGGTTCAAGCACGAAGTGCTGAAACCCTATTGTAATTGTACTGATTTTTATTATTAGGGGTTCAAGCACGAAGTGCTGAAACCCTATTGTAATTGTACTGATTTTTAGGGGTTCAAGCATGAAATGCTGAAACCCTATTGTAATTGTGCTGATTTTTATTATTATTATTATTATTATTATTCCGCCCTAAAACGCATCGTGCAGCCCAAACCGTAAGAGCTGGAACCTTGAAACTTGGCCAAATGGTAGTCCTCAATTTGGGGAGAACCTATCAAAATATGACCCCGATTGGCCCATAGGTGGCGCTATAATGACCACATTTACTAAATTGCTCATAACTCCTAGACAGTTTGTCCTAGAGTCTCAATTTTAGCATCACTGTGATCCCTGGATCCAGACGGACAAAATGGCTATCTCCAAATTGCTCTACGAGCAAAAAAAAAAAAATTCTATGGGCAATTTAGTGAAAAACCTACTTTTGCGAACTAGTCCTAGGTTTTTGGCCCAATCGGAACCAGACCAGTCTAGCACAGTTCTCTGGACTCTCTAGATCAATAATTATTGAAAAGAAGTTGAACTTTTGCATTGGCCTGGCTGTAACAGGGTCATTTAGGAAAGGGGTGGGACCAAAAAACACTCAAAAGCCTATACAACCTAAGGGAAAACCCCAAACTTCACAAAAATCGATGAGCAGATGTGTCAGAACATGGTGAAGAAGCATGCCAAGTTTCGTGAAGATCGGACCATAGGTGGCGCTATAACTGTCCAAAACGTCTCCTCTTATTAGGGGTTCAAGCATGAAATGCTGAAACCCTATTGTAATTGTGCTGATTTTTATTATTATTATTATTATTATTATTCCGCCCTAAAACGCATCGTGCAGCCCAAACCGTAAGAGCTGGAACCTTGAAACTTGGCCAAATGGTAGTCCTCAATTTGGGGAGAACCTATCAAAGTATGACCCAGATTGGCCCATAGGTGGCGCTACAATGACCACATTTACTAAATTACTCATAACTCCTAGACAGTTTGTCCTAGAGTCTCAATTTTAGCATCACTGTGATCCCTGGATCCAGACGGACAAAATGGCTATCTCCAAATTGCTCTACGAGGGCAAAAAACGGTTGGGACCAAAAAACACTCAAAAGCCTATACAACCTAAGGGAAAACCCCAAACTTCACAAAAATCGATGAGCAGATGTGTCAGAACATGGTGAAGAAGCATGCCAAGTTTCGTGAAGATCGGACCATAGATGGCGCTATAACTGTCCAAAACGTCTCCTCTTATTAGGGGTTCAAGCATGAAATGCTGAAACCCTATTGTAATTGTGCTGATTTTTATTATTATTAGGGGTTCAAGCACGAAGTGCTGAAACCCTATTGTAATTGTACTGATTTTTATTATTAGGGGTTCAAGCACGAAGTGCTGAAACCCTATTGTAATTGTACTGATTTTTAGGGGTTCAAGCATGAAATGCTGAAACCCTATTGTAATTGTGCTGATTTTTATTATTATTATTATTATTATTATTCCGCCCTAAAACGCATCGTGCAGCCCAAACCGTAAGAGCTGGAACCTTGAAACTTGGCCAAATGGTAGTCCTCAATTTGGGGAGAACCTATCAAAATATGACCCCGATTGGCCCATAGGTGGCGCTATAATGACCACATTTACTAAATTGCTCATAACTCCTAGACAGTTTGTCCTAGAGTCTCAATTTTAGCATCACTGTGATCCCTGGATCCAGACGGACAAAATGGCTATCTCCAAATTGCTCTACGAGCAAAAAAAAAAAAATTCTATGGGCAATTTAGTGAAAAACCTACTTTTGCGAACTAGTCCTAGGTTTTTGGCCCAATCGGAACCAGACCAGTCTAGCACAGTTCTCTGGACTCTCTAGATCAATAATTATTGAAAAGAAGTTGAACTTTTGCATTGGCCTGGCTGTAACAGGGTCATTTAGGAAAGGGGTGGGACCAAAAAACACTCAAAAGCCTATACAACCTAAGGGAAAACCCCAAACTTCACAAAAATCGATGAGCAGATGTGTCAGAACATGGTGAAGAAGCATGCCAAGTTTCGTGAAGATCGGACCATAGGTGGCGCTATAACTGTCCAAAACGTCTCCTCTTATTAGGGGTTCAAGCATGAAATGCTGAAACCCTATTGTAATTGTGCTGATTTTTATTATTATTATTATTATTATTATTCCGCCCTAAAACGCATCGTGCAGCCCAAACCGTAAGAGCTGGAACCTTGAAACTTGGCCAAATGGTAGTCCTCAATTTGGGGAGAACCTATCAAAATATGACCCCGATTGGCCCATAGGTGGCGCTATAATGACCACATTTACTAAATTGCTCATAACTCCTAGACAGTTTGTCCTAGAGTCTCAATTTTAGCATCACTGTGATCCCTGGATCCAGACGGACAAAATGGCTATCTCCAAATTGCTCTACGAGCAAAAAAAAAAAATTCTATGGGCAATTTAGTGAAAAACCTACTTTTGCGAACTAGTCCTAGGTTTTTGGCCCAATCGGAACCAGACCAGTCTAGCACAGTTCTCTGGACTCTCTAGATCAATAATTATTGAAAAGAAGTTGAACTTTTGCATTGGCCTGGCTGTAACAGGGTCATTTAGGAAAGGGGTGGGACCAAAAAACACTCAAAAGCCTATACAACCTAAGGGAAAACCCCAAACTTCACAAAAATCGATGAGCAGATGTGTCAGAACATGGTGAAGAAGCATGCCAAGTTTCGTGAAGATCGGACCATAGGTGGCGCTATAACTGTCCAAAACGTCTCCTCTTATTAGGGGTTCAAGCATGAAATGCTGAAACCCTATTGTAATTGTGCTGATTTTTATTATTAGGGGTTCAAGCACGAAGTGCTGAAACCCTATTGTAATTGTGCTGATTTTTATTATTATTATTATTATTATTATTATTATTCCGCCCTAAAACGCATCGTGCAGCCCAAACCGTAAGAGCTGGAACCTTGAAACTTGGCCAAATGGTAGTCCTCAATTTGGGGAGAACCTATCAAAGTATGACCCAGATTGGCCCATAGGTGGCGCTACAATGACCACATTTACTAAATTACTCATAACTCCTAGACAGTTTGTCCTAGAGTCTCAATTTTAGCATCACTGTGATCCCTGGATCCAGACGGACAAAATGGCTATCTCCAAATTGCTCTACGAGCAAAAAAAAAATTCTATGGGCAATTTAGTGAAAAACCTACTTTTGCAAACTAGTCCTAGGTTTTTGGCCCAATCGGAACCAGACCAGTCTAGCACAGTTCTCTGGACTCTCTAGATCAATAATTATTGAAAAGAAGTTGAACTTTTGCATTGGCCTGGCTGTAACAGGGTCATTTAGGAAAGGGGTGGGACCAAAAAACACTCAAAAGCCTATACAACCTAAGGGAAAACCCCAAACTTCACAAAAATCGATGAGCAGATGTGTCAGAACATGGTGAAGAAGCATGCCAAGTTTCGTGAAGATCGGACCATAGGTGGCGCTATAACTGTCCAAAACGTCTCCTCTTATTAGGGGTTCAAGCATGAAATGCTGAAACCCTATTGTAATTGTGCTGATTTTTATTATTATTATTATTATTATTATTCCGCCCTAAAACGCATCGTGCAGCCCAAACCGTAAGAGCTGGAACCTTGAAACTTGGCCAAATGGTAGTCCTCAATTTGGGGAGAACCTATCAAAGTATGACCCAGATTGGCCCATAGGTGGCGCTACAATGACCACATTTACTAAATTACTCATAACTCCTAGACAGTTTGTCCTAGAGTCTCAATTTTAGCATCACTGTGATCCCTGGATCCAGACGGACAAAATGGCTATCTCCAAATTGCTCTACGAGGGCAAAAAACGGTTGGGACCAAAAAACACTCAAAAGCCTATACAACCTAAGGGAAAACCCCAAACTTCACAAAAATCGATGAGCAGATGTGTCAGAACATGGTGAAGAAGCATGCCAAGTTTCGTGAAGATCGGACCATAGATGGCGCTATAACTGTCCAAAACGTCTCCTCTTATTAGGGGTTCAAGCATGAAATGCTGAAACCCTATTGTAATTGTGCTGATTTTTATTATTATTAGGGGTTCAAGCACGAAGTGCTGAAACCCTATTGTAATTGTACTGATTTTTATTATTAGGGGTTCAAGCACGAAGTGCTGAAACCCTATTGTAATTGTACTGATTTTTAGGGGTTCAAGCATGAAATGCTGAAACCCTATTGTAATTGTGCTGATTTTTATTATTATTATTATTATTATTATTCCGCCCTAAAACGCATCGTGCAGCCCAAACCGTAAGAGCTGGAACCTTGAAACTTGGCCAAATGGTAGTCCTCAATTTGGGGAGAACCTATCAAAATATGACCCCGATTGGCCCATAGGTGGCGCTATAATGACCACATTTACTAAATTGCTCATAACTCCTAGACAGTTTGTCCTAGAGTCTCAATTTTAGCATCACTGTGATCCCTGGATCCAGACGGACAAAATGGCTATCTCCAAATTGCTCTACGAGCAAAAAAAAAAAAATTCTATGGGCAATTTAGTGAAAAACCTACTTTTGCGAACTAGTCCTAGGTTTTTGGCCCAATCGGAACCAGACCAGTCTAGCACAGTTCTCTGGACTCTCTAGATCAATAATTATTGAAAAGAAGTTGAACTTTTGCATTGGCCTGGCTGTAACAGGGTCATTTAGGAAAGGGGTGGGACCAAAAAACACTCAAAAGCCTATACAACCTAAGGGAAAACCCCAAACTTCACAAAAATCGATGAGCAGATGTGTCAGAACATGGTGAAGAAGCATGCCAAGTTTCGTGAAGATCGGACCATAGGTGGCGCTATAACTGTCCAAAACGTCTCCTCTTATTAGGGGTTCAAGCATGAAATGCTGAAACCCTATTGTAATTGTGCTGATTTTTATTATTATTATTATTATTATTATTCCGCCCTAAAACGCATCGTGCAGCCCAAACCGTAAGAGCTGGAACCTTGAAACTTGGCCAAATGGTAGTCCTCAATTTGGGGAGAACCTATCAAAGTATGACCCAGATTGGCCCATAGGTGGCGCTACAATGACCACATTTACTAAATTACTCATAACTCCTAGACAGTTTGTCCTAGAGTCTCAATTTTAGCATCACTGTGATCCCTGGATCCAGACGGACAAAATGGCTATCTCCAAATTGCTCTACGAGGGCAAAAAACGGTTGGGACCAAAAAACACTCAAAAGCCTATACAACCTAAGGGAAAACCCCAAACTTCACAAAAATCGATGAGCAGATGTGTCAGAACATGGTGAAGAAGCATGCCAAGTTTCGTGAAGATCGGACCATAGATGGCGCTATAACTGTCCAAAACGTCTCCTCTTATTAGGGGTTCAAGCATGAAATGCTGAAACCCTATTGTAATTGTGCTGATTTTTATTATTATTAGGGGTTCAAGCACGAAGTGCTGAAACCCTATTGTAATTGTACTGATTTTTATTATTAGGGGTTCAAGCACGAAGTGCTGAAACCCTATTGTAATTGTACTGATTTTTAGGGGTTCAAGCATGAAATGCTGAAACCCTATTGTAATTGTGCTGATTTTTATTATTATTATTATTATTATTATTCCGCCCTAAAACGCATCGTGCAGCCCAAACCGTAAGAGCTGGAACCTTGAAACTTGGCCAAATGGTAGTCCTCAATTTGGGGAGAACCTATCAAAATATGACCCCGATTGGCCCATAGGTGGCGCTATAATGACCACATTTACTAAATTGCTCATAACTCCTAGACAGTTTGTCCTAGAGTCTCAATTTTAGCATCACTGTGATCCCTGGATCCAGACGGACAAAATGGCTATCTCCAAATTGCTCTACGAGCAAAAAAAAAAAAATTCTATGGGCAATTTAGTGAAAAACCTACTTTTGCGAACTAGTCCTAGGTTTTTGGCCCAATCGGAACCAGACCAGTCTAGCACAGTTCTCTGGACTCTCTAGATCAATAATTATTGAAAAGAAGTTGAACTTTTGCATTGGCCTGGCTGTAACAGGGTCATTTAGGAAAGGGGTGGGACCAAAAAACACTCAAAAGCCTATACAACCTAAGGGAAAACCCCAAACTTCACAAAAATCGATGAGCAGATGTGTCAGAACATGGTGAAGAAGCATGCCAAGTTTCGTGAAGATCGGACCATAGGTGGCGCTATAACTGTCCAAAACGTCTCCTCTTATTAGGGGTTCAAGCATGAAATGCTGAAACCCTATTGTAATTGTGCTGATTTTTATTATTATTATTATTATTATTATTCCGCCCTAAAACGCATCGTGCAGCCCAAACCGTAAGAGCTGGAACCTTGAAACTTGGCCAAATGGTAGTCCTCAATTTGGGGAGAACCTATCAAAATATGACCCCGATTGGCCCATAGGTGGCGCTATAATGACCACATTTACTAAATTGCTCATAACTCCTAGACAGTTTGTCCTAGAGTCTCAATTTTAGCATCACTGTGATCCCTGGATCCAGACGGACAAAATGGCTATCTCCAAATTGCTCTACGAGCAAAAAAAAAAAATTCTATGGGCAATTTAGTGAAAAACCTACTTTTGCGAACTAGTCCTAGGTTTTTGGCCCAATCGGAACCAGACCAGTCTAGCACAGTTCTCTGGACTCTCTAGATCAATAATTATTGAAAAGAAGTTGAACTTTTGCATTGGCCTGGCTGTAACAGGGTCATTTAGGAAAGGGGTGGGACCAAAAAACACTCAAAAGCCTATACAACCTAAGGGAAAACCCCAAACTTCACAAAAATCGATGAGCAGATGTGTCAGAACATGGTGAAGAAGCATGCCAAGTTTCGTGAAGATCGGACCATAGGTGGCGCTATAACTGTCCAAAACGTCTCCTCTTATTAGGGGTTCAAGCATGAAATGCTGAAACCCTATTGTAATTGTGCTGATTTTTATTATTATTATTATTATTATTATTCCGCCCTAAAACGCATCGTGCAGCCCAAACCGTAAGAGCTGGAACCTTGAAACTTGGCCAAATGGTAGTCCTCAATTTGGGGAGAACCTATCAAAATATGACCCCGATTGGCCCATAGGTGGCGCTATAATGACCACATTTACTAAATTGCTCATAACTCCTAGACAGTTTGTCCTAGAGTCTCAATTTTAGCATCACTGTGATCCCTGGATCCAGACGGACAAAATGGCTATCTCCAAATTGCTCTACGAGCAAAAAAAAAAAATTCTATGGGCAATTTAGTGAAAAACCTACTTTTGCGAACTAGTCCTAGGTTTTTGGCCCAATCGGAACCAGACCAGTCTAGCACAGTTCTCTGGACTCTCTAGATCAATAATTATTGAAAAGAAGTTGAACTTTTGCATTGGCCTGGCTGTAACAGGGTCATTTAGGAAAGGGGTGGGACCAAAAAACACTCAAAAGCCTATACAACCTAAGGGAAAACCCCAAACTTCACAAAAATCGATGAGCAGATGTGTCAGAACATGGTGAAGAAGCATGCCAAGTTTCGTGAAGATCGGACCATAGGTGGCGCTATAACTGTCCAAAACGTCTCCTCTTATTAGGGGTTCAAGCATGAAATGCTGAAACCCTATTGTAATTGTGCTGATTTTTATTATTATTAGGGGTTCAAGCACGAAGTGCTGAAACCCTATTGTAATTGTACTGATTTTTATTATTATTATTTTTCTTCTGCCGTAAAACGCATCGTGCAGCCCAAACCGTAAGTGCTAGAGACTTGAAACTTTGCCAGATGGTAGTACAAAAATCGAGGAGAGGTTATCAAAATATGACCCCAATTGGCCCATAGGTGGCGCTACAGTGCAAAAAACAAAAAAAAATCATATTTTTGCTTAAATCTCATTAACCGTTTGTCACAGACTCAAGTGTCTTATATCATTGGAATCCTTGGGTCAAGCCGAACAAAAAAGGCCTCAAGGATTTCATTTCCGGTATGCAAATTTTCCGCCATTTTGAATTATGTCCAAAACCTACTTTTGCGAACTAGTCCCTGGTTTTGTGTCCGATCGGAACCAAACCAGTGCAGAAATGTTCTCTGGAGTCAGAATATCAATAATTATCGAAAAAAAGTTGAAATTTCGATTGACGGTCGCTAAGGGGCGCCAAAATGTTTGAAGAAGGCGGAGCCTATTTTACTAAAATAGCTATAACTCCAGAAGTAAATGAGGTATATTCACCAAACTCGGTACACCTGTGTAAGAGGTCAATCTGAGGTCATAGTAAAAAGATTGCGGCGATTGGCCACATGGTGGCGCTATAACATGAAAAAAACATAAATCAGGCTGTAACCACCTGACCGTTAGTCCGATTGACTTGAAAATTGGTATGCAGTGTCTTGGTCCAAGCTGTCATGTATATCTATGAGGACATTGGTGTATCTCAAAAAACATGGCCGCCATCGGCCAATGAAGTTTGAGCACCTATTAGACAAGGTTAACGGAGGCCGATCGGAACAAAACTCGGTGGGCATGTTCGACTCATGGCCCTAGAGGTCTGTAACAATTTTGAAAGAAATCGGCCACTAGTTGGCGCTAACGAGTTTTATGGCTCTGTAATCACGTGGTGTTACACTTATCATCACAAAATGCATATCATTTGATAGACCTGCTCATGCTGAACAACTTTGCCTCTAGAACCATTGCTGTCAATCAAACAGTTTATTAATTATTCACGAATATGTTAAAAACCTACTTTTGCGAACTAGTCCCTGGTTTTTTGCCCGATCGGAACCAAACGAGTCTAGGACAATTCTCTGGACTCTTTAGATCAATAATTATCAAAAAAAGTTGAACTTTTGCATTTTTCGCATGGGTATAATTGGGTCATAAAGAAAATGGGCGTGGCAAAATGCAAACAAAAGCCTATAAATCCTAAACAAAAACTCAGAACATCACGAAAATTGGTGAGCATATGTGCCATAACATTCTAAATAAGCATGCAAAATTGTATGTAGATCGGATGATAGTTGGCGCTATAACTGTTAAAAAGCAATGGTAAATTGCCTGTATTGGCTGTAAATGGACTTTTCAATCTATTATTTCAGTGGTTAAAAGCTTTCTAAATAAATCTTAATGTCTTGAATGCTTAAATGCCTTAAAGGCCTTAAATGCTTGAACCCCGATAAATGCTGCTTGCAGCTTTAATTATTATTATTATTTTTCTTCTGCCGTAAAACGCATCGTGCAGCCCAAACCGTAAGTGCTAGAGACTTGAAACTTTGCCAGATGGTAGTACAAAAATCGAGGAGAGGTTATCAAAATATGACCCCGATTGGCCCATAGGTGGCGCTACAGTGCAAAAAACAAAAAAAAATCATATTTTTGCTTAAATCTCATTAACCGTTTGTCACAGACTCAAGTGTCTTATATCATTGGAATCCTTAGGTCAAGCCGAACAAAAAAGGCCTCAAGGATTTCATTTCCGGTATGCAAATTTTCCGCCATTTTGAATTATGTCCAAAACCTACTTTTGCGAACTAGTCCCTGGTTTTGTGTCCGATCGGAACCAAACCAGTGCAGAAATGTTCTCTGGAGTCAGATTATCAATAATTATCGAAAAAAAGTTGAAATTTCGATTGACGGTTGCTAAGGGGCGCCAAAATGTTTGAAGAAGGCGGAGCCTATTTTACTAAAATGGCTATAACTCCAGAAGTAAATGAGGTATATTCACCAAACTCGGTACACCTGTGTAAGAGGTCAATCTGAGGTCATAGTAAAAAGATTGCGGCGATTGGCCACATGGTGGCGCTATAACATGAAAAAAACATAAATCAGGCTGTAACCACCTGACCGTTAGTCCGATTGACTTGAAAATTGGTATGCAGTGTCTTGGTCCAAGCTGTCATGTATATCTATGAGGACATTGGTGTATCTCAAAAAACATGGCCGCCATCGGCCAATGAAGTTTGAGCACCTATTAGACAAGGTTAACGGAGGCCGATCGGAACAAAACTCGGTGGGCATGTTCGACTCATGGCCCTAGAGGTCTGTAAGAATTTTGAAAGAAATCGGCCACTAGTTGGCGCTAACGAGTTTTATGGCTCTGTAATCACGTGGTGTTACACTTATCATCACAAAATGCATATCATTTGATAGACCTGCTCATGCTGAACAACTTTGCCTCTAGAACCATTGCTGTCAATCAAACAGTTTATTAATTATTCACGAATATGTTAAAAACCTACTTTTGCGAACTAGTCCCTGGTTTTTTGCCCGATCGGAACCAAACGAGTCTAGGACAATTCTCTGGACTCTTTAGATCAATAATTATCAAAAAAAGTTGAACTTTTGCATTTTTCGCATGGGTATAATTGGGTCATAAAGAAAATGGGCGTGGCAAAATGCAAACAAAAGCCTATAAATCCTAAACAAAAACTCAGAACATCACGAAAATTGGTGAGCATATGTGCCATAACATTCTAAATAAGCATGCAAAATTGTATGTAGATCGGATGATAGTTGGCGCTATAACTGTTAAAAAGCAATGGTAAATTGCCTGTATTGGCTGTAAATGGACTTTTCAATCTATTATTTCAGTGGTTAAAAGCTTTCTAAATAAATCTTAATGTCTTGAATGCTTAAATGCCTTAAAGGCCTTAAATGCTTGAACCCCGATAAATGCTGCTTGCAGCTTTAATTATTATTATTATTATTATTATTATTTTCCCCTAAAACGCATCGTGCAGACCAAACCGTAAGAGCTGGAACCTTGAAACTTGGCCAAATGGTAGTCCTCAATTTGGGGAGAACCTATCAAAGTATGACCCCGATTGGCCCATAGGTGGCGCTATAGCAACCAAAAGTGCGAAACTGCTCATAACTACTAGACCGTATGACGTAGACTCAAGTGTCTTATATCATTGGAAAGCTGGACGCCTGACGAACAAAACGTATATCTCCGATTTCATTTCCGCCATGATAGATTTTCCGCCATTTTGAATTTTGTCAAAAACATACTTTTGCGAACTAGTCCTAGGTTTTTCGCCCGATCGGAACCAAACCAGTGCAGAAATGTTCTCTAGAGTCTGATTATCAAAAACTATCGAAAAAAAGTTGAAATTTCGACTCACGGACGGTAAGGCCGCCAAAACGTTCGTTGTGGGAGGGGCCTATTTTACTAAAATGGCTATAACTCCAGAAGTAAATGAGGTATCTTCACCAAACTTGGTACACATGTGTAAGAGGTCAATCTGAGGTCACAGTAAAAAAACCGCGGCAATTGGCCACATGGTGGCGCTATAACATGAAAAAAACATAAAACAGGCTATAACCACCTGACCATTAGTCCGATTGACTTGAAAATTGGCATGCAGTGTCTTGGTCCAAGGTGCCATGTATGTGTATGAGGACATTGGCGTATCTCGAAAAACATGGCCACCATCGGCCAATGAAGTTTGAGCACCTATTAGACAAGGTTAACGGAGGCCGATCGGAACGAAACTCGATGGGCATGTTCGACTCAAGGCCATAGAGGTCTGTAACAATTTTGAAAGAAATCGGCCACTAGTTGGCGCTAACGAGTTTTACAGCTCTGTAATCACGTGGTGTTACAAATATCCACACAATATGCATATCATTTGATAGATCTCCTCATCCTGAACAACTTTGCCTCAAGGACCATTGCTGTCAATCAAACCGTTCATTAAATATTTGCAAACATGTTAAAAACCTACTTTTGCGAACTAGTCCTAGGTTTTTCGCACGATTGGAACCAGACCAGTCTAGCACAGTTCTCTGGAGTCTCTAGATCAATAATTATCGGAAAAAAGTTGAACTTTTGCATTGGCCTGGCTGTAACAGGGTCATTTAGGAAAGGGGTGGGACAAAAAAACACTCAAAAGCCTATACAACCTAAGGGAAAACCCCAAACTTCACAAAAATCGATGAGCAGATGTGTCAGAACATGGTGAAGAAGCATGCCAAGTTTCGTGAAGATCGGACAATAGGTGGCGCTATAACTGTCCAAAACGTCTCTTCTTATTAGGGGTTCAAGCATGAAATGCTGAAACCCTATTGTAATTGTGCTGATTTTTATTATTATTAGGGGTTCAAGCATGAAATGCTGAAACCCTATTGTAATTGTGCTGATTTTTATTATTATTATTATTATTATTCCGCCCTAAAACGCATCGGGCAGCCCAAACCGTAAGAGCTGGAACCTTGAAACTTGGCCAAATGGTAGTCCTCAATTTGGGGAGAACCTATCAAAGTATGACCCCGATTGGCCCATAGGTGGCGCTATAATGACCAAATTTACTACATTGCTCATAACTCCTAGACAGTTTGTCCTAGAGTCTCAATTTTAGCATCTCTGTGATCCCTGGATCCAGACGGACAAAATGGCTATCTCCAAATCCCGATCCGAGCAAAAAAAAAAATTTCTATGGGCAATTTAGTGAAAAACCTACTTTTGCGAACTAGTCCTAGGTTTTTGGCCCAATCGGAACCAGACCAGTCTAGCACAGTTCTCTGGAGTCTCTAGATCAATAATTATCGGAAAAAAGTTGAACTTTTGCATTGGCCTGGCTGTAACAGGGTCATTTAGGAAAGGGGTGGGACAAAAAAACACTCAAAAGCCTATACAACCTAAGGGAAAACCCCAAACTTCACAAAAATCGATGAGCAGATGTGTCAGAACATGGTGAAGAAGCATGCCAAGTTTCGTGAAGATCGGACAATAGGTGGCGCTATAACTGTCCAAAACGTCTCTTCTTATTAGGGGTTCAAGCATGAAATGCTGAAACCCTATTGTAATTGTGCTGATTTTTATTATTATTATTATTATTATTCCGCCCTAAAACGCATCGGGCAGCCCAAACCGTAAGAGCTGGAACCTTGAAACTTGGCCAAATGGTAGTCCTCAATTTGGGGAGAACCTATCAAAGTATGACCCCGATTGGCCCATAGGTGGCGCTATAATGACCAAATTTACTAAATTGCTCATAACTCCTAGACGGTTTGTCCTAGAGTCTCAATTTTAGCATCTCTGTGATCCCTGGATCCAGACGGACAAAATGGCTATCTCCAAATCCCGATCCGAGCAAAAAAAAAAAATTCTATGGGCAATTTAGTGAAAAACCTACTTTTGCGAACTAGTCCTAGGTTTTTGGCCCAATCGGAACCAGACCAGTCTAGCACAGTTCTCTGGAGTCTCTAGATCAATAATTATCGGAAAAAAGTTGAACTTTTGCATTGGCCTGGCTGTAACAGGGTCATTTAGGAAAGGGGTGGGACAAAAAAACACTCAAAAGCCTATACAACCTAAGGGAAAACCCCAAACTTCACAAAAATCGATGAGCAGATGTGTCAGAACATGGTGAAGAAGCATGCCAAGTTTCGTGAAGATCGGACAATAGGTGGCGCTATAACTGTCCAAAACGTCTCTTCTTATTAGGGGTTCAAGCATGAAATGCTGAAACCCTATTGTAATTGTGCTGATTTTTAGGGGTTCAAGCACGAAGTGCTGAAACCCTATTGTAATTGTCCTGATTTTTATTATTATTATTCTGCCGTAAAACGCATCGTGCAGCCCAAACCGTAAGTGCTGGAGACTTGAGACTTTGCCAGAAGGTAGTACAAAAATCGAGGAGAGGTTATCAAATTATGACCCCGATTGGCCAATAGGTGGCGCTATAGTAAGCAAAAGTATAAAATCGCT
The DNA here is from genome assembly GCF_949319135.1 of Squalius cephalus. Taxonomy (NCBI): domain Eukaryota; kingdom Metazoa; phylum Chordata; class Actinopteri; order Cypriniformes; family Leuciscidae; genus Squalius; species Squalius cephalus. The sequence goes on from NC_137127.1 coordinate 24,295,434, forward strand.
AATAACTCCTAGACGGTTTGTCGTAGACTTAAGTGTCTTATATCACTATAATCCTTGGATCAAGGCGGACAAAACGTATATCTCCGATTTCATTTCCGGTTGGCAAATTTTTCCGCCATTTTGAATTTTGTCAAAAACCTACTTTTGCGAACTAGTCTGTGGTTTTTTGTCCGATCGGAACCAAACCAGTGCAGAAATGTTCTCTGGAGTCTGAATATAAATAATTATCGAAAAAAAGTTGAAATTTCGATTCATGGTCGCTACGGGGTGCCAAAATGTTCGAAGGAGGCGGAGTCAGTTTTACTAAAATTGTTATAACTCGTGAACGAAATGAGATATCTTCACCAAACTTGGTAAACATATGTAGGAGGTCAATTTGAGGTCACAGTAAAAAAATTGCGTCGATTGGCCTCATGGTGGCGCTATAAAATAAAAAAAACGTATAGACACCTGACCGTTTTTCCGAATGACTTGAAATTTGGTATGCAGTGTCTTGGCCCAAGGGGCCATGTATGTCTAAAAGGATATTGGCGTATCTCGAAAAACATGGCCGCCATTGGCAAATGAGGTTTGAGCACCTATTAACGAAGTCCGATCGGAACGAAACTCGGTGGGCATGTTCGGCTCAAGCCCCTAGAGGTCTGTAAGAATTTTGAAAGAAATCGGCCACTAGTTGGCGCAAACGAGTTTTAAGGCTCTTTAATCACGTGGTGTTACACTTATTGTCACAAAATGCATATCATTAGATAGATCTGCTCATGCTCAACAACTTTGCCTCAAGAACCACTAATGTCAATCAAACCATTCATTAATTATTCGCGAATATGTTAAAAACCTACTTTTGCGAACTAGTCCTAGGTTTTTTGCCCGATCGGAACCAGACCAGTCTAGGGCAATTCTCTGGACTCTCTAGATCAATAATTATCGAAAAAAAGTTGAAATTTTGCATTTGGGTGGCTGTAATAGGGTCATTTATAAAATGGGTGTGGCAAAATACAATAAAGAGCCTATAAATCATATATAAAAAAACTCAGAACTTCACAAAAATTGGATGAGCGTATGTGACCTAACATCATTAATAACCATGCGAAATGTTATGGAGATCGGACCATAGGTGGCGCTATAACTGTTAAAAAACTTTAAAACCATATATTTCCTATGGTAAATTGCCTGTATTGGCTGTAAATGGTCTTTTCCATCTATAATCATATAATTTTCATATAATAATGTTCAAAACTAGTGCAGTACAATTCTCTGGACTCTCTAGATCAGTAATTATCAGAAAAAGTTGAACTACTTCATTTGTATGGCTATAATAGGGTCACTTCAAAATGTGGCCTTGACCAAGTCTCCCCGAAAGCCTATATCTCTTCAATGAATGCTCAGAGCTTCTTCAAAACAAGTCATAACATGTGAAATATCACTCTAAACAAAAATGAACCTTTTCAGACAGATCAGTCAAAATTTGCCTCTATAACAGTTAAAAAGGTGAAAATGATATGAATATAATGGCATATTAAGCCAATAAGTGGTATTCTACTGCCCCCTGCTGTTTAAAATAGTCATTTTGTCATATTGTTGTAGAATTCATATTTAGACGTTATTGAATAACTCTTTTAACATTTACAATCACATGTAGTCAAATTCATCTATTGAAGTATTACTACTAACAATTGTCACATTGAGGAAAGTGAATCCTGAAGGAGATTTGCAGTAAACAGTTTGATCACATCATATACTTCAAATGTCTGTATCTACAACAGAATGTGTGTGTGTAGTCTTAGGTTTCTGAATAAATTCTGAATGATCTGATTAATAGCTTACAAAGACTTTGTGAAATGTTTATAGACCATTCAAATATATTTTCATAATGACATATCCCAATAGCATTGAAAAAACAACAACAACATTTGTCTTTGTGTGTGTGTGTGTGTGTGTGTGTGTGTGTGTGTGTGTGTGTGTGTGTGTGTGTGTGTGTGTGTGTGTGTGTGTGTGTGTGTGTGTGTGTGTGTGTGTGTGTGTGTGTGTGTGTGTGTGTGTGTGTGTGTGTGTGTAAACATGCATTATGGAGTTAAAATGGAAAAAACTGGTTTGCTTTAGTGCAGAAAAATGGTGAAAATCAAGAAGTTTAAAGTGAAAGTGAGCCAATAAGTGGTCTTCTACTGCCCTCTGCTGGCCATTCTACTTATTAATGAAGTCTACTCACATATGCTTTTGCATTCATTAGACACTAAAAATCACTTATATAACAATAAAACACTAAAAAATCACTTATATAACAATTACTATTGTAGCACAATCATATTTTGTCAGAGTTTATCACTTCATTTTTACTGATACTTCACATAATTGCTAGCAATGTGGTAAATCATGGTAAATCACACTAAAAACATGGTAAATCATAATAAATAATACTAGAATGTGGTGTATCAAGGTAAATCATACTACAATCCTGGTACATCATTCTAGAACTGGTACATCATTCTAGAACATGGTATATCATGGTACATCATGCTAGAACATGGTAAATCATGGTAAACTATGCTAGAACAGGGTAAATCATGGTAAGCCATGATAAATCATAATAAACTATGGTAAATCATGTTAGAATGTGGTATATCATGGTAAATCATGCTAGAACATGGTAAATCATGGTAAACTATGCTAGAACAGGGTAAATCATGGTAAACTATGATAAATCATGGTAAACTATGATAAATCATGATAAACTATGGTAATCCATGCTTGAATCACAGTAAACAATGGTAAATCATACTAGAATGTAGTATATCATGGTAAATTATGCTAGAATATGGCAAATCATGCTAGAATCATAGTAAATAATACTAGAATATGCTAAATTGTTGTGGGAGGAGCCTATTTTACTAAAATGGCTATAACTCAAGAAGTAAATGAGATATCTTCACCAAACTCAGTACACATGTGTATGGGTTCAATTTGAGGTCACAATAAACAATTTTATGGAGATCAGACCATAGGTGGCGCTATAACTGTTAAAAAGCTTTAAAACCATATATATCCCATGGTAAATTGCCTGTATTGGCTGTAAATGGTCTTTTCCAATCTATTATGTCAGTGGTTACATGCTTGCTAAATAAATCTTAATAACTTTTGATGCTTTTGTGCTTAAATGCCTTAAAGGCCTTAACTGCTTGAACCCCGATAAATGCTGCTTGCAGCTTTAATTATTATTATTATTATTATTATTATTCCGCCCTAAAACGCATCGTGCAGCCCAAACCGTAAGAGCTGGAACCTTGAAACTTGGCCAAATGGTAGTCCTCAATTTGGGGAGAACCTATCAAAGTATGACCCAGATTGGCCCATAGGTGGCGCTACAATGACCACATTTACTAAATTACTCATAACTCCTAGACAGTTTGTCCTAGAGTCTCAATTTTAGCATCACTGTGATCCCTGGATCCAGACGGACAAAATGGCTATCTCCAAATTGCTCTACGAGCAAAAAAAAAATTCTATGGGCAATTTAGTGAAAAACCTACTTTTGCAAACTAGTCCTAGGTTTTTGGCCCAATCGGAACCAGACCAGTCTAGCACAGTTCTCTGGACTCTCTAGATCAATAATTATTGAAAAGAAGTTGAACTTTTGCATTGGCCTGGCTGTAACAGGGTCATTTAGGAAAGGGGTGGGACCAAAAAACACTCAAAAGCCTATACAACCTAAGGGAAAACCCCAAACTTCACAAAAATCGATGAGCAGATGTGTCAGAACATGGTGAAGAAGCATGCCAAGTTTCGTGAAGATCGGACCATAGGTGGCGCTATAACTGTCCAAAACGTCTCCTCTTATTAGGGGTTCAAGCATGAAATGCTGAAACCCTATTGTAATTGTGCTGATTTTTATTATTAGGGGTTCAAGCACGAAGTGCTGAAACCCTATTGTAATTGTGCTGATTTTTATTATTATTATTATTATTATTATTATTATTCCGCCCTAAAACGCATCGTGCAGCCCAAACCGTAAGAGCTGGAACCTTGAAACTTGGCCAAATGGTAGTCCTCAATTTGGGGAGAACCTATCAAAGTATGACCCAGATTGGCCCATAGGTGGCGCTACAATGACCACATTTACTAAATTACTCATAACTCCTAGACAGTTTGTCCTAGAGTCTCAATTTTAGCATCACTGTGATCCCTGGATCCAGACGGACAAAATGGCTATCTCCAAATTGCTCTACGAGCAAAAAAAAAATTCTATGGGCAATTTAGTGAAAAACCTACTTTTGCAAACTAGTCCTAGGTTTTTGGCCCAATCGGAACCAGACCAGTCTAGCACAGTTCTCTGGACTCTCTAGATCAATAATTATTGAAAAGAAGTTGAACTTTTGCATTGGCCTGGCTGTAACAGGGTCATTTAGGAAAGGGGTGGGACCAAAAAACACTCAAAAGCCTATACAACCTAAGGGAAAACCCCAAACTTCACAAAAATCGATGAGCAGATGTGTCAGAACATGGTGAAGAAGCATGCCAAGTTTCGTGAAGATCGGACCATAGGTGGCGCTATAACTGTCCAAAACGTCTCCTCTTATTAGGGGTTCAAGCATGAAATGCTGAAACCCTATTGTAATTGTGCTGATTTTTATTATTATTATTATTATTATTATTCCGCCCTAAAACGCATCGTGCAGCCCAAACCGTAAGAGCTGGAACCTTGAAACTTGGCCAAATGGTAGTCCTCAATTTGGGGAGAACCTATCAAAGTATGACCCAGATTGGCCCATAGGTGGCGCTACAATGACCACATTTACTAAATTACTCATAACTCCTAGACAGTTTGTCCTAGAGTCTCAATTTTAGCATCACTGTGATCCCTGGATCCAGACGGACAAAATGGCTATCTCCAAATTGCTCTACGAGGGCAAAAAACGGTTGGGACCAAAAAACACTCAAAAGCCTATACAACCTAAGGGAAAACCCCAAACTTCACAAAAATCGATGAGCAGATGTGTCAGAACATGGTGAAGAAGCATGCCAAGTTTCGTGAAGATCGGACCATAGATGGCGCTATAACTGTCCAAAACGTCTCCTCTTATTAGGGGTTCAAGCATGAAATGCTGAAACCCTATTGTAATTGTGCTGATTTTTATTATTATTAGGGGTTCAAGCACGAAGTGCTGAAACCCTATTGTAATTGTACTGATTTTTATTATTAGGGGTTCAAGCACGAAGTGCTGAAACCCTATTGTAATTGTACTGATTTTTAGGGGTTCAAGCATGAAATGCTGAAACCCTATTGTAATTGTGCTGATTTTTATTATTATTATTATTATTATTATTCCGCCCTAAAACGCATCGTGCAGCCCAAACCGTAAGAGCTGGAACCTTGAAACTTGGCCAAATGGTAGTCCTCAATTTGGGGAGAACCTATCAAAATATGACCCCGATTGGCCCATAGGTGGCGCTATAATGACCACATTTACTAAATTGCTCATAACTCCTAGACAGTTTGTCCTAGAGTCTCAATTTTAGCATCACTGTGATCCCTGGATCCAGACGGACAAAATGGCTATCTCCAAATTGCTCTACGAGCAAAAAAAAAAAAATTCTATGGGCAATTTAGTGAAAAACCTACTTTTGCGAACTAGTCCTAGGTTTTTGGCCCAATCGGAACCAGACCAGTCTAGCACAGTTCTCTGGACTCTCTAGATCAATAATTATTGAAAAGAAGTTGAACTTTTGCATTGGCCTGGCTGTAACAGGGTCATTTAGGAAAGGGGTGGGACCAAAAAACACTCAAAAGCCTATACAACCTAAGGGAAAACCCCAAACTTCACAAAAATCGATGAGCAGATGTGTCAGAACATGGTGAAGAAGCATGCCAAGTTTCGTGAAGATCGGACCATAGGTGGCGCTATAACTGTCCAAAACGTCTCCTCTTATTAGGGGTTCAAGCATGAAATGCTGAAACCCTATTGTAATTGTGCTGATTTTTATTATTATTATTATTATTATTATTCCGCCCTAAAACGCATCGTGCAGCCCAAACCGTAAGAGCTGGAACCTTGAAACTTGGCCAAATGGTAGTCCTCAATTTGGGGAGAACCTATCAAAGTATGACCCAGATTGGCCCATAGGTGGCGCTACAATGACCACATTTACTAAATTACTCATAACTCCTAGACAGTTTGTCCTAGAGTCTCAATTTTAGCATCACTGTGATCCCTGGATCCAGACGGACAAAATGGCTATCTCCAAATTGCTCTACGAGGGCAAAAAACGGTTGGGACCAAAAAACACTCAAAAGCCTATACAACCTAAGGGAAAACCCCAAACTTCACAAAAATCGATGAGCAGATGTGTCAGAACATGGTGAAGAAGCATGCCAAGTTTCGTGAAGATCGGACCATAGATGGCGCTATAACTGTCCAAAACGTCTCCTCTTATTAGGGGTTCAAGCATGAAATGCTGAAACCCTATTGTAATTGTGCTGATTTTTATTATTATTAGGGGTTCAAGCACGAAGTGCTGAAACCCTATTGTAATTGTACTGATTTTTATTATTAGGGGTTCAAGCACGAAGTGCTGAAACCCTATTGTAATTGTACTGATTTTTAGGGGTTCAAGCATGAAATGCTGAAACCCTATTGTAATTGTGCTGATTTTTATTATTATTATTATTATTATTATTCCGCCCTAAAACGCATCGTGCAGCCCAAACCGTAAGAGCTGGAACCTTGAAACTTGGCCAAATGGTAGTCCTCAATTTGGGGAGAACCTATCAAAATATGACCCCGATTGGCCCATAGGTGGCGCTATAATGACCACATTTACTAAATTGCTCATAACTCCTAGACAGTTTGTCCTAGAGTCTCAATTTTAGCATCACTGTGATCCCTGGATCCAGACGGACAAAATGGCTATCTCCAAATTGCTCTACGAGCAAAAAAAAAAAAATTCTATGGGCAATTTAGTGAAAAACCTACTTTTGCGAACTAGTCCTAGGTTTTTGGCCCAATCGGAACCAGACCAGTCTAGCACAGTTCTCTGGACTCTCTAGATCAATAATTATTGAAAAGAAGTTGAACTTTTGCATTGGCCTGGCTGTAACAGGGTCATTTAGGAAAGGGGTGGGACCAAAAAACACTCAAAAGCCTATACAACCTAAGGGAAAACCCCAAACTTCACAAAAATCGATGAGCAGATGTGTCAGAACATGGTGAAGAAGCATGCCAAGTTTCGTGAAGATCGGACCATAGGTGGCGCTATAACTGTCCAAAACGTCTCCTCTTATTAGGGGTTCAAGCATGAAATGCTGAAACCCTATTGTAATTGTGCTGATTTTTATTATTATTATTATTATTATTATTCCGCCCTAAAACGCATCGTGCAGCCCAAACCGTAAGAGCTGGAACCTTGAAACTTGGCCAAATGGTAGTCCTCAATTTGGGGAGAACCTATCAAAATATGACCCCGATTGGCCCATAGGTGGCGCTATAATGACCACATTTACTAAATTGCTCATAACTCCTAGACAGTTTGTCCTAGAGTCTCAATTTTAGCATCACTGTGATCCCTGGATCCAGACGGACAAAATGGCTATCTCCAAATTGCTCTACGAGCAAAAAAAAAAAATTCTATGGGCAATTTAGTGAAAAACCTACTTTTGCGAACTAGTCCTAGGTTTTTGGCCCAATCGGAACCAGACCAGTCTAGCACAGTTCTCTGGACTCTCTAGATCAATAATTATTGAAAAGAAGTTGAACTTTTGCATTGGCCTGGCTGTAACAGGGTCATTTAGGAAAGGGGTGGGACCAAAAAACACTCAAAAGCCTATACAACCTAAGGGAAAACCCCAAACTTCACAAAAATCGATGAGCAGATGTGTCAGAACATGGTGAAGAAGCATGCCAAGTTTCGTGAAGATCGGACCATAGGTGGCGCTATAACTGTCCAAAACGTCTCCTCTTATTAGGGGTTCAAGCATGAAATGCTGAAACCCTATTGTAATTGTGCTGATTTTTATTATTATTATTATTATTATTATTATTATTATTCCGCCCTAAAACGCATCGTGCAGCCCAAACCGTAAGAGCTGGAACCTTGAAACTTGGCCAAATGGTAGTCCTCAATTTGGGGAGAACCTATCAAAGTATGACCCAGATTGGCCCATAGGTGGCGCTACAATGACCACATTTACTAAATTACTCATAACTCCTAGACAGTTTGTCCTAGAGTCTCAATTTTAGCATCACTGTGATCCCTGGATCCAGACGGACAAAATGGCTATCTCCAAATTGCTCTACGAGCAAAAAAAAAATTCTATGGGCAATTTAGTGAAAAACCTACTTTTGCAAACTAGTCCTAGGTTTTTGGCCCAATCGGAACCAGACCAGTCTAGCACAGTTCTCTGGACTCTCTAGATCAATAATTATTGAAAAGAAGTTGAACTTTTGCATTGGCCTGGCTGTAACAGGGTCATTTAGGAAAGGGGTGGGACCAAAAAACACTCAAAAGCCTATACAACCTAAGGGAAAACCCCAAACTTCACAAAAATCGATGAGCAGATGTGTCAGAACATGGTGAAGAAGCATGCCAAGTTTCGTGAAGATCGGACCATAGGTGGCGCTATAACTGTCCAAAACGTCTCCTCTTATTAGGGGTTCAAGCATGAAATGCTGAAACCCTATTGTAATTGTGCTGATTTTTATTATTAGGGGTTCAAGCACGAAGTGCTGAAACCCTATTGTAATTGTGCTGATTTTTATTATTATTATTATTATTATTATTATTATTCCGCCCTAAAACGCATCGTGCAGCCCAAACCGTAAGAGCTGGAACCTTGAAACTTGGCCAAATGGTAGTCCTCAATTTGGGGAGAACCTATCAAAGTATGACCCAGATTGGCCCATAGGTGGCGCTACAATGACCACATTTACTAAATTACTCATAACTCCTAGACAGTTTGTCCTAGAGTCTCAATTTTAGCATCACTGTGATCCCTGGATCCAGACGGACAAAATGGCTATCTCCAAATTGCTCTACGAGCAAAAAAAAAATTCTATGGGCAATTTAGTGAAAAACCTACTTTTGCAAACTAGTCCTAGGTTTTTGGCCCAATCGGAACCAGACCAGTCTAGCACAGTTCTCTGGACTCTCTAGATCAATAATTATTGAAAAGAAGTTGAACTTTTGCATTGGCCTGGCTGTAACAGGGTCATTTAGGAAAGGGGTGGGACCAAAAAACACTCAAAAGCCTATACAACCTAAGGGAAAACCCCAAACTTCACAAAAATCGATGAGCAGATGTGTCAGAACATGGTGAAGAAGCATGCCAAGTTTCGTGAAGATCGGACCATAGGTGGCGCTATAACTGTCCAAAACGTCTCCTCTTATTAGGGGTTCAAGCATGAAATGCTGAAACCCTATTGTAATTGTGCTGATTTTTATTATTATTATTATTATTATTATTCCGCCCTAAAACGCATCGTGCAGCCCAAACCGTAAGAGCTGGAACCTTGAAACTTGGCCAAATGGTAGTCCTCAATTTGGGGAGAACCTATCAAAGTATGACCCAGATTGGCCCATAGGTGGCGCTACAATGACCACATTTACTAAATTACTCATAACTCCTAGACAGTTTGTCCTAGAGTCTCAATTTTAGCATCACTGTGATCCCTGGATCCAGACGGACAAAATGGCTATCTCCAAATTGCTCTACGAGGGCAAAAAACGGTTGGGACCAAAAAACACTCAAAAGCCTATACAACCTAAGGGAAAACCCCAAACTTCACAAAAATCGATGAGCAGATGTGTCAGAACATGGTGAAGAAGCATGCCAAGTTTCGTGAAGATCGGACCATAGATGGCGCTATAACTGTCCAAAACGTCTCCTCTTATTAGGGGTTCAAGCATGAAATGCTGAAACCCTATTGTAATTGTGCTGATTTTTATTATTATTAGGGGTTCAAGCACGAAGTGCTGAAACCCTATTGTAATTGTACTGATTTTTATTATTAGGGGTTCAAGCACGAAGTGCTGAAACCCTATTGTAATTGTACTGATTTTTAGGGGTTCAAGCATGAAATGCTGAAACCCTATTGTAATTGTGCTGATTTTTATTATTATTATTATTATTATTATTCCGCCCTAAAACGCATCGTGCAGCCCAAACCGTAAGAGCTGGAACCTTGAAACTTGGCCAAATGGTAGTCCTCAATTTGGGGAGAACCTATCAAAATATGACCCCGATTGGCCCATAGGTGGCGCTATAATGACCACATTTACTAAATTGCTCATAACTCCTAGACAGTTTGTCCTAGAGTCTCAATTTTAGCATCACTGTGATCCCTGGATCCAGACGGACAAAATGGCTATCTCCAAATTGCTCTACGAGCAAAAAAAAAAAAATTCTATGGGCAATTTAGTGAAAAACCTACTTTTGCGAACTAGTCCTAGGTTTTTGGCCCAATCGGAACCAGACCAGTCTAGCACAGTTCTCTGGACTCTCTAGATCAATAATTATTGAAAAGAAGTTGAACTTTTGCATTGGCCTGGCTGTAACAGGGTCATTTAGGAAAGGGGTGGGACCAAAAAACACTCAAAAGCCTATACAACCTAAGGGAAAACCCCAAACTTCACAAAAATCGATGAGCAGATGTGTCAGAACATGGTGAAGAAGCATGCCAAGTTTCGTGAAGATCGGACCATAGGTGGCGCTATAACTGTCCAAAACGTCTCCTCTTATTAGGGGTTCAAGCATGAAATGCTGAAACCCTATTGTAATTGTGCTGATTTTTATTATTATTATTATTATTATTATTCCGCCCTAAAACGCATCGTGCAGCCCAAACCGTAAGAGCTGGAACCTTGAAACTTGGCCAAATGGTAGTCCTCAATTTGGGGAGAACCTATCAAAGTATGACCCAGATTGGCCCATAGGTGGCGCTACAATGACCACATTTACTAAATTACTCATAACTCCTAGACAGTTTGTCCTAGAGTCTCAATTTTAGCATCACTGTGATCCCTGGATCCAGACGGACAAAATGGCTATCTCCAAATTGCTCTACGAGGGCAAAAAACGGTTGGGACCAAAAAACACTCAAAAGCCTATACAACCTAAGGGAAAACCCCAAACTTCACAAAAATCGATGAGCAGATGTGTCAGAACATGGTGAAGAAGCATGCCAAGTTTCGTGAAGATCGGACCATAGATGGCGCTATAACTGTCCAAAACGTCTCCTCTTATTAGGGGTTCAAGCATGAAATGCTGAAACCCTATTGTAATTGTGCTGATTTTTATTATTATTAGGGGTTCAAGCACGAAGTGCTGAAACCCTATTGTAATTGTACTGATTTTTATTATTAGGGGTTCAAGCACGAAGTGCTGAAACCCTATTGTAATTGTACTGATTTTTAGGGGTTCAAGCATGAAATGCTGAAACCCTATTGTAATTGTGCTGATTTTTATTATTATTATTATTATTATTATTCCGCCCTAAAACGCATCGTGCAGCCCAAACCGTAAGAGCTGGAACCTTGAAACTTGGCCAAATGGTAGTCCTCAATTTGGGGAGAACCTATCAAAATATGACCCCGATTGGCCCATAGGTGGCGCTATAATGACCACATTTACTAAATTGCTCATAACTCCTAGACAGTTTGTCCTAGAGTCTCAATTTTAGCATCACTGTGATCCCTGGATCCAGACGGACAAAATGGCTATCTCCAAATTGCTCTACGAGCAAAAAAAAAAAAATTATATGGGCAATTTAGTGAAAAACCTACTTTTGCGAACTAGTCCTAGGTTTTTGGCCCAATCGGAACCAGACCAGTCTAGCACAGTTCTCTGGACTCTCTAGATCAATAATTATTGAAAAGAAGTTGAACTTTTGCATTGGCCTGGCTGTAACAGGGTCATTTAGGAAAGGGGTGGGACCAAAAAACACTCAAAAGCCTATACAACCTAAGGGAAAACCCCAAACTTCACAAAAATCGATGAGCAGATGTGTCAGAACATGGTGAAGAAGCATGCCAAGTTTCGTGAAGATCGGACCATAGGTGGCGCTATAACTGTCCAAAACGTCTCCTCTTATTAGGGGTTCAAGCATGAAATGCTGAAACCCTATTGTAATTGTGCTGATTTTTATTATTATTATTATTATTATTATTCCGCCCTAAAACGCATCGTGCAGCCCAAACCGTAAGAGCTGGAACCTTGAAACTTGGCCAAATGGTAGTCCTCAATTTGGGGAGAACCTATCAAAATATGACCCCGATTGGCCCATAGGTGGCGCTATAATGACCACATTTACTAAATTGCTCATAACTCCTAGACAGTTTGTCCTAGAGTCTCAATTTTAGCATCACTGTGATCCCTGGATCCAGACGGACAAAATGGCTATCTCCAAATTGCTCTACGAGCAAAAAAAAAAAATTCTATGGGCAATTTAGTGAAAAACCTACTTTTGCGAACTAGTCCTAGGTTTTTGGCCCAATCGGAACCAGACCAGTCTAGCACAGTTCTCTGGACTCTCTAGATCAATAATTATTGAAAAGAAGTTGAACTTTTGCATTGGCCTGGCTGTAACAGGGTCATTTAGGAAAGGGGTGGGACCAAAAAACACTCAAAAGCCTATACAACCTAAGGGAAAACCCCAAACTTCACAAAAATCGATGAGCAGATGTGTCAGAACATGGTGAAGAAGCATGCCAAGTTTCGTGAAGATCGGACCATAGGTGGCGCTATAACTGTCCAAAACGTCTCCTCTTATTAGGGGTTCAAGCATGAAATGCTGAAACCCTATTGTAATTGTGCTGATTTTTATTATTATTATTATTATTATTATTCCGCCCTAAAACGCATCGTGCAGCCCAAACCGTAAGAGCTGGAACCTTGAAACTTGGCCAAATGGTAGTCCTCAATTTGGGGAGAACCTATCAAAATATGACCCCGATTGGCCCATAGGTGGCGCTATAATGACCACATTTACTAAATTGCTCATAACTCCTAGACAGTTTGTCCTAGAGTCTCAATTTTAGCATCACTGTGATCCCTGGATCCAGACGGACAAAATGGCTATCTCCAAATTGCTCTACGAGCAAAAAAAAAAAAATTCTATGGGCAATTTAGTGAAAAACCTACTTTTGCGAACTAGTCCTAGGTTTTTGGCCCAATCGGAACCAGACCAGTCTAGCACAGTTCTCTGGACTCTCTAGATCAATAATTATTGAAAAGAAGTTGAACTTTTGCATTGGCCTGGCTGTAACAGGGTCATTTAGGAAAGGGGTGGGACCAAAAAACACTCAAAAGCCTATACAACCTAAGGGAAAACCCCAAACTTCACAAAAATCGATGAGCAGATGTGTCAGAACATGGTGAAGAAGCATGCCAAGTTTCGTGAAGATCGGACCATAGGTGGCGCTATAACTGTCCAAAACGTCTCCTCTTATTAGGGGTTCAAGCATGAAATGCTGAAACCCTATTGTAATTGTGCTGATTTTTATTATTATTAGGGGTTCAAGCACGAAGTGCTGAAACCCTATTGTAATTGTACTGATTTTTATTATTATTATTTTTCTTCTGCCGTAAAACGCATCGTGCAGCCCAAACCGTAAGTGCTAGAGACTTGAAACTTTGCCAGATGGTAGTACAAAAATCGAGGAGAGGTTATCAAAATATGACCCCAATTGGCCCATAGGTGGCGCTACAGTGCAAAAAACAAAAAAAAATCATATTTTTGCTTAAATCTCATTAACCGTTTGTCACAGACTCAAGTGTCTTATATCATTGGAATCCTTGGGTCAAGCCGAACAAAAAAGGCCTCAAGGATTTCATTTCCGGTATGCAAATTTTCCGCCATTTTGAATTATGTCCAAAACCTACTTTTGCGAACTAGTCCCTGGTTTTGTGTCCGATCGGAACCAAACCAGTGCAGAAATGTTCTCTGGAGTCAGAATATCAATAATTATCGAAAAAAAGTTGAAATTTCGATTGACGGTCGCTAAGGGGCGCCAAAATGTTTGAAGAAGGCGGAGCCTATTTTACTAAAATAGCTATAACTCCAGAAGTAAATGAGGTATATTCACCAAACTCGGTACACCTGTGTAAGAGGTCAATCTGAGGTCATAGTAAAAAGATTGCGGCGATTGGCCACATGGTGGCGCTATAACATGAAAAAAACATAAATCAGGCTGTAACCACCTGACCGTTAGTCCGATTGACTTGAAAATTGGTATGCAGTGTCTTGGTCCAAGCTGTCATGTATATCTATGAGGACATTGGTGTATCTCAAAAAACATGGCCGCCATCGGCCAATGAAGTTTGAGCACCTATTAGACAAGGTTAACGGAGGCCGATCGGAACAAAACTCGGTGGGCATGTTCGACTCATGGCCCTAGAGGTCTGTAACAATTTTGAAAGAAATCGGCCACTAGTTGGCGCTAACGAGTTTTATGGCTCTGTAATCACGTGGTGTTACACTTATCATCACAAAATGCATATCATTTGATAGACCTGCTCATGCTGAACAACTTTGCCTCTAGAACCATTGCTGTCAATCAAACAGTTTATTAATTATTCACGAATATGTTAAAAACCTACTTTTGCGAACTAGTCCCTGGTTTTTTGCCCGATCGGAACCAAACGAGTCTAGGACAATTCTCTGGACTCTTTAGATCAATAATTATCAAAAAAAGTTGAACTTTTGCATTTTTCGCATGGGTATAATTGGGTCATAAAGAAAATGGGCGTGGCAAAATGCAAACAAAAGCCTATAAATCCTAAACAAAAACTCAGAACATCACGAAAATTGGTGAGCATATGTGCCATAACATTCTAAATAAGCATGCAAAATTGTATGTAGATCGGATGATAGTTGGCGCTATAACTGTTAAAAAGCAATGGTAAATTGCCTGTATTGGCTGTAAATGGACTTTTCAATCTATTATTTCAGTGGTTAAAAGCTTTCTAAATAAATCTTAATGTCTTGAATGCTTAAATGCCTTAAAGGCCTTAAATGCTTGAACCCCGATAAATGCTGCTTGCAGCTTTAATTATTATTATTATTTTTCTTCTGCCGTAAAACGCATCGTGCAGCCCAAACCGTAAGTGCTAGAGACTTGAAACTTTGCCAGATGGTAGTACAAAAATCGAGGAGAGGTTATCAAAATATGACCCCGATTGGCCCATAGGTGGCGCTACAGTGCAAAAAACAAAAAAAAATCATATTTTTGCTTAAATCTCATTAACCGTTTGTCACAGACTCAAGTGTCTTATATCATTGGAATCCTTAGGTCAAGCCGAACAAAAAAGGCCTCAAGGATTTCATTTCCGGTATGCAAATTTTCCGCCATTTTGAATTATGTCCAAAACCTACTTTTGCGAACTAGTCCCTGGTTTTGTGTCCGATCGGAACCAAACCAGTGCAGAAATGTTCTCTGGAGTCAGATTATCAATAATTATCGAAAAAAAGTTGAAATTTCGATTGACGGTTGCTAAGGGGCGCCAAAATGTTTGAAGAAGGCGGAGCCTATTTTACTAAAATGGCTATAACTCCAGAAGTAAATGAGGTATATTCACCAAACTCGGTACACCTGTGTAAGAGGTCAATCTGAGGTCATAGTAAAAAGATTGCGGCGATTGGCCACATGGTGGCGCTATAACATGAAAAAAACATAAATCAGGCTGTAACCACCTGACCGTTAGTCCGATTGACTTGAAAATTGGTATGCAGTGTCTTGGTCCAAGCTGTCATGTATATCTATGAGGACATTGGTGTATCTCAAAAAACATGGCCGCCATCGGCCAATGAAGTTTGAGCACCTATTAGACAAGGTTAACGGAGGCCGATCGGAACAAAACTCGGTGGGCATGTTCGACTCATGGCCCTAGAGGTCTGTAAGAATTTTGAAAGAAATCGGCCACTAGTTGGCGCTAACGAGTTTTATGGCTCTGTAATCACGTGGTGTTACACTTATCATCACAAAATGCATATCATTTGATAGACCTGCTCATGCTGAACAACTTTGCCTCTAGAACCATTGCTGTCAATCAAACAGTTTATTAATTATTCACGAATATGTTAAAAACCTACTTTTGCGAACTAGTCCCTGGTTTTTTGCCCGATCGGAACCAAACGAGTCTAGGACAATTCTCTGGACTCTTTAGATCAATAATTATCAAAAAAAGTTGAACTTTTGCATTTTTCGCATGGGTATAATTGGGTCATAAAGAAAATGGGCGTGGCAAAATGCAAACAAAAGCCTATAAATCCTAAACAAAAACTCAGAACATCACGAAAATTGGTGAGCATATGTGCCATAACATTCTAAATAAGCATGCAAAATTGTATGTAGATCGGATGATAGTTGGCGCTATAACTGTTAAAAAGCAATGGTAAATTGCCTGTATTGGCTGTAAATGGACTTTTCAATCTATTATTTCAGTGGTTAAAAGCTTTCTAAATAAATCTTAATGTCTTGAATGCTTAAATGCCTTAAAGGCCTTAAATGCTTGAACCCCGATAAATGCTGCTTGCAGCTTTAATTATTATTATTATTATTATTATTATTTTCCCCTAAAACGCATCGTGCAGACCAAACCGTAAGAGCTGGAACCTTGAAACTTGGCCAAATGGTAGTCCTCAATTTGGGGAGAACCTATCAAAGTATGACCCCGATTGGCCCATAGGTGGCGCTATAGCAACCAAAAGTGCGAAACTGCTCATAACTACTAGACCGTATGACGTAGACTCAAGTGTCTTATATCATTGGAAAGCTGGACGCCTGACGAACAAAACGTATATCTCCGATTTCATTTCCGCCATGATAGATTTTCCGCCATTTTGAATTTTGTCAAAAACATACTTTTGCGAACTAGTCCTAGGTTTTTCGCCCGATCGGAACCAAACCAGTGCAGAAATGTTCTCTAGAGTCTGATTATCAAAAACTATCGAAAAAAAGTTGAAATTTCGACTCACGGACGGTAAGGCCGCCAAAACGTTCGTTGTGGGAGGGGCCTATTTTACTAAAATGGCTATAACTCCAGAAGTAAATGAGGTATCTTCACCAAACTTGGTACACATGTGTAAGAGGTCAATCTGAGGTCACAGTAAAAAAACCGCGGCAATTGGCCACATGGTGGCGCTATAACATGAAAAAAACATAAAACAGGCTATAACCACCTGACCATTAGTCCGATTGACTTGAAAATTGGCATGCAGTGTCTTGGTCCAAGGTGCCATGTATGTGTATGAGGACATTGGCGTATCTCGAAAAACATGGCCACCATCGGCCAATGAAGTTTGAGCACCTATTAGACAAGGTTAACGGAGGCCGATCGGAACGAAACTCGATGGGCATGTTCGACTCAAGGCCATAGAGGTCTGTAACAATTTTGAAAGAAATCGGCCACTAGTTGGCGCTAACGAGTTTTACAGCTCTGTAATCACGTGGTGTTACAAATATCCACACAATATGCATATCATTTGATAGATCTCCTCATCCTGAACAACTTTGCCTCAAGGACCATTGCTGTCAATCAAACCGTTCATTAAATATTTGCAAACATGTTAAAAACCTACTTTTGCGAACTAGTCCTAGGTTTTTCGCACGATTGGAACCAGACCAGTCTAGGACAATTCTCTGGACTCTCTAGATCAAAAACTATCAAAAAAAAGTTAAACTTTTGCATTTGGATGGCTGTAATAGGGTCATTTATAAAATGGGCGTAGCAAAATACACTAAAAAGCCTATAAATCCTAAATGAAAACTCAGAACCTCACAAAAATTGGTGAGCATATGTGACATAACATCATTAACAAGCATGCCAAATTTTATGGAGATCGGACCATAGGTGGCGCTATAACTGTTAAAAAGCTTTAAAACCATATATTTCCTATGGTACATTGCCTGTATTGGCTGTAAATGGTCTTTTCCATCTATTATGTCAGTGGTTACATGCTTGCTAAATAAAACCTGATAACTTTTGATGCTTTTGTGCTTAAAAACCCTTAAAGGCCTTAATAGCTTGAACCCCGATAAATGCTGCTTGCAGCTTTAATTATTATTATTATTATTATTCCGCCCTAAAACGCATCGTGCAGCCCAAACCGTAAGAGCTGGAACCTTGAAACTTGGCCAAATGGTAGTCCTCAATTTGGGGAGAACCTATCAAAATATGACCCCGATTGGCCCATAGGTGGCGCTATAATGACCACATTTACTAAATTGCTCATAACTCCTAGACAGTTTGTCCTAGAGTCTCAATTTTAGCATCACTGTGATCCCTGGATCCAGACGGACAAAATGGCTATCTCCAAATTGCTCTACGAGCAAAAAAAATTTCTATGGGCCATTTAGTGAAAAACCTACTTTTGCGAACTAGTCCTAGGTTTTTGGCCCAATCGGAACCAGACCAGTCTAGCACAGTTCTCTGGAGTCTCTAGATCAATAATTATCAAAAAAAAGTTGAACTTTTGCATTGGCCTGGCTGTAACAGGGTCGTTTAGGAAAGGGGTGGGACAAAAAAACACTCAAAAGCCTATACAACCTAAGGGAAAACCCCAAACTTCACAAAAATCGATGAGCAGATGTGTCAGAACATGGTGAAGAAGCATGCCAAGTTTCGTGAAGATCGGACAATAGGTGGCGCTATAACTGTCCAAAACGTCTCTTCTTATTAGGGGTTCAAGCATGAAATGCTGAAACCCTATTGTAATTGTGCTGATTTTTATTATTATTATTATTATTATTATTATTCCGCCCTAAAACGCATCGTGCAGCCCAAACCGTAAGAGCTGGAACCTTGAAACTTGGCCAAATGGTAGTCCTCAATTTGGGGAGAACCTATCAAAATATGACCCCGATTGGCCCATAGGTGGCGCTATAATGACCACATTTACTAAATTGCTCATAACTCCTAGACAGTTTGTCCTAGAGTCTCAATTTTAGCATCACTGTGATCCCTGGATCCAGACGGACAAAATGGCTATCTCCAAATTGCTCTACGAGCAAAAAAAAATTTCTATGGGCCATTTAGTGAAAAACCTACTTTTGCGAACTAGTCCTAGGTTTTTGGCCCAATCGGAACCAGACCAGTCTAGCACAGTTCTCTGGAGTCTCTAGATCAATAATTATCAAAAAAAAGTTGAACTTTTGCATTGGCCTGGCTGTAACAGGGTCGTTTAGGAAAGGGGTGGGACAAAAAAACACTCAAAAGCCTATACAACCTAAGGGAAAACCCCAAACTTCACAAAAATCGATGAGCAGATGTGTCAGAACATGGTGAAGAAGCATGCCAAGTTTCGTGAAGATCGGACAATAGGTGGCGCTATAACTGTCCAAAACGTCTCTTCTTATTAGGGGTTCAAGCATGAAATGCTGAAACCCTATTGTAATTGTGCTGATTTTTATTATTATTATTATTATTATTATTATTCCGCCCTAAAACGCATCGTGCAGCCCAAACCGTAAGAGCTGGAACCTTGAAACTTGGCCAAATGGTAGTCCTCAATTTGGGGAGAACCTATCAAAATATGACCCCGATTGGCCCATAGGTGGCGCTATAATGACCACATTTACTAAATTGCTCATAACTCCTAGACAGTTTGTCCTAGAGTCTCAATTTTAGCATCACTGTGATCCCTGGATCCAGACGGACAAAATGGCTATCTCCAAATTGCTCTACGAGCAAAAAAAAATTTCTATGGGCCATTTAGTGAAAAACCTACTTTTGCGAACTAGTCCTAGGTTTTTGGCCCAATCGGAACCAGACCAGTCTAGCACAGTTCTCTGGAGTCTCTAGATCAATAATTATCAAAAAAAAGTTGAACTTTTGCATTGGCCTGGCTGTAACAGGGTCGTTTAGGAAAGGGGTGGGACAAAAAAACACTCAAAAGCCTATACAACCTAAGGGAAAACCCCAAACTTCACAAAAATCGATGAGCAGATGTGTCAGAACATGGTGAAGAAGCATGCCAAGTTTCGTGAAGATCGGACAATAGGTGGCGCTATAACTGTCCAAAACGTCTCTTCTTATTAGGGGTTCAAGCATGAAATGCTGAAACCCTATTGTAATTGTGCTGATTTTTATTATTATTATTATTATTATTATTATTCCGCCCTAAAACGCATCGTGCAGCCCAAACCGTAAGAGCTGGAACCTTGAAACTTGGCCAAATGGTAGTCCTCAATTTGGGGAGAACCTATCAAAATATGACCCCGATTGGCCCATAGGTGGCGCTATAATGACCACATTTACTAAATTGCTCATAACTCCTAGACAGTTTGTCCTAGAGTCTCAATTTTAGCATCACTGTGATCCCTGGATCCAGACGGACAAAATGGCTATCTCCAAATTGCTCTACGAGCAAAAAAAAATTTCTATGGGCCATTTAGTGAAAAACCTACTTTTGCGAACTAGTCCTAGGTTTTTGGCCCAATCGGAACCAGACCAGTCTAGCACAGTTCTCTGGAGTCTCTAGATCAATAATTATCAAAAAAAAGTTGAACTTTTGCATTGGCCTGGCTGTAACAGGGTCGTTTAGGAAAGGGGTGGGACAAAAAAACACTCAAAAGCCTATACAACCTAAGGGAAAACCCCAAACTTCACAAAAATCGATGAGCAGATGTGTCAGAACATGGTGAAGAAGCATGCCAAGTTTCGTGAAGATCGGACAATAGGTGGCGCTATAACTGTCCAAAACGTCTCTTCTTATTAGGGGTTCAAGCATGAAATGCTGAAACCCTATTGTAATTGTGCTGATTTTTATTATTATTAGGGGTTCAAGCACGAAGTGCTGAAACCCTATTGTAATTGTGCTGATTTTTATTATTATTATTATTATTATTCCGCCGTAAAACGCATCGTGCAGCCCAAACCGTAAGAGCTGGAACTTTGAAACTTTGACAGATGGTAGTACAAAAATCGAGGAGAGGTTCAGAGATTATGACCCCGATTGGCCCATAGGTGGCGCTATAGCGACCAAAAGCGCGAAACTGCTCATAACTCCTAGACCGTATGTCGTAGACTCAAGTGTGTTATATCATTGGAAAGCTGGACGCCTGACGAACAAAACGTATATCTCCGATTTCATTTCCGCCATGATAGATTTTCCGCCATTTTGAATTTTGTCAAAAATCTACTTTTGCGAACTAGTCCCTGGTTTTTTGCCCGATTGGAACCAAACTAGTGCAGAAATGTTCTCTGGAGACTGAATATCAATAATTATCGAAAAAAAGTGGAAATTTCGATTCACGGTCGCTAAGGGGCGCCAAAACGTACGTTGTGGGAGGGGCCTATTTTACTAAAATGGCTATAACTCCCGATGTAAATGAGGTATCTTCACCAAACTTGGTACACATGTGTATGAGCTTACTCTGGGGTCACAGTAAAAAAATCGCGACGATTGGCCTCATGGTGGCGCTATAAAATGAAAAAAACATAAAACAGGTTATAACCACCTGACCGTTAGTCCGATTGTCTTGAAAATTGGTATGCAGTGTCTTGGTCCAAGGTGCCATGTATGTGTATGAGGACATTGGCGTATCTCAAAAAACATGGCCGCCATCGGCCAACGAAGTTTGAGCACCTATTAGACAAGGTTAACGGAGGCCGATCGGAACGAAACTCAATGGGCATGTTCGGCTCATGGCCCTAAAGGTCTGTAAGAATTTTGAAAGAAATCGGCCACTAGTTGGCGCTAACGAGTTTTACGGCTCTGTAATCACGTGGTGTTACAAATATCCACACAATATGCATATCATTTGATAGATCTCCTCATCCTGAACAACTTTGCCTCAAGAACCATTGCTGTCAATCAAACTGTTCATTAATTATTCATTAATATGTTAAAAACCTACTTTTGCGAACTAGTCCTAGGTTTTTTGCCTGATCGGAACCAGACCAGTCTAGGACAATTCTCTGGACTCTCTAGATCAATAATTATCAAAAAAAAGTTGAACTTTTGCATTTGGATGGCTGTAATAGGGTAATTTATAAAATGGGCGTGTCAAAATACATTAAAAAGCCTATAAATCCTAAATAAAAACTCAGAACTTCACAAAAATTGGTCAGCATATGTGACATAACATCATTAACAAGCATGAAAAATTCTATGGAGATCGGACGATAGGTGGCGCTATAACTGTTAAAAAGCTTTAAAATCATATATTTCCTATGGTAAACTGCCTGTATTGGCTGTAAATGGTCTTTTCCATCTCTGATCATATAATTTTCATATCATAATGTTCAAAACTAGTGCAATACAATTCTCTGGACTCACTAGATCAATAATTGTCAGAAAAAGTTGAACTACTTCATTTGGATAGCTATAATAGGTTCACTTCAAAATCTGGCCTTTACCAAGTGTCCCCGAAAGCCTATATCTCTTTAATCAATGCTCAGACCTTCTTAAAAACAAGTCAGAACGTGTGAAATATCACCCTGAACAAGCATGAAAATTTTCAGACAGATCGGACAAAATTTGCCTCTATAACAGTTAAAAAGGTGAAAATGATATGAATTAATGGCATGTTAAGCCAATAAGTGGTATTTTACTGCCCCCTGCTGTTTAAAAGAGTCATTTTCTCATATTGGTATTGGTATCAGCCATGGTAAATCATGATAAATGATGGTGTGTGTGTGTGTGTGTGTGTGTGTGTGTGTGTGTGTGTGTGTGTGTGTGTGGTACAAATATAACAAAGGTTTTATTTTCCAACATGAAAACAAACATAACAGAGTGCTAGTGCACAAACAATAACCGACAATGATAATGGATGAGAGGGGAACTTAAATACACAGATCAAGACAAGGACAACAGGTGACGGTTATGATGATGAGGAGCAGGTGATGATGAGGAGGGTGATGAGGAGCAGGTGCAGGTGATGACGACAGATGGTGAATGTGATGAAGACAGAAGGTGAATGTGATGAAGGTGAATGTGACACCAATATCACTGAAACATTTGTGTGTGTGTGTGTGTGTGTGTGTGTAGCATTATTGTGTGTAGCATATGTAGCAAGTATGCATTATTGAGTTAACATGGAAACACTGGTTTGCTTTAGTGCAGAAAACTGGTCAAAATCATGAGGTTTAAAGTGAAAGTGAGCCAATAAGTGGTCTTCTACTGCCCTCTGCTGGCCATTCTACTTATTAATTAAATTTTTCCACATGTGCTTGCATTTAAACTTGAATACACACTAAAAATCACTTATATAG
This sequence comes from Squalius cephalus, assembly GCF_949319135.1. NCBI lineage: Eukaryota > Metazoa > Chordata > Actinopteri > Cypriniformes > Leuciscidae > Squalius > Squalius cephalus. The sequence continues at coordinate 24,318,634 of NC_137127.1, forward strand.
CAATAACTATTATAACACAATCATATTTTGTCAGTGTTAATCACTTTATTTGCACTGACACTTCAAATAATTGCTAGTAATGTGGTAAATCATGGTAAATCATGGTTAACTATGCTGTGTGTGTGTGTGTGTGTGTGTGTGTGTGTGTGTGTGTGTGTGTGTGTGTGTGTGTGTGTGTGTGTGTGTAAGCATGCATTGAGTTAACATGGATAAACTGGTTTGCTTTAGTGCAGAAAACTGGTTTAAAGTGAAAGTGAGCCAATAAGTGGTCTTCTACTGCCCTCTGCTGGCCATTCTACTTATTAATGAAATATTTCAACATGTGCTTGCATTCATACTTGAATACACACTAAAAAAAATCACTTATATAGCAATAACTATTATAACACAATCATATTTTGTCAGTGTTAATCACTTTATTTGCACTGACACTTCAAATAATTGCTAGTAATGTGATAAATCAGGCTAGAAACATGGTAAATCAAAGTAAATAATACTAGATTGTCGTTTATCTCCTGGTAAATAATACTAGAACGTGGTATATCATGGTAAATCATGGTTAACTATGCTGTGTGTGTGTGTGTGTGTGTGTGTGTGTGTGTGTGTGTGTGTGTGTGTGTGTAAGCATGCATTGAGTTAACATGGATAAACTGGTTTGCTTTAGTGCAGAAAACTGGTTTAAAGTGAAAGTGAGCCAATAAGTGGTCTTCTACTGCCCTCTGCTGGCCATTCTACTTATTAATGAAATATTTCAACATGTGCTTGCATTCATACTTGAATACACACTAAACAAATCACTTATATAGCAATAACTATTATAACACAATCATATTTTGTCAGTGTTAATCACTTTATTTGCACTGACACTTCAAATAATTGCTAGTAATGTGATAAATCAGGCTAGAAACATGGTAAATCAAAGTAAATAATACTAGATTGTCGTTTATCTCCTGGTAAATAATACTAGAACGTGGTATATCATGGTAAACCATGGTTAACTATGCTGTGTGTGTGTGTGTGTGTGTGTGTGTGTGTGTGTGTGTGTGTGTGTGTGTGTGTGTGTGTGTGTGTGTAAGCATGCATTGAGTTAACATGGAAAAACTGGTTTGCTTTAGTGCAGAAAACTGGTTTAAAGTGAAAGTGAGCCAATAAGTGGTCTTCTAGTGCCCTCTGCTGGCCATTCTACTTAATAATGAAATATTTTACATGTGCTTTTGCATTCATACTTGGACACACACTAAAAATCACGTATATAACTTACTATTATAACACAATAATATTTTGTCAGTGTTCATCACCTCATTTGCACTGACACTTGACATAATTGCTAGTAATGTGGTTAATCATGCTAGAAACATTGTAAATCATAGTAAATAATACTGAAATGAGGTGTATCAAGGTAAATCATGCTAGAATCCTAATAAATCATTCTGGAACATGGTATATGATAGTAAATCATGCTAGAATCATATTAAATAATTCTAGAATGTGGCAAATCGTTGTGGGAGGAGCCTATTTTACTCAAATGGCTATAACTCAAGAAGTAAATGAGATATCTTCACCAAACTCAGTACACATGTGTATGGGTTCAATTTGAGGTCACAGTAAACAATTTTATGGAGATCGGACCATAGGTGGCGCTATAACTGTTAAAAAGCTTTAAAACCATATATATCCCATGGTAAACTGCCTGTATTGGCTGTAAATGGTCTTTTCCATCTATTATGTCAGTGGTTACATGCTTGCTAAATAAATCTTAATAACTTTTGATGCTTTTGTGCTTAAATGCCTTAAAGGCCTTAACTGCTTGAACCCCGATAAATGCTGCTTGCAGCTTTAATTATTATTATTATTATTCTTCCCTAAAACGCATCGTGCAGCCAAAACCGTAAGGCCTAGAGACGTGATACTTGGTCAAATGGTAGTAGTATTGCTCGCTACTCAGATACACGGACTTAGCCAAATCGGCCCATAGGTGGCGCTACAGCAACCAAAAGCGCGAAACTGCTCAGAACTCCTAGACCGTATGTCGTAGACTCAAGTGTCTTATATCATTGGGAAGCTGGATGCCTGACGAACAAAACGTATATCTCCGATTTCATTTCCGCCATGATAGATTTTCCGCCATTTTGAATTTTGCCAAAAACCTACTTTTGCGAACTAGTCCTAGGTTTTTCGCCCGATCGGAACCAAACCAGTACAGAAATGTTCTCTGGAGTCTGAATATCAATAATTATCGAAAAAAAGTTGAAATTTCGATTCACGGACGCTAAGGGGCGCCAAAACGTACGTTGTGGGAGGGGCCTATTTTACTAAAATGGCTATAACTCCAGAAGTAAATGAGGTATCTTCACCAAACTCGGTACACATGTGTAAGAGGTCAATCTGAGGTCACAGTAAAAAAAACGCGGCGATTGGCCACATGGTGGCGCTATAACTTGAAAAAAACATAAAACAGGCTTTAACCACCTGACCGTTAGTCCGATTGACTTGAAAATTGGTATGCAGTGTCTTGGCCCAAGGTGTCATGTACGTCTATGAGGACATTGGTGTATCTCAAAAAACATGGCCGCCATCGGCCAATGAAGTTTGAGCACCTATTAGACAAGGTTAACGGAGGCCGATCGGAACGAAACTCGATGGGCATGTTCAACTCATAGCCCTAGAGGTCTGTAAGAATTTTGAAAGAAATCGGCCACTAGTTGGCGCTAACGAGTTTTACGGCTCTGTAATCACGTGGTGTTACACTTATTGTCACAAAATGCATATCATTTGATAGATCTGCTCATGCTGAACAACATTGCCTCAAGAACCATAGCTGTCAATCAAATCGTTCATTAATTATTCACGAATATGTTAAAAACCTACTTTTGCGAACTAGTCCCTGGTTTTTCGCCCGATCGGAACCAGACCAGTCTAGGACAATTCTCTGGACTCTCTAGATCAATAATTATCGAAAAAAAGTTGAAATTTTGAATTTTTCGTATGGCTATAATTGGGTCATAAAGAAAATGGGTGTGGCAAAATGCACTCAAAAGCTTATAAATCCTAAACGAAAACTCAGAACTTCACGAAAATTGGTGAGCATATGTGCCATAATATTCTAAACAAGCATGCCAAATTTCATGTTGATCGGACCATAGGTGGCGCTATAACTGTTAAAAAGGTTTGAAAACCATATATTTCCTATGGTAAATTGCCTGTATTGGCTGTAAATGGACTTTTCCATCTATTATTTCAGTGGTTAAAAGCTTTCTAAATAAAACTTAATGTCTTAAATGCTTATGTGCTTAAAGGCCTTAAATGCTTGAACCCCGATAAATGCTGCTTGCAGCTTTAATTATTATTATTATTCTTCCCTAAAACGCATCGTGCAGCCAAAACCGTAAGGCCTAGAGACGTGATACTTGGTCAAATGGTAGTAGTATTACTCGCTACTCAGATACACGGACTTAGCCAAATCGGCCCATAGGTGGCGCTACAGCGACCAAAAGCGCGAAACTGCTCAGAACCCCTAGACCGTATGTCGTAGACTCAAGTGTCTTATATCATTGGAAAGCTGGATGCCTGACGAACAAAACGTATATCTCCGATTTCATTTCCGCCATGATAGATTTTCCGCCATTTTGAATTTTGCCAAAAACCTACTTTTGCGAACTAGTCCTAGGTTTTTCGCCCGATCGGAACCAAACCAGTACAGAAATGTTCTCTGGAGTCTGAATATCAATAATTATCGAAAAAAAGTGGAAATTTCGATTCACGGTCGCTAAGGGGCGCCAAAACGTACGTTGTGGGAGGGGCCTATTTTACTAAAATGGCTATAACTCCCGATGTAAATGAGGTATCTTCACCAAACTTGGTACACATGTGTATGAGCTTACTCTGGGGTCACAGTAAAAAAATCGCGACGATTGGCCTCATGGTGGCGCTATAAAATGAAAAAAACATAAAACAGGCTATAACCACCTGACCGTTAGTCCGATTGACTTGAAAATTGGTATGCAGTGTCTTGGTCCATGGTGCCATGTATGTGTATGAGGACATTGGATTATCTCAAAAAACATGGCCGCCATCGGCCAACGAAGTTTGAGCACCTATTAGACAAGGTTAACGGAGGCCGATCGGAACGAAACTCAATGGGCATGTTCGGCTCATGGCCCTAAAGGTCTGTAAGAATTTTGAAAGAAATCGGCCACTAGTTGGCGCTAACGAGTTTTATGGCTCTGTAATCACGTGGTGTTACAAATATCCACACAATATGCATATCATTTGATAGATCTCCTCATCCTGAACAACTTTGCCTCAAGAACCATTGCTGTCAATCAAACTGTTCATTAATTATTCATTAATATGTTAAAAACCTACTTTTGCGAACTAGTCCTAGGTTTTTTGCCCGATCGGAACCAGACCAGTCTAGGACAATTCTCTGGACTCTCTAGATCAATAATTATCAAAAAAAAGTTGAACTTTTGCATTTGGATGGCTGTAATAGGGTAATTTATAAAATGGGCGTGTCAAAATACATTAAAAAGCCTATAAATCCTAAATAAAAACTCAGAACTTCACAAAAATTGGTCAGCCTATGTGTCATAACATCATTAACAAGCATGCAAAATTCTATGGAGATCGGACGATAGTTGGCGCTATAACTGTTAAAAAGCTTTAAAATCATATATTTCCTATGGTAAACTGCCTGTATTGGCTGTAAATGGTCTTTTCCATCTCTGATCATATAATTTTCATATCATAATGTTCAAAACTAGTGCAATACAATTCTCTGGACTCACTAGATCAATAATTGTCAGAAAAAGTTGAACTACTTCATTTGGATAGCTATAATAGGTTCACTTCAAAATCTGGCCTTTACCAAGTGTCCCCGAAAGCCTATATCTCTTTAATCAATGCTCAAACCTTCTTAAAAACAAGTCAGAACGTGTGAAATATCACCCTGAACAAGCATGAAAATTTTCAGACAGATCGGACAAAATTTGCCTCTATAACAGTTAAAAAGGTGAAAATGATATGAATTAATGGCATGTTAAGCCAATAAGTGGTATTTTACTGCCCCCTGCTGTTTAAAATAGTCATTTTCTCATATTGGTATTGGTATCAGCCATGGTAAATCATGATAAATGATGGTGTGTGTGTGTGTGTGTGTGTGTGTGTGTGTGTGTGTGTGTGTGTGTGTGTGTGTGGTACAAATATAACAAAGGTTTTATTTTCCAACATGAAAACAAACATAACAGAGTGCTAGTGCACAAACAATAACCGACAATGATAATGGATGAGAGGGGAACTTAAATACACAGATCAAGACAAGGACAACAGGTGACGGTTATGATGATGAGGAGCAGGTGATGATGAGGAGGGTGATGAGGAGCAGGTGCAGGTGATGACGACAGATGGTGAATGTGATGAAGACAGAAGGTGAATGTGATGAAGGTGAATGTGACACCAATATCACTGAAACATTTGTGTGTGTGTGTGTGTGTGTGTGTGTGTGTGTGTGTGTGTGTGTGTGTGTGTGTGTGTGTGTGTGTGTGTGTGTGTGTAGCATTATTGTGTGTAGCATATGTAGCAAGTATGCATTATTGAGTTAACATGGAAACACTGGTTTGCTTTAGTGCAGAAAACTGGTCAAAATCATGAGGTTTAAAGTGAAAGTGAGCCAATAAGTGGTCTTCTACTGCCCTCTGCTGGCCATTCTACTTATTAATTAAATTTTTCCACATGTGCTTGCATTTAAACTTGAATACACACTAAAAATCACTTATATAGCAATAACTATTATAACACAATCATATTTTGTCAGTGTTAATCACTTTATTTGCACTGACACTTCAAATAATTGCTAGTAATGTGGTAAATCATGGTAAATCATGGTTAACTATGCTGTGTGTGTGTGTGTGTGTGTGTGTGTGTGTGTGTGTGTGTGTGTGTGTGTGTGTGTGTGTGTGTGTGTGTGTGTGTAAGCATGCATTGAGTTAACATGGATAAACTGGTTTGCTTTAGTGCAGAAAACTGGTTTAAAGTGAAAGTGAGCCAATAAGTGGTCTTCTACTGCCCTCTGCTGGCCATTCTACTTATTAATGAAATATTTCAACATGTGCTTGCATTCATACTTGAATACACACTAAAAAAATCACTTATATAGCAATAACTATTATAACACAATCATATTTTGTCAGTGTTAATCACTTTATTTGCACTGACACTTCAAATAATTGCTAGTAATGTGATAAATCAGGCTAGAAACATGGTAAATCAAAGTAAATAATACTAGATTGTCGTTTATCTCCTGGTAAATAATACTAGAACGTGGTATATCATGGTAAATCATGGTTAACTATGCTGTGTGTGTATGTGTGTGTGTGTGTGTGTGTGTGTGTGTGTGTGTGTGTGTGTAAGCATGCATTGAGTTAACATGGATAAACTGGTTTGCTTTAGTGCAGAAAACTGGTTTAAAGTGAAAGTGAGCCAATAAGTGGTCTTCTACTGCCCTCTGCTGGCCATTCTACTTATTAATGAAATATTTCAACATGTGCTTGCATTCATACTTGAATACACACTAAACAAATCACTTATATAGCAATAACTATTATAACACAATCATATTTTGTCAGTGTTAATCACTTTATTTGCACTGACACTTCAAATAATTGCTAGTAATGTGATAAATCAGGCTAGAAACATGGTAAATCAAAGTAAATAATACTAGATTGTCGTTTATCTCCTGGTAAATAATACTAGAACGTGGTATATCATGGTAAACCATGGTTAACTATGCTGTGTGTGTATGTGTGTGTGTGTGTGTGTGTGTGTGTGTGTGTGTGTGTGTGTGTGTGTGTGTGTGTGTGTGTGTGTAAGCATGCATTGAGTTAACATGGAAAAACTGGTTTGCTTTAGTGCAGAAAACTGGTTTAAAGTGAAAGTGAGCCAATAAGTGGTCTTCTAGTGCCCTCTGCTGGCCATTCTACTTAATAATGAAATATTTTACATGTGCTTTTGCATTCATACTTGGACACACACTAAAAATCACGTATATAACTAACTATTATAACACAATAATATTTTGTCAGTGTTCATCACCTCATTTGCACTGACACTTGACATAATTGCTAGTAATGTGGTTAATCATGCTAGAAACATTGTAAATCATAGTAAATAATACTGAAATGAGGTGTATCAAGGTAAATCATGCTAGAATCCTAATAAATCATTCTGGAACATGGTATATGATAGTAAATCATGCTAGAATCATATTAAATAATTCTAGAATGTGGCAAATCGTTGTGGGAGGAGCCTATTTTACTCAAATGGCTATAACTCAAGAAGTAAATGAGATATCTTCACCAAACTCAGTACACATGTGTATGGGTTCAATTTGAGGTCACAGTAAACAATTTTATGGAGATCGGACCATAGGTGGCGCTATAACTGTTAAAAAGCTTTAAAACCATATATATCCCATGGTAAACTGCCTGTATTGGCTGTAAATGGTCTTTTCCATCTATTATGTCAGTGGTTACATGCTTGCTAAATAAATCTTAATAACTTTTGATGCTTTTGTGCTTAAATGCCTTAAAGGCCTTAACTGCTTGAACCCCGATAAATGCTGCTTGCAGCTTTAATTATTATTATTATTATTATTCCGCCCTAAAACGCATCGTGCAGCCCAAACCGTAAGAGCTGGAACCTTGAAACTTGGCCAAATGGTAGTCCTCAATTTGGGGAGAACCTATCAAAATATGACCCCGATTGGCCCATAGGTGGCGCTATAATGACCACATTTACTAAATTGCTCATAACTCCTAGACAGTTTGTCCTAGAGTCTCAATTTTAGCATCACTGTGATCCCTGGATCCAGACGGACAAAATGGCTATCTCCAAATTGCTCTACGAGCAAAAAAAAATTTCTATGGGCCATTTAGTGAAAAACCTACTTTTGCGAACTAGTCCTAGGTTTTTGGCCCAATCGGAACCAGACCAGTCTAGCACAGTTCTCTGGAGTCTCTAGATCAATAATTATCAAAAAAAAGTTGAACTTTTGCATTGGCCTGGCTGTAACAGGGTCGTTTAGGAAAGGGGTGGGACAAAAAAACACTCAAAAGCCTATACAACCTAAGGGAAAACCCCAAACTTCACAAAAATCGATGAGCAGATGTGTCAGAACATGGTGAAGAAGCATGCCAAGTTTCGTGAAGATCGGACAATAGGTGGCGCTATAACTGTCCAAAACGTCTCTTCTTATTAGGGGTTCAAGCATGAAATGCTGAAACCCTATTGTAATTGTGCTGATTTTTATTATTATTATTATTATTATTATTATTCCGCCCTAAAACGCATCGTGCAGCCCAAACCGTAAGAGCTGGAACCTTGAAACTTGGCCAAATGGTAGTCCTCAATTTGGGGAGAACCTATCAAAATATGACCCCGATTGGCCCATAGGTGGCGCTATAATGACCACATTTACTAAATTGCTCATAACTCCTAGACAGTTTGTCCTAGAGTCTCAATTTTAGCATCACTGTGATCCCTGGATCCAGACGGACAAAATGGCTATCTCCAAATTGCTCTACGAGCAAAAAAAAATTTCTATGGGCCATTTAGTGAAAAACCTACTTTTGCGAACTAGTCCTAGGTTTTTGGCCCAATCGGAACCAGACCAGTCTAGCACAGTTCTCTGGAGTCTCTAGATCAATAATTATCAAAAAAAAGTTGAACTTTTGCATTGGCCTGGCTGTAACAGGGTCGTTTAGGAAAGGGGTGGGACAAAAAAACACTCAAAAGCCTATACAACCTAAGGGAAAACCCCAAACTTCACAAAAATCGATGAGCAGATGTGTCAGAACACATAGTCCGATTGCTAACGAGTTTTACGGCTCTGTAATCACGTGGTGTTACAAATATCCACACAATATGCATATCACTAAAAATCACGTATATAACTAACTATTATAACACAATAATATTTTGTCAGTGTTCATCACCTCATTTGCACTGACACTTCACATAATTGCTAGTAATGTGGTTAATCATGCTAGAAACATTGTAAATCATAGTAAATAATACTGAAATGAGGTGTATCAAGGTAAATCATGCTAGAATCCTAATAAATCATTCTGGAACATGGTATATGATAGTAAATCATGCTAGAATCATATTAAATAATTCTAGAATGTGGCAAATCGTTGTGGGAGGAGCCTATTTTACTCAAATGGCTATAACTCAAGAAGTAAATGAGATATCTTCACCAAACTCAGTACACATGTGTATGGGTTCAATTTGAGGTCACAGTAAACAATTTTATGGAGATCGGACCATAGGTGGCGCTATAACTGTTAAAAAGCTTTAAAACCATATATATCCCATGGCAAATTGCCTGTATTGGCTGTAAATGGTCTTTTCCATCTATTATGTCAGTGGTTACATGCTTGCTAAATAAATCTTAATAACTTTTGATGCTTTTGTGCTTAAATGCCTTAAAGGCCTTAACTGCTTGAACCCCGATAAATGCTGCTTGCAGCTTTAATTATTATTATTATTATTATTATTCCGCCCTAAAACGCATCGTGCAGCCCAAACCGTAAGAGCTGGAACCTTGAAACTTGGCCAAATGGTAGTCCTCAATTTGGGGAGAACCTATCAAAATATGACCCCGATTGGCCCATAGGTGGCGCTATAATGACCACATTTACTAAATTGCTCATAACTCCTAGACAGTTTGTCCTAGAGTCTCAATTTTAGCATCACTGTGATCCCTGGATCCAGACGGACAAAATGGCTATCTCCAAATTGCTCTACGAGCAAAAAAAAATTTCTATGGGCCATTTAGTGAAAAACCTACTTTTGCGAACTAGTCCTAGGTTTTTGGCCCAATCGGAACCAGACCAGTCTAGCACAGTTCTCTGGAGTCTCTAGATCAATAATTATCAAAAAAAAGTTGAACTTTTGCATTGGCCTGGCTGTAACAGGGTCGTTTAGGAAAGGGGTGGGACAAAAAAACACTCAAAAGCCTATACAACCTAAGGGAAAACCCCAAACTTCACAAAAATCGATGAGCAGATGTGTCAGAACATGGTGAAGAAGCATGCCAAGTTTCGTGAAGATCGGACAATAGGTGGCGCTATAACTGTCCAAAACGTCTCTTCTTATTAGGGGTTCAAGCATGAAATGCTGAAACCCTATTGTAATTGTGCTGATTTTTATTATTAGGGGTTCAAGCACGAAGTGCTGAAACCCTATTGTAATTGTACTGATTTTTATTATTATTATTATTATTATTCTGCCGTAAAACGCATCGTGCAGCCCAAACCGTAAGGGCTAGAGCTTTGAAACTTTGCCAGATGGTAGTACAAAAATCGAGGAGAGGTTATCAAATTATGACCTCGATTGGCCCATAGGTGGCGCTATAACAACCAAAAGCGCGAAACTGCTCATAACTCCTAGACCGTATGTCGTAGACTCAAGTGTCTTATATCATTGGAAAGCTGGACGCCTGACGAACAAAACGTATATCTCCGATTTCATTTCCGCCATGATAGATTTTCCGCCATTTTGAATTTTGTCAAAAATCTACTTTTGCGAACTAGTCCCTGGTTTTTTGCCCGATTGGAACCAAACTAGTGCAGAAATGTTCTCTGGAGACTGAATATCAATAATTATCGAAAAAAAGTGGAAAT